>NW_025422108.1:0-603883 GCF_011764305.1 Mustela putorius furo | reverse complement strand
TACTTTAACCTATAGATTTATTTTCAGTAATCTGTTTCTCAGAAGTACAATTTGTTTAGATGGTAGAATCACTGACAATGATTCTCTAGCATCCATATTTGCTAATCATTGGATCCCAGGTGGATCTGCTGTGTGGCCAAGGCTGTGAACCATCGATAAGATCAGTAGTTCTCAATTTTTATGTACATCAGGATCACTCAGAAGACTTGTTAAAGCACAGGCTTGTGTGGGACCCTTAGGTGAGCATCCAACTCTTGATTTCAGCTCAGGTCATGATCTTGGGGTCATGAGATTGAGCCCCACCTCTGGCTCTGTGCTCAGAGCAGAGTCTGCTGGAGATGTTCTCCCTCTCCCTCTGTCCCTCCTTCCATGTGCTCCTGCTCTCTCTCTCTCCCTTTCTCTCTCAAATAAATATACAAAATCTTAAACAGAAATACACACACACAGACACACACACACACACACACCCCTATAGACACAGACTGGTGAGCCCCAACTCTATAGTTTCTGAGTTAGTGGATCAGGAGTGAAGCCAAATTTTCTAACAATTTCTTAGGTGATGCTGATGCTGCTGGTCCAGGAGTCATCCCGTGAGGACTAACAATTTAGGTTATACATGGATCCCTTGTCCTGGGAGTGGACATTTTACTCCCAAGATCTAGGTAGACTCTTCAACATTTCCAAAATTCCATCCTCATGATTCTGACAAATCCTGGGGTGGTGGGACTTAGACTCTCAGGTCCCCTCCTGTCTTGTGCTTCTTGGGGTCCTGCTCCCTCTCACATGCACAATGGTAACTCAGCCTCTTCTATCTCAATAGTGAGTGAAATAAACCTCAGTAGAAATGTTTCAGGGAACCCGAAGAAAGGCCTATATCACAACAAAGAGAATACCTTCTCACAGCCTCAAGTGTCCCGTCAACCTTTACCTTGCCAGCTCTGGCCTCGCCCCATTTTCTGCCTTCTGTCTCTCCCCACTCCACGGTCTTTATTTACCCAGCTGTCAGGAGGAAGAAAAACCCATCCCTGTCCATGAAGAGTGGCAGAACTATGACATGTTGTTCTGCAGGCCCTTTCCTCCTACAAACGTCTAGCACAGTATTAGCCCAAACAAAGACAGGTCCCTTCTGGGAGTAAGTCTGGTGCCAGATGTTAAGATAATGATCACTTTTACTTCATTATAACTAAATACCCATCAAAATGACAACACTGTAATAACCCTCTGGATCTATCTACTATTACCCTTTCTCTAAGTATCTCCAAGTAGAATCTGACATCTTTAGATCTTTGCCCCTGTCTTCTTTACTTTTTTTTGTTTTGTTTTTTGGTCTGGAAATTTTATTCGGTGTGTTCATTGCATGTGCTGCTGTTAGGGAACTATATTTGCAGTCTCTGTCTGGATGGGAGGGCAGGACTGGTAGGGGAGGAGGGATAGTGTGGGGTTAGTGAACATGCAAAGCCAAGGTAAATTTGGGGGCTGAGTTTTTGAAAACTTCATAAAAAAGTACACTTCACTATCTATTCTCATAACTTTTTGTTCTCTTTCTCCTTCCCAGAGTTTATTCATTGGCTAATTATTGTCACATTAGTTTGGAACATGTGAAACTCAGTTTCTGCAAGAATGTCACCCTGGACGTGGTTCAAAAACTTTGCGAAAACTGTAGTTGGTAAGAGAATGTTTATTTTTGTCCACTTGTTTCTCTTTCAGTCTTAAATGTCATCACAAAATGAAAACTTGATATCAGCTGTGCATTGGTTTGTTTAGTATTGAATATTTGTATTATTACTTATAAATCCTCAGTGTTGCTTCCATTTTATCAACACAGAATTCTAGCTATCATTAAATATTTCCCAGAAAGTAGCTTCTGGAACTTTATTTAAGACCAAACCAAGTTTTCATGACTTCTCATATAGCACAAGAAATATATTAGTTCGTTGGTACTTTGAAGTTCATTGAAAAGTTGAGGAAAAAATACTTGAGGGACATTAGATATTTTCCAGTTATGTTGGCCTCTGTCCTTGAGATACCATTTACCAGAACGATATACAAGCCAGGGGGGAGAAAAAAAAAACATTTGAGGAGTTTTTGGAGTTGAAACTACCATTTCAGATGTCCCATATTTCAAGAATTATTTGATTAATCCTAGTCTCCTCTGTGAAATCTGAACTTTTTGGAAGAAATCTGAGATTTCTATAATGAGTTAATCTTTCAGAAAATAGAGGAATCCATAGAACAAATACTTCTGCATAGAACCCCAGAACTTTTTAGGTTTCAAAACAAACAAAATAATGGAACCGTTTGAGGAAATTCAGTTTGCTGATCATCTATGTCTTATGAAAATTAACTAATAATTTGTTTATTACTAAAAATATGAATTGAGAACTCAGAAGACATAATGGAATTTACATTATTTTCCAAAATCCTAAAGGTAAGGCATTCCTCCACAAATGTGTTGGTGGGCAAAGAATTCTGTCTTCTTCCAATATCTCATTGCATGGTGCAAATGCGACCTCTTACTTTTTTTTTTCTTTTTAAGCTAGATTTCACTTTTTTCACCCATCTTCTTTAACATTAAAGAATACATGTAAGAGGGTTAGAAATCCTGATTCTGTATTTCCAATTACTACATCAGTAAAAAATTAGTGTCCTCGTTCATTGCTAAGCTGAGACTCCAGGGTATTGGTGGAAGAGACTTATTTGAATATCTCATCCTTTGAATACTGAATTATAGAATACTTTCTAGAGGAAAAGGAAGGGTTTTTGAATTTTATAGATATCTATCTGACTGATCTAGTTTTTCCCATTTTGTACTTCTGGTAACAGGAGCTTTAATCTTTCTTAGTCTAAAAAAAAAGATAAATATTTTACCATCTCCTATTATAGAATTGGGAACTTCCATGCCACATAGAAATGTACAATTCTCCATTATTTTCAATGAATATAAATGTGTCTCTGATCTAACAATGCACACATTGCATTCCCTGAGGCTAAAAGTAATTTTTGAGCATTTGAGATCAAATTCATAGGATTTCCTAAGAAGAAATCCATTGTGATCATAGAACATGATTTGTCTTTTGTTAGAATGTAAGTTTGGGAAAAAGTTGAGTGTGTCCTAGACAGTTCTAAAACAAGTAGTAGACTGAGGCACCTGTATGGCTCAGTCTGTTAAGTGTCTGCCTTTAGCTCAGGTCATGATCCTAGGGAACTGGGATCGAGTCCCATGTCCAGTTCCTTGCTCAGCAGGGAGTCTACTTCTCCCTCTCCCTCTCCCTCTGCCTGCTGCTCCCACACTTGTGTTTGCTCTCCCTCTCCTTCTCTGTGTCAAATAAATAAAAAAACTTAAAAAAAAAAAAAAAAAGTAGTAAACTAATAAGGGAATACTGGCATGATTATTGTTCCAGTACCATCAACATTAAAATGCACACAACTGCCTAATAGTTGTTTATAATTATTCCTAAATTTAAATCCTGCCTCCTTTCCAAAGGCTTTAGGACTTTTTTTTTTTTAATAGGTAAACACACAGACACATACACAAACACACAGCTGAGCAGTTTGAAATTATGGTAAAAAAAAAAAAAAAAAAAAAAAAAAAAAAAAAAGTTTGCTCAGAAACCAGGTAGAGAAACAGGAGAAATGGAACTGGGGTCAAGGTGAGTGAAGACTGAAGTTGGAACTACTGGCAGGGAAGGCAAAATGGGAAGCACCATAAAAATCATGGCCCTTTTCGCCTTCTGAAACTAGGCCTGGCAATTCTTTATCAAAGGCAAAATTAATACATCCTGAGAAGAATTTATTACTGGGTTTTTCTACAATACTGAGAAACGAAAAACCTTAACAGTCACACATATCAGCTGATTGCATAAGATTCTGCCTGGTCAGTATTTCCTTATTTTAAAAAAATGCTAAACGAGTCACCATTGATGGAGTTTCCGCATTCTTCCTTCATACTACCACTATTGCTGTGAGATGAATGCACTTCTTTCCCTGTAAGTTGAAATATTATTTTTTTATTGGATTTGAGGAATTTTCAGAAGCACGAGGTAGAGGATTAGTTTGAAAACAAGGAGATCCTTTGCTAGAGCATTTTGTCAACTTGTGCTATGAGAACATGTGAGACATGTCCTTCCCTCACTACTTCACATAAAGTAGGGTTGGAAAAATCCTTTTGTAAATGGCCAGAGAATGAATACTTTAGGTTTGACAGGTCAGATGTGCTTATTGCAACTACTCAGCTGTGCCCATCTAGCGTGAAAGTGAATGCACAGGACTGTGTTCCACTAAAACTTTTTTTATGGAGAGTGAGTGTTACAGTAGCACAGAACATACCCTTTCCTTCAGAATATAGCTGGTCTTCAACTTCAGATATTCTCACCATTCCTCACTAAGGCAACAGAATTTTATTTTTTTTTTAATTTTTTAAAAAATTTTATTTATTTATTTGACAGAGAGAGATGACAAGTAGGCAGAGAGGCAGGCAGAGAGTGAGGAGGAAGCAGGGTCCTTGCTGAGCAGAGAGCCTGATGTGGGGCTCGATCCCAGGACCCTGAGATCATGACCTGAGCCAAAGGCAAGCGGCTTAACCCACTGAGCCACCCAGGCGCCCCTAGGCGACAGAATTTTAAAATGTACTTGATGTTCTCAAGTTTGATGCTATCTTTCTCCTTGAGAAACATAAAGTACTTAACATAAATAATTTTCATACACTTACCATGCTTAGAATCTAGGCTCTACTGTCTCCACTCTACATAATTGGGGGTCTTGTCTCTTCACTTTTTTTTTAGGTTGAAGATTCTTCATCTATATGGCTGCATTGTAACTTCTGACATGTGCAAAATAAAAGAGACTTTCAAAAGAGACCAAGTATTATATGATGCTAATGTTTTCAGGAAAATAGAATTTCTAGTAATAAAGACATTAACAATATACTAAGTTAAATATGCCCAGAAATATTCCCAATTAAAGCAAGATATATATTATTTTTGACTTAAGAGGTAGACAATCAAGGAATAATTGCATGGTACTATGTTGAGATCTTATAAAAAATAATCCATTTTTGTATGTCAAACATCTCTACCCCCCCATAATAAAATAAAAATGATAAAATTTTAAATATTGGTATTTTCTTGCCAGTTTTTACTATTTGTTTATAATGAATTTAAACTTTTACCTGAGATTCCTAATTGGTAAATTGCAATCTACTTTTGAGTCACTCAGTGTGTTAAGAGAGAATCATATGTCAGTTAACTCTGGAAGGAATATTTTCCTTTTATATGCTATATATATTTAATTGTATGCACCATGGTTTATATGTAATACAGCAATGCCCAATATTTTATTTCTTTAGAACTTGTATCAGGGCATTGTAGTGACTTCTGGGAAGCCCATATATCCCACAGGGTCATGCCCTTTGACTTGAGTCTCTGTAGTGACTATTTCATGCCGAGGACGTAGGTGTACACTGTATGGCAGGTTACCCAGACACTGGGATGAGGATTCACATGGACATGGAAGGTAAGGGAAGTGGGGCAGGTAGAACAGTCAAGGGAAGGAGGATAAGCAACAGTGCACCACTGACATCAAATAACATCACCCAATGGGTAACTTTGTCTCTGTCCCAATGATGAAGATTTTACGGGTCAACTCAGAGTTGCTCTACAGTGAGCGCAAGGGGGCTTGACCACCACTACTTTCAGAGGAGATACAAATTGCTTGGTATCTACAGCTAACTAGACGTGCAGGCAAAGTAAACTCGAACAGCCTCAAGGCTGACTGTTGGGCAGAATGCATAGGGGATGGGGCCAAGCAAGAGAGCCTTTGGTACTTGTGCCATGTACAAGTGCCATGGAGCACTTGAATCGGGCAATCTGGTTTGAATCCTAGTTTGAGTAGCTGTGTGATTTTAGTCATAACACTCAATCTCAGATTTAGTTTTCTTATCTCCCAAATTGGGAAGCCTAACTTTGTGAAAGGATATTTAAAGGATGAAATATGATTGCATGGTGGCAAAATAGGGAAAGGATCCTGGGCAGAGGGAATATTGTAGATGAAGTACAGCGTCTTAAAAAGAACACTTAGGGGCACCTGGCTGGCTCAGTGGGTTAAGCCTCTGTCTTCAGTTCAGGTCATGGTCCTGGGGTCTTGGGATCAAGCCCCGCATCAGGCTCTCTGCTCAACAGGGAGCCTGCTTCCCCCTCTCTCTCTGCCTGCTTCTCTGCTTACTTGTGATCTCTGTCTGAAAAAAAAAAAAAAAAAAAAAAAAAAAAAAAAAGAATGCTTAATGTTTGGGAAAAAATATGGCTGGAGGACAGATCCGCATGTGCAGTAGGTATGGGGGTGCAAATGGGGTCCTATGGGGACACTTAGGAGGAAAGCATAATCTCTTTTTGGAAAGTCAGGGAAATGATACCTAAGTTGAGGTCTAAAACAGGTGAGGGGAATATCAGGTAAATATGGCAGCCAGAGCTGAAGTGAAAAATAGCCCATCCCACTTCAGACAGAGATATAGAAAACAAAAAGGATGAAATATAAAGCCCAACTCAAAACAAAAAAGGTGTAGTAGATTAAAGATGGTCAAAAATTCTTTACTACTCCTCACATTGAGTGATGGTGACAATTTACCATCCTTTTGAGTTGGCATTGGCCTTAGTGATTAGCTTGACCAATAGAAGGTGGCTGAACTAACACTGGAGACTTCTGAGGCTAGGTTGTAAGAAGCCTTGCAGCCTTGGCCCAAGACTCTCTGAAAACTCATGGTAGGAGCCCTGAGGCACCATGTAGGAAGTCTAACTGTCCTGAGGGAGGGGTCATGTGAGACCCCTGTGAGACCCCATGAAAGTAAAAGCTGGACTAAAATTTGAAAATTCATCAATAGAATTCATCATATTAACAGGATGATGGAGGGAAAAAACCACTATCCTCTAAATAGATGCTGAAAGCATCTAACAAAATCCAAAATCCATCCATGATAAATATTCTCAGCAATGAAGGAACAGAGGAGAAATTTCTAAACCCTATAAAAAGCATTTACAAAAACTCTATTGTTAACTTTACAATCAACAGTGGAAGAGTGAATGATTCCCCCGTGATTAGAAACAAAGCAAGGAGATCTGTTCTTACCACTGTAATTCTACATTGTAGTAGAAGTCCAAACCAGTGCAATAAAGCAAGAAAAAGAAAACACATACAGATGGGAAATGAAGAAGTAAAACTACCCTTTTCTTCCCACAGACGACATGACTGTGTAAGAAGAATATTCTAAGAATTCTACCAGATCACTAATAAGTGAGTTGATCAAAGTCTCAGAATATAAGTTTGTCAAAATTCCAAAATCAATTGAATTTTATGTGCTGGAAACAAATAAATGAGGGATACAACATGTTTATTGATAGGCAGACTTAATATTAAGATATCAATTCTCCTAAAATTGATCTACAAGATTCAACATGATCACAATGCCAGACATATAAGTATAAATTGAAAAACTGATCTTAAAATTTATATGGAAATACCTAAGACCAAGGAATATCCAAAACTATTGGAAAAAAGAAAAACAAAGCTGTAGAACTTATCCTACTTGATTTTGAGACTTACTATCAAGCAATGTGATCAAGACCATATAGTCTTGGTGAAAGGATAAATGTACAAGTCAAGGGCGCCTGGGTGGCTCAGTGGGTTAAGCCGCTGCCTTCGGCTCAGGTCGTGATCTCAGGGTCCTGGGATCAAGTCCCGCATCGGGCTCTCTGCTCAGCAGGGAGCCTGCTTCCCTCTCTCTCTCTGCCTGCCTCTCTATCTACTTGTGATTTCTGTCAAATAAATAACTAAAATCTTTTAAAAAAATGTACAAGTCAAGAAGACAGAATAAAAAGTCCAGAAATAGAGCCATACATGTATGGCCATTTGATTTCTGACAAAGGTAATTCAATAGAGAGAGAGGATCCTTTTTTCAATTTCAATCGAACCAACTCTATTGTGTTCTAAACAGTATAAACACCATTTCACAAACCAGAGCAGAGTTGACATTCCATACTAATTGTCTATAATTCATGATTTCCCAAAGTCTGATAACTGCCAACACGTACACACACACAACAAGGCTGTATATTGATTACAGAAACAATAGGCAATCAAAGAGGAAGTTCATCTAGATGGATCCATAATGCTGTATTTTCTAAAAAAAAAAAAAAAAAAATCTGACAAAATGTTCATATTTGCAATTTTGTAAATCAGTGTTACATTATTCTTTTCTCTTTTTTCCAGATTTACTTAACGATCAAGTAAATCACTATGATATAAATTTGTGGACACATTCTTTTTTTATAAAATCTTCAAAATTTTCTTGTAACTTCCTTAGAAACAGCAAGCCATGGCAGATATCCATGAGAGAACTAAGACTCAAGGTCTTGCAGAGGTGCCTATGTTTGAGAAATTTCTGAACCTCCTCATTGGTCCCTCAGTGATATGCCATTACTTGGTTATCTTGTCCCATCTTAACAGGCTCATTGGATCTCTCTGGGGCAGAGTAACTGGAATGTTAAGTGACTTTGAGGAAGGCTCTTGTACCTGAAAGAAATCCTATAGGGTAGATTACAACAGGCTTCCACTAAAAGCCTCTCCCATTTTACTGAGTAAAGAGGAAGTTAGGGGATCCTGCTAATTCCCTGTTATAAGAAATTGGGTCAATTTATGATATTGGGGCAAAGGAATAATTTCTCATGACTCATTACCCTGGTCACTGGTTTCCTGAAGAATGTTCTCAAGATCACTAACTTGGTGGAAAGCCCTCAGAAATTGAAACAAAAACCAAACCAAACCCCAAACCCTACTTTCATAGTCAAATACATTTAGGAAATTTTAGCTTAAGCAAGTATAAACTGCTTTCTTTATCTCATCCAAGAAGGGGCAGAATAGGATTCTTTTCCAAATTTATTTGTGTTTTAGAAGTGTATTAGATCACATAATATCTTTTCACTGTTTTGAGAAACACACTCTAACAAGATTATCTCTGATTTTTAAAATCCTTGGGTAGCCACAGAGCAAGCTGATCTTTCGCAAAGTCATGCTAATAAATACAGGCAAGCTCTCTTTACCTACCAATTCATTGGCTCTCAAAGGTTGCTCTGTTATCTCCAATTTCTCACTAGCTGTTTCTGGATGCTAGAACAGAAAAGAAATGCTTCCTATTTCTTTCTTTTCCCTCTTTCTTAAAAAAATTAGAGACAGATTACACAACCCTGGCCTTCCCCTGAGTATATTGCTGAAGATATTCAGAAGCATTCCTCAGTAACTTGTGAATGGCTTTGCAGAAGCATCTCATGTTTTAGATAAACTGGAGGTTCCTTACTCTTTCTATAAATCAATTATTTTCTCACTGATTTACATGACAATTTCAGATGGTTGTCAGTTTGTACTTGTGCCTAATGAATTAGTCTTATGCTTCATACCTCCTCTTCTGTTTCTCCTGATCTCCTCTGCCATATGCTTAATGCTGTATAAAAAACACTTAAAATATGAAAGGCAACCCACTAGGAACTTCAGGAATCTTTTTATAAGCCCAAGATTTCCTTCAAAATGTGATTCCTTAATAGAACTGACTAGAAAGTCCAGAAATAAACCCAAATACAGGGAGGAATTGAGTATATGTCAAAAGTGACATTTAAATCCATGGGGAAGGGACAGTTGAATAACCAGTGTTAGAACAACTAGAAAAATCACTGTAAAGTTAATTCTACAACTCATATCTGACCCAAACCAAATTCCAGACAGAATAGAACTTTAACTTGAAAAGTAAAACCATGAAAAAAAAAGGACATTCCTGAGCCTTGTTTACTTAAGCTGACATAATTCATACTAAGTAACGTCTTTGTGACAGGTCACAATGAAATTGTGGAAACTTTGGTAGGAACAGAAGGATCCAGCTCTTCCTCGAAAGCTGGGAAATGGTTTGGTTAGACAGAAGAGGGGAAAATTAAGTTTAATATTCACATTTTGTGACAATAATAAGGAGCTATTATGTTAATTACATAATCAAGGGGATAGTAGGAGCACTGATGTAATCTAAAGAGAGAGATATTGGGTATATGAAGTGGGACCAGAGGACTCTGAATGTCCAGATGAAGAGTTAACCCTTGGTTCTCTTTTTATTGGGGAACCTCTGGGAATTTATGAGCTAAGATGTAGGTTTTCTTAACCATTATTGCATTTTTGGCCAAATAACTCTTTGTCATGGGAAGCTAGCCCTGTGTATGTCAGCATGCTTTGCAGCATCTCTAGTGTTAACCTACTAGATGTTAGTAGCATCTTTCCGTTGACAAATTGTGACAACCAATAATGTCTCCAAACATTGCCAGATGTCTCCTGGGTAACAAAATTATCACAGATTGAGAATAACTGAGCTCTAGGTGACAGAATAATTGGTTTTTAAGAAGGACTGTCCAATTGTGGTTGTGTAGAATGAACAGAAAAAGGTCAGCAGGATAGGAACCTAAGAGAATGTCTTAGAGACTATCCCAGTACTTTAAGCATGATACATTGTTACAATAAGGGCCTCTAATAAAGTACAAGTCCCTCTCTCTGTGATCTTGTATGGTCCCCTCCCACACTGAGGGTATGTTGGCTTGCCTTGTTGGCCATGTTAGCTTTGCTGGCCATGTTGGCTTGCCTTGATCAATGGAATATCAGCAACCATGACATAAGCTGAGGCTTGAAATGCATTTGTGTGTTGGGACTTAGCCTCTTGGAACATTGTCCCATAAAGAAAGCCCATGCTAGCCTCTTGAAGACATATGGTCCCCCTAACAACCAACACCAACTTCAAGAAAGCACTTCTGTCTAAACAGTTAAAAATATTAACTCATCTATTTTGAAAACTACAGATATTTAGTAATTACTAACAGCATAATGATAATAATACTTCAAAGGTTGAGTTGAACCAGTCTATTTCTAAAGCTTTAAGGGCATTATCTAGCTAGCCACTTCTTCCCTTATATGGAAAAATCAATCTTTAGAATAAACAGGAAGGCACATGAACTCAAAATCAATAACAATTTATATTGTAATAATGATAAAATTCATTTTGATGTGTTAGCGTCCACTTGCATGGAACTATATTCACTTAGCAATTAGACTGCTAAGATCAGGGACTCTAATGGAATGCCTCTCATAATTTACCAGTTAAATTTATAGATTTTAATTATCAGTGATATTTATGAGCATTGACTCTGTTTATTGTACTATTCAAGAATTAACATTTCCTCAGATGGTTAGCACTTAGTCTTATGTTTAAGAACACCAGCCTGGGGACGCCTGGGTGGCTCAGTTGGTTGAGCAGCTGCCTTCGGCTCAGGTCATGATCCCAGCGTCCTGGGATCGAGTCCCATATCGGGCTCCTTGCTCCGCAGGGAGCCTGCTTCTCCGTCTGACTCTGCCTTCCACTCTGTCTGCCTGTGCTCGCTCTCGCTCGCTCTCTCTGACAAATAAATAAAAAATCTTAAAAAAAAAAAAAAAAAAAAAAAGAACACCAGCCTGGAGGGATGTCTGTCAAATCCCCTACTTTATTTTAATCATAATAAAAAAAATCAAAATAATAAGCAATGAAGAAAATCCAGAATAAGATAAAAATGGAAATACAGGGGTGCCTGGGTGGCTAAGTGGGTAAAAGCCTCTGCCTTCGGCTCCGGTCATGATCCCAGGGTCTGGGATCGAGCCCCGCATAGGGCTCTCTGCTCGCCAGGGAGCCTGTTTCCTCCTCTCTCTCTGCCTGCCTCTCTGCCTACTTGTGATCTCTGTCAAATAAATAAATTTTTTTAAAAAATGGAAATACAGAGTCATAACTAAAAGAAATGGCTGTACATAAAAGAAAGTCTAAAACGTGGAGGGAATGGATAAGTAAATAAAGTAAAAATAACCCAAATGCATTTTCACAGGCTATTAGAATCACTGGAGGGAACATCCGCATAAGTCACAAGACAGAGTAAGGAGGGTCTCTTGGAAACAGGGTAAGATTGAAAAAAAGAAAGATCAAAATGATCGAATTTTTAAGATCTAGTACTCATTAAGCAGTCAGTATTAAAGAAACAATAGCACTGCTGAAATAAGTGTTTAAAAACAAAGGGTAACATGCACGTGGACATAAGATTTCCCTAAGATTTATGTAAAAAAAAATTTAAAAATCACCCTAGTTTTTAACTATCGCTGCCTGCCAAAGAATTTTGATTACTAATTCTTTCTCAGGTTGTGGAGACAAGGACCGAGAAAAATTATTCGGATGCAGGGATCTGGAAGATCTATGTGATTTCTGATGTGTATTAACCGGTTGGAATTTAATGTTGGGAGGGCATGGATTAAGGAAAGCCAGTAAAATCGGAAAATGGGGTGTTCTGGTAAATCTCGTAGATTAGTTCGCAAGAAAACTTGTATATGCAGACGTTTACCAAAGTTCTGCAATTACAAGAGACTGAAATAACGCATAACGTTAACCAATTTGGGAGGCCTACCCCTATCCTCCTTTGCTCTTTTTGTCCAGGTAGCTTTGCACACTCCTGCTAGCCCTTTGCTTTACCTGAGCAACCAGTGTTTTACTCCAAAGAGCCTGGCAAACGCTACCGCTGAAGCCCCGGTTCTGGCCGGGTGTCCCAAGTCCAAGAGGCCCCAACCCGGGCTGGGCCGGCTGGAGCCTGGCACAGAAGAGAAATCAGACTCCGGAGGTGTGGGATCCCGAGCCACGCGCCCCTCCTACCTGGCTGGGCGGAGCCAGCCCGAGCGGAAAGTGAGGGCCGCTCCGCGGGGCGCTCAATCTCAATCTCAGGCGGCCGCTGCAGCGCTGTACGCGGAGTCCAGCTCCCGGGCCGTAAAGGGCCGCGCGGGACCAGCGTTGGAGCGCCCCGCCCCGCCCGGACATTCCTGCAAGCGGCCCAACCAGCTGGACGAGGTCCACTCCCCGCGGCTCCCGGCGGCAGCAGGTGGCCCCGGACTTTCCGCTGTCACCGCGGTCCGCGCGCCCCTTTGCGCCCCGGAGCCCTCTGCGCTACCCTCACAGGGCGGGATGGAGGCGGACGGGGACCGGGAGGAGCTGGCCCACCTGCGCTCGCTCTTCGCTGCCTGCGACGCGAACCGCTCGGGGCGCCTGGAGCGCGAGGAGTTCGGCGCGCTGTGCGCGGAGCTGCGTGTGCGGCCGGCCGACGCCGAGGCCGTGTTCCAGCGGCTAGACGCTGACCGCGACGGCGCCATCACCTTCCAGGAGTTCGCGCGCGGCTTCCGTGGGTCCTGCCGCGGGGGGCGGCACCGAGGCTGGGCTCCCTGGGAGCCCGCGTCCGCCTCAGCCCAGGTGGGACCCGACCCCGAGGACAGCCAAGAGGATGAGGGCGACGGGGACACGCTGGCAGCCCCCTGGGGTCGGGCGAGCGCCGGCCAGGCTTGGCAGGACTTCCAGGCGCGACTTGGAGACGAGGCCAAATTCATCCCCAGGTGCGTGTGTGGGTTGGCGGGCGGGAGGTGAGGACGGTGTTACCTGCACTCACCGGTGCGCTGGCGTCTCCCTCTTAACCCTTAAGATTGAGCAGACCTACTGGACCCAGCTCTTCTTTCTGAGTTGCTTTTCTCCATCCAACTATTCCGAGGGGGAGATCCCCTAGAGTTGAAGAAAGGGAGTGCGTTCAGAGTCAGGGTTTGGGAAGAAGGTTTTGCTTGCTCACTTTTGAGCCTTGCAAAAGTCACTTTATTAATTACCGGGCCCGCAGTGAAATACGCAGCATCAAGAGTTTGTTCCCAGACAGAGTTTAGCAGCGCTCTCCAGATCTCATCGCACCTTCTAGTAAGGACCCAAGAGCTGTGAGCTGCGGATTGTCAAATTGGTGCCCCTGATATGTAGTAGTTCTTGTATTTGTTGTTTTCCTACAACATAGAAGACGAAACATGTTGGTCATTTGCATTGCTGAACTTACATACTCATTGATACCTACCATGTATTAGGCATTTTACAGAAATCGTTCATTTAATTTTTGCAACAACCCCGGGATGTGGATTTTCTCATTTCTAATTGGAGAAACTTAGACCCAGAAATATAGACCCGGAAGACGTTAAGGAACTTGACTGATTAATGAAAGAGCAGGGATTTGATCCCATATGTTGTTGAACTGAAACTCTTTTATACAATGGAATAAAATGATAAATTATATAATAAATTCTCTATGACCCCGACAGAAATGATATCAAGTTACTAACTTAATTCTCAGGAGGGAAAGGAAATGCCTGCATGGCCAGGCATGGAAAGATGCTTAGGTTTTGTTCAAGAGTAATTTGTGTCCGTGCTTTCCTTCCTGTCATGGTGTGTCTTGAACTGCTGTATTCACTTCTTCCTCAGACACTCTAAACATGTTAGTGCTGTAAAATGTATTCCTGCTCTCTGTTTGGATTATGGTTGAAAGGCAGTTTGCATATCTTAGACATAAAACTCAAAACCACAGAGCCCTGGGAGGATCAGTGGTCTTGCTCACCCATCACAGCTTGAACCTGCTGGCTTGGGAGTCCCACCTCCTCCTCCCAGCTCCTCCCTCCTGTTTGGAGAGTAGGGCATGGAGAAGGACTCACTGCAAGTATGAGAAGGATGGTGGAGAGAAAGTGGGTGTGATACTCACCTTTTCTATTATTTACAAATGAGTTAAAATACAATCTCTCCATGAAGTTGTAAGTATCGCTATAAACTATACTCTTGGAATTATCTTTTATCTGTAACTTGGTTTAGGTCCAACTAATTACAAAAGGCAACAATTTTAAGAATCAGGGAAGGTGAACCCACGCGATGTTTTACACACGAACCTACACACCTATCTACTTTTCACAGTTGTTAAGTCTCAGCAGCAAATATTTGACACTTAACCTTGAAATGATTAGGATGGTCTTCTTAGTTTAAGTATAGAAACCAGATTTTAATATGACCTGGCTTCTTTATACTACCTGGTTTCATCATGACAATGACAATATCATGATATTGGTGATATTGTTATTATCATGATGCCTTTCCAAACTCTTCAAAGATTATTAAATTTAATGGGCACCAGTGTCACCTGGTAGACTTGTATTTTAAGCCACACCCCCTTGTGAGTGGAGATTAACAAGTACAATATTTGCCTTCCTGTGCTTGTTCAAGTGGAAAAGAACTAAACTGAGTTGTTTCATCTGATTGTTACCATGGCAGCCAGTAACTGTTTTTGGTAAATTCAGTTGCTTCTATTCCACTTCCTCCTACAGCTGTTCACCTTCCCTTCCTCTCATCTGAATGCGGTAAAAATTGTTTATTATCAATAATGCTGTTGGCATTATTTCAGCCAAATTAATTCTGCAGACATTCATGAGTGCTTATTTTGTGCCAGACACTGCCGTAGGTCCTGCCCTAGGTCTCTGGGGACAAAGAGAAGCATGAGATGTAGTTCATGCCTTCAAGAAGTTTATAGTGTGGGTGAAACATTTCTCAAAAATTTCATCAAAGAACATTTAAAGATAAGAGGGTTATTTGCAAGAAATTCCATTATTTTAAAAAGTTCATATGTTTGTTCATTTTAACTCCACGATATATTGGGACATATTTTAGTATAAAATATCATGTTTTCCTCCAGTGAGAAAACTTTTTCTCTAGGAATGTGTGTCATTTCATCGGGTGGCTTTTTTTCTCATCTGGCACCCCTGGTGGCTTCTTGTCCAATGCTTATCCAGGGAGTTTTGATGTCCAGGTTGAGAAGATTAACTATCAGATATTAGAATGTTTGGCTCCTATAAGGCAAAATGTGGTAGTGTTGACAGAATTTCCAGTTGTAAAACCAATCAAACCTGATTTAAAAATATTAAACACGTTTGGGTTAAACTCCCTAGTCATCAATATTGTGATCTTAGAGAAGAAATAAGGTTGCACTGTAAAAGGATGAAAATAGTCTCTGGGATGTGTGTCAACTGACTCTTCAGTTGGTTTTTTGGTAGAAGATTGAAAGACTCCTTCCCCTAAAGGGGAATGTCTTCAGTGGTCAAGTCACTGTTAGCCTGAGCTAGGGAGGTGTAAATCTTCTGCCGGGGCAGGATGGCCATCACCACTTCCTGGTGACCTGGAATTAGGTCAGCCAACAGGTGAAACTACAGTGGGCAAGGCAATGGGGTTATAGAAGAGAATTCAGGAAGGAAGATTGTGCAAGGCCAAGAACACTCCATGAAGTGGGGAGAAAATGTTGGGTCAGAGAGAACAGACTTGTAATAACCTAGTCTGGCCAATTTTTTGTGCTGGGGTGTTATGAAAGGGAGTTTTGTACCTAGTAGATACTTAATAAATGTGCTCAGTAAATGTTTGTAAAATGAACAGAATAAACTGATGTTCTTGGATTCCTTGATTCATATACTGAGAATGCAGTTCATGGTATGTGTATTTTATTTCTTTTGTTGATTCTCTCTCCCTCCCTCTCTCTCTCTTTTTTTTTTTTTTTTTTTTAAACATTCTGCTGTAACCTGGTCATGGTGTTCCAAGATTGGCAAGGAAGGAGGGAAAGAGAGGGTGTGTGTATGTGTGTGTGTGTGTGTGTGTGTAAACATTTTACCAGGGTAGTGGGATGGCAAAACTCCTTTACCTTTAGGTGGACCTGAAGTTTTTCAGAGTTTTTTCAACTCCATCTTTTGCAGTTGTAAGTATTATTTGTCAATTGATTTCACTTCAATAAATCAAGTTAGAACCGCATGTTTTTCACAAACAGAATCAAGGGGATCCAGCTGGCACGAGCACTGCCCTGGATTTGTGCATGGATATAGATATGGCCACAGTGGCCAGATCAGGGACAGACCCAGGCTGGTGCTTGTAATGTAACAGGCGTTAGTGTGATTGGTGACCTGCCAGGCAGGGCTAGGCTGCCACTGTTGTTCAGACACCAAAATCTATCCCCTCTGGTCTGCTGTATCTCTTAGTTTCTGATCCCTGCCCGCCCCTCCCCCACCACACACACACACACACACACACACACACACACACACACACACACACTGTTGAAGGGAAGGCTTTTCTTTTGATCATGTAGAAACTGAATTTAATTGAGAAGAACCAAAACTATCCACTTGTGAGCTGTGTATGGGTTGTCAAAAATAGTGTACTTCAGCATATTCATATAACTGTAGTGATGATTATAAAAATCAGGAGAAAGAACTCAGTGGCTGAACACCAATCCCACTTAAGCAGTACATTTTTAAAACAAGTAACTACAAGTAGACAGAAGGATATTTTCCACACTGGTCAGGGTTTCTTTTACATTTCCCCCTCTCGGGTTCCACGTTAGCCCTTTCCAGTCTGATTGCCTTTTTCCCTAATAACATGGTTGCTTCATGAAGCCCCTTCTTTTCCATGATGTGCTTCATAATATGGGAAGGCAGAAGGCAGATAGAGGCAGAGAAACAGAAACTCAGAAGGCTGGAGATGTGGAGTGGGAGAGGGAGACAGGTGAAGGGAAAGGAAAGACAGAGGTCAATAGACAGATGGACAGATTGGATAGTGCCTCGGTTTCCCCTCTTTTTCCACTGAACAAGTTCATTGCCATAAACCACCTTGAGATGGGGGAGGAAAATCAGCTCTTCTCTGTTTGATTTTAGCTCTTGAGTATCCTCAGAATGTGAGTACCTTGGTGCTTTGGATGGTTGTTGTAGTATTTGAAGATACATTTTTCACTCAAGTGGCCAGGAATATTATCTCCATCCAAGGAGGCACAGACTTTTTCCAGCCTTGAGGCACAGCAGTGGGTTGGAACCCCAGTCCTGGAAGAGGATTAAGCGTGTTTGTGCCAATGTGTGATATTTACCTCTGGCCCTGGCTTTGGGATCTCTCAGTGTTCTGACCACATTCTTTCCAGAATTCTCTGCTTTTCCTGGGTTCAGAAGGGGGTCTTTATAGATGTATATTTTCTAACTGTTGTTGGTCTGTTGCTTTTCCTTTTTTCCTCTTGAGTATATCCTCTACTATACTTCTATGTGTCATTACCCCACTGCTGAGTAGAAGAAGCCTGTCTGTTGAGAAGACCACAGCTCTTCTGTGGACCTTATGAGCCTTGCTCCTGGGCTTTGTGGGAGTCTGTACATGGCTTGGCTTTTACAAGCTCTACTTGCTGGTGGTCCCTCCTGGTTTTGATATTTGAATTTTATTTCAAGGAAATGACTTTATTTTGGCCTCCTGCCATCCCATCCTTGGAGGATTATGTGTCTTGCTGGATGGTTAGTGGCCCTGCTCAGACTGTGAGGTTCAGTGTTTTGATGTCAGGTTTTTGACAAGAGATTATTTATCCTGCCCTTATAGCATGGACACAAAGAAAAAGACTTACAGTGGGGTATCCTGGGAAGACTGCATTCCAGGAACCACTGTCTCTTAGCTGTCTTTTAAACTGAGGTTTTGATTGACTCCTCTTCTAAATCACTGATCAAACTCATGGTCCTAGTACTCCTGTCACTTTGAGAATGGAGACATTTTTGCCTGTTTCTTCATTTCTGTCTGGGTTACATAATCTTAACTTCATTTGGAAAATGGAAGTAGCTGTATCGCGCTGATCTGCCTTGAATGGAGGTTTGGAGGCTGCCAGCAGAAATGGGACCCTGTCGGGGATGAGAAAGAGATTCAAAAGCCTGGGGTTTTTTTCCTTCTAAAATGGTGTATAGAGTATACATTCTTGCTTCATGGGTAACTTGTTAAAGCGTGGGCAGCTCCCCATTGCAGTATGTAGTTGGACGGGAGAGATGGGAAGAGATCCCTCATCATGGATATTCAGGCTCCTTCTATCTGAGGATATTAGTCTTATGTCAGGTTGTAAAATAGAAAGCAAACACTATATTCCAGAGGAAAGTTGTCACGGGGGAATATATGTATGACACATGATCTCCTTATCAGTTCCTCAAAATGGAATTCCATTGCTTCAGCTTGTAAATATTTGGGATTTCCCAAATTATAATTGCTTTTTGTCAGAGCAGTTATAAAAGGAGCACAGTGAATTTTGACCCTTAAGGGCTTTGTATGTCTTATAAAAAGATCTACAGATGCAGTAGTTTGGACATGTTCCTTCAGTTCTTTCTCTCATGCACCCAATGTTCTTGCCAGCATCCTAGGCACTAGAGAGACTTTGTAGACCTGACCCTGACCTCCAATGAGTGTATTGTCTCAGTTTCTTAAGTAGATGGGAGTTGATACCTGAAGGACCTGGGATTGGAGTATAATCAATGAAACTATACCTCCTGGTGCATACCCCAGCCTATGCACATTTCTGAGTGGTTCTCAGATCAGGGGCTATAGACCTTTTGGGCTCTTTACACGTATACTTGGGAATCTTAGAATACTGTACGTTTTTGTTTTCATTTTGGCGAAATAAAATATAAACTAATTTGCACACATTTGGAATCATGTGGATGACTCGTAGCTTACAGAAACTCCTATGGTCATTGTAGCATTATTCACTGTAGCCAAGAGGTGGAAGCAATCTAAGTGCCCACTGACAGATGACTGGATGAAGAAGAAAACATATATACCTAGAATAGAATATCATTCAGCTTTAAGAAATAAGGAATTCCTACAATAGGCATCGTAGAGGTAATTCTTGAAGGATTATACTAAGTGAAATAAGCTAATCACAGAAGGACAAATAATGCATGATTCTATTTATATGAAGTATCCTTAGTAGTCAAACTCTTGGAAGGAGAAGTAGAAAGGTAGGTGTAGGGGCAAGGTGAGGGGAGAATGGGGAGTTGTTGTTTGATGGGTATAGCGTCTCAGTCATTCACGATGAAAGGAGATTTGCTTTACGAAAATGTGTCAACAGTAGTGTCCTGTAAAAGTTTTGTTAAGAAGGTGGATTTCTGGGGTGCCTGGGTGGCTCAGTGGGTTAAAACCTCTGCCTTCGGCTCAGGTCATGATCCCAGGGTTCTGGGATTGAGCCCTGAATCGGGCTCTCTGATTAGTGGAGAGCCTACTTCCTCCTCTCTCTCTCTGCCTGCTTGTGATCTCTGTCTGTCAAATAAATAAATAAAATCTTTAAAAATAAATAAATAAATACAAGAAGGTAGAGTTCCTGTATGTTTCTCACCACAAGAAAAAAACTTAAAAGAAATAGGAAATTTTTTTACAGAGATGAGAAATTGAGAAGGTACCAAAGTTCTATGTCTTAGCTTTTGTCTTTTGTTTTTGAGCTGTCCTAAGTACAGGTTCTTTCAAGTTTTGCCCCTTTAATGTACCCTTACTTGTTGTTTGTGGGTGAGCAGGCAGAAACACTTGAGATAATGACACACTCTTTTATTTATTCATTTAAAAGACTTTATTTATTTGGGAGAAAGAGCATGGGCGGGGGGAGGGGCAGAGGGAGCTGGAGAGGCCGACTCCCTACTGAGCAGAAAGCCTGATATGGATTCTGGGCTCAGTCCCAGGACCCAGGCACTCTGAGATATTGACACATTTTAAGGGCACCATCCCTACACACAGACAAACATATCAAGGGCAACCATTCCCTTCAAATTCAATTTTTTAGAATTTAGTTTTGGGACATTTTATGAGAAGGTTCAACCATGAAACCCCATTGTGATTATTTGCAATCATAAAATTATGGAGCATGTTGAAGTGGCTGTTTTGTTATAGTGATATCTTTGATGGAGAATATTTTTTAAATGTCTGGATATAAAGCAAAAAACACAAGTGAGTTATTCATTTGAAAACCCACGTGCCAGCGTGAAAGTGTCGCCTGCTGTCAGCGGTGTCAGCCACTTCGAAATTCTTGCCTCCACAGACCAGAGTCTCAGTCTGTTCTGGGCTGGGCTGGACGAATTCCAGAAGAGTCACCGGACATTTGCTTAGAATATCCATGCTTGAGGACATTCGTATGTCATGTTTTCTGACAGAAGTGTTATAAACCAGTGTTAGTGTTTGTGATGCAAAATACTTTTTCTTTCCCTCCTCAGGGATACATGGCACAGCACATACCTCTCTCTGGCAGATAGTGTTCGCTTGGGGATGTTAACAAATGAATTACAGTGCAGGCATTCTTGCTCGGACATGGTGCATGCATTCCCGAAAAACGCAATATTCTGCAAACACATAGGACATATGAAAAAAAAAAAAAAAAGGGTGAAGCTAACCACTCAGTATTGTACACCTTTGTAACCAGAGCACTCAAAAAAACAGTAACAATCCTAATAAGGTACTAGGACAATAAAAAAAGTCATGTTAGAGTCTTTTTTTTTTTTTTAAGATTTTATTTATTTATTTGACAGAGAGAGATCACAAGTAGGCAGAGAGGCAGGCAGAGAGAGAGAGTAGGAAGTAGGCTCCCTGCCGAGCAAGGAGCCCGATGCGGGACTTGATCCCTGAGATCATGACCTGAGCTGAAGGCAGCGACTTAACCCACTGAGCCACCCAGGCGCCCTCATGTTAGAGTCTTAATAGACATAGAGTATAACAGTCTAGGAATCCCTGTAGATAGTTTTAAAAATAAAAATACAGGATTTTGTAGTTAATTTTTTTGAAGATGAAGGAAGCTTGATGAGGAAGGTGTGTAGGTTGTGGCTACTGAGTTATGGGGCGAAGGACAAAATGTATAAAGCTCTGAGAGAACCAAGACAAAGCACGTGGACAGTCTGTGCCAACAGGAAGGCCCCAAGTAAAGTGGACGTTGTGTCCCACACTGTATTCACCTGCTGTCTGCTGCTTCAGCTTTGGGAATGAACTTGCATTTGGTGGCTGTTACTGGGCAAGAGGGGGAGGCACAGCATTAATATGTTGGGAAGTATAAGTTCTACTTTAGCATCACTCACCTATGAGCTAATTAATGCTCTAGGAACACAATTGTGGCAGAGCAGTCCTGGTCTTGAGTACAGATTCACAAGGGGCTAGAGCAAGGAACAAAGCCATGATCTTGAGTGAGGTTGGTTCTGTGTGTATAGATTTGGAGGCTTTGTACTGGTCTAAAGGGATAA
Source organism: Mustela putorius furo (assembly GCF_011764305.1). Taxonomy (NCBI): domain Eukaryota; kingdom Metazoa; phylum Chordata; class Mammalia; order Carnivora; family Mustelidae; genus Mustela; species Mustela putorius. Next base: position 581,929 of record NW_025422108.1, on the reverse strand, counting down.
TGCATCACCTTGCTGCTAATAGATTACAGTGAATAAGCTGTCTCCAGGCCAGTGAAAATCTGTCAGTCTGCAAAAGTCTGCCTATCTTTCAGACAGATTGTTACAATCCTAATGAGCCCTGTCAACAATTAAAAATATTATGATCTAGCTGAGCATTTGGGCCTTAAAAAGTGACCTACTCTGCCGAATGACACTTAAAGTTGTTGCTCAGCAACTGAAAAGTAATTCAGTTCTTATTAAATTCAATTTATTCAATTGAGTAAGTTGAATAATCTTCTTTAACTCTTTTAGGCAGTGTTAGCTTGCATATTCTGTGAAGCTGGTAAATTTTTGTGAGTGTTTTTAGCACCAAAGTGTGATGATTCAAATTACCATGTTATTTAGGGTTCCCTAGAGAAACAGAAACAATAAAGTGTGTGTGTGTGTGTGTGTGTGTGTGTGTGAGAGAGAGAGAGAGAGAGAGAAGAAAATTACTTTAAGGAGTTGGCTTATTGATTGTGGAGGCAGGCGAGTCCCAGCTCTGCAGCGGGGTAGACCAGGAGGCTGGAGACCAGGGAAGAGTCAGTGTTGCCCCGGAGTGTGATGGCAGTCTGCTGGCAGAATGCCTTCTTCCTTGGCGGAGGTCAGTATTTATCTTACTGTCTTCAGGTAATGGAGTGAGCCGTGCCTGCATTATGGAGGGTAATGTACTTTACATAGAGTCTACTGATTTAAATGCTACTCTGATTTACAAAATACCTTCACAGCAATATCTGGACATGTATGACCAATATTTGAGTACAGTAGCCTCACCAAGTCGACACATAAGATGAACCACGGCCACTAAGAAACTTTTTCAGATATTCTCAGTTTTTGAGATTACCTGTGTCTTGGGAATTAGTTTTGAAAAGAGCAAAAAGCATTTTTTAAATGCTTCTAGGCTGTAAAATATGTACCAAAAATCTTTCAGTTATTTATCAGAATCTGGAAAGATCCCTGTACATCTCTTGTACCCCCTTCCAAATGCCGAAACACTCCAAAACAACATACCACATTTCTGTGGCAACTTTAATGTTATTATCATTTTTCTATCGGCCAAGAAAAGGCTTGCCCTCCATGTATTTATGGCTCTGATATGGACCCTGAAGAAATGACCTTATTTTTCTTTTCTTTTTAAAAAAGATTTATTCATTCATTTTGAAAGAGTGGGAGAGAGTGTATACATGATCGAGGGGAGGGACAGAGGGAGCTGAGGGTGAGAAGTAGACTCTGCGCTGTGTGGGGAGCCTGATGTGGGGCTCAATCCCAAGATTCTGAGATCCTGACCTGAGCTGAAAGTAAGGGTCAGACGCTTTATCTCCTGAGCCACCCAGCTACCCCCAAATGGGCTTATTTTTAAAGCTCGTCTCTACCCCCTCCCTCCTTACCCTGCAGTCCCACTCTTTATCTCAGTATCTCTAAGTCTGAACTGAGCAGCTGACAGAAGAGGCATTTTGGATTGAAGCCACCAGCATTGCACACTGCAGCCCTTGCCTGAGCAAACCATCGCTTGCTTGCTCACTTCTTTCTTCCTTCTCCTCCTTCTCCCTCATCCCCACCCTCCCTCTTGCAAATGCTGTGAGAAAGACATTATGCCAAGAAGTCCAAAGGCTGAAGTTTTAATGAGAAACAGTAGGAAATTCCTTAGAGCAGGTACATGTTCTTTCTTTACCATTTCCTACCACTAGTTTTGGTTCCTGAGTTGGTAGTTGCTACCAAGGATGCAATTTAAGAGGCATAGGGAAGCCTGGATGTGTTCCACCAGATAGAGGTCTTAAAATTCAGCCATAAGAATGCCAGTGGTTCCATGCTCATATTCTTAGAATGAGGCATTTTTTTAGTTCATCAGCAGACACTGCTTTTAAATCCCATCTTTTCTCAGGTATTGCTGTTCAAGGGCCTCAGACTGCAGCATTGGCAGCACCTGGTAGTGGTTCTAGAACTGCAGACTCCTAAGCCCCATCATAAACCTGCGGAAGGACCTGTATTTTAACAAGGTCCCTCGGTGATTTGTGCATGTTTTTAAGTCTGCCAGGGAAATGAGAAGTGACGGTGTGGGACATGGCCACGTTAGGCTGGGAATTCAGTATGAAAAGATAAAAAGGATCCAGAAAGAGCATGTTGAAGACGTAGAAGGTAGCAAAGCTGAACTTCACGTACTCCAGAATTCTGCCTTGGGTTGCCTTTGGTTGTTTGAAATCTGAGTTGTGAAGCATTCATGACTGAATTTACCCTGAAGATAATAACTGATAGTTCACCAAGGATATGGGTGTATTTTGTGAATGTAATCTTCAAAGTCAGATAGAGCACAGTGCACTGTATATAGAGGGGCTCAGTGTATTTACCCTCCGGTCCCCAACCATATGTTCATGAGCTTGGAGTTATACATCTGTCATTTCCATTGCTGTAGTGTATCCGTCTGTTGACCCATTTCTCTACTAATGGTCATTTGGGAAATTTCTGCATTGTGGCCATTACTCCTAAAATGAACAGCCTGTCCCATGTCTTTTGGTAAACGTATGGACACATACAGTGCATTGCCTTTAATAATTTCGGGCGCCTGGGTGGCTCAGTGGGTTAAGCTACTGCCTTCGTTCGGCTCGGGTCATGATCTCAGGGTCCTGGGATCGAGTCCCGCATCGGGCTCTCTGCTCAGCAGGGAGCCTGTTTCCTCTCTCTCTCTCTGCCTGCTTCTCCATCTACTTGTGATTTCTCTCTGTCAAATAAATAAATAAAAATCTTTAAAAAAATAATTTCAAAATAATTTAAGATTTCCTCGCTAACTCACGGTCATGATCGTGAAGCTTTCATCTTGGGCTGTAGTATAGTGATACCCCATGTTTGCAAAGATGGTCATTCAGCTTGGCTTTTTGGGTTCCTACATGTATTTTCTGTTCCTGCTGTAAGGTTGCTAAGTTTTATTTCATTATTGTCAGTTCTTCCTTCCTTCCTGGGTACCAAAGCACCTTCCTTGTCTGCCAAAGATACACAAAGCACATGATCCCATATTTTAGAATAGTGTTTTCAAACCCCTACAGGGTTATTCCTGTACCCACAGGTTATTCCTGTACTGAGCAGGGGTGTCTCAGAGGCTGCTTTTCATTTTTTTTGCTTTTTTCAGCCTTCTTTTGGATTCTCCATGGTGCCAGATCTCTGAATTTTAGGTGACTGGGGTACTGCTGCCATTTTGAAATCATTGTCATTATTTTTTTTTAGTCTTAATAATTTTTATTCCTGTGTTAGCCCCTTTTCCCCTCTGCTCATTTCAAAAGTTCCTCAAAGTAGACATGATAGTTCTAAATTATCTTTGTAGAAATTATGCCACTTAGATAAGCATGAACATTCAATTATATTATTATGAATACATGTGAGAAGTAGGTGTCTAGCCAAGAGTGGGTGTGGGCTTATGCTTGGATGAACCCATGGGAGTCTGGCAAGGTGTGAGCTTGCATCTGTCTCATTGGCCCCCAGCCCAACAGATGGTCACTGAAATTATTTGTAATGCTTTTTTTATGAGTCTTAAGGAAATGCTACAAAAACTATTCATGGAAGTAAACAGATACTACAGCTTTATGGGTTCTCCTTGTCCACTCAAATGAATTATTATAATAACTCTATTACGGCTCCTTCTTTAATATTTGGGTTGAAAGCAGCCATTCAACATTAATTTCTATTTTGTGTCTGGGTTTTGTACCAGTTGCACTGCCCAGAGGGGATGTTATCCACACAGATGAGAGCGGAGGTCAGTTCATGCCACAGGGAACCAGAACAGCAAACTAGGGGGGAATAAAGGTTTGGGATGAAAAATATAAACTGAGATAAATGTAAATACACAGCACATTGCAATTCCTTTTTTTCCTTTTTCTTTTTTTTTAATGTGATGAAGGGGTGAGTTAAATTGATGACTCAATTAAGAGACCAGTTTTCCTTTTCTCAGCTCTCAGAAAGGGTTGAAGTCAGATTCCTTCAGGAGATAGTGTTAGCGTATCTGAAGGTAGTTTGCTCTTTTAGTGGGCTGTGGCTCTGGGAACTCAACAGTGGATTAGTTTTCAGGGCAGCTGATCTTGGTATAAAGTGAGAAAGTCAGGTTTTAGTAGGATTTTTGGCTACCTCCTTTTTTAAAAAATTACATTCCAGAAAATCACCCTTCTGTTGTTGAGAAGATCAAATGAAAAAGTAATTAAACTTTCCTGCTGGGTACTGGGGAAGCAATGAAGTGGACAGTTGATGAGCAATGAAGTGTAGCCCGGGAAGCTTCTCCCTTGTGGAAAATATGCCCCAGGTGCCAGTGAATGAGACCAGGGGTCTCTCAGGTCTTAACTGTTGAAATGTCAAATTGATGATGTCAACAACATTTTACTTTCAAGCATTCTAGAAAATTTGTAAGGAAATCTCTATAGCTAATTTGACTTTAGTTTGGTCTTTTTGATCCAGCACTGCATAAAACAGAGACTGGAAAGCCATTATCGATTTATCTTTATGTTTGATGGTTAGGCAGGAAAGGAGATAGGTAAAAATCAATGATTCTTTTAAAAAAGTAGATTAAAAAATTCTTTGATATGCTTTTTGTGCAGGAACTCAACAAACACTACCATATGTACAAATAGTTTTAATTTAAGTTAGTTCGAGGATGCCGTGGAAAAACTCTCTCATTTAATTACATGATCTTTCAGAGCAAACTCTTGTAACCCGCAAGAGAGGTTTTTAAGAAGGCCAGAGCAGGCTGGTATGATCTGCAATAGTATCATCCACACTCCAGCATAAGGTCAAGATTCAGCTGTTGAAGAAAATGTGACTATAGCTTAGGCACCAAACAGTTATCTTTCCATGATATCTGTAATAATTTAGCATTAAATGCCAACCAATCAATAATTAGTAGTAGGTTTTTTCAATACCTATTATATACAAATTCAAAAAAATAGTTTGCTACAGAGTTCAGAGGTAGGTTGCACTTATATCCCAGAATATACTAATTTTAGTAGAGAAAAATGTGCTTCTTAGTGGTACTCATGATTCTGTGCAATATTAAGAAGTCTTTCGGGGATTTTTTAAAAAGACAGGCAAATCCTTATCTTTTATAGAAGCTGGTTGTGGGTTGTCTGTGTAACACAATATTTTAAATCTGCGTTGACCTACATAAAATCCTGCAATTTAATCTGTGCTTTAAGGACTCACATGTGTATCATAATGTTTAGAAACTTAAACGTACATAATCCTCTGTTACAAATGCATCCTTCTTTATTATTGAGGAAATATTTTCAGGATTCACAACATTAGTTCAACCATTCAGCTAGAGTTCCGAACATTAGTTCAACCATTCAGCAACCTCAGTGAACACTCTGGCCGGTAGAGTTCAGACATGCTTTCTGGAATGCCCTGCTTTCTCAGTGTTCAGAAGGGGATTGGCCCCTCTCAGCTTGGCTGTCAGATTTCCCACAGTTAGTCTTGTCCCCGACCCTGACCAACAAAGTTCATCTGCTCCGTCCTCACCACGGCCTTCCTTGGCCAGCCTCAGATCCAGCATAGAGCTCCACCCGTTCTGCTTCGGCTCCCACTGAGCCCTCCTTCCCTAGACTCTGTCCTCTTTCATTTATGCAGGATCCTGTCGGGTCAGATTTCTAGTGCTGCAAGGGATATGGAGGCTGATAGGTAACTGGGAAGGTAAGCATCTGCAGAACACTCAGTACACAGAGCTTCAGATTCAGTGTGGCAGGAGATCTGAGGGGTGAAGATTTCTTCTGGTTGGAACAGTCAGGGCAGGCTTCATGAAGGAGGCAGCTTTGGGGAGAGCCTTGACTGATGTGTAGGGTTTGGTTTCTGGACAGGAAATACAAGAAGCTGTGATTTTGATCAGAGACCAGTACTGAACTGTAATTCATCCAGGAGGGGTGAAGGTGTTTTCCCATGACATATTTGATCTGAACAATGTCTCCTTTGTTGAAAATATATGTATTATGTGTTGCACACTGTGCAAACTATTGGGGGACAGTGAGCACCTAAGAGTGCTTAGAATATGAGGAGGTTGAAGGAAATGATATAGGAAGTAGAGTGGTTGTAGAATTTATCCCCCAACCCAGAATTTTCTTGCAAATAAAATGAGGGGAATTAATATACTTAAAATTATGTAATTTATAGAACATTGTTTTTTTTGTCTGACAAATTGTGTTTTTATTTTACATGTGATCCTCTGACATAGTTTTATCAAAAAAGTTTTAAAAAGTTATTTCTAAAATGCATACATATTTTATATACATTAAGTCAAAGAAAATGTTGCGACCAATTATGTGAAGATTAAAAGAATTGTGTAAGTGGAATAGTTACTTTTGGAAAATACTTAAGTACTTTAATCGGTTTCTTATCTTTACTTGTACTTTCCTGAAGAATTTTTTTTTTTCATTGTGGTCTTCATGCTTTTTCTGCCCCATCAAATTGCTTGTAATGTTCTTTAGAAGATTTTGATTATTAATTTGAAATTATTGACATTGAACAATTGACTCTTCTCTGAAGGTCATCATGTTTTTAATGGAGAAAACATTCCCTGTCCAAGTGCTGACATACAGTCATAGGGAAAACTCTGCAATAAGCTTAGGGCAAATTCTGATAAATGGAGGATATTCTCAACTTAGTTTTGGTATTGAGAAGTGTTGATACTTACATATGTGAATATTTCTGCCCTTGATGGTCACAAGCTCTGTGTTTTCTGCCTCCCTTTGAAGAGCTTTCTTTGACACTTTGACAGATTTCTTTCTTAAGTTTTGCAAGATAAGACTTGTAGGATAAGTTTGTTTCTGTTTATGACTCTTACGAATGTTTTCCCATATTGAGATGCTTCAAAATTGTAGGCCTTTTCAATTTCATTTCATTTTGGTTCAGAGCATAAATGTAATCAAATAAAAATAGGAGGTTGAGATATTCCAAATCATAATTACGGAATTTTGGGATTGAATTTGTACAACATTTGAGCTCTCACTTCATCTGTTTAGTTCATCAGTGCCTTCCTGTTTTCAAGCTTATTTTTCAATTAATTCCAATCTGCTAACAGCTTCAAAAGCTGAAGACAGTTTTTATAAATTTGATAAAAGTTTTCCAACAGATTTTGAACAAAATGTAATGCCAACTTAGGGGGCAGGTTTACAACAAACATAGGATGATTTGCTAAGTAGTTCTTCAAAGGTTCAAATGTTTCCAAAACCTGAATGTGATAAGCCACAGAGAAAAAGCAACCACCACAAAAAATTTTAGATGCTGTAATTATATGTGTGAATATATTTGAAATTCTGATAGCAACAGCTTCTCTTTCAGTTGGTAGAATATCAAAGCCTGTCTGGATGCCATCAAATGCACCAGCACCATTTCCACTTCATAGATGGCTTAATTTAGTAAAAATTATGATAATTTTTAACCACAGTGCTTTACTTTTATATTTCACGAAATTTACAGTAACATTTGTAATAAGTTCGGAAGTTTTCTCTTCCGCAGAATGAATTTCTTAAAGCTTTACTGTGATGCCATGAAGTGGATGAAAAAAAAGAAATGAAACCATTATTGGAATGAACTCAACTGATTTTTTTTTTCGGCATTGATCAGAATGGTAACAAACTGGCCTCACTTACCTCTGCACAGTTTTTTTTTTTGGCTAATGGCACGTAAGCACCTGTCACTTCACCATGTGGATTTGTACAAGAAAACTTGAAGTGCAAATGCACAGAACCAATATAGAAGCAATGTCTTTTGATTGAAGGGAAAGGTCCTACTTTACATGCTCTCATTCTGCCAATGCATGAGTGACCTCATAGACCCTGAACAGTTTTCCTCAAAGACAGATGCTGATGCTTTTTCAGGAAATTTGTTGTCTTCTGGTTTTTGTGTGGTTAATGGTATCGTTCTGGTCCACCATGTTGGAGGCTAAATGTTGACAAACTTTAAAAAAATTCTTTTGTTTGGAATATTTTTAGATTTACAGAAAAATTGTGCAGACATTACAGAGTTCCCCTATTACGTGTACTCACTTTCCCCCATGATTTGCATCTTGTATTGGTGCTATACACTTGTCACAATCAGTGAACTGATATTGGTACATTAGTATTTATCACCATCATTCTCATAGAAAGGAAATTTGGTTCTTAACTTTTTTATTAAGCGTGCACCTTTGTTGTTCCTTGAGGTCATGGTTGCCAGAAGGGTTTATTGCAAAATAGTAAAGCCTTACCATTCAACAAAATAACTAGTTACATACATTTAAATTGTACTAACGTGGTCAAATTCTAGTAGCGGGAGCATTCCAGATACTTCCAATTGCTGTGTGGGAGGACAGTTCGACTTCTGTTTTCTGTACCCTATGCCTCTGATTTCCTTATTTCCCACTGATTTGGCCAAACAGCTGCCTGGCAGGGAGTAGCACAATGGATGGTCACCCAGGCAGCCAGCAGGGCAGCGGTCCCCAGGCTTTCTCCCGCACCCTCTGAGACCTGTGGACTTATCAGTCTCCAGCTTCTCTTATCCAAGTCTAATTTGTTTTATCAGTGAGTATTCTATTCCTGGCTCCTGAAAGCAAAAGCCTTGTTATGCTGTGTCTGAAAAGGGTCAGGAAAGGAGAGATGGGTTTATCACTGGTTGTCTTCCCATTTAGCCACGTGTTCATGAGAAGTTTCGCCACCGCAAGGGTGTGTCATACACTCCCGGGTAAAAGCTGGAGGTAAAAGGTGCAAATCCACGAGCTTCCTTTGGCTTATTGTAATGCAACTGTTAATAATTTAATGCATAATTAGTATGGAGTTCAATACCAGTTAACAGTTACCTACTCTAAATGTAGATTTTTCATGAGCATTTATCCAGAATTTTCCTTTTTTTTAGGCAAAGTGGACAAAATACAGGACAACCAAATGAGACAGATGTCATCTAAAGAAAAATTTTGTACAGGAACTGATGTGGCACTATTTTCTTCCCAACTAGTATATTTCTTACCAAAACAGAAATTTTCTGTGTAAATATACCAACTTGCACTGACATTACTAGATTGTGCCTACATTAAACTTGACTCCAGGTAAACTGATAGAAGAGAAATACTGGGAGATTGAATGTGCATTCTCAGTACTCTTAAGTAAAGGGGTACCTATTCTCACGTGTGTGTGTACACATACAGAGCACACTGACAGTGTGGTGTCCATATATAAATATAAATTGATGTGCATGTAGGGGCAGGATGTGACCAAAGCCCTGTTTCCTTGTATATAGAAGGCTAGACCTGCACTGCCCCATCCTCATTACTGTGCTCAGGGCCTTCCTTATGTTAAGACTATAACAGGGATCCAAGGAGGGCCCATTTGGCCCTCGGCCTGTTTGTGTAAATAATGTTTGATTGCAACACAGTTAAGCTTATTCATTTTGTGTGTTGTCTGTGTTTGTTTTCATGCTACAGTGGCAGTGTTGAGTATTTGCGACAGAAATTGTAAATATTTTCTGACTGGTGCTTTACCGAAAACTTTTACTGACCCCTTCTTTTGGACTACTTGGACCCAATTCCAATATGGGTGGGTGTGACACCCCCCCCCAAAAAAAAAAGCAATCCTTGGACACCAGCAAGGTGTTCAAGAATTCAGCTCAATTCTGACACTGTCTACTTGGAGAGAGCATGAGATTCCATAGGTCCTACAGCACTGACCCATCCCCCAGTTCAGACACCAGTCCCAAGCCCCAGGCTGTTATGTGTGCTTCCGACTGACTGGAGGTTCCAACACTCACCTCCTTAAGTTCAGTTAATTCACTAAGAGGCTCACAGAACTCAGGGAGACATCTACTTACATTTACCACTTTATTAAAGGGTAAGGCCAAGTATGGACCAATAGCCGTATGAAGAGATACACAGAATGAGGTCCTGACTAGAGGAGTTTCTGTCCTCGTGGAGTCTGGGGCCTGGCTCAGCGGCACATGAAGTGTTCTGGTTTCCCAACTATGGAAGCTCTCCCAAAAGGACCAAAAAGATATTCTCTTGGGTTTTATATGGAGGGTTCATTATGTAGTCATGATAAGCTAAGTTGTTGGCCTTTGGCTGATTCAACCTCCAGCCCCTCTCCCCTCCCTGAAGGTCAGGGTGTGGAGTAGGGGACTGAAAGTTTCAATCTTTAATCACACGGTTGGCCCTCCTAGCAACTATCCACCTCTTTGGGGTGGGGGGGTGTCTAAAAATCACCAGTTTAGCCCTATGGCTTTGGAAGTTTTTAGGAATTGTGGATGAAGACCAAATATGTCTAAGAAATGCATTTTGGGTCATCTGAATGACCAAATATGTATGTCTCATAAATCATGCTATCATACCCTTAAACTGTGAGCTTCGAGGACTGACCTCAGCCATGACCCAATTTTCATTTCTCAGTTTTTCCTGCACTAGCTCCTGTAAGACAACATTTCTGTCCATGAAGTTTTCACACTACATTGCTTTCTCCCTTTTGACTCTTTCCCCAAAACACAACCCAGAGATACACAGGAGATAAACACCTACATCTTTCTAACTGATTAGGGCAGAGGAGTCAAGAGCATTAACAGATTGTGATGATGGCCAACATTTATCAGTTCCCTACAGTGTGCCTGGATTGTGTGTGCTTCGGTCCAGGTGAATTACGTTATGTGGAAGCTTCTATCACTTTCCTCACTTTATGTCTGAGGAAACTGAATGAAGCGCAGGAGGCTAAGTGTTTGGCCTTGGTTCGCAAAACCAGGATGTGAGGAGGAAGCATTTGATCTAGCCAGGCCATTACACTTCCCCCAGGCATTATTCACTCCTGAATGAAGCAGCCCTCAGTGGTGCGCAGTGTGCCCTCCCCAAACCTCTAGCACCATGCCTCTTGCTGTTTCTGTCTTCCTTCCTCCATTGGCAAATTCCCAGTTACTAAATGTCAGTGATTTCAAATAGGAAGCAATTTGCAATTTGAAATGTTTCTAGACTTTGAATCATCTCCCAGGGAGTTTCCATTTTAAAATCTTGGCAGGAATGCTACCCATCTAAGTACTTCGGGAAGTAAAATACGTCTCAAGGCCATGGGAATCCCGAAAGAATGTTACCTGTGGGAGATGTATTTGGGCAGGGGGACTGGGTGCGGCACTGGTGGTTGAACACCTGGGCTGGACCATCTTCTGAGCAGCAGCATAGCAGAGCCAAGGAGGGCCCGGGCCACTGGACTGGCCTGTCTCTGTGGGATGGTGGAACCAAGCTGAAGAGACCATTATTTTCTCTAGAAGGGAGGGTCAGGTAATCACTTTAATGACAAGCAAGAGCTTTTGTGAGAACACAGACCAGAATCACTTCCAGTTAGAGGCGGCTGGCGTCAGGCCGATGGTGGGCAAAGAGGCACACACAGCACACCGTGTCTGGAGGGAAAGACATGAACTTCACAGAGAGCTACTGCCGCCCTGTTGTAGGGGCAGAGCTAGATTTAGTTGTTGGCAATTATTTTCTAGTTAGTTGGGGCTTGTTCTGAAAATATGTGTACTATGTAATAAAAGTATGTTTTGAAGTCAGTAACTTTTATCTAACGTGTGTGGGAGTAAAAGGATAAGCCTTTCCACTCACTGACAAATAACCATATGGTTGGCTCAGGGCGTCTAGAAAGAACAGCTGATGTCGCCTGAGTAGGAATATACCCATTTTTCTTACCACAAAAGAGAAATAAACTGTCAGATTAAAAAAAAAAAAAAAGAAAAAGATTTATTTTTTAGAGTAGTTTTAGGTTTGTAGAAGAATTAAGAGGAAGGTACAGAGATTTCCCATATCCCCCTGCCCCCACACCTTCAAAGCCTCCCCCATCATCAGCAAAACCTTATCAGAATCATATATTTGTTATAATTGATAAACCTACATTTACACATTATAACCATCCCAATTCCTTATTTTACATTAGGGTTCACTCATGTACATTATATGGGTTTAGGCAAAGGTACAGTGATACATACCCATTATCATATTATCTTACAGAGTATTTTCATTGTCCTAAAAATCCTCTGTGTTTCACCTATTCATCCTATCTCCTCCCCACCAGTCCCTGGCAACCAATGATCTCTTACTGTCCCCAAGTTTTGCATTTTCCAGAATGTCATAGAGTTGGAATTATGTCGTATGTAATCTTTTCAGATTGGTTTCTTTTGCATAGTAATATGCACTTAAAGTTCCTTTATGTCTTTTCATGGCTTGGTAGCTCATTTTTCAAGTGTTGTTTAGTATTTCCTCATCTGCATGTACCATAGTTTACCTACTCACCCCACTGAAGAACATCTTGGTTGCTGCCCAGTTTTGGCAGTTATGACGGAACTGGGTTGCATATGACCTGTTCATATGCAAGTTTTTGTGCTGACCTAAGTTTTCCACTCCTTTGGATAAATACCAAGAAGCACTGATTGCTGGACTATGTGGTTAAGAGCAAGTTGGTCTCTTAAGAAATTGTCACGCTGTCCTCCCAAGTGACTACCATTTTGCATTCCTGGCAGCAATGAATGAGAGTTCCTGTTGCTCCACATCCTCACCAGCATTTGATGTTGTCATGTTCTGGAATTTGGCCATTTTAATAGGTATGTCGTGCTATCTCATTGTTATAATTTTCATTTCCCTGAGACACCATATAATGTGGAGAATTTTTTCATATGCTTGTCATCTGTATATCTTCTTTGGTGAAATGTCCATTAAGGTCTTATTTTTTTTTTAAAGATTTTATTTATTTATTTGACAGAGAGAAATCACAAGTAGTGGGAGAGGCAGGAAGAGAGAGAGAGGGAAGCAGGCTCCCTGCTGAGCAGAGAGCCTGATGTGGGACTCGATCCCAGGACCCTGAGATCATGACCTGAGCCGAAGGCAGCGGCTTAACCCACTGAGCCACCGAGGCGCCCAAGGGGACCCATTTTTTAAATCAGGTTTTTTGTTATTGCTGAGTTTTAAGGGTTTCAGTGGTGTATTTTAGATGACCGTTGTGTCTTTTACAGATGTTTCCTCCAGTCTGTGGCTTATCCTTTCATTTTCTTGCCATTGTTGTTCAAAGAGCAGTTTCTAATTTTAGTGAAATCTAGCTTATCAGTTATTTTTCTCATGGATTATGCTTTTGGTGTTGTATCTAAGAAGTTGTCACCATACCCATGGCCATCTAGATTTCTCCTTATGTTCTAAAGTTTTATAGTTTTACATTTTATGTTTAGGTCTGTGATTGATTTTTACTTCATTTTGATGAATAATTTAATGTTTGTGTCTATATTTGTTCTTTTTCAAGAGGAAGCCCAGTTATTCAGCACCATTTGTTGAAAAAACTGTCTTTGCTCCTGTATTTCCTTTGCTCCTCTGTCAAATATCTGTTGACTGTATTCAGGTGGGTCTCTTTATGGGCTCTCTATTCTGTTAGGTGATCTGTTTGTATGATCGGATTCTAATTGTCTACAATTTTACATATTCTGTAACAAAGAAAAGTCGAAGTTCATGAAAACTTCTGAAGTTGTACATTTCTGGATTCAATGACACTGGACTTAGATTTAGTTTTATCTCCCAAGACTTGTTGCAAAATCCTGTGCTTATTTTTCTGCTTCAGCCAAAAGTTTATAAAGATGGGAGTAGTTAAGATGCAAACTTGATCAGGTCATTGCTTCCATGTAACACTCCCAGTGGCCTCCCACCCTCTCAATAACTGTCTCCTCCCATGTCTTTGCTGTGCCTTCTGGCTCCTGCTGACTTCTCACCCCACGTCCACATCTGATGCTGTTTCTGCCTCCCCTGCTCCTGGCTGTCCAGCCCCACCAGCTTCTTCTGGTTACAGGAGCAGCTGTCTTACCCCTGCCACCCGCCCCGTGTCCTGGCACTTCAGCCTGTGGTTATTGGTGCCTCAGATTGGCCACCACGCCCTCACCCCTTTCCCACTGGCTGCCTAATTGACATCTACTCATCCCTCAGTCTATCCCCCAAGTGCTGGTCATGTTCCCCTGTCTATACTGCCAGAATATCTTATACTTAATCTTCATGGTGGGTCTAATGGGGGAAAGGAACCCAGTCTGTATCTTAGCATTTTACTTCCAGGATCTAGCACCCGTGCCTTAGGTGGCATGGATGTTTTAATTTCCTGCATTCAGATGGTGGGGTCATAATGTCAGTTTTCTTATGCCAGATGCTGGTGTAGGATGGTGCGGATATTGGGACTTTATACTGTTAGCTTTTGTTCATAGAAAACTGTCTTGAGTTTTAGATCTAATTGACTTATGTTTGAATGACTATCTTAGCTCCCTGTTTTAATGTTTAATGCAGCGAAACTCGGGATCTAAGAGACAGTTTTCCTAACGATCTTACTGGGTCACCATGCTCCTTAGCATTTTCTGTGCTTGACTATTGCCCAGAGTGTCTGTAGAGCTGAGGTGTCCAGGCATTCTCAGTACACTACTCCTCCAGTGTATACACGTCGATGTAAATATATCTGTATATGGTAAGTGTCAATTCTGTGAAAATATGTCACCCTTTTATAATTTGGATACATCCTAAGTGGACCTGTTTTTCTTCTAAGTTCATGTAATAGCCTTTTCAGCCTCAGTGGGAAGATTTGTGACTTAAAATGCTTATTTCCCCCGGACCATTGTAAAATTCTAAGTTGTGAATTTTTCCTCAGTAATTATCCAACCCCACTGTCTTACTGTCTTTTTTTTTTTTAACAAATGGTCTTGTAATTTATCAATTGAGATGCATAGGCTCAGGTTTTTTTAATTTAAAATTTTTTTTATTTAAATGCAGTTAATTAACATATAATGTATTATTGTTTCAGAGGTAGGCCTGTGATTCATCAGTCTTATACAACACCCAGTGCTCATTACATCACATGTCCTCCTTAATGTCCAGCACCCTGTTACCCCAGCCCTCCAGCAATCCTCAGTTTGTTTTCTATGATTAAGAGTCTCTTATAGTTTTTCTCCCTCTCTGGTTTTGTCTTTTATTTTTTCTTCTCTTCCCCATGACCCTGTTTTGTTTCTTTTTTTTTTTTTTTTAAGATTTTATTTATTTATTTGACAGACAGAGATCACAAGTAGGCAAAGAGGCAGGCAGAGAGAGAGGAAGAGCAGGCCCAATGCGGGGCTCGATCCCAGGACCCCGGGATCATGACATGAGCCGAACGCAGAGGCTTTAACCCACTGAGCCACCCAGGTGCCCTGACCCTGTTTTGTTTCTTAAATTCCACATAGGAGTGAGATCATATGATAATTGTCTTTCTCTGATTGACTTATTTCGCTTAACACAATACCCTCTAGTTCCATCCACGTTGTTTCAAATGGATAGATTTCTTTCTTTCTTTTCTTTCTTTCTTTCTTTTTTTTTTTTTTTTTTTTTAATGGCTGTGTAATATTATAGGCCCAGGTTTTAAACATCTAAATCTAATTGGTAACTCAGGGTGTGTTTTTCTCTGATCTGTATTTCTCTGATGTCTTTCTCTGCCTTTCATTCATTCTCTTCCTTCAGACATAAATTAGATTATTTTTAGTATTAGAGACTTTCTTGGCACAGAAGGGTAGAGAATGTGTGTTGTCTTGATTGACTAAGACCTATGGCTTGACCCTTAATTTTTACCTAGTGTTTGTCAAATGTACCTGTAAGCCTCTCTGGGTGGTATTTGTGACCAAATGTAACTGCGTGAGATGAGGCCCCAGACTCAATGAATCAAAAGTGTTTTGGGCCTTGTCACCACAAGGCAGGATTCTCAGTCCTCACATGTGCCACCTAGGGTCAGGCCAGAAGGAAACAGAGCTGTGTCTGCGGCATTGTGCATTCTCTACTTGCTTAACCTTTGACGGGGGAAGCAGGGGACACCGGGGGGGGGCCATGCCTCCGGCACTCTTAGGAGCAAAACAAAGATTGTCTTGGCACCAAGTCTGTTGAGTGGAAGGACCGCGTGTGTTTAGCTGCTTGGGCGAGGCATAGCATTTAAAGTTCACAGAGAGGGACCAGGTATCCTCTTTTGCTACAGTAAGGTGTTTTTTTTTAAAAATTTTTGTTTTGTTTTCTCCATCAGATGTCAGAATAGCCAAGTGTGTTTTGTTGGCTGTCTCTTGGCATAATCCACATGGTTCTCTAGTTTCACAGAAACAGAAACAGACCAAATGAAATACACAGATAGATGGGGGCTGGGGAGGGTGGGAGGAAACCTTATTGTTTTCAATAGTGCTTTCCAAACAAATAGCTGTAGATAAACCAAATTTTACAAGATTACCTCATTTTAATCCTCATCATGCCATCATCCTTTAAAGGAGACCCTTTGTAATGTGGACAGTCCTTGCAGCAATAATGCATAGCCTCCTCCAAAGCAATTTTTAAAAAATCTTGTTATGTTAAGTTTTCTTTAGTGGAGACCTGCCCTTGGGGCCCCTTAAGACCGGTTCAGCATTTAGTTTCGGCACAAAGAGCTAGTTCTTCTGTGGGAAGCTGGACTCTGGAGCCAGATGGGCTGAGTTGGAATCCTGACTCTGCTACCAGGATAATACTTAGCTGTCTCTGCCTTAGTTTCCTCTTTGGTAAACAGGGTGCTGGTGATAACTTCTTTGTAGGGTTGCCATGAAGATTTAGTGACTAGTGGTGTAAATTCTGGATCACTGCCTGGACTACATATGTAAGGTGCCTAATAAGTGTCTGCCTCAGTATAGGATGCTTCTGAGTAGTCCTTTGTTCCCTGAAAGAGAGCGGGTGGTGGTGCTAAAGATTTACCCTGGTCATAGAAGCTTTTACGTAGTTAAGAAGCTATCAAGGAAAAAGCTGAAGAAGTAATTTAATCTGGAAGAGGATAATAAAAAAAAAAAAAAAAAAAAATAGGAAACTATTATGCCAACCTTTTAAGTTCAAACTGACTGTAACAAAG
The DNA here is from genome assembly GCF_011764305.1 of Mustela putorius furo. Taxonomy (NCBI): domain Eukaryota; kingdom Metazoa; phylum Chordata; class Mammalia; order Carnivora; family Mustelidae; genus Mustela; species Mustela putorius. The sequence continues at coordinate 565,058 of NW_025422108.1, read as the reverse complement.
AAGTTCTAAGTCCTAGTGGCTTTACAAAATACAAACATTTCTTTCTAGCATGTCATTCAGATTGAGGTGATCAGACAGCCATGCTGAGCAGTTAAGCTCAGGGTGGTGATTCAGAAAGCCAAGCACATTCTCTCCCATGGCTTTGCCATATTGGAATTCTTCACTTCAGCTGTGGGGCTGAGGAAGAGAGATGCAGGGAGGTAGAGAAGGAGCGGGAAGGGGAATGGAGGGAGAGATGCTGAGAGAGAGAGAAAGAGGGAGAATATGAATGAATAGAAGCTTAGAATCTAATGAAGGATTTTAGGGAACAAGTGTGGAAGTGGCTAACATACCATTTCTCTTCCTGTTCCATTTACCAGAACTAGTCACATGACCCTCGTCTACCTGCCTGAGGTTCTGGGAAGTGTGCCCTGTAATAGGAAGCAGGATAGATAAGTATTCATGTAGTCTATAGAACAGTGATAAACCATATCACATATTTTCTGCTAACCATATCACATATTTCTGCTAAAATATCTGGCAGATATTTTTCATAATACCATTTCTGAAACTTTATAATATCAAGACCGGAAAAAGTTTTATAAATTATTGTGTTTCTTTCTTATTTTTGAAATTTGCAGAATGTCCTGAAATCTGGTGACCTGTACTTGTGAACATTTTGTTGTGCTGTTAGTCGAGAAGCAAGGACTCTAGGTGACAGTATCTTAATAGCCACCTCTGACAGGCAGGTTCCTATTAAGGAGAGAGTTTTTACGTTTTGTATCTTGCTGGTGATCAGTAACTGACAAAAGGCAAGAAGTTAATGATCCTGTTATGCATTGAAATTGCATGGGACAGTCCAAGAGTATTTTTGTTTTGTTTTGCTTACTGCTCCAGTAAATACAGCTCACTATTGCAACTAGTGTTTGTACTCAGCTCTGATGAGAAGGATGATGGCCGCTTCCTGCATCTTATATCAAATGAAGTGACTTAATCCTGCAGCTTTATTAATAATATTTCACTTGATCAGTTCTTTTATATCATAATTGGCCTCTGCACAGACGGAGAAGTTTATTTATAAGCATAAACCTGGGGAAGTTTATAGCTCACGGACACACCTTGAAGCCATGCTTAACTAAGCCTCTAGGTTAATATATACCTCACATTATTCAGGGTTTCGTAGTTCTGCGAATTAATTTTGGATCCCATTTCTTCTTCCACGGCTCAGATGCTTTAACACAATTGGGAAGCAAAACAACATTCTGGCAAATCATGTAGTCTTTAGCTTCAGATGGGGGGGTGGAATCCCAGCTCTGCCACTAAGTCACTCTGGGACCTTGGGCCTTTTGTTGTTTGCTGTGGTTGCCTAGAAATGTCTAGTAACAAATACCAGACTGGTGGTTTAAACAGCTGAAATTTATTTTCATACGGTTCTGGAGGCTAGAAGTCTCAGATCAAGGTGCCTGTGGGGTTTGTTCTTGATGAGGCCTGTCTCCTTGGCTTTTTTTTTTTTTTTAAAGATTTTATTTATTTGACAGAGAGAAATCACAAGTACACTGAGAGGCAGGCAGAGAGAGAGAGAGAAAGAAGCAGGCTCCCCGCTGAGCAGAGAGCCCGATGCGGAACTCGATCCCAGGACCCTGAGATCATGACCTGAGCCGAAGGCAGCGGCTTAACCCACTGAGCCACCCAGGCGCCCCTCTCCTTGGCTTTTTGATGGCCACCTTCCTGTGTCTTCACAGAGTCTTCTCTCTGTACCCTTAGGGTATCAGCCACTGAACTTGAATCAGGAGCACTGCTAGCCCCACTGACTCACTCCTTTTTCCTCCAGCAGCTGAGCTGCCCAGTTTTTCTTTTGAAACGACTCTGGAATATGTGTCTTTTAATAAAAGTTTATAATGACAGCTAGGATTGTCACATATAAATACATGTGAATTTATATGAAGTAATTTTTAACTGACTATAAAATAATAGATACATTCACTCTTATGATCATAAAGGCTGAGATTAGTGGAACATGTTATTCATCTGTTTAATGGTTACCTTTTTTTTTTTTTTTTTCCTGTACCTCTTATTACCTTTCTTTTTTCAAGTTTTATTTCTATTTCTACTTATTGATTATTCATTCATTCATTCATTCATTCATTCAAGTGGGGTCCAAGCCCAGTGTGGGGCTTGAACTTATGATCTTGAGATCAAGAGTCATACGCTATACCAGCTGAGCCAATCAGATGCCCCTATTTACCTTTCTGTTAAAAAAAATACCTGCAAGGGGCGCCTGGATGCCTCAGTCGTTAAGCGTCTGCCTTTGGCTCAGGTGGTGATTCCAGCGTCCTGGGATCGGGCACTGATTCGGGCTCTCTGCTCAGCAGGAAGCCTGCTTCTCCCCCTCCCACTCCCCTGCTCCTTTCCCCCCTCTCGCTGTGTCTCTGTCAAATAAATAAACAAAATCTTCAAAAAAAAAAAAAAAATAGCTGCAGTCATAACAAAAATTGCCCCTTCCTGTCAATCCCTCTCTATGCATTTCTCTTCCCTCACCCGTCTACATCTTTTAACACTAAATCATGACCGGGAAACCTAAATATGTACAGTTTTTATTTATCAGTCATACCTCAATACATCTAGGAAATAATGAACTTGCTGTTCCATTTTAAAAGTACGGAGAGGGCGCCTGGGTGGCTCAGTGGGTTAAAGCCTCTGCCTTCAGCTCAGGTCATGATCTCAGGATCCTGGGATCAAGCCCTGCATCGGGCTCTTTGCTCAGCGGGGAGCCTGCTTCCACCTCTCTCTGCCTGCCTCTCTGCGTGCTTGTGATCTCTCTCTCTCTCTCTTATCAGATAAATAAATAAATTCTTTAAAAAAAAAAGTAGTACGGAGGTTAGTGCCATAGCATCACTGTCTGCCTGCTCTTCTTTCCTTTCTGGTCCTTCTGTTATTGTTGCTTTGTTTGGTTCTTATGTGTCTCATTCATGAAAGTATTCTGAAAATTTGCCTTTTTATTTTTTATTTTGTTTAATTTAGCTCTTCTTTCTTTCTTTCTTTTTTTTTTTTTTTTTTTTTGGCAGAAAAGAGCAAGTTAGTACCTTGTATCTAAACATCAACCTTGTGGAGCCAAGACTAATTCAGTCGTACGAGCATGTTATAAGGAACTTTATCCGTGAGATCAAACTGCAGAGCACAGAAATGGAAAACCTGGCCATTGCAGTGAAGAGGTATTGAAGTCCTTCCTGTCTTTATTCCTCCTCCTCCTCCTCCTCTTCTTCTTCTTCTCCTTCTTCTTTTTTGTTAAAGATTTCTTCACTTGTTTGACAGAGAGAGCCAGTGAGAGAGGGAACACAAGGAGGAGTGGGAGAAGGAGAAGCCGACTTCTCACTGAGCAGGGAGCCTGACATGGGGCTCGACCCCAGGACCTTGGGATCCTGACTTGAGCTGAAGACAGATGCTTAATTCACTGAGTCACCCAGGCACCCCTCTTCTTTTTCTTTTTCTTTTTTTAAAGATTTTATTTATTGATTTGACAAATAGAGATCACAAGTAGGCAGAGAGGCAGGCAGAGAGAGAGGAAGGGAAGCAGGCTCTCTACCAAGCAGAGAGCCTGATGTGGGGCTCAATCTCAGGACCCTGGGATCATGACCTGAGCTGAAAGCAGAGGCTTTAACCCACTGAACCACTCAGGCACCCCATGTTAGGTTCTGTTGTCTACTTTTTATCAATGTCATGTCATTGACCCTCTAAATCCTGTGGCACCTCTTGTCATCTAGTTGAATAGGCAAGACTCATGAATGAGAAACTTAGATAATCGGACATACATCAGAGAGAGAGAATAAAAAATACATTTTTTAGGGTTTAATCTGAAGCCTTGACCATTGTAGAGTATGACAGATGTCTCCATACTAGCCAGTTGCTCAGGAAAACTATGCCACAACTCTCCTCAATGACATGTTCCCATTTCTAACTTTTTGGCAAATCAGTGTGCTCTTCATCTGTAGAGAGGTGATTTGGGGATTATTAAAGGAAACAGAATTTTTCTACAATGTAAAGACTATTTTTATTCTAGAACTTTAGGAAGCTGATTAGAAATAATTGTTGAGATTCCTTTTATCCCCTTCTAACTGTAGCATATAACATTGTGTGTTTTCTATAAAGCGTTGCAGAATTCTATCCAAAGATCTGTTTACTGTGTGGTTCTTTTTTTTTGGTCCAAGATTGTCACTCAGTCGTGGGAGCAGAAAGGATTTTCAGAATTTATCGAGAGCTTCCCAGTGATTTGATATCTTTAGCTGTTCTTCGCCACAATCTAGGTTAACACTATTTTGTCTAATTTATACCATTTACTAAATATCTAGTTTTAATGTTATTTTACACGCAAATGGTCAAAGTGCCAATCCTGTTTTATGATGTGGAAGAACAGGGAATATTCCTTAAAATAGTGTGTTTCTCCTCATCTGTAACATAGGGGTTGAAATAGACGAGGTTGAAGTTGTCTCTGCATGTTGCAGTGAAAAGGTGTGCACCCTCTTGAATTTCAGAGCCCAGGACAAGGCAGCCATGCAGCTGAGTGAGTTGGAAGAGGAAATGGATCAGAGGATTCAGGCAGCAGAACACAAGACGTGTAAAGATGTGAGTCTGTGGGATTGGCCCTTTCTTCCCACGATTCCTGATGGATCACCTTTTACAGACCGGGCACCGGGCAGGGTTTTCCATGAGGGCTATTTTTGGTAATGGTTTTGGGGGGAAAGTGAGGGGGGAGAGAGATAATAAGTAATCAAATAAAGTAGATAATTTCAGTAGCTACGAGTAAAGAGCAAGTGTGGTCAGCCACGATGGGGAGAAGCGGTCGGCGGGTCAGGGGCCTCTCTGTGGAGGTGCTGTGAGAGTGGAGGCCCGAGGAAGAAGGCAGCGCCCCCCTGGGGTAGAGAAGGGTGTTTCAGCTCTTATACCACAGTCTCCCAGACCATGCCCACTGCCAACTTTAAATCTAGATTGCAGGGAAATTAAAATTCTGTCTGAGAACTTCAGTGTTTTATAATAAAAAGTACTTTTATTCAGCACTGAGTAAACACTATAGTTGAAACTTGCTTACCTTCAATGATTTCCATAGAAGCAATGTTTGTCTTTTTTCCTTATAAACTACAGCTGGTGATGCATGTTTACTGGAAATAGAAAATAGACTTACCTGTAAGGCTAATGTTGGGTTGAACATTTTCTTTTCATTTGCCCTGTTAACTCCAAGAGGCAGCAGGATGGAGTGAGAAGGGCCTGAGTATTGGCATCTGATTGGCATTAATGTGCTTCCGGGCTCTGCCTTTGACCAGGCAGGTGGCCCTGGGGAAATAACCGGACCTCTGACCTCGGTGGTGCCATTTTTAGAATGGGGTAATGCACCAGCCTGCTTCACAGAGGCCCAGCCTGATGGTGGACGTGAGTGCCTAGCACCGGGCCTGAGACGTGCTGACTGCATCCTGGCTGTGGCCAGCCTACTTTTTCCCGTGGCTCTTCGTACTTTGTGTCCTTCCAGATCCTTTGCTTGGTCTGCTGTACCCCATATATGACTTCAGGTCTCTTCGTTGTCTTATCTCTTACTGGCAAGTTGAGTAACTGTTGGGATGTCATGTTCAACAGAGTCAGTGGCTCAGAGTCCGTGGGCCAGCTTTAGGGCAGTGGAGATCCCATTCTTCTGATAGCACTCCATTTGTTGTAGTCTAGAAACAGGAAAATCATATATTCTTTCTGCCTTTTTTCCCTCTCCGTGCATTTTATCTGGGTGCTCATTCCCTCATCGAACACTTAGGCTTCTTCTTAACCAGCAGACTTGTGCTTGGTGTTGGAGCTTACCAGGGCCCCCACACCCTGTAACTTCTTGTTTGGCTCAGCTCAGCTCCCTGTGGTTCTGCACCGCACAGCTCTGGTCCGGCGTGATCATCACTCTTCCTTCACTCCATCCGCTTTCTTTGCCCCTCCTTTCCATTTTCCCAAATTCAGCCAAGCTTAGAGAAAGTCTCCCCGTCTCCTTGATGTTCCCTCGCAGTCCTCTGGTCATATCCACCTCTTCCTGACCTTGACTCCTTTTGCCCCTACAGTGTTAGTCCATTGCTCCACGTAAGTATTTTAGGCTGTAATGGCTTTCTCGAAGTAGAATTGACACACAAGGAGCTGCATATTTACAGTACAGAACACGATAACACTGGGTGTGCCCATAGTTCAGGAATCCACCACCAACAGTCAAGATGATGGGTGTATCCGTCCACCATCTAAGTTTCCTCAGGCCCCTTTGTCATGCTTCCCTTCCTCCCTCCTCTGCCCTCCTTGCCAGGCAACCACTGTGTATCCTCTTCCATGAAATGTCTGTTAAAATCTTTTGTTCACTTTGAAAATTAGGTGGTTTTCTATTATGCAGAGTTTTATTTGTTTTTAAATACAGTTTTCTTTTAGACTGATTTATTTATTAGAGAGAGAGAGAGCACAAGCAAGAGGGGCAGAGGTAGAGGGAGAGAGAATTTCAGGCCGAATCAACACAGAGCCCGACCCCAGGACCTCGAGATCTGATCTGACCCGAAACCAAGAGTCAGACACTTCACTGACTGCATGACCCAAGCGCTCCTGTTACAGAGTTTTGAAAGCTCTTTATATATTCTGATTTTAAAATTCTTTCCCCACGGTGACTTGTCATTTCATTCTCCTAACAGTGTATTTTGAGGAGTAGAAATTTTTCATTTTGATGAGGTCTGATTTGTCAATTTTTCTTTAATCATGCTTTTGGCATCTAAGAAACTTTGCCTAACACAAGATCACAAAGATTATTCTGCTGTTTTCTTCTATAAGTTTTATTTGTTTTAGATTTTACATTTAGGATCCATTTTGCAAGATGTGGGTCAAAGTTCATATTTTTGTGGCAGGTGGATATCCAGTTGGTCCAGCACCATTTGTTGGAGATTCTTTGTTCTCCACTGAATTGCCTTTGTATTTGTCCCACGTTGGTTTACTGTATTTGTGTGGCTTTATTTCTGGGCTCTCTGGTGTGTTCCATTGGTTGCTTTATGCCAGTATGACATTGATTTGGTGACTATTGCTTTATAATAAGTCTTGAAATCAAGTAATATTAGTTCTTCAACTTTGTTCTTTTTCAAAAGTTGTCTTGGCTATTTTAGATCCTTTAATTTCCATAGCATCAGCTTGTCAATTTCTTAAAAACAAAAAAAAAAAACCCAAACCTTCTGGGGTTGATTTGATTTCATTTCATTTATAGATCAATATGGGGAGAATTGGCATCTTAACAATAATGAGTAATTTGATCCATAAACTGGATGTATTCTCCCCTTATTTAGGTCTTCTTTAAATTTTCTTAGCAATGTTTTGTACTATAGAACATACGGATCTTATAAGTCTTTCCTCAGATTCATTCCTAAGTATTTGGTATTTTAATGCTACTCTAAACTATGTTGTTAAAAATTTCAATTTCTGGTTTCCCATTGTGAATATATAGAAATACACTTGATTTTTACATACAGGTCTTATACTCTATCATATTTGTTTATATTGCTCACTCTCAGTAGCCTTTTGGGTGGATTCCATCAGATTTTCTAGGTAAATGGTATATAATCTATGAATAAAGACAGCTTTATGTCTCTCTTTCTGACGTGAATGATCACTTCATTTTTCTCTCTTTATTGCACTGGTTAGAATAAGATAATTGAGAGCAGACATCCTTATCTACATTCTCTCTCTTAACAAGAAGTATGATGTTAGTGGCATATTGTTCATGGATGCCCTTTATTCAATTTTGAGCATGTTCCTGGTTGGCTAAGAGTTGTTCTAATTAGAAATGGAATGTTGGATTTCATCGAATGCTTTTTCCGTAGCTATAGAAATGATCATGGCTTTTCTCTTTTTTCAATCATCAATGTGGTAATTACATGGATTTTCAAGTATTAAAACACACTTGTAGTCTGGGGATAAACCCCACTTAGTTATGATGTATTTTCATTTTTATATCTTGGTTAATTCATTTTGCTAAATTTTGTTTATTATTTTTACATCCATATTCATTAAAGATATTAGCTTGTGGGTTTCTCTTAATGTGTTTGATTTTTGTCTCAGGCCAGTGCTGGTCTCACAGAATGGGTTGGGAAGGCTTCCCTCCCTTTCAGTTTCCTGGAAGTTTGTGATGAGTTGGTCTGAAGCACCACCATTTCTACCTAAGTTACTGTAACGACCCCCCCATCCAATCTCTTGGTGTCTGCCCGTGACATGTTGGGAATGAGCTACATAGTGGTGATTTCCTTTATTAAGCTCTGAACCAAATATTTCCACACCATAAAAGTTGTTATGTTTAGCATCATGGTGCTGGTTTTAGCGAGAAGACTTGCCGAGATGCCAGGAAGGCTGTCCGAGGTAGATGCTCATTGGGAGGCTTCATGTCTTCGTCCGCCTGTGAAGGGGCAACACTTGCTTCCTCACCTGTAAAGCTCAATAAACTCAAGAGACTCGCTTAAAACAAGGTTACCAGGAGTGAAGATGTTGTTCTTCTCCAGATATCTCCTCCTAAGCATAGAAGATTTCATTTACATGGATTATTTAATTTATATGGCTTATTTAATTTACTTGGATAATTTAATATACTCCTCACATTAATCCAGTAAGGAAATGGAGGCTTCAAGTAATTTGTCTCAGCTAGACAGCCAAGTAAGTGGGATGTAAGACTGTGTAACTCCGGTAGGTGTTGAGACATGGGGTCATGTCTCCCCTGCAGAGAGGCCTTACCTTACCTCCCAGCTCACTTCCTGTCACATCTCATTGTTAGCTTCTTCTTGTATTGCTTCCTGAGATCACCTTTGCTTCCTGTCTTCTCCCACCAGGATGCCTGTTGGTCTTCATTGCTTCTGCTCTGTCCCTCGGTGCTCAGGACTGTTGGCATATAGGAGGCTATCAGTGCATATCTGAACACTCAATTTCACTGGCTATTATAAAACTTTATTTGAGTTCTAAACACAGGGCGTAAAGTTCCATGCTTTGTGAAGAGGGAAGGGAAACTTAAAGATATCTGAGCTCCTGGGAGCTACAGCCCTTGACCTCCTCGTGTGCTCCTTAGCATTCTCTGATCCAGGCAGGATACATCTGAGAAGAGCCAGCCCATGCAGAAGCACTTAGCGTAGAAATTTGCAGGTGATGTGATTTGAATCCAAGTAAGGTGTGAGCTCTTGGAAGCAGGATACACCCACTGGATCTTCCTGGGCCCTGATGCCATGATAGGGTGCAGGCAAGCACTTGGGCCCTTGGCTCTTGCTGTATCTTTTAATAAACAATAGCAGTAATTAATTAAACTAGTTAATAGATGCTCCCTGGCCTCCTGTCACAACATGAGTGATAGTCTTATATGCGTCTTTCCAGGTGATGTGTGCATGTCGGCTTTCACTTGCACAGAAGAGCTGTACCTCGAGAGTCATTTGGTTTACTTCCGCCATCACTTCTTGCCCTCCCTGTGTAGGAGACTTAGGATCAGCCTTAGTTTGACATAATACATTTCTCACTTAATGGGGTTTTGAAAAACCTATTTAAATCAGTAAAATCTTTTATTCTTTTTTTTAAAGGAAAAACGTAAGGCTGAGGAAGCCCTCAGTGATCTCAGACGTCAGTATGAAACAGAAGTAGGGGATCTACAGGTGACAATAAAGAAACTTAAAAAGGTAGGTTTGTGGCAGTGAGGCTTCTAGGAATAGCCTCAGTATATCCGGGTGTTTCAGTTTTTAGCAACTGAAAACATTGGGAATCATATTAAAGCAGCAGTTGGAATCAGATTTCAGAGTCAAACGGGGCTTCCTGAAAGATGGTTTTTTAAAGGTCCCTGATTTTCTGTTTCAAGGGCAGCCTTTCTTCTGCACAGGTCTAATAAGTATTTCTGACCCCTTGGACAGTTGTCCATCAAACCCCAGTTTTCCTTCCTTGGGTACCCTCAGGACCCACATGTTCAGTGGACTCTGCTCAGGACAGGAGGGATCCTGTCTTTACTGGTCACATATTCTCATATCCTTGCCCCCAGCTAACTGCAATGGCCAGTATTCAGTGAATATTTATTAAATAAAGTAAATATTCTTGTTCTGTGCAGAAAGTTCCACATGTAGGGCACCCCTGATCAGCAGGAGGTAGGAGGGAACTTGCTGAAATGTGAGCAAAGTTGTGATTGGGTTTGGCCTTTGCTGTGTTTGGTCTCTAATGAGTAAGGTATTCTTCACCCTGTGATATGCTGGTAGCTACTTAACAACAGGCTCTGGAGAGGGTAGGGGGTCAGGTACAAATCTGTAATATTTGCTGATTTCCATGGTGTTAAGGCTGCCATCATTACAATTTTAAGCTGCCAAGTTGACATCACTGAGAGCAGAGTTTGGGAAGAGGTACGTCCCATTGGCTCTCCGCTGCCAGCCCAGGCTGTCTGCAGCTTGGTACTGGATCCACCGCTTGGGTGTGGGTTGTCTCTGCAGCGAGCGGAAATACCTTGGCTAAAGTGAAAACAGATACTAGAAAAAGAATCATTCCTGAAAGTGGCACTGTGGCACTTTGCTTCTCTGGTTCTTCATGTGATAACATTTAATGCTCTTTCCAGTGTTTATAGTCAATGAGATTAAGTGACAGTTAGCTGTATTTTATAGTCTATTGCAGTTCAAACCTCTGGGATTATTAAAAATTCTCCCCAATAACCTTCTTGGGAAATTATGATCAATGTCAACCTTTTCTCTAGTTGACAGAGGCCATTAGACAGACATGAGATGCTTGAATTGCACAATTTGAACAGACCAATGTCTTGTTGATGCCAGAGTCACAGATCTCCTCACCCTGGTCCTTAGTTATTTTCCTGTCTTCTGACATCTTTAGGCTAAAAGCAAGTTATGCAGAAAAGACACACAATTTCTTGCCATGATGAGGCATATGATGAGGACCACATAGGCCCTGAATAGTAAGAGTCAGAAGTGATGGGACCAGAGTCCTCATCGTGGCTCTGCCACTTTCTCCCAGTACACCTGGGACAATTGACTTCGTTATCTTATCATTTCGTTTCTCATTTGTAAAATGGGATTAATAATTGACTGTCCTGCATCAACATAATAGCTGAGACGTTACTGACTTTATAGTTTAATAAGCTCTTTTTCACAATTTTTAAATTTAATTCTCAAGCTTTCTCTGAGGAGAGGTGAATATGCTGCTTTCACCGCTGAGGACATGGAGTGCTTGAGTCACAGCGCGCCAGTAAGCCGTGGAGTGGTCTCGCTACGCATTTTGCGCTTTCTCACTTGTACCAGACTTCCCACCTGCTGGGGAGGCTTTTTTATAAGATGGGGATTTACGTGAGGGAATGTTAAAGGCTTAAACTATGGAAAAGATTACAAATTGATTATGAGTGCCGTTACCCTAAGCCATGAATTCTGAGGAACCTAGTTTTTTTTTTTTTTTTCCCTTAGGATTTTTATTTACGCATTTGACAGAGATCACAAGTAGGCAGAGAGGCAGGCAGAGAGAGAGGAAGGGAAGCAGTCTCCCCACTGAGCAGAGAGCCCGATGCGGGGCCCATCCCAGGACCCTGGGATCACGACTTGCGCTGAAGGCAGAGGCTTTAACCCACTGAGCAACCCAGGTGCCCCAGGAACCTAGTCCCCCCCCCCCCCGCCATTTTTCTTCTCTGAAATTGGCATGCATCTGAAAAAATCAAGGGCTCTTCTCAGAGCTGGCCAGGGGAAAGAGTCGTCTTTTTTTTTTTTTTTTTTTTTTTTTTTTTTTGAAAGAGTCGTCTTGTGTGAAAACTTTTAATAGAAGCATCTGGTAAGATGAAGAAAGTCCAGCATCAGATTACTTAGGCTTTGACTTAGTGTGATGAAATTTAGCATTCATTTTGGTCACTGCGTAACTACTCAGTTAATGGAAACCCATGGATCCCCACCGTTTCCAGGGACTGTCGGCTCTTTGTAGGAGAGGCATTTTAGTTGTCCATGTTAGAGATGCTCCTGAGCTGGTTTAATCTGGTGATACTGACAAGTCACCCAGAAAGCAAGCTCAGGTATATATCCATAGAGTCTGGGTGCATATGTCACTAGCTTCCTATCACACTTACATGTTACTGATTTCAGTTATTCTAATAAGCACTTACTGGAATCACTGTGAAAAAAAAAGAAGTGAATCTGACGCTAATACTGCTGTTAAAAGTCTTGGACTCTGGTAGGAGAGGTAAGGCATTCGTAAATAATTATAATACAGGGTAGAAAGTGTTAAGTACAGATAAATTTCTAGGAGAATATAAAGGTCCAGACTCAGATGCAACGTAACTGAAAAGGTGAAGTTAGGTCGCTTAGTAGTTGAGTGGCTTCCCACAGTTGTTTCAAAGGAAATTCATTAAGCCAAAAGAAAAAAAAAAACAAAAAAACCCCTTTTTAAATGCTTAAATTATTGAAACCAAATTTTCAAATCCTCATGGATTATATGTAGCTTAATGATTTACAAAGTTGTATCATGTTGAAAATTGAAGACTTTTAGAATTCCTATAGCTATATATTCAAGGATACTAATAAACTTAACTGAATCTATCCAAAGTGAGTTTGTACATGAACAGCTTTCATTTGTTCTTTCAGCTAGAAGAACAATCAAAACACCTAAGTCAAAAAGAAGATGTAGCTGCCTTAAAAAAGCAAATTTATGATTTATCAATGGTAAGATTCATCTTTCATTCCCAGAAATACATTTCCTCCTCGACGACGACTAGACATGGTTGGGCTGTTTATCGGTGTTTCCGGGGATAGAGAGAAAATTAATACTGCAGTGAAAGAAAGCCTTTGATGTACCTTTGAACAAACATGTTATTCAGGCTATTATCCTCAATGATTCCCCACCTGTGGTGAATGCTTTTATTTATTTCTTATTCACAGCAATGGTGGCATGGCCCTTGCACTTCACATAGTTAACCCTGCATTCCTGCAACTTCAGCTCTGCTCTGTGGGGTGAGGGGATAATTGCCCTTTTCTTCCTCCAGAGTTCCTCTTTCTGTCCCTTTCCCACCTTCCTGACCCTGCCTTTGGTCTTTCTGTTGCCAAATTGACAGCCTTTGTGTATGTTTTATCATCATCATTAAGTTGTCTTTATTTTGTTTTTAGGTGGACTCTCGAAAAGTTAAAAGCCACTAGTGAACATTTCCTTTGTTAGGACTCTAAATATTCTCATTGCCGAGCCCAGAAGTGAGCCAGCTTGCTGCCAGTGCATTTGCATTTTTCTCTCCATTCATTATCCCCATACCACTCAGAAGAGAAGGCTCCTAGATTCATGGTCAAGTTGGAATGTGCCATCGGTTTCAAATTTTGCCACATCTTAGTTAGCTCTGTATTTGGATCATGACTTTCTTGTAGAGTTGCTAATTTTTCTTGCATTTCCTGGTTGAGTTTTTGGTTTCTTGTAAAAAGAAACTCTGGCATCTTCAGGATATCATTCACTGATGCCTTCCAACTTCTTATTTATTCTTCCTGATGCATGGAATTTGTTTTTTCTCTTGGAAAATGTTAATTTTGGAGTCTCCAAAATTTCAGTTCTTATTGGACTGATTGTTTTTTAAACTCACTACCCATACATCATCCTGGAGTTTCTGAACATTTTAGGTAGCTGGTGTAGGATTCCTGTGCAGCTAGGTAAATACATCTGTTTACCTGGGGACCTCCCCTGAGAGGGTGTCTTCCTAGGAGCTGTGTGTGTGAAGCTGGCTTTTGGAATGGGGGACGCTTATGACCGGAATTAGTGGGATATGGATAAGAGGACTTAGGACACTGTATAGGGGTCATTCAGTTCTTTTTCTTTTTAAAGATTTTATTTATTTGTTTGAAAGAGAGAGAGAACAAGTGGGGGCAGAAGGAGAGGCAGAGAATCTGAAACAGACTCCAGCTGAGCACCGAACGTGAGGCAGGACTCTATCTCATGTCCCTGAAATCAGGACTTGAGCCCAAACCAAGAGTTGGATGCTTAACTGACTGTGCCATGCAGGCACCCACTTCAGTTCTTTTCAAAAAGACAATCCCTGTCTTACTGCCTTGGGAATTGACTCTGACTATCTGCTATTCTTTGCTAGTGTAAGAGAGGATGGCCTGGGGGCTGCGGGCTGTGTGCCTTAATACACAAATTTAATCTGTTTTTAAGCTCCATTTCCACCTGTGGGGGAGCAGGTGCTGCCTAGCTAATTGCCTCTTCCTTTGCTCTGTAGCACAACCTTCCCCAAGCCTCTTCCAGACCTACTGTGCTCCTTCTCTCTTCTCTTCTGTCAGCACATTTCCATCCAGTTTCCATCTTCCAGGAATGTATTTAATTCACTTGAGTGTTGGGGGGCCCCTCTTGCATTCTTATAACCTGTATTAGTTTATTTCATGTTATTTGGTATTTCGTGGGAATGGGGTCTTCAAAGGGAAAGAAGAGTGTTCAGTCCATCATTTTGTACTGGAAGCCTCCAGTGTTTTTTTTCCTTCTTTTTTAAGAAAAACATAGACTTTTTTTAAAAAAACAAACTATTTTTAAGTGCAAAAATCACAAATGTTAGGTGATGAGATTTATTGTAAAAATTAGCCAGTCTGCCCGGTGATAAATACTGTTAATTCCTCAGCGTATTTGTCAGTAGATTCATAGCTCTCATTGAGTAAAACAGATGTTTACATGTTTGATCTGAGTTAATTTGCCAGTAACATGTTAAAGTACATCACAATCCCATCTTGACTGAGTTTTTTGGCACCAAATGTCAAACGTTTAAGAAAAAGAACAATTTCAAAGATTTAGCTTTTTGAGACTTTACTACCTTATGATATTTTCAAATCACCTTGAATTGGTAACTAGTTCTTCGAACACCCAAGATTTGAAGGACTGTGGAGGTGTGGGGGTGGGGTGTGAGGTTCCATTACTCTTGACTCTCCCGGGTGGAAGATGCCCAAAATCTAATGCTTGTGCTGTTCCTTTCCTTCAGGAAAATCAGAAAGTTAAGAAAGATCTTTTAGATATTTTAGAAGCACAGAAAAACATAGCCTTTCTTCAGAGTGAATTAGATGCTTTGAAAAGTGATTATGCCGATCAGACTCTGAATTCAGAAAGATATGAAACTTGGCATTTTATTCTTTAGTTTGAGTGGGTTGTTTGTCTAGATGGCCATCCATGTGAATGAAGTCAGCTATGTAATCATAAAGGGTTATTTATTAACCTTACTGGTATGTTCTTTGCTTTCCAAAGATTTCACTTTCAGTGTCCTATTTCCTGGTAATTTTTTGTGCTAAAATTTATTTTTTAACAAAAAGATTAATTAGTATAATTATTGACTGCTTTGGAGAGTGCAGGGCTTAATAGATGTTTGAATTACTGGGAAGAGAAGAGTATACCTAACATGTCAGCGGTCAGTGCTAATTGAAGTGCACACACATAGAGGTACATATACACATGTACATATACATATACACATATACATACATATGTGTGTGTATATATATGCAAATTCCTATGTAAGTATCCATATATATCCATATACCCATATATGTCCAAATATATGGATACTTATGTGGGTATTTGCATTCACAGATTTGCATACTAATGCATATATGGAGATATATCGACCCCAAATACATACATGTGTGTGCATGTGTCTATATAAACTTGTACACTTGGGGAAAATGTCATGCTTTTTGTTTTATTTGCTTGTAAACTTTAATCACAATTAAGGTCCTGTAATGGTCAGCAGTGAAACATTTAAGTACTTATTGTATACAGGTTCCTGACTTATAGAAGGAGTAATGAGTGTGGAATATATGAAAAAAAGAAAAGAAAAGATGTGGTCTCTGCTGTATGAGAAGTTCAGGTTCTTTGAGAAAGCCATGAAGCTGAAAGGTTATGGAGCTTTGTAGGAGCTGAGCAGTGTCAGAAACAATGCCAGCAGTGTTGCTGGTTGGGTCCATTGCCATGTGATGGTAGATAAAGTGTCCTTTTTATTCAGAAAAGGTGAAGAGATTTATTAGAGAGGAGACACTTGAGGTCAGCTTGGGAGGAGCTGGCCTGTGCTGATCGGGGTGGGGAGGTCAGGGGCAATGTCAGTGAGGTTACGCAGGTGGCCCTGCCATCTGGCAGGCACTGTGCATAGGACCTTCCTAGCATTGTCTTGCAATCCATAGAATGTCCTATGAGATACAGACTTTTAGTCTCTCCATTTCAGAGACTCTTAAGAGTCTCAGAGTTGCTCTAAGTGAGCAGTAAGCAAGGCAGAGGCACGAACAGAGGGACAGGTAAGACTGGCTTGGGGCACAGTGCTCACACATCTGGATAGGAAAAGGTATTTCAAATGGAAGAGTAAAAGTTAAACACAATCTAAAAATTTAAAAGCCAGTTTAAGGCTATGATGCAAGGGCCCAGCATTTTTGGCTAAGGAGCTTGAATTCCTATCGTCAATTGGGAACCTTTTATTTTATTTTATTTTTTTAAAGATCTTATTTATTTATTTATTTGATAGTAAGAGAGAGAACACAAGCAGGGGGAGTGGAAGAGGGAGAAGCAGGCTTCCCCAGCAGAACCGGGAACCTGAGGTGGGGCTCGATTCTAGGATCCTGGGATCATGACCTGAGCCTAAGGCAGATGCTTAATGACTGCCACCTAGGCACCCCAGGAACCTTCTCGCTTTATCACCAAGAGAGTGAGTGGACAGGTTATTGTGGATGACAGTTCAGGGCCTGAGAGTCTTTGAAAGCTAGTGATGGGGTTTGTCTGCTTAGACATGAGGCTGGGGCCAAATGGGGGCTGGTGGTGAGTGACTGAAGTTCTCAAGGGGCCTTAGCAAGAGGAGGCCAGAGCTTTGTAATAAAGCAACAGGAATCACTGAGCATGGTTTTATGACAGATGGAGAGATGGAGAGAGCCTGGTCCTATGGACTTCTCTTTGGTTTACGGTGAGGAGGGGAGAGCCAGGCAGGGAAAGGAGAAGGAAACACAAGGAGGGAGAAAAAACAGCTGGGCTGGGAATGTGTTAAAGCAGAGAAAGAGCAGGGGAGGGTCAAAGTAGAGAGAGCAGGCTGGGTTGAAGGGGCTGGTAATGAGTGCCTGGGGAGAGGGGGGTTAGCAGAAGGTGAAGGGTCGTGGTCCTGTGAGGAATGGAGCTGGCTTTGGGAGGGAGAACAAGACCTCGCACAGGAAGCAGAGGGGGATATGCAGGCGTGTGGGGCTGCTGACCACATGGAGGGACTGAACGATAGAAAACCATGGCCAAGGACACAGATCTTTGAGAAAGGTGAAGGGGGTTCTGGAGGATAGGTGTAAGGCAGGACTGCATACCTAATTCTGGTTCAAACATAAAATACGGTTTTACAGGCATCTGGAAATAATCTGAGAGTACACAGAAGATCTAAATACTCTTGAGAGGCAAATGGAAATACTCCAGTAAGTTCTCATATAAAACGCTCATTACATTTACATTTTCCTAATGTTTTGTGAATGAGACATGTGCCCCATGTCACACGAGTGGTCATATTCTCAAGACTGGGTTTGCAGGTCCAGGTGGGTTTCTTCTTGCTGTGGTGCATTCAGCACTTGGCCTTCGCCTGCTTTTAATCCTAAATAAACTATTCAAATCCAGGGACTAGAGTATAATTCTCTCTAAGTCCTCGCCAGTCAGGTGAGATTTGTTACACCTCTATAAAGACTCAGGGCTCAGACCTCAGCGGCTGTCTCTGCAGCTTAGCACACCGGGAGGCTGTCAGGAATCTCCTGTTTGCTCATGTCAGAGCACCGGACCCCTATGATCATTCTTGCCCAACATATTGTTCTTGGTGAGGCAGCTATTTTTCTTAGTTTTTTTTTTTTTTTAACCTACTGGAAATATTACACCTGCTTATCAACTTCACACCCAAGTTACCGTAATTCCAGCCTCTGAGGGCCTTCCCCACAAGAACCCCCCCCTCCTCCTCTACCCCAGCACTCTCTTCTACCCATGTAAATTCTGGTTTGTTTCCCCACATGAAGGAGGATCAGACTTGGCAAGTTTGTTTTCCCCATTTTGAATGATTGTGAGGTCTCACCTGTGGCAGATACAGAGTTGACATGTTACAGTGATCCTGCTCATTCATTTATTCATTCGTCCAGTAGACTTTATTCAACACCTTTTCCAGGTCAGGTATGCCAGGAACTGAGCATAGAATGGCAAGTGAAAAGAAAAGAAAAAAAAGTCTCTCTGTCTCTTTATGGGGCTCATCTAGGGGAAGAAGATGGATACTGATGGCTTATTATAGAAATAAACATTAAAATGCCAAAGAAGTGGGATGAGGGGAAGGGGTATGCCTACTGGGGGCATATAGTGTAGAGCTTCCTCCTAACCAGGAAGGCCCAGGAAGTGTTCTGGCGGATGCAGCAACCAAGCTGAGATCTGAAGATGGATCAGCTTTCAGTAGAGACAGAATGGCCACTCTCAGGCGAAGGCTCTGTTATTGTCCTCGGTTTTTAGCAGAGGTTGCCGCCGCTCTGACAGGCCAGATGACTCCCATCAATGATGTGGAAGGTACATGCCTGCACGGGATTTGAACCCAGAGTCAACATCAGAACATTTCATCGGTACCTGACAGTGCCCGGAGGGCAGCATCAGGCCACGGGGAAGACATGGGAGTAGCCGGGAGAAAGAAGTGTGACATAACACATTACATCTACGCCTGGCTGGGACACATGCACAGGGACAGAGAGCAGCACATGGGGCCACCCGGGTCCAGGCATTTAGGAAACAGAGAACTTCAAGAAACCTATTGACACTGCGGAGCTACCTGAGGGAACAGCGGGTTCCAACAGCATAGCTAATTCCTGAAATGCCTTGAGACCTTTAAAAGAGAGGTAATCCATTAATTAAGTTGTAGTTCTAGTAGTGAATTATGATCTCAGTTTAGGAGGTTTGAAGAGGAGTGGTAGAAATTTGCAAGAGGAGGTAAGTAACTCAGTATTCTGAACTTTGCAGCCTTTGAAGAGGGTGGCTTTTACCCCAACTTCCCTTATCTTTTTGTTTGTTTATTTGCTGTGTAGAACAGCTAACCAGAAGTTACATGACAGTAATCATGGCCTTAGGAACCCCCTTGAAAACAGTTACAGCAAGTTCAACAGATCTTTGGTAAGTAGTAGAATTTTATAATACATTCTTTTCTTTCTTATAGTAGAGTGTTTTGATGAAGATCATGTATTTTCTTATAGGGGGAACTTAGGAAATTGCAGAACTATTCCATTTAAAATAGAAGAGGCAACATTTTCCCAAATTAAAGAATATGCTATCCTTCTGCTGAGATAAATGCCTAGATGTTCACCAACTATCTGTTAGCTGTTCAAGGAAACCAGAGAAAGATCTATAAGGTGGGACCTAGGTCCTGGAAGAGTTTATAGTGTGGTAGGGAGTTCAGATGTGCACAGATAGCAATGATAGAAGAAAAAAATGGGAAATCTTATCGAAGTAAGAAGAAAATACTTCCCATTTCAGAGGAAGGAGAAGGTGCTTCTGGCTGAGGAGTATGGTTAGATACACTGAGTATTCTTTAGGTCGTGAGATGATCAGAGTGGGGGCCTTGGATTTAAAACCCCGCTACAGAAACAAGCTAAGCCCATCTTGGAATTTTGAGGAAATTTTCCTGACTGCATTTGTCAGAAATCCTCTTCTCCCACTTCTGGGGGTCAGGTTCAAGTTTAGGGTTCCTTTGCCTTAGCTTTAGGCTTTAGACTTTAGCTCAGTCACTGAGCCAAATTATGGTTTGAGAAGAGATAAACCTAAAGACGTTGGTATTCGGAGTCCTAGACAATGCAGGCAACCAGGATGCCCTTTATGGCTCATGCAGTGGGATTTGGATCTAAGACACAATGCAAAGAGAGTACTACAGGAGTTATCTTGGTGTTTGTGCTCACATTTACTCATGTAGGGTACCAAACTTTTAATGACATTGGAAGTTAATTAGTGTGTTATTTATATGTGTATATGTATTATGTGTTTATGGAATAACAAAATGTTGCTTATATATTTTATGTATTTCAGCACATAAGTAATATATCACGAGGGAATACAATTTCTAGGAGCAGTCCCGAATTTAATGGTCATTCTCCTCATCCTCTGAGCTTTGACAGGTATGGTAACACCTACTTACTTTTCATTTGATTTCTGGATCAGAGTAATAAGGAAAGTAAATTTCCTTAGAGGGGAGTTAAAATAGTAGAATCTACTTTGGGCACTAATTTCTATTTTCTGCTATCTTATTTAAAATTTCTGAAACCTATAAAGATGGAAAGTAGAAATGTCTCAGAGAGGGCAAAGTGATTTCCTTAAGACATTGTTATGACATGATTTTACGTATGCTTCCCCTGACCTCGTTCTCTCGTTACATCCTGTTCCTGAGAAGTGAACTCTGAAAACTTTTAGAGGGAAACAAGCAGAACTATAGTGTTGGATGTTGCCATATTCGTGGGATAGGATGTTGAGACTCTTGGCATGATCTGCAAATGTTTAATAGCTCAGCATAATATTATGTAAGCTGTGTTCGAGGAAACTTTCAAAACAAATAGAAACATGACTAGCAGACGTTTGTGAGCTGTTGTATTGAAAGAGTCAGAGAGATTTAACAGAAGTGAGAATTTAGCTCTATTTTGAATCCAATGAAGCGCTATATTGGTCCTATGTAACCTGAGATCTGGCGACAAGGACTGAAAGATTACATGTGTGTACTTGTGTGTATAAATATACATATGTCCATTGTTATTAGTTAAGTTAAATTTGGGGGGTATCAAACCTTGAAAGTAGAAGTTATGGCAAAGGCTATGGGCTTCTAGCTCTCCATTTCCAATGCAACTTTCCAATTTATATTCATTCCCTTTGCATTTGAGATCTTCTGTTCTAAAGAATAAAAATGTATTGAGAGTTAAGACGGCAGAGCAGTAGGGGCACCCTGTGCTTGCCTTGTCCCTCAAACACAACTAGATAAAATATCAGATCTTCCAAGAATATACTCAAGAATAGATCTGAATACTGAGAGAACAAAATGCAGAACTAGAGTGAGAAAACATTGTAATAGGTAGGAGGTGCAGAGGCATGGTTCTGCAGATCCTTCCATAGAAACCTGGCAGGCCAGTGGAGAGTGGCATGATCTATTCAACATGCTGGGAAAAATATGCAGCCAAGAATACTTTATCCAGCAAGGCTAGCATTCAAAGTAGAAGGAGAGATAAAAAGCTTCCCAGACAAACAAAAACCAAAGGAGTTCCTGACCACAAAATCAGCCCTGCAAGAAATACTAAAGGGGACCGTCTCTGTGGGACAGAAAGACCAAAAGCAACAAAGACGAGAAAGAAACAGAGAATCTCCAGAAGCAGTGACTTTATAGGAACACAATGGCACTAAATTCTTATCTACCAATAATAACTCTGAATGTAAATGAGTGAAATGCTCCAGTCAAAAGATATAGGGTATCAAAAGATAAAAAAACAAGACCCATGTATATGCTCCTAACAAGGACCACATTTTAGACTTAAAGTCCCCTCCAGAGTGAAAATGAGGGGATGGAGAACCATCTGTCATGCTAATGGACATCAAAAGAAAGCTGGAGTAGCCATACTTATATCAGATATGATAAATATTAAACCAAAGACTATAACAAGAGATGAAGAAGGGCACTCTATCATAATTAAGGGATCTATCCAACAAGAAGATCCAACAATTGTAAATATTTATGCCCCCAACTTGGGAGCACCCAAATATATGAATCAATTAATAACAAAGATAATGAAACTCAATGATAATAATACAGTAACAGTAGGGGATGCTAAAACAATCCTCATGCAGCAATGGGCAGATCATCTAAGCAGAAAATCAACATGGAACAGGTGGTTTTGAATGACACACTGGACCAGATGGACCTAACAGATATACTCAGAACAATTAATCATAAAGCAGGATAATATATATTCTTTTCAAGTGCCAATGGAACATTCTCCAGAATAGATCACATACTGGGTCACAAATCAGGCCTCAACAAGTACAGAAGGATTGAGATCATACCATTCATATTTTCAGACCACCATGCTATATCAACTTGAAGTCAACCACAAGAAAAAACCTGGAAAGATCAGGAATATCAGGGAATTAAAGAAGAAATTTAAAAATGCATGGAAGCAACTGAAATTGAAAACATGGTAGTCTAAAATCCTTTAAGATAAAGCAAAAGCAGTCATAAGAGGGAAGTAAATAGCAATACAGACCTACTTCAAGAAGCAAGAAAAGTTCCAAATGCACAATCCAATCTTACTTTTAAAGGAGCTAGAAAAGGAACAATAAATAAAGCCTAAAGCCAGAAGAAAAGGGGAAATAATAAAGATTAGAGCAGAAATAAACAATATGAAACAAACAAAAAACAATAGATCAATGAAACTAATAGCAAGTTCTTTGAAAGAATTAATAAAATTGATAAACTCTTATCCAGACTTATCAAAAAAAAGGAGAAAGGTTAAATTAAATCATGAAAGAAAGAGGAGAGATCACAACTAATACCACAGAAATAGAAATAATTATAAGACAATATTGTGTATTATATATTATATGCCAACAAATTGGGCAATCTCGAAGAAATGGATAAATTCCTAGAAACATACAAACTACCAAAACTGAAACAGGAAGAAATAGAAAATTTGAACAGACCCATAACCAGGAAAGAAATTGAACCAGTCATTAAAAACCTCCCAACAAAGAAAAGCCCAGGGCCAGATGGCTTCCCAGGGAAAGGGTTTGCCAGACGTTTAAAGAAGAGTTAATACCTATTCTTCTCAATGTTCCATAAAATAGAAATTGAAGAAAAACTTGAAACTAATTCTACAAGACCAGTATTACATTTATCCCAAAACTAGACAAGGACCCCCCCCAAAAGAGAAGAATTACAGGCCAATCAATATCCCTGATGAACGCAGATGTAAAAATTCTCAACAAGATACTAGCAAATTGAATACAACAGTACAGTAAAACAGTTTTCCACCATAATCAAGTGGGATTTATTCCTGGGCTGCAGAGGTGGTTCAATATTCACAAATCAACCAGTTGATAAAATAAAGGATAAGAATTATGGAATCCCCTCAATAGAAGCCAAAAAAGCATTTGATAAGATACAGCATACATTCTTGATGACAACCCTCAACAAAGTAGGCATAGATGGAACATACCTCAACATCATAAAGGTCATATATGAAAGACCCACAGCTGATATCATCTTCAAAGGGGAAAAAAAAACTGAGAACTTTCCCTCTATGGTCAGGTATAAGACAGGGATGCCTGCTCTCACAGTTGTTATTTAACATTGTACTGGAAGTCCTGGCCTTAGTAGTCCGACAACAAAAACAAAAGGCACCCAAATCAACAAGTAAGAAGTAAACTTTCACATTCACAGTTGACATGATACTTTAACCAAAAAAAATTACTAGAACCAGTAACATGAATTCAGCAAAGTCACAGGATATAAAATCAATGTACAGAAATCTGTTTCATTTCTATACACACCAATAATGAAGCAGCAGAAAAAGAAGTCAAGGGATAGATCCCATTTACAATTGTACCAAAACCGTAAGATACCTATGAATAAACCTAACCAAAGAGGTAAAAGATCTGTCCTCTGAACACTATAGAACACTTATGAAATATACTGAGGAAAGCACAAAGAAACGGAAAAACATTCCATGCTCATGGATTGGAAGAACAAATATTGTTAAAATGTCTATGCTACCCAAAGCAATCTACACATTCAGTTCAATCCCTATCAAAATACCACCAGCATTTTTCACAGAACTAGAACAAACAACCCTAAAATTTGTATGCAAAGAGAAAACACCTCAAAGAGTCAAAAGTCTTGAAAAAGAAAAGCAAAGGGGGCTCAATTAGTTAATTGTTTGCCTCAGCTCAGGTCACTGATCCCAGGATCCTGGGATTGAGGCCTGGGTTGGGTTTCCTGCTCAGTAGAGAGTCCACATGACCCCCTCCCTCTGCCCCTCCCCCACTATGCTCACATGATCTTTCCCACTTGTGCACTCTCTCTCAAATTAATAAAATCTTAAAAAAAAAATAAAAGAAGAAGAAAAAAACAAAAAAAGCTGAAGGCATCGAAATTCTGGACTTCAAGCTCTATTACAAAGTTGTCATCATCAAGACAGTATGGTGCTGGCACAAAAGCAGACCCATAGATCAATGGAAAAAATAGAAAATCCAGAAACAGACCCACAACTATGTGGAATCTAATCTCTTGACAAAGCAAGAAAGAATGTCCAATGGATAAAAGTCTCTTCAACCAATGATGTTGGGAAAACTGAACAGCCACATGCGGAAGAATAAAACTGGACCATTTCCTGACACCA
The DNA here is from genome assembly GCF_011764305.1 of Mustela putorius furo. Classification (NCBI taxonomy): domain Eukaryota; kingdom Metazoa; phylum Chordata; class Mammalia; order Carnivora; family Mustelidae; genus Mustela; species Mustela putorius. The sequence goes on along the minus strand of NW_025422108.1, from coordinate 540,708 downwards.
CACATAAAAATAGACTCAAAATGGATGAAAGACCTGAATGTGCAATAGGACCATCAAAATCCTAGAGGAGAACACAGGCAGAAACCTTTTAAACCTTAGCCATAGCACCTTCTAACTAGACACAGCTTCGGAGGCAAGAGAAACAAAAGCAAAATGAACTATTGGGACTTTATCAAGATAAAAAGCTTCTATACAGCAAAGGAAACAGTCAGTACAACTAAAAGGCAACTGACATAATGGGAGAAGATATTTGCAAATGACATATCTGATAAGGGATTCGTATCCAAAATCTATAAGGAACTTAATCAAAGTCAACACCCCCAAAATAAATAATCCAGTTTAGAAATGGGCAGAAGTCATGAAAAGACATTTTTCCAAAGAAGACATACCAAATGGCTAACAGACACATGAAAAGTTGCTCAAGATCATTTATTATCAAGGAATTACAAATCAAAACCATGATGAGATACCACCTCACACCTGTCAGAATGGCTGAAACTAACAACACAGGAAACAAATGTTGGTGAGGATGTGGAGAAAGGGGAACCGTCTTACACTGTTGCTGGGAATGCAAACTGGTATAGCCACTGTGGAAAACAGTATGGAGGCTCTTCAAAAAGTCACAACAGAATTACCCAGTGACCCAGCAATTACATTACTATGTATTTACCCAAAGGATACAAAAATACTGATTTGAACGGGTACATGCTCCCCAATGTTTATAGCAGCATTATCAATAATAGCCAAATTATAGAAAGAGCTCAAATGTCTGTCAACTGATGAATGGAAAAAGAAGAGGTGGTATATATATATACAATGAATTATTGGCCATCAGAAGGAATGGAATCTTGTCATTTGCTGCAATGGTGATGGAACTAGCGTGTATTGTGCTAAGCAAAATAGCTCAGAAAGACAATTACCGTATGATTTCACTCATATGTGGAATTTAAGAAACAAAACAGAAGAATATAGGGGAAGAAAAACAGTCAAAAGAGAGAGGAAAAGCAAATCATAAAAGACTGTTAACTACAGAGAGCAAACTGAGGGTTGTTGGAGGGAAAACAGTGGGGGATGAGTTAAATGGATGATGGGTGTTAAGGAAGGCACTTGCTGTAAATAGCACTGGGTATTACATGTAAGTCATGAATCATTAAATTCTACTGAAACCAATTTACCATATATGTTAACTAACTACAATTTAAGTAAAAACTAGAAATCAAGAACAACAACAACAAAATAATGTTCTTAACTATCCTGGCAATAGCAAAATGGTCAGGAAGGTTTATTACCAGGGCTTATTGGTGATCACTTTTAGGAAAATGCTATACAGGTATGAGATGTTTTTATTGTCACTGATTTGTGAAATAACAAATGTTGATGGTTTGTAGACATGTAGGCAGCTCAGTTGCTCTGTTATTAAGAAAAATACATTACTTTTAAAAACTGTGTGGATGCAGTGTGATTTTTCTGGACTGATATTTAAGACCAATTCTAAGCACATAGGGGAAAAGATACATTACTGAAAATTATTTCAGAAATTTTACCATGGTTCATTTTGGGAAAGGTTACACACCATGAATAAGGCTCTTGGTACTGGATTAAGAACTCCTCAAGAGTAGGTTCTAAGGGACAAAGTCATCACACCCAGTGGCTCAGAGGGACAGAAGTAGAGCACTCTTGTTCTCATCCCCGTGAATAATAACCAGTGGGCTACCAGGGTCTGGACTGATGTCCTCTTTGGAAGGTCATTGTTTTAATATCAGAAGTTTAGTATCAGAAGTTTTTGATGCTAATATAAAAACTTAAAAGCATATTTTAAATTTAATTGCTTTTGTGACTTTACTGGATTTTAACTTGTATACTTGTTTTAGTTTTGTGTTTTTCTAAGATTTGTAACAAAAAAATAGCTTGTTCTATATTTGTACTGTTGGGTCCATTATCAAAGGAATGAGACTGAGACAAAGTGAAAGTTATGCAAAGCCTTATTCTACGCTAAGCATTAGAAGTTAGACTGACTGGCCAGGGGCAGACTGACCGGCCAGGGCCACCTCTGAAGAGAGCAACTACCCCTTGGTCTTACAGGCTAGTTTTATAGGGCACAACTGCAGACATCTACATATGTGGCTTTGGCTGACTGGATGTATCCTACCTGTGTGTTTTAGTAACAGTTACCCGGAACCAGTACTAGTAACTGCTGAGGCATTTATTAAACAACAAAATGGCTACCTAGGCAACATGGAGTCACTATGGCTAAGTAGGCCCAGGCAGGCCCTAGGGGTTTAACAGGTTTTAATGTGGAATCAGCCCCAACAGTATATACTTACTTATGAAAATATTTTTTGGGAAGGTAAGAATAGTTTAATTTTTTAAAAGGTATATATATGTTGACTTTGAGAAAATCTGATGTGTACCTGTATTTTAAATTAGGAGTCTAGATATTCATGGAAGTGATTTCTCAATTCTGTATTTCACTTCTTCCCTTCTTATCAAAAATCTGAATGTTTTTAAAAACAGTTGTGATTAATAATGATATGGAGCTGAAGTAGTTTGTACTATGTTATAGTGAGAATGGTTTTCTTAGGTTCCTTATAGTGTGGCTAAAAGTTTTAGAACGATAATTTCATAAATGATGAAACAACAAAAAAATGTATGTATGCACACAGACACACAGAGCTAGCTTATAAACAATATGGTCTGAATATGTGCCCCCAGGATAAAGACTTTGTAATTAAGTAACATATTTAGGGAGTGTTTGGTGGTTCATACTTTTTAAGTTAATTTTAAGCATTGGCTAATGGTACTGAAATAGTGTTTTTAAAGATTTATTTATTTATTTTGGGGAGAGAGCACATGAGCAGGAGGGGAAGAGGGAGAGGGAGAGAGAGCTTCAAGCAGACTCAGAGCTGAGCACGGAGCCCAACATGGGAATCCATCTCACAACACTGAGATCATGACATGAGCCAAAACCAAAGAGGCCAACACTTAGCCGACTGCGCTACCCAGGCACCCCGGCACCAAAATATTTTTGACTTCTCAGACTTATGTCACTTATACTTATTTATATTGAGATCACCCTCTGTTTTCTGAACATATTCGTCTCTTTCTCTTTTTATCTCTGTGGACTATGTACTCTGCCATTTCCTCACTCTGATGAGACAGTGTTTGCCAAGGGACCCAAGATGTTGCTCCAGTGTAATGGAGGCTAAACAGGCTGTGGCCCTTGTTTTTCTTCTTTTCTTTTCTTTTTTCTTTCCTCTTATCTCCTCTCCCCTTCCCTCCTTCCTTCTTTCCTTCCTTCCTTCCTTCCTTCCTTCTTGTTCTTGTTGTTCCTCCTCCCCCCTTTCTTCTCCTCTTCCTCCTCCTTCTTCTTTAGGACTTACGATGCGGGGGGAGGTGCAGAGAGAGAGAGAGAATCTCAAGCAACCTCCACCCTGAGAACAGAGCCCGATGTGGGGCTCAATCTCAATGCCCATGAGATCATGACCTGAGCCAAAATCAAGAGTCTGACACTTAACTGACTGAGCCATGCCCGCACCCCACTATTTCAGTATAAACAGGTTTTTGGGAAAATCAAATGGAAAAGCAAAAGTAAATAGGGAAATAATACGGTTTCTTTTGATTCTTTTGTCGGATGTTAATTTCTCCCTCACTTATAAGATGTTAGAGAGTTTCACAAATGAAAACATCCATAGAAGCCAGAGGTTCCTGCCTTTATCCGGGAGACCTCCCTGTCAAACGTAGAAGCTTCTTACTAGCCTATGTATCAACACCTAGTGGCAGAAAACTCCCTGTGTCATATTCTGGTACCACACCTTTCTAATTTCCTGTCATTTTTATCATGTTGATTATAAATATGACTCCCGGGATGGCTGGGTGGCTCAATGGGTTAAAGCCTCTACCTTCAGCTCAGGTCATGAACCCAGGGTCCTGGGACTGAGCCCCGCATTGGGCTCTCTACTCAGCAGGGAGTCTGCTTCCCTTCCTCGTTCTCTGCCTGCCTCTCAGCCTACTTGTTATCTCTCTGTCTGTCAAATAAATAAATAAAATCTTTAAAAAAAAAGAAATACGACTTCTAGAAAAGTTTCTCATTTGGCCCTTATTTTGTCTTGTGCAACCTAAGAGAATGTATTCTTTATCTTCATATGTCAGCTTCTCTGAGGATTTGAAGAGGGACACCAATAAGACTGAAGTTGAGCTCATGGCACAGTTTCTTGTGTCTGAAGGTTTTGAGTCTCATGGTCATCATGGTTATGTTTCCCATCTAGGTTGTCAGCATCCCTTTTAAAAAGTAGAGCTGTTATCCGGAAATGGACGAGCTATTTGGAGTATGGTCTGACCACATTAGAGTAAAAGGGTTCACATGTCCTGCATACATTTTTCTTAACTTGCATTTATGCTCTGAACACTGCAATTCCTTTCTTGTTAGGAAATACAGAATGTGATTTTTTAAAATGGCTTCATTTTTATTAAATATGAGACTTGAGTGTCTTTATCTTAATTGGTTGTTGCGTAGAATGAGCTGGTGTTGCTCTGAACATTTTGTTTCCCCTGATGCATAGTCATGGAGTACATTGTGATTCTTGGCAAAATGGAGAGTTGTTAGTCTTCTTGAGTCCATTGCTGTGTAGTCCTGAGCTTTGTGAACTCTCGGGTAGAGCTATCTTCTTTATCACCAGGTCATCCCACTCCTCCTACGTGGATAAGGACTGTGACTTGTTGGCCCTCTGTGACCCTATGCAGACGATGAATTGTGAGGTGGACAGCCTTCCTGAGAGCTGCTTTGACAGCGGCTTGTCTACCCTGAGAGATTCCAACGAATATGACTCGGAGGTGGAATACAGGCACCAGAGGGCACCTCAGAGGTCACGCGACATGCAGGAAGGTCACACGACATGCAGGAGAGCTTTGGGGGTGATGCTTCAGACATAGACATAAGCCCCAGAAATCACTGTCTCCTGGGCCTTCGATGGAAATCTATCATTTCCATCTGTTACCAACAGGTAACAGATACCTGTTTGACTTGTATCTGTCATGGGAATACGACTTAAAGGTTATAAATATGAAACATAGTCAGTAGAATGTATTTTTCTTCATCAGGGTAGGGAGAAATTTTCACAGATTGCCATTTAGGGCTCCTCTGTTCCATAACAGAACTGACTATAGATTCATCTGCGTATTTTTCTTCTCTTTAATCCATAATATATATGTGTAATGAGAGACTTTGTTTTTTAATGGCTGACTAAAAAAAATAATAATAACAAAAACCAGGTTCCTGATATAAGGGATGAAGAGACGTTTGGTGCCGAAGGTGTGGCTGCCATCTTAGACTGGAAACCCCAGGGGTCCACTAGTGAGGGCAGCATCGTCAGTTCTTTAAGAAAGCCCATCTCAGCTCTGTCACCACAGGTAGGTAGTTTCTGGGATATTTTATTCACGAACACTGTGAATTTTTGGTACCTTATAACTTATTAGGAAGACAACTGGCCCAACCTTTGTCACCCATTGTGGCTTTGTCCCCCTAGACAGACATGGTGGATGGCGACCATAAATCTTCCAGCTCACAGAAGGTTTACAAGATTGTGCTTGCTGGGGATGCTGCAGTGGGAAAGTCTAGTTTCCTCATGAGGCTCTGCAAGAATGAATTTCGAGGAAATACAAGTGCCACCCTGGGTAGGGTTCCTTCTCCAGGTGGTAATGGGGAAATGACCTTCTTTTAGCTTGATTTTATTTTCCATAGAAAATATATACACAGATCTCTCTGTATACATATATAATATATAGGAATGTGTGTGTGTGTGTGTGTGTGTGTGTGTGTGTGTGTGTGTCCTTATCTACAGAACGGTCTTCTGTTTTGGTGAAGGCCCAACTTTAGGAAAAGAAGGCTGACAAAGGACAGAGGTATCCACTTAGCCAGTCAGAGCAGCCAGACCAAGCTTAGAGCCAGAGATGACGGATTCATTTATTCAGCAGACATTTCCTGAGCTCTCCTAGGAGCATGATACTGCTGTAAGTGCTCAGGACACACAATGAACAGAGGCAACCAAATCCCAGCCTGCAAGGAAACTTCACCCCAAAGGACAGCAATGGGTGAAAAAAAGATGAAGTTTGGAGAGAGGTGCAGTTCTACACAGGGTGACCGGGGAAAGCTTTTCTGATAAGCTGTCACTTGGCAAAGTGACATTGTTGGTGGCCACTTTGTCATGGTCAAAATCATAGCCGGGTGTATGATCCTTCCCCTCCTTTACAGCGGAATCCATGAGTAAGCCGTTCTGAGAACAAGAGAGGAAGTGTCCTGATTTCCCAAATTTGCATACTAATCAGTTAAAGGAGTTGAAGGTTTGCAAGTTATCGTTCACCTTTCTTCTTTATCTAAAGACTTCTTATTTTGATGATGAGAAATATTAGAACAGATTGATTATGCCCTCTTTACAATGGACGTCTTTGTAAATTCACAGTCCTTCATCATACCCCTGAAGATAACAAATTGCAAGTTCTCTTTTATTTGGTTCCTGAAAAGCCCACCACGTTTTGTTTGGTTGCTCAAGAGTATTGTGTATATGCACACCTCCCACATATCCTCACACAGATACATACACACGTACAAGTCCACATGCACACAAGCACACACATAAACACGCAGAGACATACCGACTTTGTATAATCACACAGACAAACAGAACGTAGATTTTCCTTTTGTCTGTATCATCTAAAAAAAAGGTTTCACATCCTGTAGAAAGTTACGTATAATGTAACTATGTTACGTTCTCAATTTAGATCTTGCAAGACAATTACCATCACGGCTGCTTTCATGCTGTCTCATGTCATAAAACATGAGCTAGACGAGTTTATGGATTTGCACTGTCTGAAACAGAATTCTGTTTTGAGGGGAGGCCATGGATGTTTGATTAACACCCTGAACTACTAGTATTGCTTTTTTCTAGAAACCTCTCAATCCCAGGAAAAGTGTTTCCTAGAAATGCAGTTTCCTCGCAGTGCTGACAGGACTTTTATCACAATCATTGTCCATTGGCAAGTGAGCTTGCCAGCATCAGAACCACAAGCTTTGTACATTTTGCAGTAGATTCAAGTTCCAAAGTGTTTAATTTATCAATGGTCTGAGATTTGGAAGAAAAAAAAAAAACAAACAAACCCACAAAAAGTGCTCAGGCTGATATTTCCATTCAGCCCAGGAGCTGAGCCTGTTGGGAGGAAATCTGCCAATGAGACAGAGTCACCTTACATGCACTTGCCAAGCATATGGTAGTTTTGGTGAGAAAGTGTAGTTTTCCCAGGCTTACGCCTATTGTAGGTGTTTGAAATATCTGATTTCCTTGAAGTGGGAGGGACATGCCTGGATTTATGGTGGATTAGAGAACCGAAAGGCCAGATGGACCATGTGGGTATGTATTTTTTCCTCCCTAATAGTTGCTTTCAGGTTCAATAAAATGTCTGCATTATTGTGAGCTCTCAGCCTGTGGAGGCCCCATACATGGTTCATTAGCGGTATCAAGGAAATGAATATTTGCAGGCCATGCAGTGTAATGAGAAGGGGGCACAAAAGAGAGAGAGAGAGAGAGAAAACATTTGACCAGACAGTCAGATGATTGTAGCTGGTAGAGGCTATTGGACTGCCTAGAAGTGAGAGACGTGAGTTGTCTTGTGAAGGCACTATGATTAGTATACCCATTGCACAGATAAGAAAGTGGAGGACTAGAATGCTTAATCAGCCTGCTCAAAGTGACACAGCTACTAAGTGGCAACACTGGGACTTGTTGCCACCACTCTGGCGCATCAGCTTGTTGCTTCCCTGTTGGCAATCTCAGGATTGCATTCCACATTCTCTTCTTCTTTACTCTCTCTCTGCCTAATGTCATCTCTCCCCAGGGCTTCTAGAACTGCCTCTAGCTGATGACTTCTCCAATTTCTGTATTTTTTACCTCCACCTCTTTTTAAAATTCCATAACCACATCCCCACCCACCACCTAGAGGAAATTCCAGAGGCATGACTGTATCCAACATGTGCAAACCCTCACAGCCTGGCCTCACCCACCTTTCTGGTTGCATTTCTTAATCTTACTTTCCAAAGGAATGATAATCTGTAGACACAGAAAACTTAATTCCACTTATGGCCAAGCTCTTTATGTCTCCTTGCCTTTATGCAGGCTGTCCCTTGCACCTAGAATCTCCTTTCCTCATTTAGCGAGGGTCAATTCCTGTTCTTTCAAGAGGTCCCTCCTGTGTCAAAGTGTCCATGCAGTCCCAGCTCCACAATGCCTTCTTTCCCCGCAAACCAGTACGACTGGTGTACCGTGCTTCTGTGTTAGCAGCTGTCTTGGGACCTGGAAATGATTTGTTTAGCCTTCTCTCCTTCAGTGCTCACTAATAGAGGGTCCCAGTGTTTGGCATAAATTGAGCATTTGTTGAATGACCAAATGTCTGAGATGATGCAGTTGGCAGTTGTATGAGTTCTCTGTTGTTGCTGTAACAAATTCCCACAAGTGTTGTTGCTTCAGCAATGCACGTGTATCACGTTCCAGTTCTGGAGGTCAGGAGTCTGAAACGAGTCTTATGGGGTGTTCTATGAGGGTGTACCTTCCTTCTTCTCCTGGGTCTTTGTTTCCTCGTCCGTGAAGTGAGGATAATAATTCTACCCTGTCACCTGTCAGGGTTGCATGTGTGTTTGTGTTGTGTGATTGTTTATGTGCATTAAATAAGAAAAATGTGAAAACATATAGTATAGCGTTTATTAGCTGGCCTTCAGCAAGAGTTAATTCCTTCCTCTTTTTTTTTTTTTTTTTCTCCTGAGATATCTTCTTTCCAACTCACAGTATAGAGGTTTTCAAAAGTTAGCACATATCAGCACATTCTGGAGTCCCGCTGACCAATTTGGCCTCCATGGGCCACCTGAATGTGGCAAACCCAAATTGAGATGTGCTATAGGTACTGAGTATGTACTAGATTTTTAAGACAGTATAAAATCATAAAATACTTCATTATTATTTTTATTGATAAAATGATAGAATGATATATTTGCCATATGGAGTTAAAATATATTAATAAAATTAAATTTACCTCTTTCTTTTTACATTTTTCAATATGGCTGCTAAAAAATTTAAGATTACATGTGGATTGCATTATATTTTGATTGAACAGTATTGCTGTACTAGGAATATGCCAGTTTTTAGTAGGTTCAGTTATCTGCTGCTCTGCAATAAACCAAACGTGGTTGCCTGAAACAACTACCACCTTTTAGTTTCTTGAAATTATCAGAATTGGCTAGATCTCAGCTGGAAGGTTTCTCTACTTGGAAGGTTCTTGCTTGGGGTGTCTCATGCATTTGCGGTCAGGCGGCCATGGGGGTAAAGCTGAGGCTAGGTGTCTGCCACCAAGGTCCTTGACCTTCTGGCCTCTCTGCTGGTCCTCTCCACTGAGGACCCTGGCAGCTGAGAGCAGCTAGGCCTTATTAACGCTTGGCTTGGAGTCCCAGCCCACCATTTCCCCTGCATTCTTTTGATATAAGCAGTCACAGAGCCAGTATTGTGAAGGGACAGCCCATAGTGGGAGCTCCCCAGGCTTGATGGGGAAGGTAGGATTGTTTGGAGGCCTCCTGGGGATGAGCTGTCAGAGTCAGGAGTGCCATTCAGGGTCTGCATGTTTCACAGGTATCCCTGGGAACACGCTTAGAAGAATACTATCCCTAGGAGGTTTTCACTTGTGAAAGTGAAGATCTTTTGTCATTGTACCCTCTAGTTGTTAATTCTAAAGGAAAGTTAGGAAGAGGTGGAAGGAAGATTTTTTTTTACTGGATTTTAAGCATTCATCATTATCTCCATGATCCTGTATAATTAAAGAGTGGTCTTGACGTCATCATTGCTCTTGTTAAGGTCAGCAAGTACTAGTCGGCGATGGAAGCCAGGTTCCAGAGTGCTAAGGAGTGAGCTGTGCGTGGGGCAGACTGTAAAGCATGTGAGACCACAGGAGAGAGCAATAGGGTGTGTGTGTGTGTACGCGCATGTGCGTGTGTGTGTGTTCCTGTGCATGTGTGTCTCGTGTGTGCCTGCCTCGTGCATGCGTGATTATGGCTGGTGCTCAGAGTTCAGGTGTGGTTCCAGGCCCGTTTCTGTGGCTTCTCCAGCCACATGACTGAAGGGAACTTCCTTCCCCTTTTTTTCTTTGCCTTTGCTTCTGCACATATAAAATGGGGCCCAACAAATTCACATGGTCCTCGCGAGAATGGTGTCTGGATGACATACAGCAAGTGCTCAGCCGTCTTGTTATTTCTACAGAACCATTTGTGGTTTAGTTTTGTACCTCAGTAATGCATTCTCTCTCTCTCTCTCCCTCTTTCTCCTGCCCCTTTCCCGCAGGGAAGTGAAAAAAAGGACCAATGAAGATGACAGCAAATCCATCACCAATCAGACCGGGACCAGATCCAAAAGGTCAACGCAGATGAAGAACTGTTGTAGTTAAATCCCAAACATCCTTGGCCTGTCAGGAGAATGTTCTGGAATATATACTTTGATAATGGCTGCTAACTTGGTAAAAACATGAAAGAACACTGAATTGTTAAAAGGGGAAAGGTTATGGGATGTGAATTATATCTCATTTAAAAAAACAACACACTACCACTTTAACATTTGCCCAAGGAAAATGTGCATGATTGTTTCAGACCTTCCCATGATTTACAAGCATAATCTCCAATATGGTACAAATCTCTGAACTCTGTCATGGCCAGCATTCACTACCTGAAATAATGAACAGTGAAAAAAATGTTACGTATAGTTTTGGAAATTCATCTCTTCACAAGAGGTACTGTCCTTAGGAATGGGAGATCAGAGTCTTTTGTTTAATATGACTAGTGACTCCTCACCAACAATGTGGTGGGTCTTGCTCTCCTTCTAGAACCTGCAGTGCCCCCCAGATTTCCCCACTGAAAGGTCTCTAACAGCTGAAGGAATCAACACTTGACCCTAGGGAAGCCTGGTTTTTGGTTTTTGGCTTTTGGTTCTCAGTGGCCTTGAACCAATTAAGTTATTCCCAACTAGAGGTTTGAACTTACCTTGGTTCATATAGTTCCAGCTTCCAAGTAGTCTGCTGGAAAAAAACTTAAATAATAACTTATTTATTGTATTACACAAGCTAATAACATTCCTTTTTGTTGAATTAAAACAATTCCGTGGAGCAGTTTTTCCCCCTGTTTATTTTTATGATCAAATCTTTTATTCCCCAGCTTCATTTTCTTTTAAGTGAAAACTGACCAGATATGTTACACACCAAGATTATAAAGAACCACAAAATCCTCAAGTTTGCAAAAGCATGCCTTCTCTCTATTGACATCTAGGTGTTTTTACCGCAAAGTTCGAGCTATCCCTGGCAACTCTACCATGGATTTCTGTTCAATGGCTTAGGTTGCACCAAGTATACATTTTTGACCAGAAAGAGCACCTCCCTGGTAGAATAGTGTCAAACTAAGCGGTGCCATCATGAGATGCACGTTTTGCCACTGCTGGTTGCCTCTGCGGCATCTTTCGAACCTGGATTAGAAAGGATCTGTGTGTTGACATATGGGACAGTTGTTCAGGTGTTTGGTGCAGTTGCACAAAACTCTGTGAGTATAGTTGTTACTGTGTTGCCTTTATTTCCCCCCAGGGTGTCTCTCTGTATTTGTCTGATGGTTTTTACTTAGAATGTATCTTTGATACAGAAGTATTGCCTTGGCTTTTGTGTCTGGCTTGTATGGCTAGTACACCCAAATTGACTTGGATGGAGATTACATAGACAAAAGCACTCATCTTTATTCAAACCTGGATAAATATTTTGGCAACAAAATCCAAATCACAGAGGTAGAGTTCTGGTGAGCAATCTTCTTTAAAGAAAAGCTACTTAGAAGCTCTCAGCTGCATTAGTGGGAAATCATCATTATCACCGACATTTCATTTCAGGAAGGTGTTTTCCAAGTGTATTTTTTGATTCAAAAATAATGTTTTTAGCCTAGAATTAATGTGGCACATTCATATAATCTTGAGCAACTAATTCATCTTGACTCAGTTTTTCCTTTAAGGGCTTTTAAAATCACAATTATACACTGCTCCTTTTTTTTTTTTTTTTTTAATGTATCCGGACACACTTGGTAATATTTTATTTTCATCATGGAAAAGAATGTTAGATAAGGAGACATTTTTCACTGTTAACTTTTAGCCTCATGCGTTTTCATACAAGACAGGAAACAACATGTGTTGGAGGGGATGTGGAGAAAGGGGAACCCTCTTACACTGTTGGTGGGAATGCAGGTTGGTGCAGCCTCTTTGGAGAACAGTGTGGAGATTCCTCAAGAAATTAAAAAATAGAACTTCCCTATGACCCTGCCATTGCACTCCTGGGTATTTACCCCAAAGATACAGATGTCGTGTAAAGAAGGACCATCTGTACCCCAATGTTTCTAGCAGCAATGACCACGGTCGCCAAACTATGGAAAGAACCAAGATGCCCTTCAACGGACGAATGGATAAGGAAAATGTGTTCCATATACACTATGGAGTATTATGCGTCTATCAGAAAGGATGAATACCCAACTTTTTGTAGCAACATGGACGGGACTGGAAGAGATTATGCTGAGTGAAATAAGTCAAGCAGAGAGAGTCAATTATCATATGGTTTCACTTATTTGTGGAGCATAACAAATAGCATGGAGGACATGGGGAGTTAGAGAGGAGAAGGGAGTTGGGGGAAATTGGAAGGGGAGGTGAATCATGAGAGACTATGGACTCTGAAAAACAATCTGAGGGGTTTGAAGTGGCAGGGGGTGGGAGGTCAGGGTACCAGGTGGTTGGTATTATAGAGGGCATGGATGGATTGCATGGAGCACTGGGTGGGGTGAAAAAATAATGAATACTGTTATGCTGAAAATAATTAAATTTAATTTAAAAAAAGATAAAAATTTATTTTCATATTTGTACAGTGATCGGCTTCAGAGTGAAGGCTTTTGTGGGCTTTTATTGTAAATGTGTGTAAGAAATTTCATACGTATATATTAAGTAGGCCTCTGAGTATAGAATAATTGTTTAGTGATTTTGATTTACATGGTTTACATTTTTGTAGTATTGGCCATATTTTGTTTATACTGTTTATTTCTCTTCAAACCATTAATAATTATACCATAAAGTATAATTTTTATAGCAATGCAAATGTCTAAGGAGCTACAAATATTTTCTGCATTGTAAATTCAATAAAGCATGCTTCCAAAAACAAAAACAAAAACACACAAACAAAAACATTCTTCCTTTGGTCTTTGGGCTGTTCCCTTCAGTTTCACCGCAGGCAACCCTGAAGTAACTTGATTTCTAGGGTGTGCCTGCATGAGACCATGGCTTTAAAACAGTTGTCTTTTTGGGCCTGGGCAGCTCCTGGTTGGAGAAAAGAATGAATATGTGGCATTTGGTACTGTGGCCCAGCCATGTCACCTTGGCCAGCGGGGCATCAGGTTGACCAGCTTGGTGTGTGACAGCTAGAAACAGTGAGGCTTTTGTAGAAAAATTTCAGGACGTGTCTTGGCCATCCTCAGGACCTCAGGGGTTAGTCCCTTTCTCTGCCACCCATCCTGCTCCTTCCATCCCCCACATGGCCCCAGCTCCTGCTCATCCCCCTGTTTTAGCTGAAACCTCACTTCCTTCAGGAAGTCTTCCCTCTCCGCCCCTATAAGCTAGGATGAGGCTGCCTGCTCTCACCTGTGCGGCACCCTCTTTAACTGAACAGCGTCCTTACTGCCCTTGTACTTACTGAACTAGACGTATACCTGGAGCCCTGAGCCCTTCATCCTCTGCCTCCCTTCGGCTTTATGCAGTGCTGAAATGGCTGAGCAAATAATTAACTTTAAATGAGGCAGGCTTTGCAGAGCCATGTGTTTCTGCAAACACACAGAGGCACATATGCAGTAGTCACGGATGGTGTAATAAGAGGCAGCATATTTTTAGTTGCCACAGGTCTGAGCTCTGCAGCCAGCCTGCCTGGGTATGAACCCAGCCTCATATCCCACTACTGGGGTAACAGTGAACGAGGGGCTTACCCTCTGTGTATCCCAGGGTTTTCTTTGGTAAAATAGAGATAAAAGTACCATTCTCATGGGGTGTATATGAAGGGTTTGGAATAGTACCTGGCACTTGGATCACCCTCAATTAAAAACGATGTTTTGGGGGCACCACAGTGTCCCAGTTGGTTCAGCATCTGCTTTCAGCTCAGGTCATGATCCCTGGGTCCTGGAATGAGAGCCACACTGGGAGTGGGGAGGGTCCCTGCTCAGCAGGGAGTATGCTTCTCCCTCTTCCTCTACCCTCCTCCCACTCATACTCTTTTTCTCTCTCAAATAAATAAATGAAAATTCCCTTCCTTTTTTAAAAGAGGTTTTGAAACACCATTGATTGCATTGGTTTTGGTCAAGACCTTAGGAGCCACCATGGATGAGTAGCAGAACTCAAATTTACCAGATTACCTGGGGGATGGGGCATTGTAGAAGATTCATTTTGACATAAGTTCATTGTCTACTTCCCATATATATTCTTGATATTTCGATGGCCGTGAAGTTGGGTATCACATAGCATAGGATATTGTATTGATGGATTGAAAGAGGAGGAAATCATTGAGAGAAGTGAATGTCTGAAAGTTAGAATTGGGAAATCGTGAAGGGATTCCTTTCAGGTGTAGGACCGCCATTTATTAAGGTCTAATTGGATCAAGTAGTTGAAAGGATGGAGAGAACACCAGAGCTCTGATTGAGAGTGTGAATGTAAATGACAATAGACATGGTAGTGGGTAAGAGGGCTCTTGAACTAAATAAAAAGTAACCTTTATGTTTATACCATGACAGGTAGCCTGTTGAGAAGGACCTCCAGTGGGTATATCCAACCATCCACAAGAGGGGAATTAATTCCCAGGAAAGCATAAGCTTTAAAGTAAAAATTACATCTTTTCTTTCCAGATCTAGATATTAAAATATGTTTTCATAGCTGAAAATGGAAAACAGGCAAAAATGCCTCAACTCAAAATTACAGGGTCAAGTGGATTTTCAAATGCAAAATTCTACGAATAGTTAACCAATTTCCTTTATTTTTTTTTCTGCATCTGTATCAGATTTATTTGTGAATTCATATTTCTTATATTTTAGTAGAATAGGGGTTTAGTTGTAGTGTCCTTTAACTTGTGACCTCTCAGGCTGGCAGTTCATGAGCCATATTTCATAGCATTTGACATATACATTTGTAGGGTTTCTCTGTACCTTTGGATTTTGGCTTTCTGAAAAATTTTCCATGCAGGTTTTCTGGGACTCCCATTGCTGTGCAGCAGGGCAGAACATATGGGCTGGATAAAGATCCCTACAGGGGGCATCTCATGAATAGTTCCAGTGTCATTTTAGGGGTTCTTTAATTCACCACAACTATTTTCTTTTCTTGATCAGTCATTCGAGAAACAGATGTTTTCCCTCTTAGATAAAATCCCCAAACTTGTCATGATCTCTAGGGCCCTCTGTGATCTGGCTCCTACCTGTTTGCTCACAATGTTTCTAGACACCGGGAATGGAGAGGGAATAAGGTAGACTCTCAAGCAGATTATATTCTGGTGGGTGTTGACAACAAATTTGTGAACAAATAAAGAAGGTCCACATTCTGCTTCCTCCTCCCCTTTCTCTACCTCAGAGTCTACATTTCGGCTTGGGGAACTCTGTTCTCAGACATGCCATACACTCTCTCCCCCACCCTTTCCTCAGGCTCTTCTTTCTGCCTGGAGCACCATGTGTCTGCTTGTGTCCATTTGCCGACCCAATTCCTGTCCACCCTGGGTGTCTCGGTTCCTCCCAGCAGGTTCCTCAGTCCCTGAAGTCTGAGCTAGAGCCTCTCCTCCATGATGTCTCCCTGTAGTGCCCATCATAACATTTCATCAGTGGTTGCAATGATCAGCTGACTTGTGTACTTGCCATACTAGATGATTTCTGCCTCCTGCAGCCCTTTAAACTTGACTGAGTGAAGTAAACTTTCTCTACCCTGCAGCATACTTCAGCAGGCTCATGACTCTTCTGAGTCCTCTGGGTCAGCTCTCAGCTTTCCTACACCACAGACTCCTCTGAAGCCCAGGATCCCCTCAGATTAATGTTTCTAATAAAGGAAACCAATGTTGTTGAAAGACTATTCTCAAGATATTTCCAAAATTTTGCAATAATGCAGCATTTGTATTGCTATATTGGCACAAGATCTGTTGATAGAGCTAATAAGCACCGTACTTATGATGTAGTCATGAATGTAAGCTGTATTTTGAGATGTCTACACCAATCTAGAGTAAATTATGAATAACCATGGTTTTGTTGGTCATAGAGTCACAGGTACCAGTGATATTACTACATTTTGTTGCATTTTATGTGAAATGAAATGCTAAATTTCAGTTAGAGTTTAGTTAGTGAAAATAAACATCTGCTTTTTGTCTCAAATTAGAAATATGGATTTCTACCCATAGTGGCAATGGGTCCATGACCCTGAGTAAGAACCTCTGGCCATGGGTGAGAAGGTATGCTCAGATGAGAATTCCCATAAAGTAATCAGAAGTCCAAGTTTGACTTAGTAGTGTTAGTCTTCTTTCTGCTCCAGCTCAGGCCTGCTTCATCCTGGAAAGTGGAAATGGGATAAGAGGCTTGGTTGCCCTGGTCTGTCCTGCATCCCTAATGTACTACTTACTACTGATACACTCTCCAAGGCTCCAGGCAAGGAAAGCATGGTGCTTACACCTTGGATACTGTTTTAAGCATTAGCATTAGCAAGATAATAAGCATTAGCAAGATAAATATCACAGAAGAAAAGGGATGTATGCGGCCAGCCATTCTTGACCATCATGTGCACTGAAGTTTAAGGAAAAAATAGGACCCTTGAAGAAATGTGTTGGAGCCCACCTCCTGCCTCAAAACTGCAGTTCTGAAACTAGCCTGATTTAATGATTCCTCGTATAGCCATGAATACTGCCTGAGGAAGTAAGGAAGGTATAAAGCCCTTAAACCCTCAAGAGCAAAAATAAAATAAGTTGATGACAAAACCTCCCCAGGGTGGCACATGGTGCATAAGATTGAGGATAAGATTGGGTTAAGAATCAGAAATATTTTAAAAAAAAGATTCAGAAATATTGAATGTTTTCTGGAGGAAGATAGCATTTAAATTTTCTTCTCTCTAAAATACCATTAAATCTAGAGTCATACAGATTTTCTTTTATATAATTAGACCAACAAGAACAGAAGACAATTACAACAAAATTGTGAAGCTGCAATAGAAGGAAAATTGGGAGCTGAATTAACAACATAAGGAAGCTGAATCCTAAACCAGGAATGGGAGAAGGCTGAGAATAATCTAGATTTACATTGAGAATTTCCCAAAAGGCTGAAGAACTAGGAAGCATGTGCCTCTGTAACTGGTGGGAGAAGGGAAGGTGAGGTAAAAGCAGTTTGAGAAGCAGTTCTATCTTTTCCTTATGTATTTTTCTCCCATGCTGTGCCACTACTATCCAGACCAAAGTCCAGAGACTTTGGAGTAAAACAGAGCTGCTAGATTAGGGGATGGATGCCAGACACAGTTGAGTGTTGGTACTATTCAAAAAAATGAGGGAATTAAGTGATACTACATATTCTGGGTACTTGGTGCCGAAAGCCAATATTTCCCACTCAGCTTTCAGGACAGTGACAACCTTTACCTTCCCAAGACTGAAAGGCTTTCCCCTGGAGTATGACCAGCCACAGGGGAAGACCTTAAAATACTGACCACAGACATAATTCCAAAAAATACAACCCTCCCCCCATCACCCTACAGTAAAGTTCAAATTTGGCAAGTCACACCACACACTTTCCATTAGGATTTTAGCTCCCCTGAGCAACCCAGAGATCCCTGGATATTTGTGGCAAGGCTCTAGCTTGGAAAGTGGAGAACAAATAAGACAGAAAAATAGCAACTTAGGGAAATGGAGCCCATGCAGAAAAAGAGAAAAAAAATCATGAATATATTTAGACAGACAAAACTATTTGCAGCCATAAAACAAGAATAAGTTACTATCAATAAGGAACATTTCAAGAACAAAAGTAAGCTCTTCAAAATTGAAAGCATGGGAGCAGAAGTATAAAAAAAAGTATGTTATAGGGTTTGGAAGATAAATTTGAGGAGTCATTCAGAAAGAAACACACAGAAACCAGGAGTGAAAGAAGTCCAATGTCCAAAAACAGCTGTTCCACAAGGAGACATCAGAGAAAACAAGTTGACATGGTCAAAAATTCAAGACAAATTTCCAGAACTGAAAGGCATGACTTACTAGATTGGAAAAGCCTATCTAAAGCCCAGAAGAATGCATGGACATAAAGCATGCTGTCATTAGGTTTCTTTGCCCAGTGAAAAAATTTTCCATGTTTGCAGAGAGGAAAAAAAAAAATAGGAAATAGGAATTAGAATGGTTATGCATTTTTCAACAAAAATACCAGAAGCAAAATGACAATGTAGCAATACCTATAAGTTTCCAAAGGAAAATTACTTCCAAACTGTAATTCTATACCTAGCTAAACTAGGTCAGTAATAATGACATTTTCAGGACATTCAAGGTCTCAAAAACCTTCTCACCTATACACTATATACCTTTTCAAAGATGCTTTAGGAGAATTTTCTCCAACCAAGGAAAAGTATGTGACACAGAATACAAGAATTAAGACATTCAGCATAGGATGGTATAAATTCCAATACCCAGAGAGACAGTGAAGGAAGATCCCTGTCTGAGAGACATCACCAGTAGTAGAAGATATTGGTCCCAATTGGAACAGTGTGACTTAAGAGAGCTGTCACCACAGAGGCTGTAATGGCAGATAAATCATCTTTTTATCTGAGGACAGAATGGCAGGGTAAATCTGGCCCTGATCCTGATCTGTGTACTCCTGACCTTGTCTTATGCTGATGAAGTTCCTGCTTGCTGCTTCATTCCCTGCTTCACAGCTGCCCATTCCTTAGGAGTGTTCTGTTTTTTTCCTCTCTTGGGACATGATGGGAAGCCATAGGTAGCTAGGCGAGAAAAAAAGGGAGGAGGGAGAGAGAGAGTGAGAGCGAGTGAGCGAGCGCACGAGCTGTACACCTTCCCTGTGTATATTTGCTGTAGACATCCGGTACCCAGATCACACTATATCCTCTCAGAATGCCAATGTTTGGTCAACCCTCTTTCCAGAAACCAACTCATTAAATTTTTAAATGATATGCCTAGAAGGTGGGAGGGATGGAGGTAAGAAGGATGGAAGGAGAGAGAAAAAGAGGAAAGAAGAATGTTACTGTAACACAATTTTAAACATTGAACATTGAACGTTAAATATTTCACATTGAACACAATTTTAAAACATTCTCTAATATAAATATTTGAATTTCATTAAAAAGTTTTCAGTTACTTATTTATGTTTTTATAACTACGGACAAAAGGGTCTTAGCAATACTATTTTAAATTTCTTGATTAAATCCTATGCTGGATAATTCAGACGATCAGAAGCAGTGTTAGACATTTGTCTTTTCCTTTCCTACCAGCATCTGAACACCCTTCTTTTGTACCAGGAATCCCATACCATGTGAATGTTAGTGAGAAACAAAACCCCATGGATCCTGAAAGAAGCTGAAAAGAACAAATGTTCCCTCTCCCCATCACCTAAAACCCAGGGTTTTAGACTTCTCCCTGTCTTCCCACCCAGCCCTGTGCTCTAAAGGAGTGACCTAGACCTGAGTGTGGTTAAGAAACTCCTCACACGACAGTAATGGATCCTAGACCCTCTAGGGTATGGCCTTGGCCACAGTAGCCAGGGCCTAGCTACCCTTGGTTTCTGCTTATCATCTATAATCTCCACTGAGTTCTCGAGCCTTTTTATTGATTCTGTGTTACCCATGACCTTTGGATAAGATCATTTCTGCTAAGTTTCAAAAATTAAAAAGAATATAAAATGCAATTAATTCATCAGTCTTTCTAGTTTGCTTACATGTGGCATCTCTAAATTTTGATCTCAAACTCAGAAATAGTTTGTTGTATACATATATTATGTCTTGTGTTCCTACTCCACCTGACAAATTACCACCAACTTTATGACTGAAAAGAACACTGATTTATTCTTATAGTTCTATAGGCCCTAAATATAAAAATAGGTGTCAGGGACTAAAATCAAGCTGTCAGTAGGATGTCATTCCTTCTAGTAGCTCTAGGGGATAATCCATTCATTGTCTTTTCCAGCTTTGCCAATAAGGTGACATATTTACAGGGTCTGGGGTTCAGTACTTTAGTGGACGAAATTCTATCTACTGCAACATCCACAATAATTTTATATCATTATCTTTTTCTTTTCACAGTTTGCAAGTATCAGGTGACTTAAAAAAAAAAAAAAGGAATGCTTGACTCCTGATAATTTGCCTTTTAATCTTTTAATTTGGAAAACGTAAATAAATAAGTACACAACCCAAATTTTCACTTTAAAAAATATATATATGTGGGTGATTTAAAAATTTCCAAAATGCTCTCTGAGAATAAGAGCATTTATCATTTTAAACATTACGTTTATGTAAATGGCCACAACTTGACATAGAGTTGGCCAATTAAACATTTATATAGCACTGCTTAGGGGGAGTACTCTCTCAAAGTCTGGGCAGAAAGAAAAAAAAAGGTATATTCCCTCTTCCTGAAGAATGTATCATTTAGTTGACAAGATCACAAAAGAGGCCATCCCCTCAGTACTGAAGAAAGTAGAGCCATTGGAAATTCCAGCTGTGTAGCAACGGAGAATGCGCATTCCCAAAGGTTTCTGCATCAGCTACTGAGCTGATGTGTACTCTCTTACCATTTTAGAGGCTATTCAAATGGCTGTAAACAGATACTGCCCTTTGAGGAGTTTAAAACTCCAAAGATTGTAGACTTGATGGAATTTCAGTGGAAGCACTGAGCAAGTACAAGATCAATTACTAAAAACATATATCATAGCATGAACTTGTGAAGATGGTCTATCCTAAGGGGTGTGAGATATTTACCAGAGCATACCAATAGAGCATAAACCAGACCTGTGGTCTGCTCAGATATGGGCAAGTCACAGAGAGGATGTATATTTCTTATTGTAGATAGGAAAACTTGTATTTCCCAAGTGTTTTCTTGCGTCCTACAAGCTTTGTACATGTTTTCTCTTGGCAGTAACTCCTGTTTTAGCAGATGAGGAAATGGGTGTAACTAAGCCCAGTGACTTAGCTAAATTGATCTAGGGCCTACGTGGTAGAGTTGGGCTTTTAACCCAGGTCAGTTTGAGTCTTTCCAAGATAGCGCCCTATCTCAGACATTGTACATATCAAATGTCACCCAAATTTATTGAGTTTAAATGGTCTTGGAGAAGAAAATATCTCACTTAAAAAAAAAAAAAGGCACAGGAATAGGAAACATCTTTTCTTTCTATTGTCTTGACTCACTGAGCCTGGAAGGAACAGATCACATTGTACTGGGGCTACTGTTCTGATTCAAATTCAAGAAGCCACCTGAATGCCTTTTTCCCTGAGGCAGGCCAGGACATTTAAAGTCTTGTTTTAGAATGAGGATGGTTTGTATAAGGTTTTTCTCCCTCAGTGTTGAGTATTGGAAGCCTTCAAATTCCTGTTAGAACTGGTTCTTGAATTCCCAACTAGATAGTGACCAGAAGAAACACTATCCTCTCTGTGGACCCATTCCATTGAGTGGATGTCCAGGATAGAATTAATGCCAGTGCTGAGAAGGATTTTAGAGCTTATCCATGCTAAGCACCTCTGTAACCAAACCAATGTGATTTCACTCCTTGGTGAGTAGGAAACTGTGCCAGGTTGAGTTGTTACACAAAGATTCTATTTGCAGCAAATAAGGAGATCACGGAGAATGAGAATGATTTCCAAATCTGTGATTCCCTGAGCAAGGGTGGATGGATTCCTTTTATTTAGGGTTAGGATGAATATTTAGATAGAGCAGCCTTGTCATCATATGGAGAGGCAGGAATAAGGTCATGCGTGAAACTTAAGGAAACATTCCTGCACACATAGTATGTTAACGAAAATGCGGCTTGTACTCCTCCTTGGGCAGAGATTTTAGCATTACAATGAGTTAAAGGTAGTTGTTGGTCGTTCTAGAGGTCACTCCATGGTCTACCTGCACAGGCATGAGTCAGAGGTTAAGCTCAGACTGGTCTGAGTGGTCTGGACCCGCTGGAGGTTCTGTCCTGGCCATTGCCTTCTCTCCAGGGGCAGTGTCACTTTATGTCTGCCTAAGAGATACACTAGAGAAATGAGCTTAAGGAAAAATGTGGGACCAAGGTCAATGAGTACTAGCAGGTGGGCAGTGAAGTTTGTGTGCGGGGTCTAGCTGGCGACACTTTGTTTTAATTGGTGAGGTAACTGGTGTTCAGGGATAGCCTGTGATTATCTGTGTGGATTCAGAGCAGGACACAGAGTCCAGGTCTCCTCTCTTCAGGCCAACAGTTCAAGATTCCACACTTCCTCCTGCTTTTTAGGAACGGGAACTGAGAAATTCTTTCTTCATGTCTTCCTCTCTCTTTCCTCCATCCCTTCTTTCCTTCCCTTCTCTCTTCTTTTCTTTTCTTCTTCTTTTTGTTGGGTGCAGAGATCAGGGTGTGAGGGTGTGGGGCTCTGCTTCAAGGCAAAGAGGAGAGAAGAACTGGAGACATATGGTCTGGTTATTAGTGACTCCCCTGTTAGGCACAGAAGTAAAATTCTTTCCCTCAAAAACAAACAAGTAAATAGGACCCTAACCTACCATACTCTGGGTATTTAAGGCAAAGTACTCACCATCAGGTAATTTTTTAATAGTAAGCCATGTAATGGCAAAGACTTAGGAAATGAACTACTGATCTTGGGGGAAAGGACTGTGCATGTGAACCTGTTCTATGGAGTACAAATCATGTAGTGACTCATCAGAAAACCTACTCCATGTGGCTTTTTCCCCACTCACATGATACTTCAAGTCTTAAGAAAAATCCAGATTTTCCCCGCTTTTTTCCTTCCATTCCTTTTTAATTTCCTTTCTACTCTTCTTTTTTCTATGAAATATGGGCTTACTTATTTTTTCTCATTAAGTCACTGTTGTGGGTTAAATTTTATCCCCCTAAAATATATGTTAAAATCCTAAGCTTTGGTTCCAGTGAATATGACCTTACTTGGAAATAGATTCTCTGCAGGGGTACTCAGATTAAAATGACATCATGCTTGGTGAGGCTGGTCCCTAATCCAATGTGCTTGGTGTCCTTAGAAGAATAGAAAGAGACACACAGGAAAAATGTAGTGTGATGATGCAGTCTGAGATTAGAGAAATGTGTCAACAAGCCAAGGAACACCAAACATTTCCAGCAACACCAGAAGTTAAGAAGAAAGTACAGGACAAATTCTCCCCTAGAAACTTTAGAGAAAACATGTTCCTACCAACACCTTGATTTTGGACTTCTGGTCTCCAGAACTGTAAGAGAATAAATTTATATAAGAGAATAAATTTATATTGTTTTAAGCCACCTAGTTTGTGGCAATTTATTACAGTTGCCCTAGGAAAATAATATAGTCACCAATCATTTCTAGAATTCCTGCTATAGCCAGTAGCATTGAGTGGGGTATGTGATGGGGAGGAGAGAAAGAAAGAGGTGAATATGATACAATTTTTTAGCCTCTAGGAACTCACAGTCTAGCAGCGAAGTTAGGAAGCTTTGTCATGGCCCCATCCTACCCACAGTGATATCCACTTTTCAGAAGACGCCATCAAGGACAGGTGATACCTATGGTGACATCTTTGTGTTACACTTTCAATGCAGGGGATTGATCCCAGGGAAAACTGTGAGGAGAGGAAATGTGAGTAAGTCTTTAGAATCAAGCAGTAATTTCAATGGCGTCAGAGAGCTGAATGCCAAAATTTTAAATTATTAAAAGAATGATGGTGATATTGAGTGTTCTGTTTTGGGTTATTCTGGGGTCCATGGCCAAGATGAATAAAACTGAATAAATCAAACAGAAGAAGGGAGGAAAGTTCTCTCTGAAATACTTCTAGTCAGGATTCAAGAGGAAAATATGGTGCAGAGATCATTGGCTCTCAAGGACCTGAATATACATACTCTTTGACGTGAAAGTTTCCCTTTTACAAATCTGTCCACACTCATGCAGAATGCCTACCATTGTGATGATATCTGCTGTAGCGAAGTTTGGAATGGGAACTAAATACACATTTTAAAAATGGGGAAATAAATTATGGAGTGCCTGTACAATGGAATATTATGTAGCCTTCTAGAAGAATGACCCAGCTCTGCATATACAAGCTATGAACCATTTCTAATACATCTTTAAGTGAAAAGGAAAGAGACTGATACATATAATATGATATGGTTTGTGATATAAAGGTTATAGGTACAGGCTACCTGTGGAAATATCCAGAAGAAAATCAGCAGAGGAAAATTGGGGAGCTAGGAGACATGGGTGAGAATGAGCTTACCCCTCAGTATACCCTTTGGAGCATTTTGAGGTTTGCTTCATGTGCATTACATTACCCATTAAAAAAAAATCACAAAGCAAAAAGAAAACTCATCCTAACAAAATACTGGTGGTCTTGGTGTTGGCAAAAATGGCCCTTCTGCCCATCAATTCCAATCTGCTTGGCTTATCTCCTTTCGCTTGTTGGCATTTTGGATCCTCACTCTGGCGCTCTTGACTCCCAATACCCACCACCAGCCTCCTTTGTCCTGACAACCCACTTTAGACAAACTCCTCTGGCTTCTATCTCTGGCACTTCTCTTGGTCATGGTGCCGTGAATGCTCTCTGGCTTGCTGGAGCTCAGCTTGCTGGAGCCCGCCAACTCCTGGTCAGGCCAGCCAGGTCACTAGACAGCATGTACCTGGCTGCAGACACTGCCTAGGTATGAGAAGGGAATGGTCTCCATGGTTGGTTGTCCATTGTCTGGGTGTAGCAGAGCAGCTGCCTCTAATGACATGTCACCCTTCGGTTGACCCAGAATATGTGGTTCCTTCATTCACTTATTTCCTCATTGGTTGATTTGTGGGTTCTTTTGTTCATTCTTTTGTTTATTCAAATAATATTAGGGGTGTGCCAGGGGTAAGATTTCATAGCCCTCTACTTTCCTTTCCTCCAACCCCATGGATAATTTAGATTTTATTATGTCTTGATAGCATGAGATTTAATATTTAAAGAAACATGTTCATTAAAGAACATGTTGTATGCAGACTGGCAGCTTTTGGGAATTACAATTAAATGACTTCCCTTTCACCCTCACCAGAAAGGATCTAAAAGGTACAACAAAGAGACATTTAGTTTAATGACATTTGCAGATGAGACCTATTTCCCTTGGATGAAAAAAAAATTTTTTTAACCAGAAAAATCATTTTTACTGAAGCTTGTCAGTGTTCCAGTTCTCCCAGAGGACATCTTAGGGAGAACAGTGAATGCCTGTAGGCAATTGACCACTTTCCATCTTCAGCCACCAGGGATCTTGGGTGAGGTTGGAAGTGCTGCCAGGAACTCCTTCGATATTGAAAACGCCTCTGGCTTGATTAAGCTTTGGAAATACCTTCATTGATCCTATTCAAGTATTTATTGAACATCTCCCTCAGACAGGGTATACTAATTGACCTCAGAAAAGTCACCTTTGCCCAAGGCCTGAGAGGGGAACGCACACGCGTACACGGGGCAGGAAAGGGAAATTCCCGGTGGGGTGACCGAAGAATGGGCTGGCTTAGCTCCAGGGAAGGATCCAGTGGTAAAAACCATTAGGTGCCCGGACACTGATAAGGCTTATCGCTCCTATTATCAGAGGTGTTCTGATCTGAATGGTCATCCAAGCAGTAAAGCTCCAGAGTAGCAGCCAGAATGGACCTCAGGAAGGCAATGGCTTTCATGAGTGGAGGAACCATGTTGAACAACCTCACAGAAAAAAGCAGCAGGTTTCTTGAGTTGTCTGCCCTATAGAAAGTGTTCTTTATTGAGTTAGTTTAATAGTATAATACAGACTCTGAGGACAGACCAACTACCTGGGTTTGTTTTCAGGCTCTCCCTGTAACTTTGCTTTACTTCTCAGGACCTCACTGTCTTCATTTGTAAAATGGGGATGTGAGAGTCCGCACCATGTAGGCTTGTTTGAGGACTAAATGAGTAAAGTGCTAAAATAGTAATGAAAGCATAAGTACTTGAAAATGGAAAGTTATTTTAACTGTGCCCTTCTGAAAACGACCATGTCTTCCAATGAGTGGAATTATTAATTCACCTAAATTTGAATTTTGTACTTGTAGGGGTAATAAGCTTTTGTGCTGCAAAATACATTTTCTCCCCTTTTGTGGCTTTTCTCTGTTGTCCTTTCGACATCACTTTTTGATCTCAGGCAGATGATGTAAATGACAACAGCCATGTGATCAGTCGTCCCCAGAATTAGAACATAGATGTGTCTCTTAAATTCTAAGAGGTGCCATCATTATTGGCTTAAAATGTCACAAAGGGGTTGCAGCTGAAAATTCGTGAGCTCTTGAATGATTGGTCTCAGTTTCTGCCCGTCTCATATGGAAAGTATCATTGAGGGGCACCTGGGCGGCTCAGTCAGTTTAATATCTGACCTCAGCTCACCTCATGATCCTGGGGTCCTGAGATGGAGCCCCAAGTTGGGCTCCCTGCTCAGCAAGGAGTCTGTTTCTCCCTCTCCCTCTGCCCCTCCCCTTGCTCTCTCAAGCTAATAAATAAAATCTTTAAAAAAAGAAAAAAGACAGTGTCATTAATAATATTGACTAAATCATTATCTTTCCCCAAACCTGCCTAAATGATTTTTTCCATTAACCTGTGTGTTCCTTGTATTAATCAGTTGAAAATAATTTTCTCACGTAATATATGTCCTTCGTGGTTATTCCACATTGTTTTGTATTGTATATAAGTTGACATTGCCTGAGGAGAAAGAATTTCCAGTTTGTCTTCAAAATCGTAACAATTAAGAATATTCCCGTCAAACTCTCATTTGCTGAATTTAGGCTGTCACCCTCAGCCTAAATTCAGCAAATGAATTCTTTCCATCCCCTCAGTACACCTCTTGGCTTCTGAGTCAAGCCTGAATAAGTTCTGAATAAATTTTATTTTTGCAATTGAATTGTAGTTTCGACCATATGGACCTATTCAGACTCTGTAACAATCCACTTCCGAATGACTTTCTGTCAATTCAGTTCAAGGTGCAAATCGAATGTAATCGTTGTGCTGAAAATAACTGGAAAGAAAAGCATTTCCCAAGTGCAAGTTGCATATATGACTTAAAGGGGCTCCCTCTTCAAGGCAGTAATTTTTCACTGAAAGCACGCAGGAGTCATGCTTCTCCCCCGCTGCCACCCAATAATGTATTTTGTTTCAGTTCCTTGAGCCAGCAGAGTGCAGTGGAGAAAGATCCCCTTTTCACAGCGGCCACAGGCCTTTCTGAATAGCAATGCGTCAGTTCTTCAGCGCAACCTCTAGGTGGCAGTGCAGCCCAAGACAATGTGCCTGGTCCCCTGCCTCCTCCCCTCCCCATTGCTCTGGGTTGGCAGCACAGGTTGGATTGGCAGGCAGGGAAAATAATCATTAAATATAAACGCAATCAAAAGAAGTAGGTTATTATAGTGGCACACTGGAACTGCTTTAGTTAGAAGTCTGTCGGCCCCCCGTTAGAAATGTCGTTTGGGAAGAGTGTACCACTGGCTGTGAAAATTTACTAGAGGTTAAAAGTGACATTCTCTAGGTCTCAAACTTGTGGCCTATTTAATCCTAAGAAGTCTGATTTCAGACGGTCGAGTGGCTTTGAAGTAGCACGCAAAGACACACAGATGGATTTGTTTTTCTTAAAGGCAATTCACAACTGTTTTTTTTTTTTTAAATTTGTTATTGAACCAATTATTATTTTTTTTAAATATTTTATTTATTCATTGGACAGACAGAGATCACAAGTAGGCAGAGAAGCAGGCAGAGAGAGGAGGAAGCAGGCTCCCCGCTGAGCAGAGAGCCCGATGTGGGGCTCAATCCCAGGACCCTGGGATCATGACCTGAGCCGAAAGCAGAGGCTTTAACCCACTGAGCCACCCAGGTGCCCCTCACAACTGTTTTTGTAGCCTTGATATGCACTATGACCCCATGACCTAATGTGGTTTTGTTGGCCAAATGAGGGTGTATGTCCTTAGTAGGATCTTAAGATTAAATTCTGAAAAATACTGAAGTGTGAGGAGGGAAAATATTAGAAAGTGCAGCTTAGTTACACATTTCGGTTGGTTTCATAACAACCCCCACCTCCCACTTTAGCTGAGGCCAATCCTTTCTCCGACTCCTTTTGACACCGTGGTTTCTTCCACTTTAAAATGTGGTATCATGCTCCGTGAACATTATCATCCTGAGTGCGTCAGGATGTTTGGGTTACGGTATGGTAACAAGCAGCTCCCCAGTCTGAGTGATGTACTACCACCAAAATGAATTCCCAGCTTGTACAGTGGTGTAACTTGGGTGACACATTATCCCGGAAAGTCTACCATCTTGTACCTGCACCAGGGGAATATGTGCCCTTAGGCTTTCTTTTCTATACTCTGTTCTGGAATGTTCACATCACTTCTGCCCCATTCATCGCTTACCACTAGTTTTGTGGATACACTCAACAGCAAGGGAGTGGGGAAAGTACTAGGACAGCATCTCAGCCTCCAGCCTATGTCCCTTTCAGCTCTGTATTTTCTGATTCTGTAATTCTGCTTGGATGTTAGCTTATTTATATTTTAGTGCCCTCAACCGTCAATACCAAGTGCATATTCATTCCTCAAAAACTAAATTGGATTGAATATCTTGATGACCTCCCAACTTCTCATCAAGGTAAATAAGACTATGGAATCTTTTCTGAGAACCCTATTCTCCTTTTCTAGGCAAAATCAATTGCTGCTTCTCTGTGCTTTTGTAGCACTTTGTTCATGCTGATGGTTTTGCATTTGCCACAGTCCATTTTGTTGCTATTCTATCTATTCTGATAGAATACAGTCTCCTTTTTCTTTTTAAGGTTTTTGATTTATTTAAAAATAAAAGAGTGATCGAGAGAGAGTCAGAGACAGAGAGAGAGAGAGAGAGCATGAGCAGGGTGGGGAGGAGGAGCAGAGGGAGAGGGAGAAGCAGGCTACCCGCTGAGCAGGGCACCTTCAGATGTGGGGTTTGATCCCTGGACTCTCGGATCATGACCTGAGCTGAAGGCAGGCAATCAACCACTGAGCCACCCAGGCACCCCTAGAATATAATCTCCTTGACATAGGCACTCATTTTTGTTTTTTTTAAGATTTATTTATTTATTTGTCTGTATATGTGTGTGTGTCTTAGAGAGAAAGAGAGCGAGCACAAGTGGGAGGGACAGAGGGAAAAGGACAGAGAATCTCAACTAATTCCACACTGAACATGGAGCTGGACGTGGGGCTTGATCTGAAGACCCTGAGATCATGACCCAAACTGAAACCGAGTCGGACACTTACCCAACTGTGCAACCCAGATACTCCCGCAGACACTCATTTTTATCCAAATTTGTATTGCTGATGTCTGAAAAGACACACACACACACACACACACACACACACACAAGGATAAAAAGTTAATCTATGAAAAAGCATGATAAAAATAATATTTTTGAGCTCTGTGTATTCAAAATAAGTTTTAAATGTATGGAATATGCATTGATACCTCATCTCTTTCAATTCCTATAATAATTCTATATAATGTAGATCGATGAGGAAACTGCATTTTGAATATTTATTTTTATTTTTTCTTAAAGAATTTATTTATTTATTTGATAGAGAGAGGGGGAGGAAAGCTTGAGCAGGGAGACCAGCAGGCAGGGGGAGAAACAGCCACCCTGCTGAACAGGGTGCCTGACTGAGGGCTTGATCCCAGAACCCTGGGATCATGACCCGAGCCAAAGGCAGACACTTAACCAACTGACCACCCAGGCACCCGGAGAAAACTGCATTTTAGAGTAGTCAAATTACTTTCCCAAGTTTATGAGGTAGAAAATGCTAAAGCTGAGATTCAAGTCAAGGTCTCTTTGATTACAGTGTAGTATTTCTGAAGCATTACGCTATATTTACTTATCTTCTGATTTGTACGTTTTAATATCTGTCCAGAGATCTGGATTCTGCTTCCATCTGAAGGAAGCCTGTTCCAGAGAGCTCACCCCCAGGGAGCTCTGGTGGGTTATCTACTTCTGTCCCAACAATCATAGGCATTGACCCCTCCAGCTTGTCAGTTTTAGACCTCCCTTGGTGGCAAACACATGCCAGAAACTTCTTCCCTTCAACCCTGGCTCCACGTGCTTTCCATCAAGAGTTTCTGGCCCTCCATTCTTCCAAGGCTTCTTCCAGGGGAGACCCTGCAGCCAACCTTGTAGAGCCTGGTACCCTCTCACTTCTCAGCCCTGATGCCCTTGGCACTTCTAGAGAAACAAGTCCAAAAGAGGAGTGACTTCCTCAGGTGGAAGGAAACAAAGCGTTCTTTTCCAAAACAAACAAGTGCTGATGAGCATGATTTGGCATCCTCCCTTCCTTTCTGGAGCAGCAAAGACCAATCAAAGGAGCTGCCTATGCAGCAGCAGCGCCCATATCCTGCAACCTTGGAGGAGGGCCAGTCACAGCAAACCCACATGCAGCTCTTCTGGGGTCTCACAACTCTGCATAGTGAGTCCTTGTTCTCTGCTGCAGATGTCTCAGATAATTGTTCCTCCATCTTTATTTTCAATAAAATCTCAAATGCCTCTACAGAAGAGGAATCCCCAGTAGTTCCCCATCCACTTCCCATCCATCCTTGCCTCAGAACCAACCTCAATGCCTGCCTCAAACCTAGTGCCAACCAATCCCTCAGGTCCAGCCTCAGGTCCAGCCCCAGGCCCACTTTCAATCCTCACTCCCAATCCTGCCATCTGGTCCTCTACCCCACATCAAGATCTGTGGAGACCTCAGAATGAATCAGAGAGTCTCAAATCAAATGAAATGCAACATCTGGAATGGAACGTGTTGCAGAAAGAGCAGGAACGTGTGTGGGGTTTACCACTATTGTCCAAAGATCCCAGGAGGAATTTTGTCCTTTAGCTCCTAACCATTCTCTCACACACCGGGCCTCCCAGGCCTAGGCTGCAATCTCTATCCCTCCTAGACAGCTTTCTATCAGTGTTGAGCTTCGGAAAAAACTAGAGAGTCATTTTCAAAAGAGGCTCATCCAACACCAGTGGGACCTGCCCCACAGGATCATTGAGTCTCTAACAATGCCGATGCGTCCAAGTACTCTTCCACAGCTACCTGAGTCACAGCGTTACCGTGGATGCTCATGGATCTCTAAGAAACAAAGAAAATTGAGTGACTATGAAAGTATTTATGAGGAGGACTCAGAAATGCTTCAGCTAGATAACAATGACCTGGAAAAGTACAAAGGTGACATGGAGAAGCATAACAATGACCTGGAGAAGTACAGTGATGACGTGGAGAAGAACAATGATTACCTGGAGAAGGATCAGGGACACAACCCAGAGAATGGCCCAAAAAATCTGTTGAGTGACCCAAAGAGCTCTTTAGATAATGATATGGGGTATGATTCTGAGAAAAAACTGAGGAGCCCATCAGAGAAAAACTCCATGGTGTCTGTGGAGACCATAGATCAGAGACAACTTGAAAATGTCCTGAAAATACATTTGTGCAAAAGGTCTGTGGAAATCACTGAGGGTCAGTTGTCTGGGACTGTGCTTAATTCATGGCATACAATGAAGCAAAGATCACTTCTTTTCTGAGAAATCCCAGGCTGAAGTAAAACAGAAAAAACTTGCCACTGTCAGAGGTTGAGGACTACTCCCTGAATACCTTCCAGGAGCTTCCCTTTGTTGAATCTAGTGCAGAACAGATGCTGGAAGCCCATATTAAAAGATTTCATTGGAGGATGCTATGGGGCCTTCCCTCCAGGGTTCTTGAATCCATAGAGATCTTTAAATTGAGAAAGGCCACATTCCCTTGAAGCTTTTCCTGTTCAACCAACCCCATTCCTGCAGCAAATTCTAAAGCTGAGGGCTTCATCTCCTATAGAGGAAGCTTGAAATCTCTCCATGGAGACAAAGCAGGAACAGCAAATTCAGCCCCCATTCCGGATGGTCCTCGCCCTGCCATCTCAACTGTGGGCAAAGAAGAACAGAGAATTCTGAGGGAATCACTCTCTATTATCAAACATCAGTTTGCAGAGGATGTCCGGAAAACTAAGGATGGCAGACAGACTCTTACACCTGTCTCACATGTCACCATTAGCAACGGACAGTCCTCAAAGCCACCTGTAAGCTGGGGCCAGACGTGAGCCAAAGGATAAAAGTGCAAATTCCAGTGGTAGAAGAGGAGGGCAACAAGGAAGAGATGAGGAATCCAGAACCTGTTGTTATGCCCACTGTGTCCAGGAAGATATCCAGGGCCAAGGAACTTGATGCAGGTCAACCACAATCTAGAATTTTGACAACCAGCAAGACAGTAAGGCCTCATATTATAAAGCAGAATGAGCATCAAGTCAAAACCACTATCCCATCAAACTTACCAGTTCCGCAGGATCCTGAATCATTGAATCTCAAAGAACAACTCTTGCCTGAGTTAAAGCTTATGCTGGAGAAGAGGGAGCATAGCTGGGTCAAAGCCCAATGCACTGGCCTACCCCCTGCATCAGATTCTTTGACTTAGAGGGCCTCACTGACTCCTGCCCAGGGTGTCTCCCCCAGGGACACGAGAGCTTCCCAGGTGCTGCATGTCCATCCAGAGGACACAGGAATTACTGTGGAACAATAGCAGGAGCCCTGGGTGCCTAACCATGTCTTAAGAAAGTGCCAGAATAAGAATCCCCCACCTGCTGCATAGACCATGAGGCCTCTGGTCCCAAGGCACAAGAGCATGGTGGAGGGGATGCAGGACTGGGAACATCCCAACCGAGAATGAACAGGTTCCCTACTGAAGATGTGGCATCAAAGAATAGGTTCCCTACTCAGGACACAGGTATGGAAGGTAAAGCTGGGGAATCCAGCCTTCCCAGACCCTATCACAGAAGGGTCAGCTGCCTCCTGAAAGCCTTTCCCGGAAGGGTCAGGCTCCTTCTATTTTCAGTAAAAAAAATGAAGGATTTTTTGCAATGACTTACTCTTGGGATAAAATGCAAAAGTCAAGGAAACTCCCAGGAGAAGCATAGTCCCCTATCTGTGGAAAGCAGAGGCCTGTTTAATGGTAGAGCTACCTTTACTGGGATACCTGAAGCTCAGAAAATCATGACAGCTGTTGGGAAGTTCCAAGAGGAGAAAATGGGGCGTTGGCATGCAATAGGCAGCACCTGCCCTCAGCAGCCCATTCCCTCCCCAACCAAGTTTGGAAAAACTCAGCAGAAAGCACAAGTGCAGGCCCAGGCACAGCCTGTCCCAGGGTTTCCTTTCAACTCCAGGCTTCCTGCCTGAAAGGAGGCAAATACCATATCTTGTAAGGAAAAAGCTGTCTCTGCTGGCCAAGGCCTTCCTGGAAGTAACAGACAGCTCAGAAACAAGGACACACAGCCCCAGAAAGTTGTGGCATTTAAGGAGCAGCTACCACATCAGAGGTATCCCCTCTCCATTCCCCTCAGGGAGCCTGCACCCCACCCAAAGGCCATTTGTGGGCATCAAGCTATGCAGTGGCCTCCAGCTACTCTCAAGATTCCTGAAGGCACTGTGTGCAGAGATGTGTGTCTACTATTTATTTAGACAGAAAACCCTTCTCCAGAATTTCCAGTGAGAGGGGTTTTTTTTGGGGGGGGGGATTTCCTACCCCAAAATAATGGCTTGTGAGGAATAAATATTTCTCTAATAACATGTTGTCTGTTCTGTGTACTGTCTTGGGAGCATGGGTTTGGGTAAATCAGTTCAGCTATTACTGATTGCTTCCTTCAGCTTCTAAAAGGTGACCAATCTCCTGGACCTCTTGAGAAATATGTATCATGTGCCCCCAAAAGCCCCCAAAAGCCCATTCCCTCTCTGATGAAGCCTGTCCCATGGCTTAGCCTTACTGAAAACGTATAGTAGCTCACACCTCTCCCCTCATTGAATGTTTTACACCCTCAGCAAGTCTTCTATATCTGAGGAAGATTAAAGACAGAAATAGTTTTCAGAAAATAATGATTAAGCCACTGTTGTTTCTTCACAGTTATTGTGTTACAATAGCTTAATCATTATTTAGAAGTCAGTGATCAGAGGTTCCCACAAGTGAGTGAACTCTGAATGGGAGTGTTTTTGGGGGGCGGAGTGTTGTTCGGGTTGATCTTGGGCTGGTTGGGGTAGCATCAAAGAATACCCTAGATGCTGCTGAAGAATCTGTCCTTTAAGTCAGGTTAAACTTGACATTGAGCTTTCCTACTGGAAGTGCTTCCCCTCCCTGGGTGTTTCTTCAGGCTGCTGGACTGAGGATGTTTTTTTGCAGAACAAAAGCATCACTTAGCTGTTAGTGGTAGGAATGTTGACAAGGCAGCTACCACCTTCCAGGATAAGACACCTTTGATGAAATGAAAAAGTGAAAGAGGTAGAACAAAAGTTTATGTCTAATCATCCCCTTCTCAGGACCCTGTCCCACTCCTCTCCGTCCTCAGTCTGATCCAGGCACCACCACTTTGAGGCAGACTGGAATCTGGCACAGCCTACCGATGCCTTATACCAAAAAGGCATGGCTCTGTTCCTTGAGTATGCAAGCAATACCTGCAGGCTGTCAGGCATGGCATCCCCTTACCACACTTGTAGCTTCTTGTCCAGGTTATCATTGACCCTACACTATCTGAATGTTGGGGTCTCAGAAAGAATGCAGATTTGATGCGGTGGAGGCCCTGAGGGGGACAATAGGTGGGATGGGGCCCCGGCCAAGAAACCTGGAGAGGTGAGGAGAGGGTGCAGGAGGCTCTAAATCTATGCGGACAGACCAGCCAGTAACGCAGCCTGCCGGTTCCTACATAATCTCATTTTAGAGTCCATTATGGCCAATCCAGTGCACTTCTTGCAACCCTGTAGAGCTCATTACCGGGAATACTTCTGGAATCAGAATCCTATAGTTTGACATTCTGTCCCTCTGCCTCATGCCCCTGTCCTTCCAGCTTCTATGTCCCTGTTAATTTTTCTACTCTACCTCATCCACTTTCCACTTCTTGCCTATCCCGCAAGGCCTTGTTCTTCCTTTCCTCACTGATGGATTGTTAGGTAACCAACATGTAAAAAGTGAAAGAGCCCTCTCCCCTTGCTAAAGGCTTGTTTAAGTAACCTGATGTCCCCAAAGCACCCCCTATCCCCTTGCTGAAGGCTTGATTGTTCCCATAGCCGGATGGCAACACATACCAGGATGTCTATTGTCTGTGATCACCCAGTCTGTCAAGAGAAAAGACAAATGAGGAATAGAGTGTACCTGGGACTTTCCAGAGTGCTGAGCCAAGGCCCACCAGAACAAACCGTTGTGTCCTTGCCTTAAACCCAGCGCCTGACAATGCTTGATTTAAGTTAACCAATCAGATCCCTGTAACCAAGCATCTGCTTCTGTAAGCTCGCTTCCCGCCACCCCAACCTTGCCCTATATAATCTGCTCCCCAACTTAGTCCGGCGCGCTCAGCCCACAAAGGCTGATGCGTCCGCAGGTGCCTGTGTAACCAATAAACCTCTTGCAATTTGCATCCAGTGGAGGCTTGGTGTCTGCTTCTTGGGTGCGGATCCAGGGTCTTTCAAAAGCACCAGTCCAGCAAAGGAGACAGAGTCCAATGTACTGTAACAGCGTAATCTGGTGACATGTGGTAGCCACAGTTGTGATGAGCACAGCAGAGCATAGAGTTGCATACCTGACACTAATGTGATATTGCATCAGCCATTCTTCAGTTAAAAAACAAAACAAAACAAAACAAAACAAAACAGGCTCTAGTACAAGTGAATGACCCCATCTAATCCCCTTCAGTCCTTCCTGTGTGGCAAAATCTTGTCTATCTGCCGTATTTAGAAATGCCTTTCTATATGTAAGTGATTATTGTTGGATTAAATCTCCCATGTCAAAACTGAGTCTACTCACAACAGAGTCGACTGATGCCACATGAAATTCAGCCCCAGCACTACCTGGAAATCATTCATTCATTCCACATATATTTATCCAAGACTTATTAACTTGAACAAAATAAATGGAGTTAGGTCACTATTTCCTTAGTACATTCTCTCCTCAGTGTACTCAGATCTAATTTATTTTATTTGACAGAGAGCAGGGGCACAATCAGAGGGAGTGACAGAGGTAGAGGGAGAAGCAGGCTTCCTACCAAGCAGGATCAGGACTCAATTCCAGGACACCCGGGTCATCACCGGAATCGAAGGCAGATTCTTAACCGACTGAGACACCCAGGTGGCCCTCAGATCTATTTCAGATTTCCTTTACTTTCCTCAAACTTAAGCCATCTTCACTTGCCCAGCGGATGTGCTGGATCAGAGCTCACAGAAGAGCAAGAAAGTAGTGATCGAGCCTCTCACAAAACAAAGCAAACCCAAATCCTTTCAAAAAAGTCTCCCCATTCTTCTTTTTCCTCTTCCTTCCTGTTATACGGAAAGAGGTTTCCTTCCCAATCTCAAAGGAAATATACTTTCTGAGATGTCTTTATTCAGAGAGCTAACTTCTGGTCTTGATGGACTGATCCACCCTTGCCAGGTCTCCTTCTGACCCCTCCTCCCTCTCCCTTTGAGGCACCCAACATCTTTGTTTTTTATTTATGGTTTTACTACATCTATTTTTTTCTTTTAATGGCTTTTACTACAGAAACATGTCCAAGAGCACATATAACAACATGACTTCGCACATATCTGCCACCCAATTTGTACTGTTATCATTGGGCGGGTGTGAGACACTGTGACTAAAGTGCAAAAGCCCCTTTAAAACACCTTGCCTAGGGAAGCAAGGGCAAAAATGAACTATTGGGATTTCATCAAGATCAAAAGCTTTTGCACAGCAAAGGAAACAGTTAACAAAATCAAAAGACAACCGACAGAATGGGAGAAGATATTTGCAAACGACATATCACATAAAGGACTAGTGTCCAAAATCTATAGAGAACATAGCAAACTCAACACCCAAAGAACACATAATCCAATCAAGAAATGGGCAGAGGACATGAACAGACATTTCTGCAAAGAAGACATCCAGATGGCCAACAGACACACATGAAAAAGTGCTCCATCTCACTCGGCATCAGGGAAATGCAAATCAAAACCACAATGTGATATCACCTCACACCAGTCAGAATGACTAAAATCAACAAGTCAGGAAATGACAGATGCTGGCGAGCATGCGGAGAAAGGGGAACCCTCCTACACTGTTGGTAGGAATGCAAGCTGGTGCAGCCACTCTGGAAAACAGCATGGAGGTTCCTCAGAATGTTGAAAATAGAACTGCCCTATGACCCAGCAATTGCACTACTGGGTCTAAGGATACAAACGTAGTGATCCAAAGGGGCACGTGCACCCGAATGTTTATAGCAGCAATGTCCACAATAGGCAAACTATGGAAAGAACCTAGATGTCCATCAACAGATGAATGGATCAAGAAGATGTGGTATATATACACAATGGAATACTATGCAGCCATCCAAAGAAATGAAATCTTGCCATTTGCGACAACATGGATGGAACTAGAGCGTATCATGCTTAGCGAAATAAGTCAAACAGAGAAAGACAACTATCATATGATCTCCCTGATATGAGGAAGTGGTGATGCAACATGGGGGCTTAAATGGGTAGGAGAAGAATCAATGAAACAAGATGGGATTGGGAGGGAGACAAACCATAAGTGACTCTTAATCTTACAAAACAAACTGAGGGTTGCTGGGGGGAGGGGGGGGGTGGGAGAAGGGGCGGTGGGGTTAGGGACATTGGCGAGGGTATATGCTTTGGTGAGTGCTGATTCACAGACCTGTAACCCTGGGGATAAAAAATACATGTTTATAAAAAATAAAAAAAATAAAAAAAAAAAAAAACCACCTTGCCTTCCATCTCTGAGACATATGCTATGCGTCCACGTCGAAGCCCTCAAATTTCTTTGATATTTATCACCTGTGCTACACACTTATTCACAACAGATGCATGGAACTTAGTGTTAAAAAGGCCCTGGGCTTTAGAGGCTTTGGCAATCAGTCTGCTCTGCCTTATAGTAAACGCTGAGGAGCCATCTGAGTGAATTCCTCAACCCCACAGAAGAAGTAATCTTACAGAGCAAATTAAGGGCAGAATTTCACTGTCCCTTAATCACTCGGTAACTGTAATATGTAAAAAGCATAGAAGAACACTTTATATGTTGTTAAAGGCTTGACATTGTGTGCTTTCAAATATTTAGAAGAAAAACTTGTCATGTTACTGTTTAAATAAGCTACTGTGTATCACCTTAAATGAAATAGACCAAACACTCCCCTCTTTCCAAAATTCCATTAAGAGTTAAAGGTTAGATGAAAACGGCTCAATATCATTAACCATCAGGAAAATGCAAATCAAAATCAATATTTACCAAAACTTCACACCTACAACGCTGGCTAAAATAAAAAAGAATACAAATGTTGGTGGGAATGTGGAGAAATTAGAACCCCCATGCAATGTCGGTGGGAATGAAAAACGGTGCAGCCAATTTGGAAACAGTGTGGCAGTTGATCAAAAAGTTCAACATAGAGTTAACATAAGACCCAGCAATTCCACTTCTCGGTATATACTCCCCAGAAATGAAAACATGGGTCTACACAAAAACTTGTAAACAAATGTTTATAGCTATCTTATTTATAAGGTCAAAAGATGGAAACAATTCAAACATCCATCAACTGAGAAATGGGTGAATTAAAGATAACATATTCCTATGATACAATATTTGGGGAATAATAAAAAAGACCAAGCCGTGCCACTACAGGGATGAACCTTGAAAACATGTTAAATGAAAGAAGCCATTCACTAATGGTCACATATGACTCTATTCACATGAGGTGTCCAGAATAGTAAAATCTACAACACAGAAAATAGAGTCATCTTAGAGCTTGAGGGAGGAGAGAAAGGAGAATGATAGCAAAAGGTTGCAGATTTGTTTCTCTTAAGTCATGACAATGTTTTAAAATTGACTGTGGTGATGCCTGTACTGAAAATCAAGGAATTATACGTGTTAATGGGTAAATTGTATGGTATGTGAACTGTATTTCAGTAAGGCTGTTAAAACAAGTAAAGGATTTAAAAATAAGTGCTTAAGGATGACAAGAAGGGGAGCATAAAAAGAACAAAAGCTGTCAACACATTTTTGGAAAATGGAAATCTGGTGGAGGAGTGGAAACTGACTCGCAGAGCAAACAAAGTGCTGGCAAATCAATTCACACTGCAAAACCCAGGAGAAGAGCAACGTGGTGGCACCAGAGAAAAATGAAATTAGGGGTTTTGTGTTAGTAAACATGTAGAATTTTTGTTCTTTGTTGTTTTTTTTTTTTTATATTGCATATAATTTCTAAATTTTTTTTTGAAAGGGGGCACTCTTTGCCAGTTTTGTAAAAAAACTTGCTGAAATGTTAGCATGTTCCAAATGTGCAGAGAGGATCCCAGGTTTCCTGCATAGGACAGAACCTGAGTCAACTGTTTTAAAGTTGGCATTGCACACATCTGGGGTCAGAGTATGGTGGAGGCACTAGCTTCTGGAATCAAAGTCAGAAATCTAAAAGGTTGGTTTAAAAAACATTTTTAAAATGTATTTGAAAATACAGTTGTGGAAAAGTTGCATAGATGGTAAAGCCATAGATGGTAAAGCCATATCCCCTTTATCCAGATGTTCCTATTATGATT
This sequence comes from Mustela putorius furo, assembly GCF_011764305.1. Lineage (NCBI taxonomy): Eukaryota > Metazoa > Chordata > Mammalia > Carnivora > Mustelidae > Mustela > Mustela putorius. The sequence goes on along the minus strand of NW_025422108.1, from coordinate 500,831 downwards.
TTGACCTGTTTACAATCTCTCTCTCCTTTCTTCCTTCCCCTTCTCTCTCTATAGGAAGACATGTATATGCCTAGGAAAACTATGCATACATTCTTGAGTATTTGAGAATACATTTCATGAATCATGCACTTTTTCCCTGAATATTTCCTTGTGTGTTTCTTAAGAAAAAGAATATTCTCTAACACCACAGTTATCTCCTTCGGTAAATTTCATATTGACATAAAATTTTTAACTAATCTCTCCATTTTTATCAATTTATCAAGTAACGCTTGTGTGTGTGTTTGTGTGTGTGTGTGTGTGTGTGTGTGTGTGTACCTCTTTACAAGATCTAGTCTAGGATGACCTACTACATCCAGTTCCTGTGCATCTTTAGTTTCCTTTAATATGGATCAGTTTCTCAGCCTCTTTTAGAACGAGGCCAGGTTTGAAAAATAAAATCATTGTGCCATATTTAAACCCCTTCTCACCTGGAAATGTTTTGGGGGTGAACTTATCTTGCTCAGACTTTAAAGGATGTTTTTTATAGTTGTGAGTCCTAGGGGCCTTAGGGACAGTTAAGACCACACTTTCTATTTGAAAACAATTCCAGAAACTCAAAGATATGTGGAGGGATTTTTTTTTTTTTTTTTTTTTTTTTTTTTTTATTTTATATTTATTTGATAGAGAGAGATCACAAGTAGGCAGAGAGGCAGGCAGAGAGAGAGAGAGAGAGAGAGAGGAGGAAGCAGGCTCCTTGCTGAGCAGAGAGCCGGATGGGGGACTCGATCCCGGGACCCTGAGATCACGACCCGAGCCGAAGGCAGCGGCTTAACCCACTGAGCCACCCAGGCGCCCCTGGAGGGATTTTTCTTAACCGACATCCGTCTGAAGTCAAGGAGGGTATGTGACGAGGGGTGGGCTTGAAGAGTACCTTCCTTTGGGTAGAGACAATGGTGAAGGAAGTACCTTCCCTTGGGTAGAGACAATGGTGAAACTGTGGATGCAGGATAAGAGAGGGGAAAAAAAGGAACTGTCATTATAGGCAAAACTTCTTCAAATGGCAGGGAAAGGATTGGGTGTCTAGGGCCAAGACTGATTCATCATCAGCAAGGGAATGTAGGCGAGTCAAGTAAGGAAATGATACAGGGCTTAATTTCAACAGTTTATAATCTAAATAATGAAGCTGTAAGAGTTCCAACAATGAAATGACTAGGTAGCATGGGGAGAAGAAATAAATACATATAACCATCAAAAAAATGAGATTATTGTTTAAAATCAGTAGAGATGACAATAAGGTATTTTGGTGAAAAGGTAGAAGGTATGTGGGAAAAAAAACTTTTCTTGGAAGAAATAAACATAGGTGTCATTCAAAAAACAACAACAACAAAAAAAAAAAAACTGTCAGCATTGAATAGAAAAAGTGGATACTATTTGTATCCACATGGCTGCTTTAATTTTAGGACTAAGGTGGCTTTTTAGGATATCACTTATTATTTAAAATAGAGGTGTTGAGAACATTGGGGATTTCATCGTCAGTGCTCTACGAGTTACAGCTGAGTGATCTAGAGAAGTCACTTACCCTCTCCGAGCTTCGGTTTTGTTCTTTCATAATAGAGGCACACTAATACCTGAGCTGCTTACACCATGGGGTGATTGTGAGGTTGCTCTCAGTAAACTTCTTGAAAAGGTAGCAAATCATTTACACTTGCTGTTAGTGTAGGAGGAGAAGTGCTGTGAACCTCCCTACTGAACCTCAGTGGAGGTTATTTTTGGTGAGATTCTATATATATATACCTTTCAGGTCTTGTTCCTGAAAATAGAACTGCCCTATGACCCAGCAATTGCACTATTGGGTATTTACCCTAAAGATACAAACGTAGTGATCCAAAGGGGCACGTGCACCCGAATGTTTATAGCAGCAATGTCCACAATAGGCAAACTATGGAAAGAACCTAGATGTCCATCAACAGATGAATGGATCAAGAAGATGTGGTATATATACACAATGGAATACTATGCAGCCATCCAAAGAAATGAAATCTTGCCATTTGCGACAACATGGATGGAACTAGAGCGTATCATGCTTAGCGAAATAAGTCAAGCAGAGAAAGACAACTATCATATGATCTCCCTGATATGAGGAAGTGGGGATGCAACATGGGGGCTTAAGTGGGTAGGAGAAGAATCAATGAAACAAGATGGGAATGGGAGGGAGACAAACCATAAGTTCCTTTAAATTTTGAAGGAACTTCTACCAGGTTCTGAGAAAAGATTTAACTCAAGGCACAGAAATGTACGTAAGGATATCGAGCCAACACATGCCCTTTTAAAAGAGAAAAAAACCATTCTTCGACTATCCTCTCAAAGAGCCATTAATCTGTATCACATAATCGCAGAGATTAGACATGCAGAGTTGCCTTTCTAAGGAGCATGGTGTGTGCGAGCATTTGTGACCCACAGTACCTGTCACTTTGTTCCTCTGTTCCAGAGATCACCTGGCAATTCCCAAATGCGGCAGGATACCTGTCCTGGGTCCTGTGTAACTCTGAGCCTGCACAGGGCTTTTCCCTAGAACAGCACCATGAGGTCCTTAAGGACGGAGACCAGGACTTAACAGGTGTTTGTGTCTCTTGGCTTCCAAAAGTAACTATTTATTAAATGAAAATGTGGCTGAGACTGCATGTCAGGATGAGGAAGAAGCGGTGCCTCTGGGCAGGTCTGATCTTCCAGGCAGGTGACCTGTTCCTGCAGAACCAAAAAGAGACTCTGCTGGGCCAGGGTGAAGGCTGTCCTACCCTTTCACAGATGACCAAGTTCATAATGCTAGGCCAGGGGTGTCAAATAAAGGGCATCCCAGTTTAAGAAAGATGTGTGAGAAGTTAGGAACAGTTCAGAGGACAGCTGCTGTGAAGATAAAAGAAGATGGAGGAAGAGTGGGATTATTTAAACCTGACAAAAAGGAACCTGGAAAACCTGTCACAGGTAGTTGATTTTCAAACATAGGTGGGGATGATAATCTAGGGTGGAGCTTCTCAACCGCTTTTCCTGTAAGGCGCTCCTAGGAAAGGATATACAAGGCCCACAAGGGCAATCAGCAAGACTACATTCTGCAGGAAGGCTGTGACACTCCTGGGTCCCACCCTGCCACCACAGGAGGGGATCAGTAGCTTACTTAGCAGCCTGTAACCTATCCCAGCCTTTGGGGAGTTTATGAACTGTATGTTTGTGCTCCTCCCCAAATTCATATGATGAAACCCTAATCCCAGTGTGATGGTATTAGGAGATGGGGACTTTGGGAGGTGATTAGGTCATGAGGGTGGGGCCCTCATAAATGAGTTTAGTGTCCTTAGTATAGAGACCCCAGAAACCTCTCACCCACTTTTTCTGCCACATCAGGTTGTAGGGAGAAGATGCACCTGCGTGTGAATCATGAGGAAGGTGTCAACAGACACTGAATCTTCTGTGCCTTGACCTTGGAATTCCCGTCCTCCCGAACTATGAAAAATATATGTGTGTCGTTTAAACCACCCGGTCTATGGCATTTGTTACAGGGCTGCAACTCACTGAGAAGGAACTTGTACAAGTATTAGGGTGTTGATGTACAGAACACAGTATTTTAGGTAGAGTAAGAAGACCTGGGGTCAATATTTTATGAAATACTGAAATAAAAGGAGAAAACACTTTATTCTTCAATATGAAATATACTGGATTGTTTTGTCAAAGGGTGTGTGTGTGTGTATGTGTGTGTGTGTTAGCTTGTCCCCAAACCTTTTATGCAGTTTAGCTTCACTAACTTTAGGAATACGAGTGCTACACAGTTACCCCCAAGACTATTTGAAGGTTTAATTATTTACAGTCATTTTACACTGACTTTGGTTTGGGGATTATTGAATAATGCATTATTGAGTTTAATGGAGTCAGCCTCTCTGACGGAAGATACTAAAGGCCGAATGAAACAAAAACTGAAATGTGCTGTGCAACATGTACAGAACTAAGTGAGTGTGAAAGAACGTTAAGGTCTCTATCTGGGCTCATGGAAGCCAAACACATTTTCTTTTAAAGGTTTTATTTATTTGACAGAGAGCACACAATCAGGGGAGCTGCAGGCAGAGGGAGTGGGGGAATCAGGCTCCCCGTGCCGTGGAGCAAGGAGCCAAATGTGGAGCTTGATCTCAGAACCCTCAGATCATGACCTGAGCTGAGGGCGATTACTTAGCCGACTGAGCCACCCAGGTTTCCCAGGCAAACACATTGTATATGAAAGCTGGATCTGAGGACCTATGTGATCCAGGGTACAAGCAAAAACTCCAGGTAGCCTTGCAGACTTTCAAGGCACAGACCTGGTAAGACCAAAGCCAAGTTCTCAAACAGTGAAGAGGGACCCAGGTAACATATGAATTATACATGGAACGACAGAAAATTTCATAAGTTTCATAAGTGATGAAAAGGAGTAGGAAAATAGGATGGCAGACCTGAAGGACCAGGAGGATGGAGGGGTCTTCTGAGCTAGTAGGTGGGGAGGGGCTCTGGACACACCTTGTTCAACTGTCCCCTCCCTCACCCTCAGAAACTCTTTGTGACAGTGCTCTGTGATGTAAGCCTGGGGAGGATATAAATTCAGCGTGTGCACAGTATAGGCTGTCTTGTGATTTAGACTATGGATTTCCAACACTGGAATGTTCTCTCATTTATGAATAGCGATACCAAACCATGTCTGAGCTCTGGCTCAACATGTTGGGAGATGGACCCCAACTTCACCTTCCTGTGTGGTTTGGGATTGCTCCTTCTGTTCCTGTGCTACCTGGTGGGGATTCCATTTCCAAATTGGAAAATCAAAACTACCCAAAAGGTAAGAAAACCTTGGAGAGGGGGGGAACTCAACATGGCTTATTACGGTTTCCATTTCTAATCCCAAATCTTATTCCTTTTTTTTTTTTTTTTTTTTTTTTTAGATTTTATTTATGACGAAGAGAGCACAAGTGGGGTAGAGGGGCAGAGGGAGGGCAAAACAGGGAGTGCAATGTGGGGCTATATCCCAAGACCCTGGAACCCTGACCTGACCCCAAGGCAGACACTTAACCAACTGAGCCATCCAGGAGCCCTAATCCCAGGTTTTAAAAGGAGTTTGGTAGAGTGGGAGAAACACCTAAAATGGGAAGTCTTAAGAGAACAGACATTCACTCCTCTAGGAAAAGAGGCCTGGCAGGGGTAAGTGTTAAGAAAGGACTAGGGGTTCTAATTGAAACTACAGTCTATCTGGGTATGGTGGTGGTTCTTGGATAAGATCCCAAACTCAGGGATTCTGTAGTCCTGGATTGGGTTATTTTGAGAGGATGGGGTCTGTGTAAGAGAACAAAGTTTCCCAGCACTCGACCATATCAAGTCACATTCCCATGTCCAGCATCACTCGATCAAGCCTTCCTTCATGCTGAGCTGATCAGGAGAACACTGCTAAGCCTCTGAGAAGACAGTGAGGTCGGAGCTATGACCTAGTTTACAGGGTCCTACCTGAGGCAGCACAGGTGTGACTGTTGGGCTTCCTTTTCTATGTCCTCAATGAACAAAGGACTTCTGATTGGGAATACCAAGTGTGGACCTCCTAGACAAAGTCGTCCCCTGGGTTTTCTAAAGAGTAAATATTGACAAAATTTTATCATCTTTAAAACTGAAAAAAGCAAGGAACACAAAGTTCTACTAAAGTCCTAGAATTCTTGCATAAAGGACGTTTCCATTTCTGAGAGAAGAGTAAGACATGGATCCCAACCCCCCTCATTGTTCATTTTTCTTCTAGCATCAGGGCAGAGCCAAGAGGAGGAGGAAAGGAGGGACACTGGAAGGTAAGGTTCTGCCTATTCCACCTGAGCTCTCTCCAAGGCTGATGCTTGCTGTCCTCTCCATGAGGGCCCGGTCCATGAACTCTGAGGATGCGAGCTGCTAGATACATTCCCTCAGAGGAGAGGCTCATGGAAATGTAGCCAGAGGGCAAAACCCTTCTCAGATCCCTGCCCTGACCATTATTGAGCATGAAGCAGTGATGGATCCAGACGAGTGCTTCCCACTAGGTGGCCGTGTGAGATGAGGAGTCAGAACTTCTGTCTCCTGACTTTGTGAAAGCTCTCTGACATCATGGACCTTCAGGAGTCTTCCCTGACCTCTCTGCTTCATAGAGGTGGTCTGATCATCACATGGATAATTTACATGAAAGTACTTTATACAGGAAGCTAGATTACTAACCAGCTTCACATCACTGGCCGTTTGCCCTCATCTATTGATTGTTGTGGCTTTCAGAGTCCAACATCCCAAGGCTGTCCTATAAGGGGACTCCTGGATTAATACCTATGTTTTCTGCTTTCACTATATAACACAGTCTCCTGTTTTTCCCCAGATGGCAGATGGTACCAACGGGAAGTGGAGGAGGCCCGGAAGCTGATCTCGATTTTAAGAAGGTGACCAGTTTTCCCCCTTGATCCTATTGCCTCTTAGAGCAGGTTTTATGCAATTGCAGGATTCACTGCAGTCTGTCATAGCCATGGGGTGGGGGTAGCCATAGGAACAGATATTGGGGTGAATGCTACTGAGTACACTGCCAGGTCATAAAAGTGGGGCATTGTGAAGGGATAGCAGGCTTCAGGTGGCCCCTCCCTTGTCAGGTCTGCATGGCCGCCTCCCCTTGTTCTGGTCCTGGCTGCAGTTTTTTACCTCCTGTCTCCTGCAGCCCCCTCGGCCGGCATCATGATACCATCCACTTTCGTCAACTGTTATGTCCAGACCCCTCCTGTGAGATATGTAACAGCACATCTGCTGAGATCGATCGGCTGCTGTTCCTGCAGGCTCTGGAAGATTCTACTCCCTTGGCTTCCACAGCTTCTGTGACTTCTTCATCATTCACTCTCTCCACTGACTTCTCAGCAGTCCCTCCAGGAGAGCTAATACCAGCTTCGCTGTCTGAGTCTTCCCCACCACCTGCCTCCATCTTCTCACCTAACCCAGTGATCCCTGTGGCTGATTTCTTTCCACCCTCACCACCGGGGTGATTCTGTGCCACCAGAGCCCTTTCCTCCCTTGGATTCCAAATTCCCAATGGACCATTTCCCAGCCCAGCCCCCTGCCTTTCCACCTCCTGTCCCACCCCATCATGCCCATTCAGTGGACCGTAGCGTCCAAACAGAGACAGTGTCTCTAAATACCCTTTCCCAAGATGTCAGCCCCTTACCGGAGTTGTGGGAGCAGTGTCCATATCCTACCACCTCGGAAGAGGGCCATTTACAGCAAACCCCCATCCAGTTCTTCTGGGGTCTCCAAACTCCAAGCGGGGTCCTTCTTCCCTGCTGCCTCCCCCAGAGCAGGAATCCCCAGGAGTTCCCCATCCACTTCCTCCATCCTTGCCTGAGAACCCGCCTCAACTCCTGCCTCAAACCCAGCCCCTACCTCTCCCTCATGTCCAGCCCCAGGCCCCCACTTCAATCCCCACTCCCAATCCTGCCATCTGGTCCTCTACCTGACATCAAAATCTGTGGAGCTTGTTTCCACAGACCTCAAAATGAGTCTGAGAGTCTGCCATCAACAGAAATGGAAACATCTGGAATGCAACGTGTTGCAGAAGATACAGAAACGTGTGTGGGGTTTACCCACTATAGTCCAAAGATCCCAGGAGGACTACTGTTCTTCTGCGTCTAACCCTTGTATTAGCCACAAGGCCACCAAGGCTCATGCTGCAGTTTCTGTCCCTCCTGGGCAGTTTCCTCTGAATGAAGAGCTTCGGAGAAAACTGGAGTCTCATCTTGAAGACAGGCTCATCCTACACCAGAGGGGCCTAACCCGCAGGATCTATGAGTCTCTAGCACTGACTCTTCCACAGCTACCTGAGTCTCAGCGCCATGGTGGACGCTCGGCAATCTCTAATAAGAGTCCGATCAGAAGGAGTATGTCAAAAAGTGTCTATGTGGAGCTCCCAGAAATTCTGCTAGAGGAGAGTTCCTGCAAAGATGACCTGGACAAGGATCAGGGACACAACACCAAGAATGATATGGGGTATGGTTCTGACCAAGAACATAGCCCATCCGTGAAAAACTCGATGGTGGCTGTGGAGACTACGGGACAGAGACAACTTAATGCCGTGAAAACTCTCCATAATTCATGGCACTCCGTGGAGCAGACATCACTCACTTCTAACAAATCCCAGAAAGAAAGAAGACAGGGAAGTTTGCCACCATCACAGGTTGAGGATGACTCCCTGAATAACTTCCAGGAGCTTCCCCTTGTTACACCTACGGCAGCACAGATGCTGGAAGATCACATTAAAAAGCTTAGTAAGAGGTTGACTTGGGGCCTTCCCCCTAGGGTCCTTGAATCCATACAGCACTTTAAATACAAAGAGTTCAATGGAAGCTTGACATCTCTCCATGGACACAAAGCAGGAGGAACAGCAAATTCAGCCCCCCATCCCCGATCATCCTTTCCCTGCCACCTCAACTGCGGGCAAGGAGGAACAAAGAATTTTGAGGCCATTAGCCTCTAATATAACCCATCAGACTCCTACATCTGTCAAACGTGACTCCATAGGCAACAGATGGCCCCCAAGGCCACCTAAAAGGCAAGGTGCACTCAGACGGCCTACAAGGCAAGGTGTGCTCACATGGGAGCCAAAGGTCAAAAGTGCAAATGCCGATACTGGAAGGGGACAGTAACCAGGCATAAAGGGGAAGAAGAGCCAGAACCCCCCTGGTGGTGTGCCCACAGAGTAAATATTTCTCTAGTAACACCCAGTTGTCTGTTCTGTGTACTGTCTTGGGAGCAATGGTTTTGGGCAAATCAGTTCAGCCGTTACTGATTGCTTCCTTTCATCTTCTAAAAGGTGACCAATCGCTGGACCTCTTGGGAAATATGTATCATGTGCCCCGAAAGCCCCAAAAGCCCATTCTCCCTCTGATGGGCTCTCTCTCCTGTCCCATGGCTTCACATTGTATATGAAAACTGGATCTGAGGACCTATGTGATCCTGAGTGTAAATGTCAGGGTACAAGCAAAAACTCCAGGTAGCCTTGCAGACTTTCAAGGCACAGACCTGGTAAGACGAAAGCCAAGTTCTCAAACAGTGAAGAGGGACCCAGGTAATATATGAATTATACATGGAATGACAGAAAATTTCATAATTTTCATAAGTGATGAAAAGGAGTAGGAAAATAGGATGGCAGACCTGAAGGACCAGGAGGATGGAGGGGTATTCTGAGCTAGTAGGTGGGGAGGGGCTCTGGACACACCTTGTTGAACTGTCCCCTCCCTCACCCTCAGAAACTCTTTGTGACCGTGCTCTGTGATGTAAGCCTGGGGACGATATATATTCAGCGTGTGCACAATATAGGCTGTCTTGTGATTTAGACGATGAAGTTCCAAAACTGGAATGTTCTCTCATTTCTGAATAGCGATACTAAACCATGTCTGAGCTCTGGCTCAACATGCTTGGAGATTGATCCCAACTTCACCTTCCTGTGCGGTTTGAGATTGCTCCTTCTGTTCCTGTGCTACCTCGTGGGTATTCCATTTACAAATTGGAAAAGCAAAACTACCGAAAAGGTAAGAAACCCTTGGGAAGGGGAGGAACTCAACATAGATTATTATGGTTTCCATTTCTAATCCCAAATTTTATTCCTTTTTTTTTTTTTTAGACTTTATTTAAGACAAAGGAAGAGAGCAGAATTGGGGTAGAGGGGCAGAGGGAGAGAGAAACAGGGAGTGCAATGTGGAGCTAGATCCCAAGACCCTGGAACCCTGACCTGACCCCAAGGCAGACACTTAACCAACTGAGCCATCCAGGAGCCCTAATCCCAGGTTTTAAAAGGAGTTTGGTAGAGTGGGAGAAACACCTAAAATGGGAAGTCTTAAGAGAACAGACATTCACTCCTCTAGGAAAAGAGGCCTGGCAGGGGTAAGTGTTAAGAAAGAACTAAGGTTTCTACTGGAAACTACAGTCTATCTGGGTATGGTGGTGGTTCTTGGATAAGATCCCAAACTCAGGGATTCTGTAGTCCTGGATTGGGTTATTTTGAGAGGATGGGGTCTGTGTAAGAGAACAAAGTTTCCCAGCACTCGACCATATCAAGTCACAATCCCAAGTCCAGCATCACTTGATCAAGCCTTCCTTCATGCTGAGATGATCAGAACACTGCTAAACCTCTAAGAAGACAGGTCGGAGCTATGACCTAGTTTACAGGGTCCTACCTGAGGCAGCACAGGTGTGACTGTTGGGCTTCCTTTTCTATGTCCTCATTGAACAAAGGACTTCTGATTGTGGACCTCCTAGACAGAGTCATCCCCTGGATTTTCCAAAGAGCAAATATTGACAACATTTTATCACCTTTAAAACTGAAAAAAGCAAGGAACACATCATTCACTCCCACCCATCATCATTCACTCTCTCCACTGACCTCTCAGCAGTCCCTCCAGGAGAGCTAATACCAGCTTCGCTGCCTGAGTCTTCCCCGACACCTGCCTCCATCTTCTCACCTAACCCAGTGATCCCTGTGGCTGATTTCTTTCCACCCTCACCACCGGGTGATTCTGTGCTTCCAGAGCCCTTTCCTTCCTTGGATTCCAAATTCCCAATGGACCATTTTCCAGCCCAGCCCCCTGCCTTTCCACCTCCTGTCCCACCCCATCATGCCCATTCAGTGGACCGTAGCGTCCAAACAGAGACAGTGTCCCTAAATAGCCTTTCCCAAGATGTCAGCCCCTTTCCGGAGTTGTGGGAACAGTGTCCATATCCTACCACCTTGGAGGAGGGCCATTTACAGCAAACCCCCATCCAGTTTGGGGTCTCCAAACTCTGCATAGTGAGTCCTTCCCTGCTGCGGATGCCTCAGATAACATCTCGAATGCCTCCCCAGAGCAGGAATCCCCAGGATTTCCCCATCCACTTCCTCCATCCATGCCTGAGAACCCGCCTCAACTCCTGCCTCAAACCCAGCCCCTACCCATCCCTCATGTCCAGCCCCAGGCCCCTCTGGTCCTCTAGCCTACATCAGCATCTGCGGAGTGTGTTTTCACAGACCTCACAATGAATCCAACCGTCTCACATCAAAAGCAATCCAACAACTGGAATGGAACGTGTTGCAGAAGTTACAGAAACGTGTGTGGGGTTTACCCACTATAGTCCAAGGATCCCAGGAGGACTACTGTTCTGCATATAACCCTTGTTTGAGCCACAAGGCCACCAAGGCCCAAGTTGTAATCTCTGTCACTCCTGGGCAGTTTCCTCTGAATGAAGAGCTTCGGAGAAAACTAGAGTCTCATCTTCAAAAGAGGCTCATCCTACACCAGAGGGGCCTAACCTGCAGGATCTATGAGTCTCTAGCACTGACTCTCCCACAGCTACCTGAGTCTCAGCGCCATGGTGGACGCTCGGGGATCTCTAATAATAGTCTGATCAGGAGTAGGTCAAAAAGCGTGTATGTGGAGCTCTCAGAAATTCTGCTAGAGAACATTTCCTGCAAAGATGACCTGGAGAAGGATCGGGGACACTACCCAGAGAATGATATGGGATATGGTTCTGACCAAGAACATAGCCCATCCGTGAAAAACTCCATGGTGTCTGTAGAGACTACAGGACAGAGACAACTTGATAATCCCATGAAGACTGTGTATAATTCATGGCATTCTGTGGAGAAGACATCACTTGTTTCTAAGAAATCCCAGAATGAAATAAAACAGGGAAGTTTGCCACCATCACAGGTTGAGGAAGACTCCCTGAATAACTTCCAGGAGCTTCCCCTTGTTACACCTACGGCAGCACAGATGCTGTAAGACCGTATTAAAAGGCTTAATAAGAGGGTGACTTGGGGCCTTCCCCCTAGGGTCCTTGAATCCATAAGGCGCTTTAAATCAAAAGATTTAATGGATGCTTGACATCTCTCCGTGGACACAAAGCAGGAACAGCAAATTCAGCCCCCATCCCCGATCATCCTTTCCCTGCCACCTCGACTGCGGGCAAGGAGGAACAAAGAATTTTGAGGCCATTAGCCTCTAATATAACCCATCAGACTCCTACATCTGTCAAACGTGACTCCATAGGCAACAGATGGCCCCCAAGGCCGCCTAAAAGGCAATGTGCGCTCAGACGGCCTCTACGGCTGCCTACAAGGCAAGGTGTGCTCACATGGGAGCCAAAGGTCAAAAGTGCAAAGGCCGATAATGGAAGAGGACAGTAACCAGGCATAAAGGGGAAGAAGCCATAACCTGGTGGTGTGCCCACAGAGTAAATATTTCTCTAGTAACATGTTGTCTGTTCTGTGTACTGTTGGGAGCAATGGTTTTGGGCTAATCAGTTCAGCCGTTACTGATTGCTTCCTTCATCTTCTAAAAGGTGACCAATCTCCTGGACCTCTTGGGAAATAGGTATCATGTGCCCCCGAAAGCCCCAAAAGCCCATTCTCCCTCTGATGGGCTCTCTCTCCTGTCCCATGGCTTAGCCTTCCTGAAAATATACAGTAGCTCACACCTCTCCCCTCACTGAATGTTTTACACCCTTTACAGTAAGTCTTCTATATCAGAGGAGAATCAAAGACAGGTATAGTTTTCAGAAAATAATGATTAAGACACTGTTGTGTTAGCTTAATCATGACTTAGAAGTCAGTGATCAGAGGATCCCACAGGTGGATGAACTCTTAATGGGAGTGTTTTGGGAGGATGGGGTGTTGTTCTTGGGCTGGTTGGGGGTAGCGTCAAAGAATACCCTAGATGCTGCTGATAAATATGTCCTTTAAGTCACGTTAAACTTGACATTGAGTTTTCCTACTGGAAGTGCTTCCCCTCCCTGGGTGTTTCTTCAGGCTGCTGGACTGAGGATGTTTTTTGCAGAACAAGAGCATCACTTAGCTGTTAGTCATAGGAATGTTGACAAGGCAGCTACCACCTTCCAGGATAAGACACCTTTGAAGAAATGAAAAAGTGAAAGAGGGACCTTGCTGGTAGAACAAAAGTTTATGTCTACTCATCCCCTTCTCAGGACCTGTCCCACTCCTCTCCTTCCTCAGTCTGATCCAGGCACCACCACTTTGAGGCAGACTGGAATCTGGCAGCCTACCGATGCCTTATACCAAAAAGGAATGGCTCTGTTCCTTGAGTATGCAAGCAATACCTGCAGGCTGTCAGGCATGGCATCCCCTTTGGGGGAAGGTGATCTTGGTGCCTGCCTTCCATCCACACTCGATGACAATATATAAGATACGGCCTTTACTATGGCTAGGATGGTGGTTTGCCACCTTCAATATTCACGGCCTTAGTGGAGCCATGGTAGCTCTTCCCCAGAATACGTGGAACTTATGAACCAGAGGTGAGTTCTAGACTGTGTACCAGGATACAGATGTTTGGGGGCTTATCATGGAACTCCGTGGAATGCTTTTCTTTGGGGGGGGGGGCCATGATGGCACATGTTCCCACACTTAAAACAGGGCTCTGGACGGAAGGCAACTCCATCTCAGACTGGGACTCAAAATGGGGTGAGTGTGCTAGAGAACACCTGAGGTAGTCTTCTGGACAGTCTCAGGATGCTCAGTGCTAAAACAAAAAACCAGATGTCCATGACCTCTCTTACTACCACACTTATAGCTTCCCATCCAGGTTATCATTGACCCTACACTATCTGAATGTTGGGGTCACAGAATGCAGATTTGATGTGGTGGAGGCCCCAAGGGGGACAATAGGTGGGATGGGGCCCCAGGCAGGGAACCTGAAGAGGTGGTGAGGGGGTACACGCTGATCTAATATCTATGCGGATAGACCAGCCAATAACCCATCCTTGTGGTTCCTACATAATCTCATTTTATAGTCCATTATGGTCAATCCAGTGTTCTTCCCACCACCCTGTAGAGCTTATTACTGGGAATACTTCTGGCATCAGAATACTATAGTCTGACATTCTGTTCTCTTGCCTCATGGCCCTGTCCTTCCAGCTTATATGTCTCTTAATTTTTCTACTCACATCATTCACCTTCCTCCTCTTGCCTATCCAGCAAGGCCTTGTTATTCCTTTCCTCACTGATCGCCACCAGTCCAGCATAGGAAATAGAGTCGATGGTACTGTAATAGTGTTATCTGGTGACATGTGGTAGCTGCAGTTGTGGTGAGCACAGCACAGCATAGAGTTGCATACCTGACACTAATGTGATACTGCATCAGCCATTCTTCAATTAAAAACAAAAGAAAACAGGATCCAGTACAAGTGGACCCCATCTAAACTCCTGCCCTCCATACTGTCTGGCAAAATCTTGTCTCTCTGCCTTTTTTTTAGAGACATGCCTTTCTATATGTAACTGATTACTGTTGGATTAAATCTCCCATGTCAAAACTGAGTCTACTGGTGCCACATGAAATTCAGCCCCAGCACTACCCGGAAATCATTATTCATTCCACAAATACTTATCTAAGACCTACTAATTTGAGCAAAATAAATGGAGTTAGGTCAATATTTCCTTAGTACATTCTTTCCCCAGTTTCTCAGACCTAATTTATTTTACCTTATTTTTAATTTCATTTGAGAGAGAGAGCAGAAGCACAATCAGGGGTACTGGCAGAAGTAGAGGGAGAAGCAGTTTTCTGCCAAGCAAGGAGCAGGACTCAATCCCAGGACACCATGGCCATCACCTGAACTGAAGGCAGATTCTAAACTGACCGAGACACCCAGGTGGCCCTCAGATCTATTTCAAATTTCCTTTACTTTCTTCAAAATTAGGCCATCTTTGCATCCAGCACATCCAGCACATCCAACACAGCTCACAGAGGAACAAGAAAGCAGTGATAGAGCTTCTCACAAAACAAAACAAAATGAAATCCTTCCAAAAAAATATCCCCATTCTTCTTTTCCTCTTCCTTCCTGTTATATGGAAAGAGGTTTCCTTCCCAGTCTCAAAGGAAATATATTTTCTGAAATGTCTTTATGGAGATAGAGCTAAGTTCTTGTCTTGATGGACTAATCTACCCTTGTCAGGTCTCCTTCTGACTCCTCCCTGTCCTTATGAGGCACCCAACATCTCTTTGAAAATGATTTTTACTACAGAAATGTTTAAACATGTCCAAGAGCACATAGAACAATATAACTTCCCACATATCCATTACCAAACTTGTTCTGTTATCATTGGGTGGGTGTGATACACTGTGATTAAAGTGCAAAATCCCCTTTAAAACACCTTGCCATCCATCTCTGAGACATATGCTATGTGTCCACGTCGAAGCTCTCACGTTTCTTTGGTATTTATCACCTGTGCTACACACTTATTCAAAACAGATGTATGCAGCATTTGTGATGAAAAGGCACTGGGCTTTGAGGCTTTGGCAATTAATTTTGCTCTGCCTTAAAGTCAACCCTGAGGAGCAATTGGAGTGAATTCCTCAACCACACAGAAGAAGTAATCTTAATTCAGGGCAGAATATCACTGTCCCTTAATCACTCGGTAACTGTAATATTCCAAAAGCATAGAAGAACACCGTCTATGTTTTTGAAGGCTTGACATTGTGTGTTTTCAAATATTTAGAAGAAAAATTTGTCATGTTACTTTTCAAATAAACTACTGTGTTTCCCCTATAATGGAGTAGATAAAATACTCCCCTCTTTCCCAAAATGCCATTAAAAATAAAAAATTAGATGAAAACTGCTCAATATCATTAACCATCAGGAAAATGCAAATCAAAATCAATATTTACTAAAACTTCACACCTACAATGATGGCTAAAATCAAAAAGAATACAAATGTTGGTGGGAATGAAAAATGGTACAGGTATTTTGGAAAACAGTGTGGCGGTTGATCAAAAAGTTAAACATAGGGCGCCTGGGTGGCTCAGTGGGTTAAGCCGCTGCCTTTGCCTCAGGTCATGATCTCAGGGTCCTGGGTTCGAGTCCTGATCCGGCTCTCTGCTCTGCAGGGAGCCTGCTTCCTCCTCTCCCTCTCTCTGCCTGCCTGCCTCTCTGCCTACTTGTGATCTCTGTCTGTCAAATAAATAAAATCTTTAAAAAAAATAAAAGTTAAACATAGAGTTAACATAAGATCCAGCAGTTCCACTTCTTGGTATATACTCCCCAGAAATGAAAACATAAGTCTACACGAAAATGTGTAAACAAATGTTTATAGCTATCTTATTAAAAGATCAAAAGATGAGAACAATTCAAACAACCATCAACTGATAAATGGCTGAATTAAATACACATATTCCTATGATATAGTATTTTTTGGAATAAAAAAGACCAATCCATGCCACAACAAGGATGAACCTTGAAAACACGTTAAATGAAAGAAGCCAGTCCCTAATGGCCACATATGACTCCATTGACATGAAATGTCCAGAATAAGAAAATCTAGAACCAGAAAGTAGTACATCTTAGAGGTGGAGGGAGGAGGGGGGAGGAGAATAATAGCAAAAGGTTGCAGATTTGTTTCTTTTAAGTCATGACAACATTTGAAATTGTAGTGATGTATATACTGAAAATCAAGGAATTATACATGTTAAATAGGTGAATTGTATGGTATGTGAGCTGTATTTCAATAAAGCTGTTAAAACAAGTAAAGGATTTAAAAATAAGTGCTTAAGGATGACAAGAAGGGGAGCATAAAGAACAAAAGCTGTCAACACATTTTTGGAAAATGGAAATCTGGTGGAGGAGTGGAAACTGACTCGCAGAGCAAACAAAGTGCTGGCAAATCGTTCACAGTGCAAAACCTAGAAGACACGCAACCTGATGGCACTAGAGAAAAAAAAGAGATTAGGGATTCCATGTTAGTAAAGATGTTGAATTATTGTTCTTTGTTGTTTGTTTTATATTGCATATAATTTCTAAAATCATTTTTTTTTTGAGTGGGGGTGCCCTTTGCCAGTTTTGTAAAACCTTTTTGAAATGTTAGCATGTTTCAAATGTGTAGAGAGGATCCCAGGTTTCTTGCATTGGACAGAACTTGAGACAACTGTTTTAAAGTTAGCATTGCACACACCTGATGGTCTGAAAACATACTGTGTGTGATTTCTATTTTATATTTGTTAAGGTGTGTTTCGTGTCCTTGAATATGGTCCATCTTAGTGAACGTTCCATGTGAGCTTTAGAAGTATGTGTATTCTGTGGTTGGATGAGGTATTCTATAAATGTCAATTAGAGCAAGTTGATTGAGGATGTTGTTTGGGGCAACTATATCTTTACTGGTTTTTTGCCTTCTGAATCTGCCCATTTCTGATAAGGGCTGTTGAAATTTCCAAGAATAACAGTGGATTCATCCATTTTTTCTTGCAATTATATTGGTTTTTGCCTCACAGATTTTGACCCTATGTTTTACATGTGTACCTGTTAAGGAGTGTTCTGTCTTCTTGGAGAATTGACCCCTTTGTTGTTATGTAATGCTCTTCTTTACCTATGATAATTTTCCTGTTGTGAAGTTTGCTTTGTCCAAAATAATAGAGTTACTTCTATTTTCTTTTCATTAGTGTTAGCATGGTACATTTTTCTCTGTCTCTCTTTTTTTAATCTATCTGTATCTTTATATTTAAAGTGAGTATTTCATAGGTCTTCAATTGGGTCTTGTTTTTTTATGTGCTGTGACAGTCTCTTTTAATTGGTGAATTTAGACCACTTCCATTTAGTGATTTTTAAATATAGTTAGATTAATATCTCTACCTTGTCCGTTCTATTTGTTATTCATTATGCCTATCCTTCCCCTCTTTTTCTGTTTTCTTTTCTGGTTTTAAAAAAAGCATTATATATAATTCTATTTTCTTACTTTGTTAGTCTATCAATTATTCTGTTTAAAAATATTTTAGTGTTTGTTCTAGAGTTCATAATATATATTTACAAGTACTCTAAATTCCCTTTCATGTAATGTTATATCACTTCATAGATAGTGCAGGAGTGTCCAATTCCTCCTGTCCCTTGTACCACTGATGTCATTCATTCCACTTATCCATGTACTATAATCACTGAACACATTATCATTATTGTTATTATTAGGTCAACTGAGAATAAGATGAATGAATGTTTTATTTGACCCTCATTCATTCCTTCTCTTCCTTTACTTTATGTATATCTGAGTTATTTTCCTTCTCACCAAAGAACTACTTTTAACATTTACGTAGGGCAGGACTGTTGCTGATGAATTCCCTGTTTTTATTTGTCTAAGTTATTATTTCTGTTTTACTTTTGCAGGATAATATCACTAGATATGAAATTTTGGATTGGTGGTTTTTTCTTTCAACAGTAAACATTCTAATCTCTTACTTTCATGGCTTATGATAATAGGTCATAATTCTTATTTTTTTCCTCTAAGGTAGGGTTTCTATTTCCCTCTGGATTCCTTCGAAATTCTACCTTTTGTTTTCCTATCACTTGAATATGATATGTCCAGGTATAGACTTTTAAAATATTTCCCTACTTGATGTACTCTGAACTTCCACAATGTATCGCTAACCTTTTATTAATTTTGGAAACTCCTTGGCCATTATTACTTCAAGCATTTTTTTCTGTTCTTTCTTCTTTTGGTATTCTAATTATATATCTGTTGTACATTTTGAAACACAGTTCTTGGATATCTAGATTTTAGCACTAAGAAAATTCTTTTTCTCTTTGTATTTCAGTTTGGAATGTTTCTACTGACATATATGCAAACTCACATATTCTTTCCTTGCTTGTATGGACCTACCGATGAGTCAATCAAAGTCATTTTTCATTTGCCATACTGCTTTTGTTTTCTAACATTTCCTTTTGATTCTTTCATAGAATTCCCTTTCTTGGCTTCCTCTGTTTTTGTATGTTTTCTACCTTTTCCACTAGAGACCTTAACATAATAATCATGGTTATTTTAGATTCCATGTATGAGAACTGTGAAATTTGTCATATCTGAATGTGCGCCTGATGCTTGGTTTGTCTGACAAGTTTGCTTTTTCTTGCCTTTAGCATGCCTTGTAAGGTTTCTTTGAAAGCCAAACATGATGTATTGGGTAATCAGAACTGAAATAAAGAGACCTTTAATGTGAAGTCTTATGTTAGTCGGGTTAGGTGTTGGGGTATGTTTAATATTTACTGTAACTATGTATATCAGGGGCTGCAATTTCCTTTAGTGTCCTTGTTTTTGTCTGTCCTAGTGTCTTTAGGTTTCCCTAAATTTCCCTAAATAGAAACTATACCTTGCAGCTCTGTTTAGCTATGATCCTGTTCCTATACCAGAGCCATTAATACTGTAGCAAGGTGTCAAGGGAGGGGATATGATTAATCATTCATCTTTTAATGGGCTTATGTCCCTGGATTATGGTGTTCACTAGTGTTTAAAGGTTTTTGGATTTTTTTATTTTTTGTTCCACTTTATCAATAAGAAAGGAAGCCTAGAGGGGGCTGCTATTGTTGGGTAATTTACCTTCTTCCATGGGGCATAACGCTCTGGTAGGATTTTCCCAGTGAGTAGGTTTGTGTTACGGAAAACCCTCTGGGAATATTTCACGATGTTTTCAAAATGGGTTACCTTTCTCTTTCTCTCCAACACTACATTCCTCTGCCAGAAACTTGAGCTTTTTTTTTTTTTTTTTTTTTTTTTTTTTTTTTTTGGTAGCTCTACTGTGAGAACTAGTTTGGGTTCCTGGTAAATAAATGGGGGTCCTCCAGTAGATTGTGACCCCAGGAGTTTCTCACTCTCATGCTAGCCCATATGCATCCTTCAGGAATTTGTCCAAGTGTCTGTTTAAGTGTTCATACCAGGAGAGCAGTGTTGAGCCTCCAGTGCTTCTGTTTCAGGTAAGTGAATCTTAGGTATGATTTTCTGCACTGACACTCTCAGAAGATTTGAGGTAATGGTTTGCCACTATGGTTCCAAGAAATGTCATTGATTTTTAGTCTGTTCAGCATTTTGCTTCTTTCACAGACTGAAGTGATGACTCCCAGGCTTTTTAAAATGTTAGATCTGGAACCAGAAGTTGCCCTTCAGAGAATGACTCTTTATTTTCCTGTTCCTCTTCCCGCATTTCTAAATGAGTTTGGTAGGGTCAGAGAAACACCTAAAATGAGAAGTCTAAGGAAAGAACAGACATAAACTCCTCTCTAGGAAAGGAGATCTGACAGGGTGAAGGATTAAGCACGCACTAAGGATTCCACTTGAAACACATGGTCTATTAGGGTATGGTTGTGGCTCTTGGGTAAAATCCCAAACACAATGATTCTGCAGTTCTGGATTGGGTTATTTGGAGAGTATGAGGTCTGTGTAAGAAAACAAATTTTCCCCCGGTCTTGATCATAAGTCACATTCCCATGACAAGCAAGCCTGCCTTCACGTTGGGATGATCAGAACAGTGCTGAGCCTCTTAGAAGAGACTTGGGTCTGAGGTATAAGCCTACAATACAGGGTCTACCTCAGGGAGCACAGATGTGACTGTCAGTCTTCAGTTTGTATGTCCTCATTGAACAAAGAACTTCTGAGTGAGAATATCAAGTGTGGACCCCCCAGACAAAAAATCCTCCTTTGTTTTTTTCAAATATAAAACCTTAAAAATTGAGAAAAGCAAGGAACACAAAGTTCTATAAATTAAAATACAGTCCTTGTGTTCTTGGATAAAGAATGTTTCCATTTCTGAGAGAAGAGTGAATGATGAGTCCCCACTCCTCATTCTTTTCTTTTCATTCTAGTGTCAGGGCAGAGCCAAGAGGAGGAAAGGTGGGACTCTGAAAGGTAAGATTCTGCCTATTCCACCTGAGCTCTCCAAGGCTGACCCTTCCTGTCCTTTCCATGAGGGCTCAGTCCATGATCTCTGAGGATGCCAGCTCCTAGATACATTCCCTTTCAGAAAACAGAGGCCTCAGAGGAGAGGATCATGGAAACACAGTCAGAATGCAAAACCCTTCTCAGTTTCCATGCTCTGACCATTACTGAGCAAGAAGTAATGATGGATCTGGGCAATGGGTGCTGTCCAATATGTAGCCTTGTGAGACATTAAGAGTCAGAACTTCTGAGACTTTGTGAAAGACCTGTGATGTCATGGATACTTGAATTCTTCTTTGAGGTAATCATTGACCGATGTCCCACATAGGGCGGTCTTCAGTATCACATAGAATAGATAATACACACAAAAGCCCATTGTGAATGATAAAATAATGTAAGTCTTATGATCATTAATCATGTGACCTTATATCCTAATACATGGTACTCTCCAAGTCCAGTCTACCTAGGATATCTTTAAAGGACACTCTATTCAGCCTTCTATTAGATCTCTCTCTTCTATCTTCATTATTTTCCTGGTTTCCGCGGGTGGAGAACTTGCCAGAGAGAAGTTTGGGAGGCAAGAAAGGTGCTTCCTCTTCTGTAAAGGTGACTAAACATTACCTTCTTACCTGTACCGCTCTTTTAAGCAGAGTCTATGTATTTCTAGAGCCTTAGGGAAGCCTCAAATTGACATAGGATGAAAAATTCTAAGAGTTAGAATTTGAAGTCTTGGGGATGTTGGTGGGTGGGGGGCTACCTTTGCCAGACCAGCCACGGTCACCTATGTTTGTTCTGGTCCTGGTTGCAACTTTGTTTGTCCTATCTCCCATAGCCCCCTAGGCTGGCGTCATGATACCATCCACTTTCATCAACTATTATGTCCAGACCCCTTCTGTGAGGAGTCTAACAGCACAACTGCTGAGGTGAATCAGTTGCTGTTCCAGAGGCCCTGAAATATGCTACTCCCTCTGTGATCCCCTTGGTTTCTATAACTTCTGTGACTCACTCATCATTCACTTTGTCTCCTGACTTCTCTGCAGTTGCTCCAGGAGACCTAATACCAGCCTTGTTGCCTGAGCTTTCCCCCCAATACCCTCTATCTTCTCACCTAACCCAGTGACCCCCTTAGCTGACTTTTTCTTACCCTCACCCTTAGGTACTCCCTGCCACTAGAGCCAAACGCCTAGGATTCTTAATTCCTAGGGAACCATTCCATACCTCTACCCCCTGCCTTTCCTCCTTTCCTACCATATGATGTTCAGACAACAAGAGGCCACTTTACCTCTGAATACCATCTCCACTCTTGACCCCACCATTTCACAAGATAACAACCTCTTACCACATCTGTCTCATATAAGGAAACCCACTGATTCATTTGCTTGTTATCAGGCATCTGTTTCACCACTGCCAGACTGCCCTTTAACTGTGACTCAATCTAAATCAATTTCCATCTCATTTAAACATATTCCTGAGAATTCATCTCCAGATGGTCCTCGTGGGATATCTCCTTGTGTCCCAACAATCAGAGGTAGTGAGTGTTCAAACCCATCGAGTTCCAAATTCACTTATTGGCAGGCCTATGGCAAGAACATGTTCCTCCCCGCATTATCACAATCCGATGTTCACCAAGAGCAAGTCTACCTCCGCCAACCAGAAACCTGTTTCAGGAGAGAGACTGCTACTAAACACAAGGAGGCCAGTGGAATTTCTTTCCCTGGTCTTAACTTCCAGGCCCTATTGGAGAGACAAATGGAGAAGAGGATGGCTTTCCAGATTTTAGAGAAGAAAGTAAAAGAGGAGGGGCCATTTTCCAAACAATTGTGGTCAGAGTACCAATGGACATCTTTAGGGAATGTTTTGCATCTGCTTGATGTACAGGTCACCATAGCCTCCAAAAAGTGGCTGGAACACTGAAGCAAAACCAGAGCAGCTCTCTATTTATCAACAGCTCCTCTATGTCAAGGCTTTGGCAGAAAACTTGCATCAGATTTATAGCCAGCTCTTCTGGCGTCTTCCTTCTTTGCACAGTGAGTCCTTAGTAGTCACTCTCCTGATTTCTAGTAGTATTTCCCCACTAGAGTCTCACTTTGTCTTATTCAAAGGAATTCATAATACCTCTGCTATCAAAATACAAGCATCTCCACCACTTCCTCATTCCCAACCATTTCCTCTCCCCATTGTACACCCCCAATCCTTGCGTCAAACCCTGTCCCCATCCCAACCTCTACCTTTCACTAAGGTGAACACCCATGCCCATTTTCAATCCTACCTCCCGATCATACCACCTTCTTCATCCCTAATTAGAGACCGTGGAGTGTCTTTCCATAGATCCAAGAATGAATCAGACTCTCCTATCTTGACTGAAAATCAACACCTGGGATGGCATGTGTTGCAGAAGCAATAGGAAAGGTTGTGGGCTTTAGTTCCTGTGTTTCAGAAATCTGAAGAAACCATTTGTCCTCGAGCTCCCAACCTTCCACTGGTTAGCCGGACTTCCCATGCCTATGTACCCGTCTCCATCCTTCCTGGCCATTTTCCTATCTTCTGTGAACCCCAGGAGACACTGGAGTTACATAGCCCAAGGAAGGTAATCCCACGCTGGTGCCTCCATGACTGCAGAAATCTAGACTCCCTAGCAGTGATGGAGCCTCAGCATACATTATCAGAACTCTCCTAGCAAAAAGGCAGGCATGTTCACTTATAATTCTCTGAGTTTCAGGGCCATAGTAACCAGGATCTAGCAAAGACTGAATTGAGTCTCCCCGGAAGTTTCCACGAGAGGGTCCAAACAGTGTTCCAGCTAAGAAAAGATATGAGGAGGAATCTTGGGTATATCCTAGAGAAGAGTCCAGAAGACAGCCCACAGAGGATCTTAGAATGCCACCTAGTGAAGGGTCTGAGGGCTGCCTTGGAGACAACAAGGAACTGTGTGTGTCATTCAAGGAATCACTCGGGGAATGAAATATTGAATGTCTCAAGGAAGGACACAGACCAGAATCAAATGAAAAGTATTCTTAGTTTACATATGAGCAAGAAGTTTTGGCAGATCACTGCAGGTAGGATTCCTATAGGTGTGTGTTATTCATGGCTTGCTGATGACAATACATTGCCTTTCTCTGGGAGTTCCCATACTGCTCCAGAAAACACAGATGCTAAAGACAATGGTGGGTAGGGTTTACTGCCAGAGCACCACTCTAGAGCATTCTTTTCTTGGTCCCAGTACTCAACAGGTGCTAGAGGCCCATATTATTAGATTTCGCATGAGTGAGAGGTGGGGTCTACCCCTCAGGGTTCTTGAATCCATAAAATTCTATAAGTTGAGAGAATCCAAAACATGGCCTCTTCCCCAATTTGACTTTCCCTCCTCAGCCATGCATATTTCTGGGGTGGATTCCAAAGCTGAGATTTTTAAACACCTTGAGGGAAGCTCTAAACCTATTTTCAGAAACAGGGTGAGAACAACAAGTCAGTCCCCACTGCGGATCATCCTCTCCTCACTATGTCATCTGTGGGCAATGATGGACGGGGGACCTGAAGGCATCACACTCTGACACTGACCATAAGACTGCAGAGGGTATCCAGATAGCTGAGTCGGGCAGCCAGACTTTTCAGCCCTTTACACACAGCATCAGAGCTCAAGTGCGACCCAGTGAGACTGTACCAGACAACACATGTGGCCCAGAGGTACCTGCAAGTCAAGCTGGTGCTGGACTTGAGCCAACCCATGAGAATGTGAGTTCCAGTAACAGAGTAGAAATGGAACAGGGCAAAGATATGGAGGAGAAGAATTTACAACATTTTGCCATGCCCATCCTGTCCAGGGATATATTCGACACCAAGGAGCTCTATACCCTTCAATCCCAATCTTGGGAAATCTTGATGACCAGTGAGTTGGAAAGCTCCAAAATGATAAATGTCAACATGAATGTAGTAGAAACTGCCATGGCCATGGAGCACCCCTCACCCAAAATACTGGTTCCCTAAGATTCTAAACTATCAGACCTGAAAAGACAGATCCTGAGTGAGTTAAAGTTTAAACTGGAGAGTGAGGAGCATAACCAGGCTCAAGGATGTCCCACTGACATGCGCCTTCCCTCACATAGCTTGAATTCCAAGGCTTCACTGACTTGGTCCCAGGGTGTGTGCAGCGGGGACATGGAAGCATCCCAGGTGCTGCACATCCAACTGAATGTTAGCACAGAGGAGCAGCAGGAATCCTGGGACTCAAAACTGGCCTTCTGTAAGGGCCAACCTACAAATTTCTCACAAAGAAGAAGTGCAAAGAAAGTGAGACCTTAGGATCCCAAAGCAAGAAAATGCAAAAGTGAGGACTCAGGAGTAGGGACATCTGTAGGCAGAGAGGAGAGTCTCCATGCTGAGGACAGAAAATGAGAGAGTGCTTCCCCAACTCTGTCACAGAATGAACAGTTTCCTCTTGAAAGTTACTTCAGAAAAAAGATGAGACAATTTTCTCAGTGGATCAATTCCAAGAAAAAAATCATAGGGCATCAGGAAAGTCCCCAGCAATAAGCCAAGCTCATGTCCACCTTACTGCAGCACCAAGAACCATTTGAAAATGTGGCTACTTTTGGGAGTGATCGGCCTCCTGAAGATCACAAGCTCACTTGGGAAGGTCCTAGAAGAGAAGCTGGAACATATACGTATCTGAGGCCCCAGAGTTAAGCCAGCAGCAGGAGGAACTACAGGCCCAGGTAGGGCATGACAAGAGACCTCCCTCCAACTATTGGGCTCTTTCTGACCCACAACAAGAGAAATGGGCAAGTATCAAGTCCTGCAGCCAAGAATCTGTCTGTGCTGACCAGAACTGTCCTACAAAAATTAGGCAGAACAGAAAGAGGGTCAGACAGCCCCAGAAACCTGAGGCTTTTGAGAATCAGCTATTAGGCCAGAGTCAATGTCCTTCTTCTCTGCCTTCTGGAAAGTCTGTGCCTCATCCAATCCCCACCTTTATGCATCAAGTTTGCCAGGTCCTTTGGGCCACCAGGGGTGACCCTGACAAAAAATACTGTGTTTAGCAATTTGACTCTTCTACTCAGGCAGAAAATGCTTCTCCAGCACTTCTTGGGAGAAAAATTTCTCTAAAGAAATCATTCAGTCCTTGTTGAGAAAACTTCACAATGTTCATGACAATATATCCTCTGATGAGAACAACCTTCAGCACAACCAAGAATATTAATCCTCCTCAATAAATGTTTTTTTCTAATAGAGAGTGGTGTTCTCTGAGTACTGCACTGGCTGGGCTTGCAATCAGGGAAAGGAAGCAGTGCGTTCAACTCTTAGTAGTTAATGCTTTTGGCTTCTACAAGTACACCAGTCCCTTGTAGAAAGCCAGACAGTGGCCTTCTCAGTTTTATCCTGGAGTCCCTTATTTGATCCTGCTTTGATATCCTGTATTTAAAACCTGTACTTTTTTTTTTTTTTTTAAATAAGAAATATAACGTGCTTACTCTGAAACCTTCAGGCCTTTACAAATAATGAGAAAAACCCTTAAAGACTAGAACTTGATTTAAACTCTCTTTCACCTTCTCCCAAACTATTTGTCAGGTAGGATACTATGTCAGCTAGGCCTCACCTCCTGGAGGTTACTCAGGCCCAATGATACGATTTCAACAGATGAATATACGGGATAGTCTTTGAGCATGAAGACAGTGCCCTCAGGGATGTTGCCAGGGACATTGTCCTCCTATATGATGCACCTTCCCAGACATGCAACATTTTACCCCAAGGTTACAGTAATTGAGGTGTACATTAATTATCTATTGCTGTGTAATGGATATTCCAAAATTTAGTGGGTTAAAAAAATACATACTTATTATCTTATGGCTATTGTGGGTCAGAAATTTGGGTGAGGCCTACCTGGATCCTGGATTCTCGGCTTCAAGGCTGCAATTAAGGTGTCAGCTGAGGCTACTACCTTCTCATCTGGAGGCTTGACTGGGGAAGGACCAACTCCTGTACTCATTCACATAGTTGCTGGCAGGATACAGTTCCTCAAAGTCTATTGGAATGAGATCTTTAGTACCTTGCGGGCTCTTGGCTGGGGCTGGCTGGTTCCTTATCAAGTGGGCTTCTCCAGCATGGCAGCTTACTTCATCAAAGCAAGGAGAGAGTTTGCAAACAAGATAGAAGTTACAATGTTTTGGAAACCAGTAATGGAAATGATATCCTATAACCTTTCCTTTATTCTATCACTCAGAGGCAAATCACTAAGTCCAGCCTATGCTTAAGGGGAGGTGTAATTACACAAGTGTGTGAACATCAGAAGTAGGGATGATTGGAGTCTTCTCAGAAGTCTTCCTAATGCAAGGGTTTCTTTTTGGACACTTTCCTCAGTTTGCTGGTGCAAAAGTCTCCAAACATGCCAAGTTGGATCTTTGTCCTCATTCATGTCCAAGTCATCAAGGTCAAAATTGCTTAATGGCTAAATGAAGTGGCACCTGGGAAGTAACCATCAAAGAGACTGGAGCATCCAAAGAAGGAAGGAAAGATGACATAGAGAGGTAAAGGTAGTTTGGGTTTATCCTGAATGGTTAAGTAAAATAAACCCTGAGAACCACCTGACTTACCAGTATTCAAACTGGGGGCAGGGGCAGGCAGGGAAGCTGGTGTAATATGACTCATCCAGCTCTACCGCAGTCTCTCTATTTTGACCTAGCTCCAGACCACAGGTGTGTAGAAGTAACCTTCAGCTTCTGTAGACCTAGCTAACGTTATACAGGAAGGAACCTATAGGTCGCAAGGTTTAATTTCTGTTCTTGTTAATATATTTAATATAGTGCTATCATTTCAAATTTAATTCTCATAGTTTGAACATCAGAGAGAATGTGTCGCTCAACTGTTGGAAACGGCAGCAGTACTAGGGATTAGAGCACATACTCCCATTTTGGGATATTTTCCACATACCTATGCCTTGAAGGCTCCGATGCCTGGGAAGTCTGCCACACTCAGGCACACCCCTGTTCTTTCTGTGATCCCGGGAATCCTGAGACCCACTGCCCCAGCGAGGATTCTGCCTGCTTTGGCACCTAGGAGTCCCTCAGGCAAGGGCATCCCTCACAGGAGCTGCCTTCTAAAAGTTCTGATTCTGTGCTCTGCTACTCTATCACTAGCCTGTAGCCAGCTGATGGAGGCTCCCTCCCCTCCCCCCATGGCTTATCTTCCCATATATCGCCTCGGATTCCCTCCTTTCCATCTCCTACCTGGCAGAACACGGTCACTTTTCTATCTGATGAGTTGCAGGTATTCTTTTCTTTGAACTCCCCTTGATTTCACAGGTGTTCAGAATGATTTTATAGCTATCTAGCTGAATTCCTGCCACCAGACAAAATTAAGGTCTCTCACTGCTCTGCTTTCTTGGGCTGCAATCTCAATGCAGATTTCTTAATCCCCTCTCATAGAAGGGCAACCTGAAGGACAGAGAACATAATATATATTTAGAGGGCTAGCATGAAAGAGGGAGACAGTGATGGAGAGCCCCCTTATACTTTGAGGAATTATTTAGATGTAAAAGACAGGAAATATAGCTTACCTGACTTAAAAAGGAGAATCTATTGACTTAGGTACTTGAAAAAGTCTGGGAATAAAGCTGGCCTAAAGTACAAGGTTTCATGCTGGGGCTCAATTGATGCCTTCAAGATTCACTTTCTATCTATTTCTTGGCATTCTGGACTGACTTTCTGTCCATATTTTGTAGCTTTAAGTGTATCTTCCAAACTTTAAGTGTAGCTACAAGTGGTTGTGTCTCTCAGTAGTCCCTGCAGAAAATCCCACTGTGCCTTACTGGCTCCAGTTTTGTCACATGCCTATCCCTGACCAATCACTGTTGTCAAAAGCATAATATCATCTTTTGGCCAATACTGATTTATAGATGCATTCTCAAAAGAGGAGTGTTAGGGAAAGACAACTCTACCTGCCCATAGACTAAGACTGAGAATGGGGTTAGTTCCCTAGAGATCAATAAAGGGACTGTTTCCAGAAGGTGAGTGAATGCTAGGTATCAAAAATAAAACAGATGTCTACTCCAGACCTCTTTCTCTGCCCCATTTATGCTTTCTTGTCCAGAGTTATGCCATGACTAAAGCTTGGGGTTGCAGGAAATGCTGATTCCGGAAGGTGGGATGGGCTGGGGTCAAGGAGAAGAACCTGAAGGAGGAGGAATCAGTCAGAGTCCCCAACACCCATGTGGATAGACCGTCCAATAATCTGGTCTCTCACTGTTCACCCCTTCTCATCCTTGAACCCTTTACTTCCATTCCAGTTTAGTTATGGCCATGTCCTAGAACTTATCACCAGGAACACTTCTGCCATCTGAAAAGACAGTCTGACATTCCACCAAGTTCATCCTTTCAGCTTATGCCCTCAGTACGCCAATTCTTCAACTTAGGAACTACAAGGCACTGTACACATCTCCCTATCCATCTAGACTGGTTTGTCTCATTTCCTCACTCTCCAAGGAAAACTTCATTGTTCGTCACTTAATTCCAAACCTAAAGAGCTCTATTTTTTCTTTAAATTTTTATTCATTTTAAAAAATTTTCAGTGTTACAAAATTCTTTGTTTATGCACCACACCCAGTGCTCCATGCAATACGTGCCCTCCATAATACCCACCACCAGCCTCACCCAACCTCCCACCGCCTTCCCCTCCAAAACCCTCTGTTAGTTCCTCAGAGTCCACAGTGTCTCATGGTTTGTCTCCCCCTCCAATTCCCCCAGCTCCCTGCTCCTCTCCATCTAAGAGCTCTACTTTTGACAGCTTTTCATTCGCCTTTCATCTGTCATGCCAGGCAAAAGGCAGTTGTGTCTTTTTTAGACCTGTATTCTAATAAAGGGGTGATTCATGTAGGATAAAATCAACACAAGTAATTGTGTTGATGCCACCATAAATGTTGAATAGTATTAGCTTCAACAATCCGTGAAAACAACCCATTAGTTCCTTCAGTGTTTAATGTGCCCTAGGCATTCTTCGAAGCATTAGGGGCACACCAGTGAAGGAAACAAAGCTCCCTGTCCTGGCCAACCTCATATGATTGTTCTTTAGTCAATTCTCTTACCTAAGCGTTCAAAATGATTTCACTTTTCTAGAATTTCTCGTCACCTCATTCGTTGAGCGGATGTGCAGAACCACGGCAGGGGAATAAAAGGTCACCAGAACTTTTCATCATCAAAAGACTTCAAAAGAGTAACAATATCAACACGTGAACATCTATCCTTCTTTTCTCTTTCCTTCCTATTATACTGAAAGGTTTTCCGCGGGGATCTGTCCTTGCTTCCCAACTTACAGCACTTTTTTTCACTGCTTGAATATTTGGCTTTATCGTCTACTTTTCTCAAAAACTGAGAACATATTTACCTCAATACAGTCTGGCACGCCAGCAGAGTTCAGAAACTCCCAGACAGAAGAGCCAGTAACAGAAGGGATTTCTAAGGAGAGGTTCAGACCAGCCTGCGCTGGGGGCGGAGCCACGCACAGGGCAAGTCGCACCCGGGGGTGTGGCTACGTACAGGCTACATATGCCACACCCTGCGGCGGTTCGCGTCCTGAAGGGGACTGCATCCAGGGGCGGGCTTCGTCTCGGGAAAGCCACACCCAGAGGCGGTATTACCCCAGGGTGAGCCACGCTCAGGGGCGGAACACGTCCAGGTAGGCTCAGGGCAATGTGGAGGTCGAGCCACACTTGGGGTGGTGACTATATCCAGGGCAAACCGTGCCAAGCGCGGGATAACGTTCAGGGCAACGCATTCGCGGGGACGGACCATGTCCAGAGTCAGCCCATCTAGGTGCGGGTTTGAGGAGGCTGTGTTGTTTGGCTTTTTCATGGCGGCGGTGCTGTACCGTCTGACTGTTAAGCATTTCACCTCAGTCTTCTGGATCCTGTCTCCATCACTTCTGAAAATCGAGTTTTGATTTGCCCCAAAGTCAGATTTTGACGGAGAACTTCTGGGTGTCCGAACGACCTACCCTTCTGCCCAGAAGGACCCTTCCCACAGTTGGCCTTTTCCATCCTGGCTGTTGGCTCTAGAGGCCGCTCAATGCCTAACGGTCTCCGAGAACGTGCCTCAGCGAGCCACGCAAGCGCCCTTTGCGGAGGTCACTGGATGGAACTTCCTGAGGTGATCCTAGTAATGAATAGAGCGGCCATATGGACCCCTGTTAAGACTTCACCTTGTACCAGCTGCCTTCCCTTGTACAAGAAGCCTGGCTCAGATCTCATCTATTATTTGCAGAGATAATAATATCTGACAGGGGTGGCCCTGGGACGTGGAATGAAGTGAAACATTTAGAGTCGTGTTAAGGGTTGATGTTACTGAAGGGTTTGGGGCGCCTGTGGTGACCTCGTGGACTTCCGGCCCCCGGAGAGCCTAGTGCCTTGCAGGTGCCTGCACTGGTCGGGACAGTGAGACGTCAAGATGTGAGTTCAGACACTCAATTAACAGTCATCATTTCTGATTCGCGGCAGAACCCGGAACTGGAAGGATGTTCGCAGTTCGCCAGTTTTCAAACAAGCCAACAAGAGCTTCAACCACGGGGACCTAGCGGTGAGTTCAGTAGGAATGGTTTGTGGGAACCTCAGGTATAGGTCATCGAGGCATTATGGACAGGCTAGAGGCAGAGAGCCCTTTGTCACGCTTTGCCTGAATCAGGATAGCAGGACGCGCACCTCTCCAGCAGGCGGGACTACGTGTCTTTGATTAGAAACACTCAGGTAATTGCCTTACATTGCGGGCATTGATGCATTCATGCCACTTTGTGTCCTGGTTCTGTGTTAGGAAGTGTCACCATGATTATCATTGTAAGAGGTGGAAGAGAATCCCAATTGTGACTAATTCTACTATTAGAAAGTATTAAATGTGAATTTGAAAGATAGGTGAAGCTAAAATAAACCTCGTAGATTCCCACCTTCAAAACAATTACTGTTAACTTTCTGGTGCATCTTCTTTGAGATTTTATTATGTCTACTTTAAAAAAAATTAATATATTTATTTGACAGAGATCACAAGCAGTCAGAGAGCAGGCAGAGAGAGACAGGAATGGAAGCAGGCTCCCTGCCAAGCAGAGAGCTGGATGTGGGGCTCCGTCCCAGGACCCTGGGATCATGACCCAAGGGGAAGGCAGAAGCGTTAACCCACTGAGCCATCCAGGTGCCCCACTATGTCTACTTTTAATACTGCTTAAATAATATATATTTTAACTGAAAAACACTATCATAAGCATTTTTAAGTCATTATAAACTTTCAAAACGTTTTTATGATAACATTCTTGTAAGTGGTAGAATATTCAACTGCTTTTTGTTGACATTTTGTTAGTTTCTAACTTCTGAAATTTTACTATTTTGGCTTGCCATGTTCGGTCATAATTGTACTTATTTGTAAACCCTCCTGTTCCAAACAGCGTCAAGCTTTTCCTATGTCCGAGTAACCCTGGATTCTGCCCTAGGCCAAATGCTTTTTTCTTTCTCCTGCTTCCTTAGATGAGTTGTGTCCTCATGTGGTTAGCTGATTCAGCAGTAGACTGTCCTCTGAGTGTCAAGCCAGTGAAACCAAATGCTTGCTGAACCTCCTTTATCAGATCTTACAGACTGAACCTGTTGTCTTCCTTTATCTCTAACCTTCCCTTCCCCATACAGTTCCAGTTTCAGTAGCACCTGAAAATCCAAGCAAGAAACACAAGAGCCACTTTACATTCTTCTCTATTGTAGCTAGGCAGTTACTTCGTGGAGAAGCTGGAAAAATATGTTGCGCAGAGAAATCCTAGAACTCTCACAGTATAGTACGTTCCCCAAAGAGATTATAAGATCCTTCAGGTCATGAGCTATATTTTGGTAATTAATTTTAGTTATATTAGTAATAGATGTTCACATTCTCCTGAGTCAAACTCTCCTTAAATACCCCATTAAATACCCCATTCCAAAACAAAGTGTCTCATTCCACATCAATCAATTAATTAATTTCTGTGCTACTTATATCAATACAGACTATTGGTTTCTAGTTGATTCAATTCAGTCTGCTACTGTTCACTTATTTTGGTGCCCAAATTGTCAGTTCTAGCTGATTACCTCAGTCTGACTGTTGTATTCTTTTGATTTATCTCAAGCATTTTTTACTTTCTGACACAAAAGATGTTTCAAGCTGATTGTATACTTTTCCTTGCATAATCCTTCAGTTCTTGATTTCTTTAATGGAAAATGGTATTCAGAAGCCAACGTCAGTTTGCTAGATGTGTTCATTATTATTAGGATGTTGCTGTTTGTTGACTGTCTCAATAAATAGAGTTAAGGAATATGTATATATATGCAGACACACACACTTTCACACATTTAAATACTAATTTATTTTTCTCATCTCTACATGTGTTGAAAGTTGTGAGTTCACACCAATACTTCTAGTTATAATCTAACACCACAGGGTTCATCCTAGTTTTCTCCCTTTCCAGTTTTGCAACTTCTTTCTCCAGCTATATTGGCTGGAGCTTTATTAAATTTTAAAAAATATTTTCAGAGAACTAGCTTTTGGTTTAGTTGATTTTTCTCCACTTTTTTTGTTATGTGTTTTCTATTTCGTGGATTTCTTCTCTGGCTTTTATTATTTCTTTCTTTCTTTCTTTCTTTTTTTTTTTTTTTTTAACCTACTTTGGGTTTAATTTGCACTTCTTTTTTGTAGTTGCTTAAGATAGAACCGAAGGTCACTGGTTTGAGACTTCTCTTATAAAGACATCTAGTGCTATGAATTTTTCTCTTAATACTGCTTTAAGTACATCTTGGAAATTTCAGTGTGTTATGTTTTGTTTTCATTCTGTTCAAAGTATTTTTAATTTCCCTTTTGATTTATTCTTTGGTCCATGGGTTATTTAGAAGTTTTTATTTAATTTCCAAATATTTGGTGGATTTTTCACAGATTTTTCTGATACTGATTTAAAAAAATTCCCTGTGGTAGAAGTACATACTTTTTCCAATTTGAAGAGTTTAAATTTATTTGGTAATGTGTGTGTGTGTGTGTGTGTGTGTGTGTGTGTGTGTGATTTATTTATGTCTCAATACAGAACGTGTTTTGTCTTGGTTAATCTTGTACATTTTTCTCTTGTGTGGAGTATTGTATGAACGTTAATTATGTCAAATTGATTGACAGTGTGTTCAAGTATTCTATGTCCAAACTGATTTTTTGTTTGTCTTTTCAGTCACTTACTTAGAGAAGGCTATTGAAATCTTTGACTGTAATTGTGGATTTATCTATTTCTCCTTGAAGTGGTGTTTCTTTCTTTATATATTTTGAAACCTTGTTATTAAGTATGTCAGTTTTCAGACTATTCTTTGTTGTGTGTGGGTGAAGTCTGTTTTTTAGCTTAATGCTCAGGTAGTGGTTTGTCAGAGATTTTCTTAAATGACTGGGGAGAAAAGAAAAAAAGAGGAAAGAAAAGACTCTAGATCTTTGCAGATTGGCTGTGTGCTGGAGCACTCCCTTCTTGTTTTTGCTGAGCCTAAAGATTAGCTACTGGTGAAAGAGTAGTGTTCTCTCAGGTCTTTTCACTACATTGTCCTATCGTGTACATGTCTGTGGCTTCTAGATTCTCTGGTATATGGGAGAACTTTTCAAAGCCTCCTGGAGTCCTAGTCTACTGTTTTGCATCACTCTTCTCTTCCCAGCTTTGTTTTGATTAGGATCATTTATCTTTTTGTTTTTTTTTTTAAACAAATTTAGAGTGTTTCTTAATATTTGAAGTGTGTTAGTTTTGATTTTTTTTTTTTTTTTTTTTTAAAGAGAGGTGGAAGAAGGGGCAGAGGGAGAGGGAGAGAGAGAATCTTAAGCAGGCTCCCAGCCCAGTGCAGAGCCTGATGCAGGGTTTGATCCTGCAGTCCTGAGACCATGACCCTATCTGAAATTAAGAGTTGGACACCCAACTGACTGAGCCCCAGGCACCCCAAGTTTCTGTCTTTTAGTGAATGTTTAAACTGGTGGTAGGTGGAATAGTGGCCCCCAAGAGATGATCATGTCCTAATCCCTGGAACCTATGAATATGTTACCTTATATGATATAAGGTAATTAAGTTTTCAGATGGAATTAAGATTGTTTATCAGCTGTCTTAAAATGGGTATATCTTGGAATGCCATGTGGGTCCAGTGTGAGTCCGTAATATCTGAGAACTTTTCCCAGCAGAAATCAGGTTGATTTGAAGACAGGAGGAGAGGCAAGAGAAATTCAAAATTTGAGAGTCTTTGATCCTCTATTGCCGGCTTTGGAAATGGGGGAAGGCAACCATGAGCTAAAGCTTTCAGGTAATTATTAGAAGCAATAACAGCCCTAAGCTGATAGAAAATAAATAGTCTTTTTTTTTTCCTGCAATTGTAGGAGTCTTAATTGTTTAAACAACTTAAATTAGCAAGGAAACAGTTTCAGAGAGTCTCCAGGAAGGAATACATCTTGCAGATCTCGGTTTTAGCCTGATGAGACTTGTACCAGACTTCTGTTGTTCATAACTGTAAGAGAATTTGTATTGTTTCAAGACACTAAGTTTGTGGTAATTTGTTATGGCAGCAATAGAAAACTAATATAGGCTGTTTATGTATAATGTGATTATTGATTTAGTTGGGTTTGAATCTTTTTTTTTTTTTTTGCTATTCATTTGTTCTTTGTTCTTTGTGTCATTTGTAACTCTTTCATATATTTCATTCCTTATTTGTATTGAATATTTTGTTTATCATTTATTATTCGGTCTTATTAGCTCTGTTTTTTTGTGGTAAATTTATGGTTCATCATACGTATCTTTAACATATAATAGTCTATCTTAAATAATATGCCACTTCATATAGTGTCTGTCTTTTTTTTTATTGTTTCTCTTTTACTTGTTTTATTCTGTTGACTATATTTGTTTAAATGTATGTCTCTCTATATTTGCCAGAAATACTTGGATACAAGTGGGTAGAAATCTAACCCAAAGTATCTTAAATTAAAAAAAATTAATAATGATATGAATATTTGCTAATTCCTGAACCAAAAATGTGGTCATAGGGATAGAGGTATTGATGGGCCAGACAAGGTTGTGGACCCACCTCTATGATCAGAATGGCATTGGGTTGATTGCTCCATGAGATAACACGAAGTGAGAATATAGTATTTGAAAGATCAAGTGAATTGGATGGAAAAGTATGCTTGACAGAAGAGAAGCACTAGACTTATCATTTTTAAATATATTCCCAAAATAGAATGCAAGCTACTTTAGGTCAGTTTTATTTTAAATTATTTCTTTTAATTATTTTTAAAAATGTAAGTAATGTGTGATTAAATTATCTAAATTAAAAAATTAAAACAGTATTTAAAAAAATAAAAAAAAAATTAAAACAGTATCCATAAGCATAAAGACTCCTACAGATCACCCAATCCTAGGAGTTAAGCACTATCACTGTCATCAGGCTGGTATAAATTCTGTGCTATGCATAGACCTAAAATATGAATAGTTGTTTATTTCACTTAAAAAGGTATCATATTATGGACATTGCTCCTGAGCATTTTTTTTTTAATTCAACAGATATCGTGTCAATCTACATATAATAGTGCGTGTAGATTTACCTCATTCCTTTTAACTGCTGCATAGTATTTCTTTAAATGGATACTCAACAGTTTATTTTTTTGTATTGCTGCACATTTGTTTCCTATTTTTCATTATTATAAACAATGCTCCCATGAACACCTTTGTATATGCTTCCATGTGAATGTTTTCAAGTTATTCTCTAGAGTATATACCTAGAAATGTAATTTCTGGGTCAAACTCTTTAGTTTTCAAATTGTATTTGTTTGCTTAAAATTTTTAATGGATAAACTTTTGAATAGGAAGTAATGCACATGGTAAAAAAATATTAAAAATTTTGTAATGAAAAATAGTCTCTTTTAGTTTGGGAGAGTTCCTCAGCTGATGCTTGATGGCCATAAATTCTTAATATTAGAAACTATTAATTTTATAGCATATCTTTCAGTTTGGATTTGTTTGATGTTCCCATATATTTAGTTTTAGACTTTAAGCCTTTGGTAGGAGTAGCACACAAGTAAGGCTGATTTCTTATTTTGTCCTATCAACTTATCAATATTTATCAATATCAATCCTACTACTGATAATGCTCAGTTTAATCACTGATTAAGGTGTTGTGTGCCAGGCTTTTATACTTTTTTCTTTGTGATTACTATTTTGTGGTGGGTTCTTTGAAGCTATGTATATGTCTTTTTATTCATCAAACTTTTCATTCTTTATTCATTTCTATTCATATGGGCTCATGGTTTTCTATCTTATTTAGAGGATTATAGTCTGTTATTATCAATATTTATTTTGATGTTCCTATTGTCACAGGATTAGATAGTGGAAACCCCTAAGATTAACTTCTGGGTACTTTTGACATATCTCTATCATTCTTTGAACATTTTTTTTAATTTCTTATTTAGCACCATATGTCAAGACCATCTGGTATTTTCCCAGCACCAGTCCTAGAATCAGCCATTTCTCTAAGATATCCTGGTTCTGTTTGCTGGAGTACAGTATTTAGAAGCCAATATATGGGTGCTAAGAGTGCTAAGTGTGTTCATTGTTACTGGAGTATTATTACCCCCATGCCTTCTCGGTGTATACACACACACACACACACACTCACACATATAATATACATCTATATTTATCCTATATCTATATACATTAAAAACTATGAGTTTACACTAATATCTCCACTTCCAGTCAAACCCAAACTTCAGGGTTAATTTTAGTTTTTTCCCTTCCATATCTGTAATCCCCTTCTCCAATAGTGAGAAATCTGTCTGCCATTATTATTATTATTTTAATTACAGGGTAATTGACATTTAACAAGGCTCCTATTATTCTTAAAATAGGAAACACTAGTGATATTTGGTAGACCAATATTAATTTTTCCTGTCTCTGACTTGGGTTGTTCCAAGGGCAGTAATCATGCAACATGAAAGCATATATGATTGAGTTTTATTTGATAGTTTAATCTACATATATCCTTTTGAAAAATGTCAAATGCAGTTAAAACTCTAATTTCATATTTGTAGGTATTTATACTACTGTGTTATCATTGTCAGGAGAAGCAAAATCTTAATTTGACATCTCAGGAGGTAATCATAGTTACACTTCAAATGAGGGAAATGAATTATTTGATATGAAACTGTCTTTTTTTTTTTTTAAGATTTCATTTATTTATTTGACAGAGAGAGAGATCACAAGCAGAGAGGTAGGCCGAGAGAGAGAGGGAGAGGCAGACTCCCCGAGGAGCAGAGAGCCCCATGTAGGGCTTGATCCCAGGACCCTGAGATCATGACCTGAGCTGAAGGCAGAGGCTTAACCCATTGAGCCACCCAGGTGCCCCGGAAACTATTTATTTGACAGACTGAGATCACAAGTAGGCAGTAAGGCAGGCAGAGAGAGAGAGAGAGAGAGAGAGGAAGCAGACTCCATGTAGATCAGAAAGCCCGATTCGGGGCTCGATCCCAAGACCCTGGAATCATGACCTGAGCCGAAGGCAGAGGCTTTAACCCACTGAGCCACCCAGACGCCCCCCTGTTTATATCTTTAAATACGATGCATTGTGCTGATCAGATGCCCCCCTGTTTATATCTTTAAATACGATGCATTGTGCTGATCAGATGCCCCCCTGTTTATATCTTTAAATACGATGCATTGTGCTGATCAGGCTAGACTTCTCTGCACTCCAGTGTTGAGTATTGAAAGGTTACTTCTATATTTACATTAGATATCAAAAAGGAAGCTTAAACTTAACATATACAAAATAAAACCCTTGTTTTTGTTACATAACATCTGGTATATATATATTTTTTCTTTTGAGATTTTTGTTATTTGTCAGAGAGAGGGATAGAGCATATCAGGGGGAATGGCAGACAGAGGGAGAAGCAGGCTCCCCATTGAGCAAGGAGCCCAATGCAGGACTTGATCCTAGGACCCCCGAATCATGACCTGAGCAGAGGCAGATGCTTAGCAGACTGAGCTGGCTAGGTGTCCCTCTTTGTTTCTTCTTAATCAAACCTTATCTTCTCACATTTTTTTTTCCCTTATCTCAGTGAATAGCTACATCCTTTTTCAGGTTCCTCAGGTCAAAAGTTTAGAGTCAGCTTTGATTTCTGTCTCACTTTTATACCTCATAATTGGCCCATCATTAAATCCTTTACAGTATATCCAGAATCTGCCCAATTCTATTTCCTTCTCCTCTATCATAATGGTTTAAGCCATCATCATCTCTGCTCTGAATTCTTATAGTAGCCTCCCAGTTGTCTCCCTACTTCGATGCTTACTTTACATTCTCTTCTCTACCTTGAAGCCAGGATGATTTTTACAAAACATGTATCATTTTACATCTCTGCTCAAAACTTCCAAAAGCTTCTCTTTTTGATGCAGAAAAAAGCCCAGTGACCTGAGTTCCTTTCATATGTTCTAACTTCCTCTACATTTGTGGCCTCATCCCCAATATTCTTTCCTTCTCTCATTCTGTTCTAGCTATGCTATTCTATTCATTGCTATTCTAACTATGCTACATCTTGCTGTTCTTATAACATTCTTATAGCATTTGCTTACCTCAGGGCCTTTGCAATTATTAGTATCTCAGGCTGGAATCCGCTTTACTCTGACATTTGCTTAGCTTAAATCCTTCAGCTTTTTTTTTTTTTTTTCCTTACTGTGTTTCTTCTCAGATATTGACTTATCATAAACAGCTTTCCTGACTGTCCTAAGTAAAATAGCATCTACCTCTTAATGCTCCCTATTTCCTTAATCCTGTTTAATTTTTTTTTCCATAGCACTTGTCAACTTATAGCATGTCTATGTCTGCTTATACCCCCACTAGGCTATTACGTCCGTAAACTCAAAGACTTTGTTTTTCTCACTAGGTGTCCCCAGTGTTTCGAACAGTACCTAGAATGTAATTGGTGTTCGGTTAATATTTGTGGAATAAATAAATAAATAAAAGCAACTTCTGAGAGAATCTATTTTGTTCAGATTCTAATAGTAGTAGTCAAGTCATTTTCAGATGCTTCCTTCTCCTCTTCTCTGACTGCATCCCTGATGAGAGCAGAGGCAAATTTGTATGTGCAGCTGGGTATGGAATGGGTAGAAAAGTGGAAGGTGGGGAAATGGAGAAAAAGAAGGCCATATCGTTCTCCACTCTTCCAGCCTGAAAGTACTAGCAATTTGGCAGAGGGAACTTTGAATTTTAAATGAAGTTGGTGTTTATTAATCAATAATAACCTGGACTGGGCATTTTAATTACCTAGTTGGGTTATTCTTGGCACTACAGAAGAGTGTTTAAGGAAATCATGGGACCTTTCTTTGCCCAACTTTTCCTTCAAAGGGCAAGAGAAAAATGAGTCTGTAGATTGGTTACAAAGAGGCTGTGAGGGGAAAAGATGAAGGGCTTCCCCCCACCACCCCCCATATTCTGTGGAGTTCTGCTTATTAAACACAATGGTTACCCTTCTTTTGTGGTTTTTATCATAATGTTTGTTTACATGTTTGCTTCCTTTACTGGACTATGAGCTCAAGAAGAAAGGGCCAGCAGTTTATTAATCCTGTTTCTCTAAGACCTGCCCTGGTGCCTGATACATAGCAACCATTAATTGTTGAATAATCTCCCTGCCTCCATCTCAATTCAAGGATTATTTGAATAACGAAAATACCTTGAGTGTCAAAAATGGAGTATTTGGTGATACACAGGAGGCTTATTGTTTAGATAATTAAGATTATAGCATATTCTAAGATTTGGATCCATTTACCATGAAGAAAATTCCCATTCTGAGGGAAAACACTTTACTTTTGAAATATATCACAGGGTTGGCTTTATTCTTCCCTTTTTGCCCAAGGTCTTAACTATCTAATCTGTTTCTCCTGTTTCAGCACGGCACCAGTGAGGCTTTTAGGAAGCCCAGTGTTGGGAATAAATGCTAAAATAATCCTCTTCTCTCCACATCTGGTATGGCTGTGATTCCTCTTTAAAGGAAGAGCCTGGATCCTTATTATTTAAAAGTCTAAAAGTCAACATCTTGTGTATTCTTGTGGTAAATGCAAAATATTAAGCAATATTCTGAAAGACTGAGGAGAGGGTCTGTGTTTCAGTATAAAAACTACAGCATTATTATCACTGTGATATAGAGATGAAAAGTTATAAAACATTTTGGCTCAAAGAGATGCCACATGAATTTAATAATTTTCATGTGGATAATTTTCCAAACAAACTGTAGCCATGACTTAATCCCTCCTAGAAAGACAGGAGTGTATCTTCAAACAAACTGCCCAAGCTCTTTGTTCACAGTTTGCTTTTTGATTCAGCAAGATGGATTATGAGGGGTAACAACCAAAAGCTGTGACAGCTTTGGCTAAATCCCACCTGGCGTTCAATCCCTTTCTCCTTTAAAAAGCTCTCCAAAGTTCATAATTCTACAAAAGGATTAATCAAAGTCATTGGAGGGGTGCCTTGGCTTGGAGGTGGTGGGGGGAGGGATTTAATATGCCAATTAAAAATCCATTGTTATAGAGAAATTCTTGGTTTGTTTTATTTGTATAGTGAAAGCAACCCAAGTATGAATCTTATTTGAACAGTAGTGCACTTGGGCTGACAATGAAGTGAACTAAAAACATTTAGGGCCTATTCCACTGCTTTTAGTGAATCTTTACTGGTCAGTGACAGCCCAGTGAACCTTCTTTGGGCACAGTGAAGCTGCCAATTTCTTAGCCTCTAGATATCGTTTCATCCATAGCACTGCTCCATGATCACATTATATATCCAACACACATATGAATGTGAAACCTCCTCCATCATACTCATCAGCTTATCTCCTTTCTACCTTCATCCCCCCCCACCCCCCTCCCAGCTAGAACTCTCAGTAAGGAAGGAAAGAAAAACTGTAATAGTCTTTTAGTGTATGTGAGAGCTCCAGACAGAGGAGTTGCAAAGTACAGGACTAAATGGTTACTTAGTATTTCTTTCAGGTCTGTGATATTATGCAAAATACCTCATGGTTAGAATAGGCAAGTTTTTAATTGAGGCCAGCGAATGTCTACTTTGGGATATCAATATATTGGTTCATTTTCATCACTCATGACATTTGTAGCAGATAATTTGTCATTAATAACTTAAATATTAATGTTTAAGAATAAATTACTTAAAAATGGGAGTTAAATTAAAGCTGCCCTTATGTGTAGTAAAATTGTTTTTCCTTTACTTGCATCGAAGCAGCAGAAGAGAGGATAGAATTAACATGGAGAATT
This sequence comes from Mustela putorius furo, assembly GCF_011764305.1. Lineage (NCBI taxonomy): Eukaryota > Metazoa > Chordata > Mammalia > Carnivora > Mustelidae > Mustela > Mustela putorius. Next base: position 458,860 of record NW_025422108.1, on the reverse strand, counting down.
GCTGACTCTGTCCATGGGAGTGTGACAGTCCTGGGAGGACATGTTAGGAAACAGATAGAGGCTCAAAGGCCCTAAAAAGTAGATGCAAGAGATGACAAAATTAGATGGCCTTATACTCTTTCATACTCTGTCATCATTCCCTGGATGGAGAGTAATTTGCTACCTCATCCTTCCTTCTTAAAGTAGTTTTTGAGACTTGATTTCTAATATTTAACTACTTATCATGCATTTAATTATATATGTTAACAAGAGAGGAAAACCCATAAATAAGAAACCATACATCAAATCTTGCTTTCAGAATGAACTGTGGATTTCAGCTACTTGATCAGACTTTATACCTGAGTTGTTATTAAGTGCCAATATTGTTTGTATCTGATGTCTTCTCCCTTTATTAACAGCATACCTAGGATGGAAGTGAACAGGAGTGCAGGGGCATAGGGGTTGTCAACCTGTGAGAGAAGGAAATAAAATTTTAAAATTAGGTGTTTGGTCCCTGGACCGTTCAAGAACGGCAGTCTGTTAAAATATTGATGTGTGCATATGGTGTCATCTGTTCAGGATGTTCTAGTAATAGCCAATCTTTGAGACTCTGAGCTTCAAGTTTAAGAGAAACATGAGATGAGAATGTGGTATTAAAGTAGTCTTTTTCCTCTTTAGAACTTTGATGCCTGTTTGTCTTTTGATTATTTAGTTTAATTATTCCCTTAATATTTTGCTGTGTTTCTGTGTTTTGCACATTTTGCACCATTATCTCAGGGCTGCTGGACCTGAAATTCAAGTACAAGTTGTTGAAATTTTTACATTTTTAACAACACCTTAGCAATATATTGGAATATGGTATAATTTTCCTTATTTTCTTTTTTATGTTATTGCGTTTATTGATGTAAGTTAGGCATTGTGGTTTATATATACATTTTTCTTTCTTTCTTTCTTTTTTAAGGTTTATTTACTTATTTATTTGACAGACAGATCACAAGTAGATCGAGAGGCAGGTAGAGAGAGAGGAAAGGAAGCAGGCTCCCTAAGGTCCTAGGACCCTGGGATCATGACTTGAGCCTATGGTAGAAGCTTTAACCCACTGAGCCACCCAGGCACCCTATATACATTTTTCCATCTATAACATGTTTAAATGCATTTTGAAGTATACAAATGAAAAGTATTTGTTGTTTCTATTATATAATTGTATATTAACTTTTTGTCTGTACATACATAATATTTCTTTTTTTTTTTAAAGATTATTTATTTATTTGACAGAGAGAGAGAGACAGTGGGAGTGAGAACACATGCAGGGGGAGTGGGAGAGGGAGAAGCAGGCTTCCTGCCAAGAAGGGAGCATGATGTGGGGCTCAGTTACAGGACCCTGGGATCATGACCTGAGCTGAAGGCAGATGCCTAACGACTGAGCCACCCAAATGCCCTTATTCCTTTTTTATTATTATTAAATTCAATTAGCCAACATATAGTACATCATTAGTTTTTGATGTGTTCAATGATTCCTTAGTTGTGTATAATACCCAGTGCTCATCAGATCATTTGCCCTCCTTAATGCTATAACATTATTTTCAATGTGTATGTAGTCACAGATATTTTTCCAGTGGCATTTGGAATTAAATTTTAATTTTCATTCTATTTTTCTTTGAATTTGATCAGTATACTTGATTAAGAAATCAGCTTCCTTTTTTTTTTTTTTTTTCCTGCATGAAATGAATGATTTTTGCTTTTACCTTTTAGGTAACAAACATACATTTAGGGTAGCTAAGGTTTGAGGATGGGAAAAACAGCAGGGAGTTCCCAGGTTGAATGTGTTAAATCCCTGAAGTAGCAAACACTGAAGCCTATGTAGAGACAGTTGTTTGGCACTAGCCTGGTACAAGCAGGTTTTTTTTTTTTAAGATTTTATTTATTTATTTGTCAGGGAGATAGAGAGAGTACAGGCAGGCAGAGTGGCAGGTAGAGGCAGAGGGAGAAGCAGGCTCCCTGTGGAGCAAGAAGCCCGATGTGGGACCCGATCCCGCGACCTGAGCTGAAGGCAGCCGCTTAACAGACTGAGCCACCCAGGCATCCCGGAAGGTTTTAACACGCAAATCCTGTTTTGTTGCTCTTGTTTTCCTGGTACCCAAACAAAACCAAGATAATCAATTTCACCCCGCCCACAACTGCTCAAAATGGGCCCTTAATTTAATAAAGAAAATAAAGACATTTTGCTTATTTGTTTTTTGAGAATCTGAGTTCTGTGCAAACACTCAGGCTAAGAGCAGGGGGAGGATAACAATATTTGTTAAGTGATGAGCATATGTCTAACATTTTACTAAATAATATCAAGTACAAAAGAAAATATTAACATTTCTATGAATAGTGATCTCCAGATAGGGTACACGTAGAAGGCAGTTGATAAATGTGGCATGTTTTCTATAGGATTGCCATTGTGCAACATTTGTGGTTATGGACCTCTTAAAAATCTATTAAAAGAATAATACATAGTCACACAAAATTTGTATGCAATTTCAGGGGGTGGGACCAAGAATCTCTAAAATAGAGAAGGACAATAATTTTAGGTTATCACTGCTTCATTATTTACTCAGAGAAGTCCTAGTTGAGGACATTTATTACTTTTTGTGTTTTCTCACAGCACCATTTATCTCACCTTAGATGTTCATGGCTATAAATCAACATTTATTAGTGTGATTATTTGCTTAATATATGTATCCTTAACTTGATTCTAAACTCCATGGGAACAAAAATAAAATCCATACTTACTGTGTCTTTTTTTCTTTAAATTAATTAATTAATTAATTAGACCAAGATCAAAAGTAGGCAGAGAGGCAGGCTTGGGGGATGGGGGTGGAAGGAGGCTCCCTGCTGAGCAGACACCCGATAGGGGGCTTGATTCCAGGACCCTGAGATCATGACCCAAGCTAAGGCAGAAGCTTTAACCCACTGAGCCACCCACGTGCCCCCATACTTACTGTTTCATTCCCCATGGTGAGCACAGGTCTTGGGACATAGTAATCACATAAATATTTGTTGAATAACTCAACAAATGAATGTGGATGACATTAAATATAGAATTTGGAGAATACATCTAGGGTTATATGTGCTAGAATTGTTGAAACAAGTTTCATGGAGGAGGCAGCACCTGTTCAAACCATATTTATTGAGCACTTTTCATGGATAGGGCTTTGGGCTATGCATGGCATGGGAGTGATAGAGTTTGTTTTTGGAAGTTAGGAAGTTATGATAGTCGCAGAGGTCACTTGGGAAATAGCTTAAGGAGTAAGTATAATTGATGAGAAAACTAGCACATCTAGTACATGATGGATAATTGCAGAAAACATGGTGGGACCAAGTTATGAATTGTTTTTAGCGAGATGTCAGACAGGTTGGCTTCTTCATAAGCAGACCTTGTGATGAGGTTTTGTATGCAAGTGATTTCTTAAGGAAGGTGCTACCAGATGAAACAAGAAAGGGAGTAAAGGGAAGGGGAAAAAAGCAAGGGGAAAAATCTAAACACACACACAGTGTGTGTTTGTGTGTGTGTGTGTGTGTGTGTGTGTGTGTGTGTGTGTTTATTTAGGTAAAGTGTTTGTCTTAGACTGGTCTGCTAGGGAGCTCTGAAGTGTAAATTACACTACAGAATATGCCCAGATCCAGCCAAGGGAGCTAGGCAGTCGTACTCCTACATTTCTTAGGCATTGACTTAGAGCTGCCCCAGGGGATATAAATCCCCAGGCCCCTTCTGTTTTCTCTGCAGGAACAAGGATGCAATAGCACTAGTCACACAAGGGCAGTCATCAGAAGAGTAGCATGTATTGATGGGCATTAGGAACAAATCACACCGAAGCCATGGGATGGTGCATAGAAAGGTCAAAGGAATGGGAGGGAATCTCAGGAGAGCACCTGCAGCGTCTGCTCTGGGAGTCTTAGTTTGACTTAATAGGCAATAGAGATGCATTGAAGTGGTTCCCAAACCTGGCTGCACATTAGAAACACCCTAGAAACACCCAAGGAACCTTTAAAGAAAAATTAATATTTGGGCTCCATCCCAGATAAATTAAATCAGAACCTCTTTAGGTAGGATTTGGGCATCAGTGCTTTTTGAAAGCTCCTCCCTGGGATCAAAGGATGGACTTGAGTATAGGCTCCTGAGAAAGCATGTGGCAGGATGTAAGCAGTGTTTTAGGGAGGTAAATGGGCAGGGATTTATAGGCTGGATTGAAGGGAGAAAAAACTGGAGTTGAGAGTGTTGACAAAAGGTCATGCTGTGGACTATAATTGTGGCAGTGAAAATGGAAGTAAAGGAACAAATTTAAGAGATATCTTAAGGAAATATCCAGGAAATGTAATAACATTGAATGTGAGGGCTTGAAGGGACAGAGGAGTCAAAGGTGGCTTGAAGACTTCCTGGGTAGGAGTCTTCTTTTGAAGCAATATTCACTGAAGTACTGTGATGCTCAGACTGTATGGAAAATTTTATCAGTCGAGTCCTTTGACATTTTCAGCTGGAAGAGGGAAGATGGTTATTATTAATGAGGAAGGTTGTCAGGGGACCTACATTATTCTTTGGTCACAGCTTAGAAATTGTGCTGACTGACTCAGGCTAAAAATGATTGTTAAATCATAGCGTCCTTAAAATAATAAAACTCAATATATCTTATGTGACCTGGGAAATCTGTTCCCATGGAACTTGCAGCTTGGGTATTTGGAAGATGGTGTTCATAACCTTCTATCATATTGTGCTAGTGTCAGTATTCTCATTGACAGTATTGGCATTTGTTAATTCTGCTATTATTATTGCTAAATATGTACATTTATAGACATCTGTCTTATCTTCTTAGTCATGAATTCTAAACCTTGACATAACACATTATTAGACATATCATTAACATTTTATGCTTTTTAAAAATGTGGTGAGATGCCTCTTCTGTTTGTGGAGTAATGTGAACAACTTTTCTCTCTTGACACAATAATTATGCAAGCAATTGAAGTTTAAATATCTTGCCTTAATTGTGTGATATTTCTTTATAGGTATACAACAACAAAAAAGTCACAGCTACTAGTGCCACTCTTTTTGTATAATATTTTATTAACATATCACATGAGGAATCCAAGAAGATAGAAAAATAAGGACTATTATCCCCACTTTACATTTGTAATAGTTGAGGCCAGTTTAGTGACTTGACCGTGGTTGCTTAATACAGAAAGTGGTGGGAAGGAAGCATGAAATCAGCACTTTTGTTTCCCAACTCAAATCTCTATTCTTTATGCACTTCTCCCTCACTCTAGAACCCTGGAAAATGATTTTCCTTAGTTCTGCTTTTCCTAAGTAGTGATCATATATTTGATTGTCTTACTTCCCAAATCTGAGCTGGGACCTTTAATTTGGAGCCACAGCAGTGGCAACAATAACAGATCTTTCTCTGATACTGTCTCTTAGTTGCCAGAGATTGTGCTTGGCATTTTATAAGCATTTTCTCTAATCTTCTTACTAATCCTAAGTAGTAGGATAGTAATATAGTAGATAAGTAATAACCTAAGTTTATAAATAAGAAAACGGATTGTTTTGTCAAAGGGTGTGTGTGTGTATGTGTGTGTGTGTGTGTTAGCTTGTCCCCAAACCTTTTATGCAGTTTAGCTTCACTAACTTTAGGAATACGAGTGCTGCACAGTTACCCCCAAGACCATTTGAAGGTTTAATTATTTACAGTCATTTTACACTGACTTTGGTTTGGGGATTATTGAATAATGCATTGTTGAGTTTAATTGAGTCAGCCTCTCTGACGGAAGATACTAAAGGCCGAATGAAACAAAAACTGAAACGTGCTGTGCAACATGTACGGAACTGAGTGAGTGTGAAAGAACGTTAAGGTCTCTATCTGGGTACATGGAAGCCAAACACATTTTCTTTTAAAGGTTCTATTTATTTGACAGAGAGCACACAATCAGGGGAGCTGCAGGCAGAGGGAGTGGGGGAATCAGGCTCCACATGGAGCAAGGAGCCAGATGTGGAGCTTGATCCCAGAACCCTCAGATCATGGCCTGAGCTGAGGGTGATTACTTAGCCGACTGAGACACCCAGGTGTCCCAGGAAAACACATTGTATATGAAAACTGGATCTGAGGACCTATGTGATCCTGAGTGTAAATGTCAGGGTACAAGCAAAAACTCCAGGTAGCCTTGCAGACTTTCAAGGCACAGACCTGGTAAGACCAAAGCCAAGTTCTCAAACAGTGAAGAGGGACCCAGGTAATATATGAATTATACAAGGAATGACAGAAAATTTCATAATTTTCATAAGTGATGAAAAGGAGTAGGAAAATAGGATGGCAGACCTGAAGGACCAGGAGGATGGAGGGGTATTCTGAGCTAGTAGGTGGGGAGGGGCTCTGGACACACCTTGTTCAACTGTCCCCTCCCTCACCCTCAGAAACTCTTTGTGACCGTGCTCTGTGATGTAAGCCTGGGGACGATATATATTCAGCGTGTGCACAATATAGGCTGTCTTGTGATTCAGACGATGAAGTTCCAACACTGGAATGTTCTCTCATTTCTGAATAGCGATACTAAACCATGTCTGAGCTCTGGCTCAACATGCTTGGAGATTGATCCCAACTTCACCTTCCTGTGCAGTTTGGGATTGCTCCTTCTGTTCCTGTGCTACCTGGTGGGGATTCCATTTCTAAATTGGAAAAGCAAAACTACCCAAAAGGTAAGAAACCCTTGGGGAGGGGAGGAACTCAACATAGATTATTACGGTTTTCATTTCTAATCCAAAATTTTATTCCTTTTTTTTTTTTTAGACTTTATTTAAGACAAAGGAAGAGAGCAGAAGTGGGGTAGAGGGGCAGAGGGAGAGAGAAACAGGGAGTGCAATGTGGAGCTAGATCCCAAGACCCTGGAACCCTGACCTGACCCCAAGGCAGACACTTAACCAACTGAGCCATCCAGGAGCCCTAATCCCAGGTTTTAAAAGGAGTTTGGTAGAGTGGGAGAAACACCTAAAATGGGAAGTCTTAAGAGAACAGACATTCACTCCTCTAGGAAAAGAGGCCTGGCAGGGGTAAGTGTTAAGAAAGAACTAAGGTTTCTACTGGAAACTACAGTCTATCTGGGTATGGTGGTGGTTCTTGGATAAAATCCCAAACTCAGGGATTCTGTAGTCCTGGATTGGGTTATTTTGAGAGGATGGGGTCTGTGTAAGAGAACAAAGTTTCCCAGCACTCGACCATATCAAGTCACATTCCCAAGTCCAGCATCACTTGATCAAGCCTTCCTTCATGCTGAGATGATCAGAACACTGCTAAACCTCTGAGAAGACAGTGAGGTCGGAGCTATGACCTAGTTTACAGGGTCCTACCTGAGGCAGCACAGGTGTGACTGTTGGGCTTCCTTTTCTATGTCCTCATTGAACAAAGGACTTCTGATTGTGGACCTCCTAGACAGAGTCATCCCCTGGATTTTCCAAAGAGTAAATATTGACAACATTTTATCACCTTTAAAACTGAAAAAAGCAAGGAACACAAAGTTCTACTAAAGTCCTAGAATTCTTGCATAAACGATGTTTCCATTTCTGAGAGAAGAGTAAGACATGGGTCCCAACCCCCCTCATTCTTTTCATTTTTCTTCTAGCATCAGGACAGAGCCAAGAGGAGGAGGAAAGGAGGGACACTGGAAGGTAAGGTTCTGCCTATTCCACCTGAGCTCTCTCCAAGGCTGATGCTTGCTGTCCTCTCCATGAGGGCCCGGTCCATGAACTCTGAGGATGCGAGCTGCTAGATACATTCCCTCAGAGGAGAGGCTCATGGAAATGTAGCCAGAGTGCAAAACCCTTCTCAGATCCCTGCTCTGACCATTATTGAGCACTGATGGATCTGGACAAGTGCTTCCCACTAGGTGGCCGTGTGAGATGACAAGAGTCAGAACTTCTGTCTCCTGACTTTGTGAAAGCTCTCTGACATCATGGACCTTCAGGAGTCTTCCCTGACCTCTCTGCTTCACAGAGGTGGTCTGATCATCACATGGATAATTTACATGAAAGTACTTTATACAGGAAGCTAGATTACTAACCAGCTTCATATCACTGGCCATTTGCCCTCATCTATTGATTGTTGGGGCTTTCAGAGTCCAACATCCCAAGGCTGTCCTATAAGGGGACTCCTGGATTAATACCTATGTTTCTACTTTCACTATATAACTCAGTCTCCTGTTTCCCCAGATGGCAGATGGTACCAACGGGTAGTGGAGGAGACCCGGAAGCTGATCTCGATTTTAAGAAGGTGACCAGTTTCCCCCCTTGATCCTATTGCCTCTTAGAGCAGGTTTTATGCAATTGCAGGATTCACTGCAGTCTGTCATAGCCATGGGGTGGGGGTGCCATAGGAACAGATATTGGGGTGAAGGCTACTGAATACACTGTCAGTTCATAAAAGTGGGGCATTGTGAAGGGATAGCAGGCTTCAGGTGGCCCCTCCCTTGTCAGGTCTGCATGGCCACCTCCCCTTGTTCTGGTCCTGGCTGCAGTTTTTTACCTCCTGTCTCCTGCAGCCCCCTCGGCTGGCATCATGATACCATCCACTTTCGTCAACTGTTATGTCCAGACCCCTCCTGTGAGTTAAGTAACAGCACATCTGCTGAGATCAATCGGCTGCTGTTCCTGCAGGCACTGGAAGATTCTACTTCCTTGCCTTCTACAGCTCCTGTGACTTCTTCATCATTCACTCTCTCCACTGACCTCTCAGCAGTCCCTCCAGGAGAGCTAATACCAGCTTCGCTGTCTGAGTCTTCCCCACCACCTGCCTCCATCTTCTCACCTAACCCAGTGATCCCTGTGGCTGATTTCTTTCCACCCTCACCACCGGGTGATTCTGTGCCTCCAGAGCCCTTTCCTTCCTTGGATTCCAAATTCCCAATGGACCATTTCCCAGCCCAGCCCCCTGACTTTCCACCTCCTGTCCCACCCCATCATGCCCATTCAGTGGACCGTAGCGTCCAAACAGAGACAGTGTCCCTAAATAGCCTTTCCCAAGATGTCAGCCCCTTTCCGGAGTTGTGGGAACAGTGTCCATATCCTACCACCTTGGAGGAGGGCCATTTACAGCAAACCCCCATCCAGTTTGGGGTCTCCAAACTCTGCATAGTGAGTCCTTCCCTGCTGCGGATGCCTCAGATAACATCTCGAATGCCTCCCCAGAGCAGGAATCCCCAGGATTTCCCCATCCACTTCCTCCATCCATGCCTGAGAACCCGCCTCAACTCCTGCCTCAAACCCAGCCCCTACCCATCCCTCATGTCCAGCCCCAGGCCCATCTGGTCCTCTAGCCTACATCAGCATCTGTGGAGTGTGTTTTCACAGACCTCACAATGAATCCAACCGTCTCACATCAAAAGAAATCCAACAACTGGAATGGAACGTGTTGCAGAAGTTACAGAAACGTGTGTGGGGTTTACCCACTATAGTCCAAGGATCCCAGGAGGACTACTGTTCTGCATCTAACCCTTGTTTGAGCCACAAGGCCACCAAGGCCCAAGTTGTAATCTCTGTCACTCCTGGGCAGTTTCCTCTGAATGAAGAGCTTCAGAGAAAACTAGAGTCTCATCTTCAAAAGAGGCTCATCCTACACCAGAGGGGCCTAACCCGCAGGATCTATGAGTCTCTAGCACTGACTCTTCCACAGCTACCTGAGTCTCAGCGCCATGGTGGACGCTCGAGGAACTCTAATAAGAGTCTGATCAGAAGGAGTAGGTCAAAAAGCGTGTATGTGGAGCTCCCAGAAATTCTGCTAGAGGACATTTCCTGCAAAGATGACCTGGAGAAGGATCAGGGACAGAACCCAGAGAATGATATGGGATATGGTTCTGACCAAGAACATAGCCCATCCGTGAAAAACTCCATGGTGTCTGTAGAGACTATAGGACAGAGACAACTTGATAATCCCGTGAAGACTGTGCATATAATTCATGGCATTCCGTGGAGCAGACATCACTTGTTTCTAATAAATCCCAGAATGAAATAAAACAGGGAAGTTTGCCACCATCACAGGTTGAGGAAGACTCCCTGAATAACTTCCAGGAGCTTCCCCTTGTTACACCTACGGCAGCACAGACGCTGGAAGACCATATTAAAAGGCTTAATAAGAGGGTGACTTGGGGCCTTCCCCCTAGGGTCCTTGAATCCATACAGCACTTTAAATCAAAAGAGTTTAATGGAAGCTTGACATCTCTCTGTGGACAGAAAGCAGGAACAGCAAATTCAGCCCCCATCCCCGATCATCCTTTCCCTGCCACCTCGACTGCGGGCAAGGAGGAACAAAGAATTTTGAGGCCATTAGCCTCTAATATAACCCATCAGACTCCTACATCTGTCAAACGTGACTCCATAGGCAACAGATGGCCCCCAAGGCCGCCTAAAAGGCAAGGTGCACTCAGACGGCCTACAAGGCAAGGTGTGCTCACATGGGAGCCAAAGGTCAAAAGTGCAAATGACGATACTGGAAGGGGACAGTAACCAGGCATAAAGGGGAAGAAGCCATAACCTGGTGGTGTGCCCACAGAGTAAATATTTCTCTAGTAACATGTTGTCTGTTCTGTGTACTGTCTTGGGAGCAATGGTTTTGGGCAAATCAGTTCAGCCGTTACTGATTGCTTCCTTCATCTTCTAAAAGGTGACCAATCTCCTGGACCTCTTGGGAAATAGGTATCATGTGCCCCCGAAAGCCCCAAAAGCCCATTCTCCCTCTGATGGGCTCTCTCTCCTGTCCCATGGCTTAGCCTTCCTGAAAATATACAGTAGCTCACACCTCTCCCCTCACTGAATGTTTTACACCCTTTACAGTAAGTCTTCTATATCAGAGGAGAATCAAAGACAGGTATAGTTTTCAGAAAATAATGATTAAGACACTGTTGTTTCTTTACTGTTATTGTGTTAGCTTAATCATTACTTAGAAGTCAGTGATCAGAGGATCCCACAGGTGGATGAACTCGAATGGGAGTGTTTTCAGGGGATGGGGTGTTGTTCTTGGGCTGGTTGGGGTAGTGTCAAAGAATACCCTAGATGCTGCTGATGAATCTGTCCTTTAAGTCACTTTAAACTTGACATTGACTTTCCTACTGGAAGTGCTTCCCATCCCTGGGTGTTTCTTCATGCTGCTAGACTGAGGATCTTTTTTGCAGAACCAAAGCATCACTTATCTGTTAGTTGTAGTAATGTTGACAAGGCAGCAACCACCTTCCAGTATAAGACACCTTTGATGAAATGAAAAGGTGGAAGAGAAACCTTGCTGGAGGAACAGAAGTTTATGTCTAATCATCCCCTTCTCAGGACCCTGTCCCGCTCCCCTCCTTCCTCAGTCTGATCCAGGCACCACCACTTTGAGGCAGACTGGAATCTGGCACAGCGTACCGATGCCTTATACCAAAAAGGCATGGCTCTGTTCCTTGAGTATGCAAGCAATACCTGCAGGCTGTCAGGCATGGCATCCCCTTTGGGGGAAGGTGATTTTGGTGCCTGACTTCAATCCACACTTGATGACAATATATAAGATACGGCCTTTACTATGGCTAGGATGGCGGTTTGCCACCTTCAATATTCACGGCCTTAGTGGAGCCATGGTAGCTCTTCCCCAGAACACGTGCAACTTATGAACCAGAGGTGAGTTCTAGACTGTGTACCAGGATACAGATGTTTGGGGGCTTATCATGGAACTCCATGGGTTGCTTTTTTTTTGGGGGGGGGGCCCATGACAGCACAGATTCCCACACTTAAAACAGGGCTCTGGACGGAGGGCAACTCCACCTCAGACTGGGACTCAAAATGGGGTGAGTGTGCTAGAGAACACCTGAGGTAGTCTTCTGGACAGTCTCAGGACTGCTCAGTGCTAAAACAAAAAACCAGTTGTCTGAGGATTTTGAAGGGACGGTGTGGGAGGTTTGGGGGGACCAGGTGGTGGGTATTAGAGAGGGCATGGATTGCATGAAGCACTGGGTGTGGTGCAAAAATAATGAATACTGTTATACTGAAAATACAAAGTAAGAAAAAAAAACAAACAGTTGTCCATGACCTCTCTTACTACCACACTTGTACACTTGTAGCTTCTTGTCCAGGTTATCATTGACCCTACACTATCTGAATGTTGGGGTCAGAGAAAGAATGCATATTTGAATTTGTGGAGGCCCTGAGTGGGACAATAGGTGGGAAGGGGCCCCGGGAAGGGAGCCTGAAGAGGTGAGGAGGGGGTACAGGAGGCTCTAACATCTATGCGGACAGACCAGCCAGTAATCCAGCCTGCTGGTTCCTACATAATCTCATTTTAGAGTCCATTATGGCCAATCCAGTGCACTTCTTGCCACGCTGTAGGGCTCATTACCGGGAATACTTATGGCATCAGAATCCTATAGTTTGACATTCTGTCCCTCTGCCTCATGCCCCTGTCCTTCCAGCTTGTATGTCCCTGTTAATTTTTCTACTCACATCATTCACCTTCCACTTCTTGCCTATCCAGCAAGGGCTTGTTCTTCCTTTCCTCACTCTCCAAGGTACAAATGATGGCTTGTCGGGTAACCAACATATAAAAAGCACCAGCCCAGCATAGGAAATAGAGTCCATGGTACTGGAGCAGCGTTATCTGTTGACATGTGGTAGCTGCAGTTGTGGTGAGCACAGCACAGCATAGAGTTGCATACCTGACACTAATGTGATATTGCATCAGCCATTCTTCAGATAAAACAAATATGCTCTAGTACAAATGGACGAACCCATCTAATCCCCTTTAGTCCTTCTTATCTGGCAAAATCTTGTTTCTCTGCCTTTTTAGAAATGGCTTTCTGTATGTAACTGATTATTGTTTGATTAAATCTCCCATATCAAAACTGAGTCTACTCACAACTGAGTCTACTGTGTCTACATGAAATTCAGCCCCAGCACTACCTGGAAATCATTCACTCACTCCACAAATACTTATCCAAGACTTACTAACTTGAACAAAATACATGGAGTTAGGCCACTATTTCCTCAGTACATTCTCTCCTCAGTGTACCCAGATCTAATTTAATTTATTTCAAATTTTATTTGACAGAAGAAACACAATCAGAGTGAATGACAGTGGTAGAGGGAGAAGCAGGCTTCCTACCAAGCAGGGAGCAGGACTCAATCCCAGGGCACCAGGGTCCTCACCTGAACCGAAGGCAGATTCTTAACTAAATGAGGCACCCAGGTGGACCTCAGATCTATTTCAAATTTCCTTTACTTTCCTCAAAGTTAGGCCATCTCACTTGCCCAGCAGATGTGCTGTACCACAGCTCACAGAGGAGCAAGAAAGCAGTGATCGAGCCTCTCACAAAACAAAAAACAAAACAAAACAAACCCAAATCCTTCCAAAAAAAATCTCCCCATTCTCCTTTATCCTCTTCCTTCCTGTTATACAGAAAGAGGTTTCCTTCCCAATCTCAAAGGAAATATACTTTCTGAAATGTCTTCATTGAGAGAGAGCTAACCTCTGGTCTTGATAGACTGATCCAATGTTGCCAGGTCTCCTTCTGACCCCTCCTCACACTCCTTATGAGGCACCCAACATCTTTGTTTGTTTTTTAATGGTTTTACTACATCCTATTTATTTATTTATTTATTTTTTAACTATAGAAACATGTCCAAGAGCACATACAACAATATAACTACACACATATCCGCCACCCAACTTGCACTGTTATCATTGGGCCGATGTGATACACTGTGACTAAAGCGCAAAAGCCCTTTCATTTATTTATTTATTTATTTAATAAATTATTTATTTTCAGAAAAACAGTATTCATTATTTTTTCACCACACCCAGTGCTCCATGCAATCTGTGCCCTCCATAATACCCACCACCCGGTACCCCAACCTCCCATCCCCTGCCACTTCAAACCCCTCAGATTGTTTTTTGGAGTCCATAGTCTCTCATGGTTCACCTCCCCTTCCAATTTCTCCCAACTTCATTCTCCTCTCTAACACCCCTTGTCCTCCATGCTATTTGTTATGCTCCACAAATAAGTGAGACCATATGATAATTGACTCTCTCTGCTTGACTTATTTCACTCAGGATAATCTCTTCCAGTCCCGTCCATGTTGCTACAAAAGTTGGGTATTCGTCTTTTCTGATGGAGGCATAATACTCCATAGTGTATGTGGACCACATCTTCCTTATCCATTTGTCCCTGAAGGGCATCTTGGTTCTTTCATAGTTTGGTGACCGTGGCCATTGCTGCTAGAAACATTGGGGTACAGATGGCCCTTCTTTTCACAACATCTGTATCTTTGGGGTAAATACCCAGGAGTGCAATGGCAGAGTCATAGGGAAGTTCTGTTTTTAATTTCTTGAGGAATCTCCACACTGTTCTCCAAAGAGGCTGCACCAACTTGCATTCCCACCAACAGTGGAAGAGGGTTCCCCTTTCTCCACATATTCTCCAACACATGTTGTTTCCTGTTTTGTTAATTTTGGCCATTCTAACTGGTGTAAGGTGATATCTCAATGTGGTTTTAATTTGAATCTCCCTGAGGGCTAGTAATGATGAACATTTTTTCATGTGTCTGATAGCCATTTGTATGTCTTGACTGGAGAAGTGTCTGTTCATATCTTCTGCCCATTTTTTGATATGCTTGCCTGTTTCGTTTGTGTTGAGTTTGAGGAGTTCATTATAGATCCTGGATATCAACCTTTTGTCTATACTGTCATTTGCAAATATCTTCTCCATTCTGTGGGTTGCCTCTTTGTTTTTTTGACTGTTTACTTTGCTTTGCAGAAGCTTTTGATTTTGATGAAGTCCCAAAAGTTTATTTTCACTTTTGTTTCCTTTGCCTTTGGAGACATATCTTGAATGAAGTTGCTGTGGCTGATATCGAAGAGATTATTACCTATGTTTCCTCTAGGATTCTGATGGATTCCTGTTTCACGTTGAGGTCTTTTATCCATTTTGAGTTTATCTTTTTGTACAGTGTAAGAGAATGGTTGAGTTTCATTCTTCTACTTATAGCTGTCCAGTTTTCCCAGCACCATTTATTGAAGAGACTGTCTTTTTTCCACTGTGTATTTTTTCCTGTTTTGTCAAAGATTAATTGGCCATAGAGTTGAGGGTCCATATCTGGGCTCTCTACTCTGTTCCACTGGTCTATGTGTCTGTTTTTATGCCAGTACCATGCTGTCTTGGTGATCACAGCTTTGTAATAAAGCTTGAAATCAGGTAACATGATGCCCCCAGCTTTATTTTTGTTTTTTAACATTTCCTTAGTGATTCAGGGTCTCTTCTGATTCCATACAAAGTTTTGGATTATTTGCTCCAGCTCTTTGAAGAATACTGATGGAATTTTGATTGGAATGGCATTAAAAGTATAGATTGCTCTAGGCAGTATAGACATTTTAAGAATGTCTATTCTTCCGATCCAAGAGCATGGAATGGTTTTCCATCTTTGTGTCTTCTTCAATTTCTTTCATGAGTGTTCTGTAATTCCTCAAGTACAGATCCTTTACTTCTTTGGTTAGGTTTATTCCCGGGTATTTTATGGTTCTTGGTGCTATAGTAAATGGAATAGATTCTCCAATTTCCCTTTCTGTATTTTCATTGTTAGTGTATAAGAAAGCCAATGATTTCTCTACATTGACTTTGTATCCTGTGACGTTGCTGGATTGCTGTATGAGTTCTAGTAGTTTGGGGGTGGAGTCTTTTGGGTTTTCCATATAAAGAATCATGTCATCTGCAAATAGAGAGAGTTTGACTTCTTCATTGCCAATTTGGATACCTTTTATTTCTCTTTGTTGTCTGATTGCTTTTGCTAGGACTTCTAATACTATGTTGAACAAGAGTGGTCAAAGTGGGCATCCTTTTCTTGTTCCTGATCTCAATGGGAAGGCTGCAAGCTTTTTCCCATTGAGGATGATATTTGCTTGCGTCTTTCATAGATAGATTTGATGAGGTTCAGGAATGTTCCCTCTATCCCTATACTTTGAAACGTTTTAATCAGGAACGAGTGCTGGATTTTGTCAAATGCTTTTTCTGCATCAGTTGAGAGGACCTGGAGCTCATTCACAAGGAAAAGTTCAGAAGGAACTCAAACACCTGGAAGCTAAAGACCACCTTGCTTAAGAATGCTTGGATCAACCAGGAGATCAAAGAAGAACTTAAACAATTCATGGAAACCAATGAGAATGAAGACACTTTGGTCCAAAACCTATGGGATACAGCATAGGCGGTCCTAGGGGGAAATACATAGCCATCCAAGCCTCCCTCAAAAAAATTGAAAAATCCAGAACACACCAACTGTCTCTACACCTTAAGTAACTGGAGAATCAACAGCAAATCATATCAACTCCACAAATAAGAAGGGAAATCATCAAGATTAGAGCTGAGATCAATGAGGTAGAAACCAGAGATACAGTAGATCGTATCAATGAAACTAGAAGCTGGTTTTTTGAAAGAATTAATAAGATCGATAAACCGTTGGCCACACTAATCCAAAAGAAAAGAGAGAAAGCCCAAATTCATAGAATTATGAATGAAAAGGGAGAGATCACAACTAACACCAAGGAAGTAGAAACAATCATCAGAAGTTATTATCAACAGTTATATGTCAATAAGTTTAGCTACCTAGATGAAATGGATGCATTCCTGGAAAACTATAATATACCAAAATTGAACCGGTAGAAATCAACAACCTGAATAGATGGATATCTAATAACGAGATTGAAGCAGTGATCAAAAACCTCCCAAAAATTCTACCAAACTTTCAAAGAAGAAATAACACCTATTTTCCTGAAGCTGTTTCAAAAAATTGAAGCAGAAGGAAAACTTCCAGACTCTTTCTATGAAGCCAGCATTACCCTGATCCCCAAACCAGGCAAAGACCACACCAAAAAGAATTTCAGACCAATATCACTGATGAATATGGATGCTATGATTCTCAACAAGATCCTAGCCAACAGGATCCAACAGCACATTAAAAAGTTTATCCACCATGATCAGGTGGGATTCATCCCTGAGCTACAAGGATGGTTCAACATTCGTAAATCAATCAATGTGATACAACAAATTAATATGGGAAGAGAGAAGAACCACATGGTCCTCTCAATTGATGCAAAAGCCCTTTAAAACATCTTGCCAGTCATCTCTGAGACATATGCTATGCGTCCACGTTGAAGCCCTCAAATTTCTTTGATATTTATCACCTGTGCTACACACTTATACACAACAGGTGTATGCACCATTGGTGTCAAAAAGGCACTGTGCTTGGGGCGCCTGGGTGGCTCAGTGGGTTAAAGCCTCTGCCTTCGGCTCAGGTCGTGATCCCAGGGTCCTGGGATCGAGCCCCACATTGGGCTCTCTGCTCTGCAGGGAGCCTGCTTCCTCCTCTCTCTCTGCCTACCTGTGATCTCTGTCTGTCAAATAAATAAATAAAATCTTTAAAAAAAAAAAAAGGCACTGGGCTTTAGAGGCTTTGGCAATCAGTTCTGCTCTGCCTTATAGTCAATGCTGGCTTATAGCATTTTAATGAGGAACGGATGCTGGATTTTG
The DNA here is from genome assembly GCF_011764305.1 of Mustela putorius furo. Classification (NCBI taxonomy): domain Eukaryota; kingdom Metazoa; phylum Chordata; class Mammalia; order Carnivora; family Mustelidae; genus Mustela; species Mustela putorius. The sequence continues at coordinate 441,325 of NW_025422108.1, read as the reverse complement.
TCAAATGCTTTTTCTGAATCAATTGAGAGGACCATGTGGTTCTTCTCTCATTTCTTATTGATTTGTTCTATCACATTGATTTATTTGTGAATGTTGAACCATCCTTGTAGCCCAGGAATGAATCCCACCTGAACATGGTGGATAATCTTTTTAATGTGCTGTTGGATCCTGTTGGCTAGGGTCTTGTTGAGAATCTTAGCATCCATATTCATCAGTGATATTGGTCTGAAATTCTCCTTTTTGGTGTGGTCTTTGCCTCGTTTGGGAAGCAGGGTAATGCTGATTTCATAGAAAGAGTCTGGAATTTTCATTCTGCTTCAAATTTTTGAAACAGCTTCAGGAGAATAGGTGTTATTTCTTCTTTGAAAGTTTGGTAGAATCCCCCAGGGAATCCATCAGGTCCTCAGTTCTTGTTTTTTGGGAGGCTTTTGATCACTGCTTCAATCTTGTTACTAGATATCGGTCTATTCAGGTTGTCAATTTCTTCCTGGTTCAATTTTGGGAGTTTATAGTTTTACAGGAATGCATCCATTTCATTTAGGTTGTTAGCTTATTGACATATAACTGTTGATAATAACTTCTGATGATTGTTTCTACTTCCTTGGTGTTAGTTGTAATCTCTCCCTTTTCATTCATAATTTTATGAATTTGGGCTTTCTCTCTTTTCTTTTGGATTAGTGTGGCCAATGGTTTATCGATCTTATTCTTTCAAAAAATCAGCTTCTAGTTTCATTGATACGTTCTACTGTATCTCTGGTTTCTACCTCATTGACCTCAGCGCTAATTTTGATTATTTCCCTTCTTATTTGTGGAGTTGGTGTGATTTGTTGTTGATTCTCCGGTTATTTAAGGTGTAGAGACAGCTGGTGTGTTCTGGATTTTTCAATTTATTGAGGGAGGCTTAGATGGCTATGTATTTCCCCCTTAGGACCGCCTTTGCTGTATCCCATAGGTTTTGGACCAAAGTGTCTTCATTCTCATTGGTTTCCATGAATTGTTTAAGTTCTTCTTTGATCTCCTGGTTGATCCAAGCATTCTTAAGCAAGGTGGTCTTTAGCTTCCAGGTGTTTGAGTTCCTTCTGAACTTTTCCTTGTGATTGAGCTCCAGTTTCAAAGTACTGTGATCTGAGAATATGCAAGGAATAATCTCAGTCTTTTGGTATCGGTTGAGTCCTGATTTGTGACCCAGTATGTGGTCTATTCTTGAGAAAGTTCCATGTGCTCTTGAGAAGAATGAGTATTCTGTTGTTTTAGGGTGGAATGTTGTGTACATATCTATGAGGTCCATCTGGTCCAATGTGTCATTCCCTCCTCTTATTCATTGATTTTCTGCTTTGATGATCTGACTATTTCTGAGAGAGGTGTGTTAAGATCTCCTACTATTAATGTATTCATATCAATATGACTATCCTGATTAACAGTTTTCTTATGTAATTGGCTGCTCCCATATTGGGGGCATAGATATTTATAATTGTTAGATTATCTTGGTGGATAGTCCCTTTAAGGATGATGTAGTGTCCTTCTGTATTTTTTACTAAAGTCTTTAGTTTAAAATCTAATTTATCTGATATGAGAATCGCTACCCAGGCCTTCTTTTGAGGCCCATTGGCATGAAAGATGCTTCTCCATCCATTCACTTTCAGTCTGGGTGTATACTTAGTTTCAAAATGGGTCTCTTGTAGACAACATATGGATGGGTCCTGTCGTTTTATCTAATCTGCAACCCTAAATGGCATTTAGGCCATTCACATTAAAAGTGATTATTGATAGATACATTTTTTCTCATCGTGTTACCTCTGAAATCTTTCTTTCTGTAGATTGTCTCTATATTTCTATTCCATGATATTCTTAGGATTTTTCATCTTTTATAGAACCCCCCCCCCTTAATATTTCCTGCAGTGTCAACTTGGTGGTCGCATACTCTTTTAAGCCTTGTCGGTCCTGGAAACTCTTTATCTCTCCATCCATTTTGAATGTCAGTGTTCTGGGTAAAGTATTCTTGGCTGCATGTTCTTCTCATTTAGTGCCCTGAATATATCTTGCCAGCCCTTTCTGGCTTGACAGGTTTCTGTGGACAGGTCTGATGTTATTCTGATGGGCTTTCCTCTGTACATAAGGAGCTTCCTTGTTCTAGCTGCCTTCAAGAGGACCTGCCTACAATTATAATTCTTTATTCTTGCTATTAGGTGTCTCGAGAATTTTGAGAATCTATAATCTTGGGGGTGACCGTTCTGCCTCTAGTACATGAATGCTGGTTCCATTCGCAAGATTGGGAAAATTTTCATGGGGAACTTGTTCATATATAGATATATATGTTCTGAAAAGCAAAAATAAAATTGGGGCATCACGTTACCTGATTTCAAGCTTTTCTACAAAGCTGTGATCACCAAAACAGCATGGTGTTGGCATAAAAACAGACACATAGACCAGTGGAACAGAGTAGAGAGCCCAGATATGAATCCTCAACTCTATGGTCAAATAATCTTCGACAAAGCAGGAAAAAATACACAGTGGAAAAAAGACAGTCTCTTCAATAAATGGTGCTGGGAAAACTGGACAGCTGTATTTAGAAGAATGAAACTCGACCATTCTCTCACACCGTACACAAAAATAAACTCAAAATGGATAAAAGACCTCAACGTGAGATAGGAATCCATCAGAATCCTAGAGGAGAACATAGGTAGTAATCTCATTGATATCAGCCACAGCAACTTCTTTCAAGATATGTCTCCAAAGGCAAAGGAAACAAAAGCAAAAATGAACTTTTGGGACTTCATCAAAATCAAAAGCTTCTGCACAGCCAAGGAAACAGTCAACAAAACAAAGAGGCAACCCACGGAATGGGAGAAGATATTTGCAAATGACAGTATAGACAAAAGGTTGATATCCAGGTTCTATAAAGAACTCCTCAAACTCAACACACACAGAACAGATAATCATATTAAAAAATGGGCAGAAGATATGAACAGACACTTCTCCAATCAAGACATACAAATGGCTATCATGTTCATCATCACTAGCCATCAAGGAGATTCAAATTAAACCACATTGAGATACCACCTTACACCAGTTAGAATGGCCAAAATTAGCAGGACAGGAAACAATGTGTGTTGGAGAGGATGTGGAGAAAGGGGGACCCTCTTCCACTGTTGGTGGGAATGCAAGTTGGTGCAGCCTCTTTGGAGAACAGTGTGAAGATTCCTCAAGAAATTAAAAATGGAACGTCCCTATGACCCTGCAATTGCACTCCTGGGTATTTATCCCAAAGATACAGATGTTGTGAAAAGAAGGGCCATCTGTACCCCAATATTTATAGCAGCAATGACCATGGTCGCCAAACTGTGGAGAGAACCAAGATTCCCTTCAACAGACGAATGGATAAGGAAGATGTGGCCCATATACACTATGGATTATTCTGCCTCCATCAGAAAGGATGAATACCCAACTTTTGTAGCAACATGGATGGGGCTGGAAGAGATTATGCTGAGTGAAATAAGTCAAGGAGAGAAAGCCAATTATCATATGGTTTCACTTATTTGTGGAGCATAAGAAATAGCATGGAGGACAAGGGGAGTTATGAGAAGGGAGTTGAGGGAAATTAGAAGGGGAGGCATACCATGAGAGACTATGGACTCTGAAAAACAATCTGAGGGGGTTGAAGGGGCGGGGGGTGGGAGGTTGGGGGAACCAGGTGGTGGGTATTAGAGAGGGCACGGATTGCATGGAGCACTGGGTCTGTTGCAAAAACAATGAATACTGTTACGCTGAAAATAAAAAAAAAATGGTCAAAAGATGGAAACAATTCAAACATTTGTCAACTGAGAAATAGGTAAGTAAATTATAACATATCCCTATGATATAATATTTTTTGGAATAAGAAAGTCAATCCATGCCACAACAGGGATGAACCTTGAAAACATGTTAAATGAAAGAAGCCAGTCAGTAATAACCACATATGACTCCATTCCCACGAAATATCCAGAATAGGGAAATGTAGAAGCAGAAAGGAGTTCATCTTACAGCTGGAGGGAAGAGGGGAGAGGAAAATAATAGCAAAAGGTTGCAGATGTGTTTCTGTTAAGTTATGACAACGTTTTAAAATTGACTGTGGTAAATCATATTACAGAAAATCAAGGAATTATACATGTTAAATGGGTGAATTTTATGATATGTGAGCTGTATTTCAATAAAGCTGTTAAAACAAAGGATTTATAAATAAATGCTTAAAGATGACAAGAAGGGGAACATAAAGGCCAAAGGATGTGAACACATTTTTGGAAGATGGAAATCCGGTGGAGGACTGGTAACTGACTAGCAGAGCATACAAAGTGCTGGCAAATCAATTCACACTGCGAAACCTAGGAGAGGAGCAGCAACCTGGTGGCACTAGAGAAAGAGGAAATTAGTTGTTCTTGTTAGTAAGCAATGTTGATGTTGAATTTTTGTTCTTTGTTGTTTGTTTTATATTGCATATAATTTCTAATTTTTTTTTTGAGTGGGGGTGCTTTTTGCCAAAGTTGTAAAACCTTGTTGAAATGTTAGCATGTTTCAAATGTGCAGAGATGATTCCATGTTTCTCACATTGGACAGAACCTGGGACAACTGTTTTAAAGTTGGCATTGCACACATCTGGGGTTGGAGTATGGTGGAGGCACTAGCTTCTGGAATCAAAGCCAGAATTCTCAAAGGTTGGGTTAAATTTATTTTTAAAATGTATTTGTAAATAAAGTTGTGGAAAAGTTGCAAAGATGGTAAAGCCATAGATGATAAAGCTATATACCCTTTATCCAGATGTACCTATTAAGATTTTGACCTGTTTACAATCTCTCTCTCCTTTTCTCCTTCCCCTTCTCTACATAAGAAGACACATATATGCATATGAAAGCTATGCATACATTCTTGAATATTTGAGAATACATTTCATGCATCATGCACTTTCTCCCTGAATATTTCATAGTGTATTTCTTATTAAAAAGAATATTCTCTGACAGCAGTTATCTCCTTCAGTAAATTTCATGTTGATGTAAAACTTTTAACTAATCTCCCACTCAAATTCCATTTTTATCAATTCATCAAGTAATGTCCTGTGTGTGTGTGTGTGTGTGTGTGTGTGTGTGTGTGTGTGTAAACCTGCTTACAGGATTTAGTCTAGAATCACCTAGATTCTATGTATATGGATGTATATGGAATACATTCTTTGAAATACACTTTTGGTTTCTGGGTACCTTTTAATGTGGTTGCAGATGTGGTATCCTTAAAATAAATCACCTAAAATATGAAGAAAAAAATCCAGTTGCTGTGAATCTTTAGTTTCCTTTAATTGGGTTCAGTTTCTCAGCCTTTTTTAGAACAAGGCCAGGTTTGAAAAATGATTTTGCTGTGCCATATTTATAATGCCTTCATACCTGGAAATTTTTTTGGATGGGAATTATCTTGCTCAGACTTTAAAGGATGTTTTTATAGTTGTGAGTCCTAGGGGCCTATTTAAAAACAATTCCAGAAATTCAAAGATATGTGGAGGGATTTATCTTAACAGACATACATCCTACAGTCAAGGGAGGGTATGTGAAGTGGGGCGGGTTAGAAGTGTACTTTCCTTTGGGAGAGACAATGGTGAAGCTGTGGACTCAGGTTAAGAGAGGAAAAGAAGGCTGTCATTACTGGCAAACCCTCCTCATATGGGAGGGAAAGGATTGGGTGTCTAGGGCCAAGACACCCATTCCCTCAGGGAGGGAATGTAGGCAAGTCAAGTAAGGAAACAATACAGGGCTTAATTTCAACAGTTTATAATCTAAACAATGAAGCTGTAATGGTTTCAACTATTAAATGATTAGGTAACATGGGGAGAAGAAATAAATACATATAACCATCAATAAAAATGACATTATCATGTAAAATTGGTAGAGATGACAATAAGGCATTTTGGTGAAAAGGTAAGGTAGAAGGTATGTGGGAAAAACATGTTTCATGGAAGAAATAAACAAGGTTGTCATTCAAAAATCCAATAGGTATTGCTAGGTATAGTTACAGTTGTGCTCATTAGACCTTATGATAGAGGAGCTCACTTCCTAAACCTAAATCAAGGTGAGTTTGGTCTGCTGTGATGAAGCACACTTGCTCTGTAAAATAAAGGAACCTTTAAAAATGTTGGGGGGAGAAGGGGGACTGGACAGAGAGGAAAGAGGGAGCAGCAGGGAGAGACACTATACACGTGGAAGAGAATCTATAGGGTGTGAATAGCCCAAGAGGGATTTGGTGAAATTATAGAATTACTAAAAATTTTTAAATTGTTTGCCTCAGTTCCATGGATATGTCATGCCCTTGTCTCCCTCTTTGTCATGCTTTCTGTTCCTTGGTACAGGCTATTCTGCTTTCTCATGCTTTTTGGTGAACCTTTTGAATACTTTTAAGGAGCTGTGGGGGTGGGGCTGCGGCTGAGTCTATTTCTGACTTCATTCAGGGAAAAATGCTTGAGGGAGAGCTGCAGCTGAAGGCAGAGTAGATCTTGAGAATGTAAATCCCGGGGTACACCAAACCTTCAGAGATGAATTGAGGTCCAAAATGAGATCAACAAGTAGAGAGAAGGGTCTCAGGTAATATCAGGATAACAGGGGACCGAGAACATTTCACCAAGGTAAATATATGATATGTGACTAGGTGGAGCAGGAAGGTAGGCTGGAGGCATCTAACATACCAGGAAGGATGGACACATTTGCTGGGCTGCATAGTGGGAAAAGGGTTGCATGTGAGTTTCTCTATCCTGTGTTGTCCCCTCCCCAGCACTCAGGAACCTTTGGTGTCTATACTAAAGCCCTGTGATGTGGGCCTGGAACTCTAGTCTAGCACATGCATATTCCATGCCCAGCTGCCTGAGGCAGGAGTGCACTTGCAATGATGTGAATCATCTATGTCTGAGAAGCCGTACTACACCATGGCTGAACTCCAATTACACTTGCTCAGTTTTCCCATCCTTGCCTTCCTGGGTTGGGTGGGGTTCCTCCTCCTGGTGCTGTGCTACCAAAAGAGGAAACCGTTTTTACCAGTATTTGGAAACAGAAATTCAATCAGGTAAATAAAGACCCTCAGAGATACTAAATCTTTCTTTTCAAACAGATGAATTCAAAACAACTTCCAAATGATACTTTTGCTGAATCTTACAAATACTAAGTAGTTTTTTTTATTCTATTCTATTCTATTTTATTTTATGAGTCTCTATGCTCAGTGTAGAGCCCAAGACAGGGCTTGAACTCATGACCCTGAGATCATAACCTGAGCTGAGACCAAAAGCCAGATGCTTAACCGATTGAGCCACCGATGTGCCCCTTCAATTGTATTTTAATTTTCATTTGGTTTAAAATAGTTTTTTTTTTTTTTTGAGTCTCCTTTCTTGGCCTGTGTATTAGCAGTGTGTCATTTAATCTAATCTAAACATGTTGGGATTTCCAGCTATCTTTCTGTAGTTGATTCCTAGTTTAAGTCTATTATGGTCTGAAAACATACTGTGTGTGATTTCTATTTTATATTTGTTAAGGTGTGTTTTGTGTCCTTGAATATGGTCCATCTTAGTGAACGTTCCATGTGAGCTTGAGAAGTATGTGTATTCTGTGGTTGGATGAGGTATTCTATAAATGTCAATTAGAGCAAGTTGATTGAGGATTATGTTTGGGGAAACTATATCTTTACTGGTTTTCTGCCTGCTGAATCTTCCCATTTCTGATAAGGGCTGTTGAAATCTCCAGCAATAACAGTGGATTCATCCATTTTTTCTTGCAATTGTACCAGTTTTTGCCTCACTTATTTTGACACTATGTTGTTACATGTGTACCTGTTAAAGAGTGTTCTGTCTTCTTGGAGAATTGACCTCTTTGTTGTTGTGTAATGCTCTTCTTTACCCCTGGTAATTTTCCTTGTTGTGAAGTTTGTTTTGTCCAAAAGTAATAGAGTGACTCCTGTTTTTTTGTTTTTTTTGTTTTTTTTTTTTCATTAGTGTTAGCATGGTACATTTTTCTCTGTCCCTTTGCTTTTAATCTATCTGTATCTTTGTATTTAATGTGGGTATTTTATAGACAACATATAACTATGTCTTGTTTTTTGTTTTGTTCTGTTTTGTTTTAATCTGCTCTGACAGTCTACTCTTTTTTTTTTTTTAAAGATTTTATTTATTTATTTGACAGAGAGAGATCACAAGCAGGCAGAGAGGCAGGCAGAGAGAAAGGAGGAAGCAGGCTCCCTGCTGAGCAGAGAGCCCGATGCGGGCCTTGATCCCAGCACCCTGTTATCATGACCTGAGCCGAAGGCAGAGGCTTAACCCACTGAGCCACCCAGGCGCCCAGTCTACTCTTTTAATTGGTGAATTTAGACCACTTCCATTGAGTGATTTTTAAATATAGTTGGATTAAAATCTCTCCCTTGTCCATACTATGTGCTATTCATTATACCTATACTTCCCCTCTTTCCCTGTTTTTTTTTTTTTTTTTTTTTTCTTTCTGGTTTTAAACAAGCATTATATATAATTCTACTTTCTCACTTTTGTTAGTCTATCAATTATTGTGTTTAAAAATATTTTAGTGGTTGTCCTAGAGTTTGTAATATACATTTACAACTACTCTAAGCCCACTTTCATATAATGTTATATCACTTCATAGATAGTACAGGAGTGTCCAATTCCTCCTGTCCCTTGTAACATTGATGCCATTCATTTCACTTATCCATATACTATGATCACCCAACACATTATCATTATTATTATTAGGTCAAATGAGAATAAGATGAATGAAAGTTTTATTTGAGCCTCATTCATTCCTTCTCTTCTTTCCTTTATGTAGGTCTGAGTTATTTCCCTTCTTGCCAAAGAACTTCTTTTAACATTTATGCAGGGCAGGTCTGTTGGTGATGAGTTCCCTGTTTTTATTTGTCTAAATTTTTATTTCTCTTTTACTTTTGCAGAATAATATCAATAGATATAAAATTTTGGTTGTTGTTTCTTTCAACACTAAACATTTCACTCCAATCTCTTACTTTCATGGTTTATGATAATAAGTCATGATTTTTATGTTTTTTTCCTCTAGAGGTAGTGTTTCTATTTCCTTCTGGATTCTTTCAAAGTTTATCTTTTGTTTTCCTACAGTTTGAATATGATATGTCCAGGTATAGACTTTTTTAGTATTTCCCTGCTTGGTGTACTCTGAACTTTCACAATGTATCATTAATCTGTTTGTAATCTTGGAAAGTATTTGGCCATTATTACTTCAAACATTTTTTTCTGTTCTGCCTTCTTCTGGTATTCCAATTACATATATATTACACAGTTTGAAACTCAGTTCTTGGTTATTCTAGATTTTAGGATTAAGAAAATTCTTTTTCTCTTTGTATTTCAGTTTGGCAAGTTTCTAATGACATTTATGCAGACTCACATATCTTTCGTTAACTGTATGCAACCTACAGATGATTCAGTCAAAGGCATTTTTCATTTGTCATACTGCTTTTGTTTTCTAACATTTCCTTTGATTCTTTTGTAGAATTTCCTTCTCTCAGCTTACATGCATCATCTGCTTTCCTATGTCATTTACCTATTCCATTAGAGTCTTTAACATAATAATCATGTTTACTTTAGCTTCTGCATATGAGAATTCTGAAATGTGTAATTTCTGAACCTGATGCTTGGTTTGTCTTAACAGTTTGCTTTTTCCTGCCTTTTAGCATGTCTTGTAATTTTTCTTTGAAAGCCAAACATGATGTATTGGGTAATCAGAACTGAAATAAAGAGACCATTAATGTGAAGTCTTATGTTAATCTGGTTAGGTGTTGGGGTGTGTTTAATATTTACTGTAGCTATACATATCAGAGGTTGCCATTTCCTCTAGTATCCTTGTTTTTGTCTCCCGTACTATTTTTAGGTTTCCCTAAATCTCCCTAAATAAAACCCATACCTTGCAGCTCTTTTTAGCTGTGATCCTGTTCCTACACTGGAGCCGTCAATACTGTAGTAAGGTGTGAGGGGAGGGGATATGATTAATCATTTGTCTTTTAATGATGGCCTTATGTTCCTGGATTGTGATGTTCACTAGTGTTTCAGAGATTTTTATTTTGTTTTGTTCCACTCATTGGATGAGAGAGGAAATCTAGAGGCAGCTGCCATAGTTGGGTAATTTACCTTCTCCCATGGGACATAATGCTCTGGTAGGCTTTTCCCCTCTGAGTAGGCTTTTGTTATGGAAAACACTCTGGGAATATTTCAAAATATTTTCAAAATGGTTACCTATCTCCCTAACCCTACTCTTCCTGGCCAGAAAATGCCAGAGAGCATTGGGGGGGGGGGGGGCGTAGCTATTTATTATGAGAACCAGGTTGGGTTCCTGGTAATAAAACCCATATAAGTTGGGGGGGGTCCCATCAGATTGTGAGTCCAGGAATTTCTCACTCTCATGCTAGGCCATAGGCATCCTCCAGCAATTTGTCGAAGTGTCTGTTTAAGTGTTCCTACCGGGAGAGCAGTGTTGAGCCTCCAGTGCCCTCTGTTTCAGGTAAGCTAATCTTAGGTATGATTTTTCTGCATTGATACTCTCTGGAGATTTGAGGTATTTGTTTGTCACTATTATTCCAAGAAAAGTCATTGATTTTTAGTCTGTTCAGTTTTTTAGTCTTTTCAATCCAGAGGTTGCCCTTCAGAGAATGGATTCTTTGTTTTCCTGTTCCTTTTCCCAAATTTATAAATGCTTTTGATAGGGTTAGAGAAATACCTAAAATGGGAAGTCTTAAGAGAACAGATATTTGTTCTTCCAGGAAAAGAGGCCTGGCAGGGGTAAGGGTTAAGGAAGGACTAAGGTTTCTACTTGAAACTCACAGTCTATCTGGGTATGGTGGTAGGTCTTGGGTAAAATCCCAAATACAGGGATTCTATAGTCCTGAATTAGGTTATTTTGAGAGTATGAGGTCTGTGTAAGAGAATAGTTTCCCAGAAGCTGATCATGAGTCACATTCCCATGTCCAGCATCACTTGATCAAGCCTGGACTGATCAGGAGAAGAGTGCTTAGCCTCTGATAAGACAGTGAATTTGGAGCTATGACCTAGGATACAGGGTCCTACCTGAGGCAGCATATATGTGACTGTTGGACTTCATTTTCTATGTCCTCATTGAACAGTGGAATTCTGACTGAGAATATCAAGTGTGGACCTCCCAGACAAAATCCTCCTCTGAGTTTTTCAAAGAAGTAAATATTGACAATACTTTACCACCTTAAAAACTGAAAAAAGCAAGGAACACGAAGTTCTATTAATTAAAGTCCTACTATACTTGGATAAAGAATGTCTCCATTTCTGAAAGAAGATTTAGACATGGTCCCAAGCCCCCTCATTCTTTTATTTTTGTTCTAACATCAAGGCAGAGCCAAGAGGAGGAGGAAAGGTGGGGCTCTGAAAGGTAAGTGTCTGCCTATTCCACCTGAGGTCTCTAAGGTGACCCTTTCTGTTTTCTCCATAAGGGCTCAGGTCCATGATCTCTGAGGAAGCCAGCTGCTAGATATGTTCCCTCTCAGAAAATAGAGGCCTCAGAAGAGAGGCTCATGGCAAGGTAGTCAGAGTACAAAACCCTTCTCAGATTCCCTGCTCTGACCATTACTGAGCATGAAGCAGTGATGGATCTGGACAATAGGTGTTGCCCATTAGGTGGCCATGTGAGGTGTCAAGAGTCAGAATCTCTGTCTCCTGACTTTGTGAAAGACCTGTGACATCATGGATACTCAATTTCCTCTTTGAGATGACCATTGACTTATGATCCACATAGGATGTTTTTCAGAATGACATAGCATAGATAATATGTAGAAAAGCCCATTGTGAATGATAGAAAAATATAGGTCTTATTATTATAAGCATTGATCATGTGACCTTATATCCTAATTCTTGGAGCTCTCCAAGTCCAATCTACCTACGGTATCATGTAAAGGACATTCTACTTAGCTTTTTATGAGCTCTTTTGCTTCTATCTTCATCATTCTCCTGGTTTCCTGGGTTGGAGAACTTGCCAGAGTCAAGTAGAGGAGGCAAGAAAAGTGCTTTCTCTTCTAGAAAGGTAACTAAACATTACCTTTTTTCCTGTACCCCACTTTTAAGCAGAGTCTTTGAACTTCTAGAGCCTCAGGAAAGCCTGGAATTGACATGGGATGGAAAATCCTCAGAGTTAGAATTTGAAAGTCCTGGGGATGTGAATGGGGAACCTACCTTTGCCAGGGTCACTTATGTTCATTCTGGTCCCGGCTGCAGCTTTGTACCTCCTGTCTCCCACAGCCTTCTAGGCGGCATCATGATACCATTCACTTTTGTCAACAGTTATGTTGAGACCCCCTCTGTGATGTGTGTAATACCCCAACTGCTGAGATGGATCAGCTGCTGTTCCCTGAGGCTCTGGAAGATACTACTCCCTCTGTTATCCCCTTGGCTTCCACCCCTCCTGTGACTGATTCGTCATTCACTTTATCCCCTGACTTCTCAGCAGTCTGTCCAGGAGACCTAATACCAGCCCCTTTGCCTGAGCCTTCTTTACCACCCCCCACCATCTTCTCACCTAACCCCTTTAGCTGATTTTTTCTTACCCTCATCCTCTGGTCACACTCTGCTACTAGAGTCAAAAGCCTTGGATTCTCAGTTTCCAGTGAGACATTCCATATCCCATCCCCTTGCCATTCCCCCTTCCAAACTACATGACATTTAGAAAGGGGATACTGTTCTCCAACCAGAGGCTACTTAACTTCTAAATACCATCTCTGCTCTAACCCCACCATTTCACAAGATATCAACCTCTTACCAAATCTGTCTCAGACAAGGAATCCTACTGATTCATTTGCTTGTCATCATGCTCCACCAACTGTTTCACCACTGCCAGACTGCCCTTTAACTGCGACTCAATCCAAATTGATTTCCATCTCATTGAACCCTGTTCCTGAGAAGTCATCTCTAGATAGCCCTGGTGGGCTATCCACTGATGTCCCAATAATCAGACGTAGTGATTCTTCAAGTCTGTCAAGTTCAGATTTCTCCTCCTGGCAGGCTCATGCCAAGAACATGTTCCTCCCCACATTATCACACTCCAGTTCTCAGCAAAAGCAAGTCTACCTCCATCAACCAGAAACCTATCTCTGGAGAGACTCTGCTACTAGGGACTATGCACAAGGAGGCCAGTGGAATTTCTTTCCCTGGCCTTAACTCTCAGCCCCTCTTGGAGAGACAATGGCTTTCTGATTTTAGAGAAGAAAGCAGAAGGGGCCATTTCCCAAACAAATGTGGTCAGAATACCAATGGACATCTTTGGGGAATTTGTTGCAGCCATTTGATGTACAGTTCACTACAGCCCACAAAACTGGCTGGAACACTGAAGGCAAACCAGAGCAGCTCTCTATCAACAGTTCCTCTATATCAAGGCTTTGGCAGGAAACTTGCATCAGAAATATACCCAGTACTTCTGAGGTATTCTTTCTTTTCACAATGAGTCCTTCATAGCCACTGTCCTATTTTCTAGTAGTATTTCCCCACTAGATTCTCACACTGTCTTATTCAATGGAATTCATAATATCTCTGCTATCAAAATGCAAGCATCTCCACCACTTCCTTATTCCCAATCCCTTGCTCTCCCTGGTGGACATCCCCAGCCCTTGCCTCAAACCCTGCCCCAATCCCAGCTCCCATATTTCACTCAGGTGAAAATCCAGGTCTATTTTCAGTCCTGCCTCCCATCTTTTTCTTCATCCCAGATTAGGGACTATGCAGTGTCTTTCCATATATCCAAGAATGAGTTCCATGAGAGGGTCCAAACAAAGTTCCAGCTAGGAAGGATATGAGGAGTAATCTTGGATATATCCTGGGGAAGAGTCCAGAAAACAGCCCTCATATCTTGACAGAAAATCAACACCTGAAATGGCACGTATTGCAGAAGTAACAGGAATTTTGTAGGGTTTAGTCCCTGTGTTCCAGAAATCTCAAGAAACCACTTGTCTTCAAACTCCCAACCTTCCATTTGTTATCTGGTCATCCTATGCTTATGTACCAGTCTCCATCATTCCTGGCCATTTTCATATCACCTGTGAACCCCAGGAGACATTGGAGTTACATAGTCCAAGGAAGGTAATCCCACGGTGGTGTCTCCATGACTGTAGAAGTCTAGAGCCCCTAGCATTGATGGAGTCTCAGCATAAATGAACAGAAATCTCTCAGCAAAAAGGCAGACATGTTCACTCATAATTCTCTGAGCTTGAGGGCCATAGTAGCAGGGATCTAGCAAAGACTGAGTTGCATCTCCCTGAAAGGTTCCATGAGAGGGTCCAAACAAAGTTCCAGCTAGGAAGGATATAAGGAGTAATCTTGGATATATCCTGGGGAAGAGTCCAGAAAACAGCCCACAAAGGGTCTCAGAAAGGTCTGAGGGCTGCCTTGGTGACAAGTAACTGTGTGTGTAATTCAAGGAATCACTCAGGGAATGAATTATTAAATGTCTCAAGGAAGGGCACAGACTAGGATCAAATGAAGAGCATTCTTAGATTACATATAAGCAAGAAGTTTTGCAGATCACTGGGGGTAGGATTCTTATAGGTGTGTGTTATTCGTGGGTGGCTGATGACAATACACTGCCTTTCTCTGGGAGTCCCCAGATTGCTACAGAAAACACAGATTCTAAAAATAATGGTGGGTAGGATTTACTGCCAGAGCACCACTCTAGAGCATTCTTTTCTTGATCCCAGTACACGACAGGTGCTAGAGGCCCATATGATAAGATTTTATATAAGGCAAATGTGGGGTCTACCCCTCAGGGTTCTTGAGTCCATAAAATTCTATATGAGAGAAGAGAATTCAAGAGAAGTCAAAACATGAGAGAAGTCAAAACATGGTCTCTTCCCCAATTTAACTTTCCCTCCTCAGCCATGCATATTTCTGGGGTGGATTCCAAAGCTGAGTTTCTTTAAACTTCATGAGGAAAGCTCTAAATCTTTTTTGGGAAACAGGGTGAGAACAACAAAGTCAGTCCCCACTGTGGATCATCCTCTCCTCACTATGTCATCTGTGGGCAATGAAGGATGGGGGGCCTGAAGCCCTGACACTGACCATAAAACTGCAGAGTGCATCCAGATAGCTGAGTGGGGCACCCAGACTTCCTTGCACACAGCATAATAGCTCAAGTGTGACCCAGTGAGACTGTACAAGACAACACATGTGGCCCAGAGGTGCTCACAAGGAAAGCTGGGGCTGGACATGAGCCAATGAATGAGAATGTGAGTTCCAGTAACAAAGTAGAAATGTAGCAGGGCAAAGTGATGGTAGAGAAGAATTTAGAACATTTTGTCATGCCCAACTTGTCCAGGGATATATTCGACACTGAGGAGTTCTGTACCTTCAACCCCAATCTTGGGACACCTTGAAAAACAATGAGCTGGGAAGCTACAAAATGATAAATGTCAACATGAGTAAAGTAGATCCTGGTCACAGAAGTAGATTCCCTGATCACAGAACACCCCTCACCAAAAATACTGGTTCCCCAAGATTCTAAACTATCAGACCTGAAAGGACAGATCCTGAGTAAGTTAATTTTTAGACTACAGAGTGAGGAGTATAACCAGGCTCAAGGATGTCCAACTGACATGCCCCTTCCTTCAGATAGCTTGACTTCCAAGGTTTCACTGACTCAATCCCAAAGTGTGTGCAGTGGGGACATGGAAGCATCCCAAGTGCTGCACATCCAACTGAAGGACAGCAGAATTAGCACAGAGCATCATCAGGAATCCTGGGACTCGAAGCTGTCTGTCTGTAAGGTACAGCCTATGAACTTCCCACAAAGAAGAAGTGAGACCTCAGCATCCCAAAGCAAGAAAATGCAGAAGTGAGGACTTAGGAGTAGGGACATCTGTAGGCAGAGAGAAGAGTCACTGCATTGAGGACAGAAAATGAGAGAGTGCTTCCCCAACTCTGTCACAGAATGAACAGTTTCCTCTTGAAGTTACTTTAGAAAAAAGATGAGGCAATTTTTTTTCAGTGGATCAATTCCAAGAAAAATTCACAGGGCATCAAGAAAGTCCCCAGCAAAAATCCATGTTCATGTCCACCTTAGCGCAGCACCAAGACCCAATTGAAAATGTGGCTACTTCTGGGAGTGATCAGCTTTCTGAAGCTCACAAGCTCACTTGGGAAAGTCCTAGAAGAGAAGCTGGCACATATATATGGATCTGAGGCCCAAATAGGGCCCAAATAGGGCCCAAATAGGGCCTGACAAGTGGCATCCCTCCAACTGTCAGACTCTCTCTGACCCACAGCAAGAGAAATGGGTAAGTATCAACTCCTGCAGCCAAGAAGCTGTCTGTGCTGACCAGAACCATCTTACAAATGTCAGAAAGAACAGAGACAGGGTCAGACATCCCCAGAAAGCTGAGGCCTTCAAAGATCAGCTGTTATGACAGTCATCCCACTTCTTCTATGACCTCTGGGGAGTCTGTGCCTCATCCAAGCCCCACTTGTGTGCATCAAGTATGCCAGGTCCTTTGGGCCACCAGGAGTGACCCTAACAAAAGTACTGTGTTTAGTGATTTGACTCTTCTACTCAAGCAGAAAATGTTTCTCCAGAACTTCCAGGGAGAAAAATTTTCCTAAAGAAATCATTCAGTTCTTGTTGAGAAAGCCTCACAGTTTTCATGACAGTATATTATCTGATGAGAACAACCTTCAGTACAACCAAGAATATTAATCCTCCTCAATAAATATTTCTTCTAATAGAGAGTGGTTTTACTCCGTGTGCGCACTGAGACTAGGGCTGGGGCTTGCACTCAGGTAAAGGAAGCAGTGCATTCAACTCCTAATTATTAACTCTTTTGGCTTCCTCAAGTACACCAGTTCCTTGTAAGAAGCCAGACAGTAGTCTTCTCAGTTTTATCCGGGGGTTGTTTATTTGATCCTGCTCTGATGCCCTATATTTAAAACATTTATATATATTTTTTTTCATAAAAAGTACAAAGAGCTTACTCTGAAAACCTTCAGACCTTTACAAATAGTGAGAAAAACCTTTACAGTGTAGAAGTTGACTCAAATTCTTTTCATCTGCTCCCAAATTATTTGTTGGGTGGGATGATTTACTGTCATCTAAGCCTCACCTCCTGGAGGATACTCAGGCTTATTACAGCCCAATGATACCATTTCAACATATGAGCATATGGGATAGTCTTTGAGCATGAAGAGAGTACTTCCAGGGATGTTGCCAGGGAAACTGTCATCCTGTATGGTGCTGCCTTCCCAGACATGCAACATTTTATACCAAGGTTACAGTAATGGAGGGGTGCATTAATTATCTATTGCTGTGTAATGGATATTCCAAAATTTAGTGGCTTAAAAAATACATACTTATTATGTCATGGCTTTTGTGGGTCATAAATTCAGGCAAGGCCTACCTGGATTCTCTGCTTCAAGGCTGTAATTAAGATGTCAGCTGAGGCTACATTCTCATCTGAAGGCTTGACTGGGGAAGGACGAACTCCTGTACTCATACTCATTGACACATTTGTTGGCAGGATGCAGTTCCTCAAAGTCTGTTGGAATGAGATCATTAGTACCTTGCTGGCTCTTGGCTAGAGCTTGATGTCATATGGGCTTCTCCAGCATGGCAGCTTACTTCATCAAAGCAAGGAGAGAGTCTGCAAACAAGACAGAAGTTATGATCTTTTGTAAACTAATGGAAATGATATCCCATTACCTTTCCTTTTTTCTATTAGTCAGAGGCAAATCACTAAATCCAGCTTATGCTCAAGGGGAGGAGTAATTACATGAGAGTGTGAACATCCGGAAGTGGGGATGATTGGAATCTTCTTAGAAGTCTTCCTAATGCAAGGGTTTCTTCTTGGACACCCTATTAAGTTTGATGAAGCAAAAGTAGCCAAAGGTGCCATATGGATCTTTGTCCTCATTCATATCCAAGTCATCAAGGTCAAAACTGTTTAATGGCTAAATGGAGTGGCAGCTGGCAAGTAAACAACACAGAGCCTATAGCATGCAAAGAAGGAAGAAAAGGTGGTGCAGAGAGGTAAAGTGTAGTATGGGTTTATCCTGAATGGTAAAATAAAATAAGCCCTCAGAACCATTTGACTTACCAGTATTCGGACTTATAGGGGAGGAAAAGCTAGGTGTCATATGGCTCATCCTGGCTCTATCAGTCTCTCCACTTTGCCCTAGGTCACAGACCATAGGTCTAAATAAATAACCTTCAGTTTCTGTAGACCTAGCCACACTTAGAGAGGAAGGAAACCCTACAGTTTCAAGGTTTAAGTTCTGTTCTTATTAATATATTTAATATAGTACATCCATCATTTCAAATTAAATTCTCATAGCTTGAACATCAGAGAGAATGGGTCACCCAATTGACAGAAAAGCAAGTACTAGGGATCTCAAAGTATGTAACTCCGATTTTGAGATATTTTCCTTGTTTTTATGGCTTGAAGACTTCTAACCAAGGGAGATGTGAAGGCTCAAATGGGTTGAGTTAATGGCCTTGGGTCACATAACAAGTCATATCTAATGTCTATTGTTTCCATTCAGAGAAACATTGGATGATGTACTGAGACAGACTTTGCACACTCAGAATGTATAGGAAGTCATCTGTCCAAATTACATGGTAATACCATCCACAAGTGATCTCCTACTTTTGTTCTGCTTCTAGGATTGTTTTCCTTTCTTTCATATTCCTGCTTCAATGAGAAAGCATCATGATCATAAAAAGTAAGAACTATATTAGCTGAAAAATGATTGGAGAGATGAGGATCAATTTCTCTGGAAAAAGATGTGCTTTGTGCCCACACTCAGGATCCCAGTGTTATGAAATTTCAGGAGACTGTCATTTATACATTAGTGATATAGTCTGGTGCCCAGAGAATTGTCCCTGACATATAATGCAATGGGAATGGGTTACCTGAATTTTTCAACCTCAAGCTTGATCTCTAAACCTAATGTCAGGATGGACAAAAATGCATGGATTGGTACCTTGTTGTTGACTGGGCATGGGGACCCCAGATCCCAGCTTCAGGCATTGTGAATTTCTCTGGAGCCTGGTGGTGCCCAAGGCAATCAGGTTCCTTGGGGCAGCCATCAGAAGGATTAACACAGATTTGTGCCCCAATCGGCAGTTGCAGTGAAGGAGCCCAGGCTATCTGAAGGGGCTCTTCTCTTGAGGCTTTTTGCCTAGAACTTCCACTGGCCCTGGATCAGAGCCTAAACTAGGCTATTTTACTGGGGTCACAAGGCCACATTTGGTTTTTATTAGGAAGGCCAAGTGGCAGGTTCAGAGACTTGTAGAGGCTGCCTCCTTATTTCTCCCAGGGGACTCACAGTCTTTTCTTTCCTTCATTGGTGGGGATGGGGAAGCAGGGAAAGAACTGATTTTTTTTTTCTTAAGATTTATTTGACATAGAGAGATAGAGAAAGCACACAGAAGCAGGGAAGCAGCAGAGGGAGAGGGAGAAGAAGGCCTTCGGAGCAGGGAACCTGACGTGGGGTTCAATCCAGGACCTTAGGATCATGACCTGAGCTCAAGGCAGATGCCTAACTGGCTGAGCTACCCAGGCACCCCAGAACTGATTCTTATAGAAGTGTAGGAGTGCTTCCTTGTGAAGAGGAGGTTTGGTAGGCAATGACAAGAGTGGGTAATTTTCCTCTGTAGGGATTCTTTCCCAGCTTTAAGCAGCCTTCATTTGAGGTAGGATAATTTACCAAGCTATTGACAGCTTCTTCTATTCCCTGCCAGAGGGGACTCCAGAAGGAATAAAAGTTAATGTTCCCTTTTGTCTTAGAGGAAGTTCTGACCTTCTGTTCTCATGGGTTATTAATGGTTTTCATGTTTTCTGACCCCAAAGAGAAATTGTGAGGCTCCTGTTGTATAGTCCTGTCCAGACTCTTACATGAGAGGTGTTCCCAGGTGTTCCCAGGAGAGAGGAGACAGGGGTTGACATAGGTGCTGGGTTGAAAGGAGAGTTACCTAAAGGTACCAGGGGTTCTAGTGACTTGATACTAATGGTGTAAAGATGAGTTTCTAAGTGTGTTCTGTGTGAAAGTCTCTAGGAGATAGCACAATTTTTCTTTCTCTCTCTCTTTTATTTTATTTTTTTTTTGTGTGTGAGCTTTTTCTAAATTTTTTTATTGTTATATTCGTGACTATACATCATTAGTTTTTGATATAGTATTCCAAGATTCATTGTTTACATATAACATTGCTGTTATATGTAATATTGTTGCTCTGCTGCTCCATGCAATACAAGCCCTCCTTAATACCCACCATGAGTCTCACCCATTCCTCCACCTCCCTCCCCCCTAAAACCCTCAGTCTCTTTCTCAGAGTCCCTAGTCTTTCATGGTTCGCCTTCCCCTCCTATTCCCCGCCCCTCACTTTTCCTTTCCTTCTCCTAATGTCCTCCATGTTATTTCTTATGTTCCAAAAGTAAGTGAAACCATACGATAACTGACTTTCTCTGTTTGACTTATTTCACTCAGCATAATCTTCTCCAGTCCCATCCATGTTGATGCAAAAGTTGGGTATTCATCTTTTCTGATGGCTGAGTGATACTCCATTGTATATATGGACCACATCTTCTTTATCCATTTGTCTGTGGAAGGGCATCTTGGCTCTTTTTACAGTTTGGCTATTGTTGACATTGCCACTATGAACATTGGAGTGCATATGACCCATCCTTTCACTACATCTGTATCTTTAGGGTAAATACTCAGTAATAGCACAATTTTTCTAAGGAATGAAATTATGTTTGCTGATATGAATGATCATCAAGCTGCATTACCTTGGGAGCTGCAACAAAATATTGCATTGCCCACAGCTGGGAGCTGCAACAAAATATTACATTGCCCACAGTTGGCATAGAGGTTATACAATGGGCCTTCAGTGGGCATTTCAAAGGGGGCCTTTCAGTGGGCCAAAGGAGCTTGCACAATCAATATCCCAGGGGCAACCATGATGGACTCAAGGGCAGAGTCTCCTTCTTACATATTTGCCTGATAGCAAAAGCCTCTCCTCCATCCCCATTGCCAGTAATGACTAATATTGGATACCTTCCTTTAACATGGAGTCTCTGAGCCAGATTTATTTTAATTTAGAAAAATTAGGTACTGCTTGCTGTACTTTAACTTTGCAAAACATGCTTTTATGTATACTATTCTATTCAATATTTATAATCCTTCAAAGTCAATTACTTTTCAATTTTTTACTTAAATTCAAATAATTAACATATAATGTATTATTGGTTTCAGATGTAGAGTTCGGTGATTCATCAGTCTTATATAATACACAGAGCTCATTATATCCCGTGCCCTCCTTAATGTCCCTCATGCAGTTACCCCATCCTCTTACCTCCCTCTCCCTCCAGCCACTGTCAGTTTGTTTCCTGTGATTAAGAGTCTCTTATGGTTTGTCTACCTCTCAGATTTCATTGTTTTATTTTTTCCTCTCTTCCCCTATGATCCTCTGTTTTGATTTTTAAATTCCATATATGAGTGATATCATATGATAACTGTCTTTATATGATTGATTGATTTCACTTAGCATAATACCCTCTAGTTCCATCCATGTCATTACAAATTGCAAGATTTAATTTTTTTTGATGGCTGAGTAATATTCCAGCGTGTGTGTGTGTGTGTGTGTGTGTGCACATGCCTGCACGCACGTGTGTGTCTGTCTGTACCACATCTTCTTTATACATTCATCTGTCAATGGACATCTGGGCTCCTTACGTAGTTTGGCTATTGGGGACACTGTTGCTCTAAACACTGGGATGCAGGTGCCCCTTTGGATCACTACATTCACATGTTTGAGGCAAATACCCAGTAGTGCAATTGCTAAGTCAAAAGGCAGTTCTATTTTGAAATTTTGAGGAAGCTGCATATTGTTTTCCAGAGTGGCTGCACCAGCTTGCATTCCCACCAACAGTGTATGAGATTCCCCTTTTTCTGCATCCTCACCAACATCTGTCATTTCCTGATTTGTTCACTTTAGCCATTCTGACTGGTGTGAGATGTTACTTCATTGAGGTTTTGATTTATATTTCCCTGATGACAAGTGATGTGGAGCATTTTTTTCATGTGTCTTTTGGCCATTTGTATGTCTTCTTTGGAGAAATGTCTGTTCATGTCTGCTGCCTTTTTTGATTGGATTATTTGTTTTTTGTGTGATGAGTTTGATAACTTCTTTATAGATTTTAGATACTAGCCCTTTATCTGATATGTCATTTGTAAATATCTTTCCCCAATCTATCAGTTGTCTTTTGGTTTTGTTGACTGTTTTCTTTGTTTTGAAAAAGCTTTTTATCTTGAAGAAATCTGAACAGTTCATTTATGCCTTTGTTTTCCTTATCTTTGGAGATGTGTCTAGCCATGTCGAGTTGTGTCAAGAAGTTGCTGTGGCTGAGGTTGCTGCCTGGTTCTCCTGTAGATTTTGATGTATTCCCTTTCACATTTAGGTCTTTCATCCACTTTGAGTCTATCTTGTGTGTGGTGTAAGGAAATGGCCCAGTTTCATTTTTCTGCATGTGGCTGTCCAATTTTCCCAACACTATTTGTTGAAGAGACTGTCTTTTTTCTCTTTGATAGTCTTTCCTGCTTCATCAAAGATTAGTTGACCATAGAGTTGAAGGTACATTTCTGGGTTCTCTATTCTGTTCCACTGATCTATGAGTCTGTTTTTATGCTGGACCATACTTTCCTGATGATGACAGCTTTGTAATAGAGCTTGAAGTCCGGAATTGTGATGCCACAAGTTTTGGTTTTCTTTTTCAACATTCTGTTGGCTATTCAGGGTCTTTTCTGGTTCCATACAAATTTTAGGATTATTTGCTCCTCCTCTGTGAAAAAAAATTGATGGTGTTTTGATAGGGATCACATGTATAGATTGCTCTAAGTAGCATAGACATTTTAACAGTAATTGTTCTTCCAAACCATGAGTATGGGTTTTAAGGGGTTTTTGTTTTGTTTTTATTTATTTATTTTTTTTCCCATTTCCTTGTGTCTTCCTCAATTTTTTCTCATTAGTGTTCTATATTTCTCAGAGTAGAGATCCTTTGTCTCTTTGGCTAGGTTTATTCCTAGGTATCTTATGGGTTTTGGTGCAATTATAAATGGGATCAACTCCTTAAATTCTTTTTCTTCTGTCTTATTGGTAGTGTATAGAAATGCAACTTATTTCTGGGCCATGATTTTCTATCCTGCCACTTTGCTGAATTCCTGTACAAGGCCTAGCAATTCTGGGATAGTGTCTTTTGGGTTTTCCACATTGAGTACCATGTAATCTGCAAAGAGTGGGCATTTGCCTTCTTTGCAGAATCAGATGTTTTTTATACCTTTTTGTTGTCTGATTGCTGAGGCTAGGACTTCTAGCACTATGTTGAACAGCAGTGTGATAGTGGCCATCCCTGCTGTGTTCCTGATCTTAGGGGCAAAGTCTCAATTTTTCCCCATTGAGAATTATATTCACTATGGGCTTTTTGTATATGGCTTTTAGGATATTGAGGTATGTTCCCTCTATCCCTATAACGTGAAGACTTCTAATCAAGAAAGGATGCTGTACTTTGTCAAATGCTTTTTCTGCATCTATTGAGAGGATCGTATGGTTCTCATCTTTTCTTTTATTTATGTAGGTATCAAATTGATTGATTTGTGGATATTGAACCAACTTTACAGCCCAGGAATAAATCCAACTTGGTCATGGTGAATAATCCTTTTAATGTACTGTTGGCTAGTATTTTGATGAGAATTTTGGCATACATGTTCTGGTCCATAATTCTTTTTGGTGGGGTTTGTCCTGTTTGGGTATCAAAGTAATTCTGGCCTCATAAGTAGAGTTTGGAAGTTTTCCTTCCCTTTCTATTTTTTGAAACAGCTTCCAAAGAATAGGTATTAATTCTTTTTTAAATGTCTGGTAGAATTTCCCTGGGAAGCCATCCAGCCTGAGTTCTTCTTTTTTGGGAAATTTCTGATTACTGCTTCAATTTCCTTGCTGGTCATGGGTCTGTTTTGGTTTTCTAGTTCTTCCTGTTTCAGTTTGGTAGTTTATATGTCTCTAGGAATGCATCCATTTCTTCCAGAGTCCCTAATTTGTTGGTGTATATTTGCTCATAATATGTTCTTAAAATTGCTTGCATTTCTTTGGTTGTGATATCTCCTCTCATGAATAAATAAAATTCATGATTTTATTTGGGTCCTTTCTCTTTCCTTTTTGGTAAGTCTGGCCAGGAGTTTATCAATCTTATCAATTCTCTCAAAGAACCAGCTCCTAGTTTTGCTGATATGTTCTACTGTTCTTTCAGTTCCTATTTCATTGATTTCTGTTGGGTTAAGCACCCAACTCTTAGTTTCAGGTCAGGTCATGTTCTTAGAGTGATTGGGCTCCACCTTCAAGTGGGAAGTCTGATTGAAGATTCTCTTCCTCTGTCCCCCTCAACTCATGCACATGTGTGCTATCTCTCAAATAAATATTTTTAAGGGATGCCTGGGTGGCTCAGTCAGGTCGCTGTCTTCAGCTCAGGTGATGATCCCAGGGTTCTGGGATTAAGTCCCAAATCAGGCTCCTTGCTTGGCAGGGAGCCTGCTTCTCTCTCTGCCTCTGCCTGCCACTCTACCTGCTCGTGTACTCTCTCTCACCCTGACAAATAAATAAATACAATCTTTAAAATAAATAAATAAATAAATAAATAAATAAATGTTTTAAAAAATAAATAAAATATGAAGTTATAGTTTAATGATATCTTATAAATTTAAGAGATAAATTTATATTTATCCTACACCATATATACATACTCTGGTTTTAAAAATATTCAATGTCTGGGGGCGCCTGGGTGGCTCAGTGGGTTGAAGCCTCTGCCTTTGGCTCGGGTCATGATCCCAGGGTCCTGGGATTGAGCCTCGCATCGGGCTCTCTGCTCAGCGGGGAGCCTGCTTCCTCCTCTCTCTCTGCCTGTCTCTCTGCCTCCTTGTCTGTCAAATAAATAAATTAAAAAAAAGAATATTCAATGTCTGATTTTTTGGTGCATTTTCTATAGACTAGAGATAAAAGTATCAATGAATGAATTGAATGAATGAATGAAAAGAATCAATGAATATGAATACTGCATATGTATATGTATAAATATGTACACAGTATATATAATATTCACTTAAAATAAATTCACATGACCACTTAGACACTGTGAGGTCTTATTACCCTCCCCTTGAATTTGGGCTAGACTATTAACTGATAAAGAACATATAATAACCCTATGACAATTCTAGCTTCTGTCTTGCTCTTTGAGATTCCTTAGCTGCAGTGTAAAAGGACAGTGTAGACCAGACCAGCTGCCTGATGAATATTTCCTAGAGAACCAATCAGTGCAGAGCAGAAGAATTGCCTGACTGGGCCCTGCTCAAATTCTTAATTCACAAAATCATATGATACAATAAAAGTATTATTTGTTTTAAGCCACTACATTTGGGGGTAGTTTGTTTGAGTAATATAATCAGAACAGAATAATATATGCACACACAGGCACACACATAGATAGCTAAATACATGAATAATATATGCACACACAGGCACACACATAGATAGCTAAATACATGAATACACCCAAACACACACATTAATATATGCCCAGTTTTTTTATCTAAAAAGATTAATAAGGAACTATTAATAGTGACTTCTTGGGTGCCTGGGTGGCTCAGTTAGTTGAGCAACTGCCTTTGGCTCAGGTCATGATCCTGGAGTACTGAGATCAAGTCCCGCATTGGGGTCCCGGCTGTTTCTCCCTGTGACCTGTTCTCTCATGCTCTCTCTCACGGTCTTGCTCTCAAATAAATAAATAAAACCTTCAAAAAAAAATAGTGACTTCTTTAAGAGACAGAAACTTAAAAGAAAGGAAAGCTTTTCCTTTTCACAATATGGCTATCTTTACTCTTCAATTTTTTTTGAATTTGCTTTGTGTAATTGCACTTTTATGTATTTTTCTTTTCTTGCTGGAAGGCCTGTCTGGTTGGTGAAATGAAAAGCTGTCTCTTCCTTACATGTTTTCTGTATTTAAAAAACTAACACATTTTAGGGGCGCCTGGGTGGCTCAGTGGGCTACAGCCTCTGCCTTTGGCTCAGGTCATAGTCTCGGGATCCCAGGATCAAGAACCAAGTCGGGATCCCTGCTTGGCAGGGAGCCTGCTTCCCCTCCTCTCTCTCTGCCTGCCTCTCTGCCTACTTGTGATCTCTGTCAAATAAATAAATCGTTAAAGAAAACTAACATATTTTATGAAAACTAAAATTAATCTGTGGGACTGAAAGAAAAAAAAGAGAATACACACTTTCTAACCATACGTTCTTACAACAATCTTATTCCTTATTTTGTACAATGAGTTCTTTCTCTTCTGTCCCATTTACCTGATTTTAGCACACTTTACAGCACTGGCGATGATCTAGCCTGGTTCTAATTCCATTATGTTTCATTTCCTCTACTATATTTTGAAATCATCACCCTTCACTGTTCAGTTCTTACTCACAATATACCATATTCTTAAAGTTAAATCCAACACACAGCAAACAAAATATCGAATCTACCAACAGAGACTCTTTTCTCTTCTCAAGAAAGGAAGAACTGAATACTGACATGCTGACTTTGTATGGGCATTGTTATTGATGATATCAAGTTGATATATGCAAGCATTGCAGCACAGAGTAGAAAAGCTTTTTAAAAAAAATTTTATTTATTTTTTAATTAAACATATAATGTATTTTTATCCCTAGGGGTACAGGTGTGTGAATCGCCCGGTTTACACATTTCACAGCACTCATCATAGCACATATCCTCCCCAATGTCCATATCCTCACCACCCTCTCCCGTTTCCCCTCCCCCCAGCAACCCTCAGTCTGTTTTTTGAGATTGAGTCTTTTATGGTTTGTCTCCCTCACAATCCCGTCTTCTTTATTTTTTCTTTTCCTACCCCCCAATGCCCCACATTGAATCTCCACTTCCTCATATCAGGGAGATCATATGATAGTTGTCTTTCTCTGACTGACTTATTTCGCTAAGCATAATACCCTCTAGTTCCATTCATGTCGTCGGAAATGGCAAGATTTCATTTCTTTTGATGGCGACATAGTATTCCATTGTGTATATATACCACTTCTTTATCCAGTCATCTGTTGATGGACATATAGGTCCTTTCCATAGTTTGGCTATTGTGGACATTGCTGCTATAAACATTCGGGTGCACGAGCCTCTTCGGAGCACAACGTTTGTATCTATATATACCCAGTAGTGCAATTGCTGGGTCATAGGGTAGCTCTATTTTCAGTTTTTTGAGGAACCCCCACACTGTTTTCCAGAGTGGTTACACCAGCTTGCAACAGTGTAGGAGGGTTCTCCTCTCTCTGCATCCTTGCCAGCATCTGTCATTTCTTGACTTGTTAATTTTAGCCATTCTGACTGGTGTGAGGTGGTATCTCATTGTGATTTTGATTTGTATTTTCCTGATGCCTAGTGATGTGGAGCATTTTTTCATATGTCTGTTGGCCATCTAGATGTCTTCTTTGCAGAAATGTCTGTTCATGTCCTCTGCACATTCCTTGATCAGATTATTTGTTCCTTGGGTGTTGAGTTTGCTAAGCTTTTTATAGATTTTGGATACTAGCCCTTTATCTGATATGTCATTTGCAAATATCTTCTCCCATTCTGTCAATTGTCTTTTGGTTTTGTTAACTGTTTCCCTTGCTGTGCAAAAGCTTTTGATCTTGATGAAATCCCAATAGTTCATTTTTGCCCTTGCTTCTGTTATCTTTGGCGACGTTCCTAGGAAGTTGCTGCTGTTGAGGTCAAAGAGATTGCTGCCTGTGTTCTCCTCAAGGATTTTAAAGAATTCATTTCTCACATTGAGGTCCTTCATCCATTTGTGTGGTGTAAGGAAATGGTCCAATTTCATTTTTCTGCATGTGGCTGTACAATTTTCCCAGCACCATTTGCTGAAGAGGCTGTCTTTTTTCCATTGGACATTCCTTCCTGCTTTGTCGAATATTAGTTGAATATAGAGTTGAGAATCTATTTCTGGGCTCTCTATTCTGTTCCATTGATCTATGTGTCTGTTTTTGTGCCAGTACCATACTGTCTTGATGATGACAGCTTTGTAATAGAGCCTGAAGTCTGGAATTGTGATGACACCAACTTTGGCTTTCTTTTTCAATAATCCTTTGACTATTTGAGGTCTTTTCTGGTTCCATATAAATTTTAGGATTGTTTGTTCCATTTCTTTGAAAAAAATGGATGGGATTTTGATAGGGATTGCATTAAATGTGTAGATTGCTTTAGGTAGAATAGACATTTTCACAATATTTATTCTTTTAATCCAGGAGCATGGACCATTTTTCCATTTCTTTGTGTCTTCCTCAATTTCTTTCATGAGTGCTTTATAGTTTTCTGAGTATAGATTCTTTGACTCTCTGGTTAAGTTTATTCCTAGGTATCTTATGATTATGGGTGCACTGTAAATGGGACTGACTCCTTAATTTCTCTTTCTTCTGTCTTGTTGTTGGTGTAGAGAAATGCAACTGATTTCTGTGCATTGGCTTTATATCCTGACACTTTACTGAATTCTTGTACAAGTTCTAGCAGTTTTGGAGTGGAGCCTTTTGTGTTTTCCACATATAGTATCATATCATCTGTAAAGAGTGATAGTTTGACTCCTTTGCCAATTTGGATGCCTTTAATTTCTTTTTGTTGTCTGATTGCTGAAGCTAGGACTTGTAGTACTATGTTGAACAGCAATGGTGATAACGGACATCCTTGTCATGTTCCTGACATTAGCAGAAAAGCTTTCAGTTTTCCTCCATTGAGAATAATATTTGCAGTAGGTTTTTCATAGATGGCTTTGATAATATTGAGGTATGTGCCCTCTATCCCTACACTTTGAAGAGTTTTAATCAGGAAGGGATACTGCACTT
Organism: Mustela putorius furo; assembly: GCF_011764305.1. Lineage (NCBI taxonomy): Eukaryota > Metazoa > Chordata > Mammalia > Carnivora > Mustelidae > Mustela > Mustela putorius. Next base: position 412,367 of record NW_025422108.1, on the reverse strand, counting down.
TGTCAAATGCTTTTTCAGCATCTATTGAGAGTATCATATGGTTCATGTTCTTTCTTTTATTAATGTATTGTATCACATTGATTGATTTGTGGATGTTGAACCAAACTTGCAGCCCTGGAATAGATCCCACTTGGTCGTGGTGAATAATCCTTTTAAGTTACTGTTGGATACTATTGGCCAGTATTTTGTTGAGAATTGTTGCATCTGTGTTCATCAAGGATATTGGTCTGTAATTCTCTCTCTTTTTAAAATTTATTTTTTATTTTCAGCATAAAAGTATTCATTATTTTTGCACCACACCCAGTGCTCCATGCAATCCATGCCCTCTATAATACTCACCACCTGGTACCCCGACCTCCCACCTCCTGCCCCTTCAAAACCCTCAGATTGTTTTTCAGAGTCCATAGTCTCTCATGGTTCACCTCCCCTTCCAATTTCCCCCAACTCCCTTCTCCTCTCTAACTCCCCATGTCCTCCATGCTATTTGTTATGCTCCACAAATAAGTGAAACCATATGATAATTGACTCTCTCTGCTTGACTTATTTCACTCAGCATGAGTATTATGCTTCCATCAGAAAGGACAAATACCCAACTTTTGTAACAACATGGATGGAACTGGAAGAGATTATGCTGAGTGTAATTCTCTTTTTTTGAAGTGATCCTTGTCTAGTTTTGGAATCAAGGTGATGCTGGTCTCATAAAATGAGTTTGGAAGTCTTCCTTCCATTTCTATTTTTTGGAAAAGTTTCAGGAGAATAGGAATTAATTCTTCTTTAAATATTTGGTAGAATTCCCCTGGGAAGCCATCTGCCCCTGGACTTTTGTTTGTATGGAAATTTTTGATGACTGTTTCAATCTCCTTACTGGTTATGGGTCTGTTCAGGTTTTCTATTTCTTCCTGGTTCAGTTGTGGTAGTTTATATGTCTCTAGAGTAATGTATCCATTTCTTCCAGATTGTCGAATTTGTTGGCATAGAGTTGCTCATAGTATGTTCTTATAATTGTTTTTATTTCTTTGGTGTTGGTTGTGATCTCTCCTCTTTCATTCATGACTTTATTTATTTGGATCTTTTCTCTTTTCTTTTTGATAAGTCTGGCTAGGGGTTTGTCAATCTTATTAATTCTTTCAAAGAACCAGCTCCTAGTTTCATTGATTTGTTCTATTGTTTTTTTTTTTTTTTTTTAGTTTCTATTTCATTGATTTCTGCTCTGATCTTTATGATTGCTCTTCTCCTGCTGGGTTTAGGCTTTCTTTGTTGTTCTTTCTCCAGCTCCTTTAGGTGTAGGGTTAGGTTGTATACCTAACTGCCTTTGTTGTGTCCCACAGATTTTGAACCGTTGTGTTTTCATTATCATTTATTTCCATGAATTTTTTCAATTCTTCTTTAATTTCTTGGTTGACCCATTCATTTTTTAGAAGGATGCTGTTTAGTCTCCATGTATTTGGGTTCTTTCCAAATTTCCTCTTGTGACTGAGTTCTAGCTTCAGAGCATTGTGGTCTGAAAATACGCAGGGAATGATCCCAATGTTTTGATACCAGTTGAGACCTGATTTATGACCCAGAATGTGGTCTATTCTGGAGAATGTTCCATGTGCACTAGAGATGAATGTATATTCTGTTGCTTTGGGATGGAATGTTCTGAATACATCTGTGATGTCTATCTGGTCCAGTGTGTCATTTAAGGCCTTATTTCCTTGTTGATCTTTTGCTTAGATGATCTGTCCATTTCAGCGAGGGGTGTTAAAGTCCCCAACTATTATTGTATTATTGTCAATGTGTTTCTTTTATTTTGTTTTAATTGGTTCATATAGTTGGCTGCTCCCATGTTAGGGTCATAGATATTTAAAATTGTTAGGTCTTCTTGTTGGACAGACCCTTTGAGTATGATATAGTGTCCTTCCTCATATCTTATTATAGTCTTTGGCTTGCAATCTATTTGATCTGATATAAGGATTGCCACCCCTGCTTTCTTCTGATGTCCATTAGCATGGTATATTGTTTTCCACCCCCTCACTTTAAATCTGGAAGTGTCTTCGGGTCTAAAATGAGTTTCTTGTAGGCAGCATATTGATGGGTTTCATTTTTTTATCCTTTCTGATACCCTGTGTCTTTTGATTGGGACATTTAGCCCATTAACATTCAGGGTAACTATTGAGAGATATGAATTTAATGCCATTATATTGCTTGTAAGGTGACTGTTACTATATATTGTCTCCGTTTCTTTCTGATCTACTACTTTTAGTGTCTCTCTTTGCTTAGAGGACCCCTTTCAATATTTCCTGAAGAGTTGGTTTGGTGTTTGCAAATTCTTTCAGTTTTTGTTTGTCCTGGAAGCGTTTTATCTCTCCTTCTATTTTCAATGATAGCCTAGCTGGATATAGTATTCTTGGCCTCAGGTTTTTCTCACTTAGTGCTCTGAATATATCATGCCAGTTCTTTCTGGCCTGCCAGGTCTCTGTGGATAGGTCTGCTGCCAATCAAATGTTTTTACCCTTGTATGTTACAGACTTCTTTTCCCAGGTTGCTTTCAGGATTTTCTCTTTGTTGCTAAGACTTTTAGATTTTACTATCAGGTAACTAGGTATGGACCTATTTTTATTGATTTTGAGGGGCGTTCTTAGCATCTCCTGGATTTTGATGTTTGTTCCCTTTGCCATATTAGGGAAATTCTCTACAATAATTCTCTCCAATATACCTTCTGCTCCTCTCTCTCTCTCTTCTTCTTCTGTAATCCCAATTATTCTAATGTTGTGTCATCTTATGGTGTCACTTAACTCTTGAATTCTCTTCTCGTGGTCCAGTATTTGTTTGTCTCTCTTTTTCTCAGCTTCTTTATTCTCTGTCATTTGGTCTTTTATGTCACTAATCTTTCTTCTGCCTCATTTATCCTAGCAGTAAGTGCCTCCATTTTTTATTGCACCTCATTAATAGCTTTTTTTATTTCAACCTGGTTAGATTTTAGTTCTTTTATTTCTCCAGAAAGGGCTTTTCTCTCTCCGGAGAGTTTTTCTCTAATATCTTCTATGCTTTTTTCGAGCCCAGCTAGAACCTTGAGAATCGTCATTCTGAACTCTAGATCTGTCATATTACCAATGTCTGTACTGATTAGGTCCCCAGCCTTCAGTACTGCCTCTTGCTCTTTTTTTTTGTGGTGAGTTTTTCCACCTTGTCATTCTGTCCAGTTAAGATTTGCTTTCTCCTCCTCTGGAATTCCCTGTTTTTCTTGGTGAGTGAAGTTGGTCTTGGCTGGATTTCTTGTTGATCTTCTGTGGGAGGGGGCCTGTTGTAGTGATTCTCAAGTGTCTTTGCCCCAGGTGGAATTGCACTGCCCTTACCAGGGGCCAGGCTAAGTAATTCGCTCGGGTTTGCTTTCAGGAGCTTTTGTTCCCTGAGCGCTCTCTGTAGGGTTCCAGAGGACAGGAATGTAGATGGCGGCCTGCCAGTTTTTGGCCTGGAGGAGCCAAGAGCTTGGTGTCCCTCCCGCTCCTCAGTGCATCCTCAGAGAAAAGTGCCTAACCATCCCCGTCTCCCTGGCCTCTGGCAGCACTTGGAGGAAAGTGCTCAATTGCTCACACTTGGAGAAAAGTGCCCAGTCACTTCCATCTCTGTGGCCTTCGGCCGTGCTCCGAGGTCACCCAGCCTATGACTGGTTCAAGGTAAGCCCGCGTTGAGAGCTCACTCTTCAGCTTTGTCGCTGTTCCTGGCTTACCCGGTCTATTACCTGTAAGCTCTGGGATACTCAGACACCCCCGGGTCCTTCTGTGACCCCATGGGGGGTTACGCTGACCCCACGTGGGCTTCCCCCTGGTTTAGCCTCTGGAGCGATGTCCCTCCTTGGAGCAGACTTTTAAAAGTCCTGATTTTGTGCTCCATTGCTTCACCGCTTGCCTGGAGCTGGCCCCTCCCCCCATGGTCTATCTTCCCGTCACTTTGGTTTCACTTCTCCGCAGGTCCTACCTTTCAGAAAGTGGTTGATTTTCTGTTTCTAGAGTTGTTGCTCTTCTTCTCTTCGATTTCCTGTTGGATTTGTAGGTGTTCACAATGGTTAGATAAGCTATCTAGCTGATCTCTTGCTACCTGATGTCATTTCAGCCTGCTACTTCTCTGCCATCTTGACTCTCCCCTCAAAAAGCTTTTTTTGATTCCTATGCAAGTCATCCAAGGAAAGAGCCCCCAAATGCCCTACCTAAATCGGAAAATATGTGCCATTTTCAAACACATTGTACTGTATTAGAAGTCTGAAGGAGTTACATTTGAAAGAGACTCTAACTTTGTAATAGTTTGTTTCCCTTGAGTAGAACATGAGAAGAAAATAACTCTGGAAACACATCTGTCACAGGTTAGGTTCTGTGGAAACAGACAATGAAATGGAAAATGGTATATTGATTAGGTACGATTAGGGATCCATACTGCGGAAGGAAGGAGAAGGGAGGAGAACTGATCAAAGTGGAAGGTCAAACTATGTTGTAGGCCCACAAACCCTGTTCAATCCCATGGGAGGTTCTGCAGTGTACATTCATGAAAAGTATACTGCAGTGGGCAACATGGGCTTTATATCTCTGATGTGGTCAGTCATTGCATTTGGACTGCTCCAGAAAGGTTCTTCTCTTGGGTGATGCAGCTTTCTGCAGCTGAGGCAATTGTGAACGGGATGACAGCTGGATGTTGACTGCTTACAGTATTCCCAGGAGCTGGCCAACAAGTCCTTCTTTAAATGGAAATCTGGGCCATGATTCTCCACGTCTGTCATACATCCTATACAAAACCATTCAAGACTTCATGCACCAGATTTATAAGGGTTTACTGATGTATGAAGTCATCCTAGATTTTGAGACAGAGGTTTTCATTTTTCTCTAATCCTTTAGTGGCCCACAGAGGCAAAATTGTCATGTGTGTGCTTGAGATAAACAGGTAAATTATAATGACAGGCATTTGTATAACACATTACTATTTATAAAATGTTATTCACATATATCAGCCCTTTGATTCTAATGACAAAATTTACTTCTTTTTATAATTCATTGTTAGAAATGATAAACTTAAGTTTGAAAGGACAAGTGATTTGCTGAGTTTTCATAGATAAGTAGAGGTGGAGCTGTGATCTTCTGACTCCAAGCCCCACCATTACAAATGCAACCTATTATGGCAGAGATACCATGTGATTTGTGACTTGGACTCAGTCAACCCTGGTTATACTCCAGGATTTCCATTTATTAGCTGTATAAGCTTGGGCAACTTTGTCTAAACACTGTAAGGCTTAATTCTTCACACATAAAGTATAACAACAACAACACACTTCTTACAGTCCTTATATGTGTTAATTTAAATGAAGTGTGTATATAATCAAGTATAATGCATGGCATACAATAGGCATTTAATCAATTGAAACTCTTTTTTTAGATTTGTCGAAGTCACATTTCATTTGTGTTTGTGAACTGACTGAACATAAATCACCAGCATTACCACCAGGAATGGTATGCTCTCAAAGTTTTAAATTCAAGTCATCCACAAATGGGTGGTAAATACATAAAATTGTTTTTGAATTTTTAAAAATTAGATTTTTAAAGTCATACAATCTTGAGAAGTAACATATTCTCTCTTGGTCTCAGTGTCCTTCAAAAAAATACATGTTTAGTAATGTGGGTTAAAGTTTCTGTGATTATATCCAGATCCAAAATTCTAAGTGCCTACAAATTCACTGAACAATGTGCTCACAGTGCTCTTAGGTGAGTGGAGTGAGAAAGGACCTAATATGGGGTAACCACTGAGTACTGAAACCCAGTAACACATGGGCTCTTCTGGAAAACAATACAAACAAACAAACAAACAAAAAAAACCCAAACCTGGTGTAAAAGGCTCCAATATTTGTGGTTATTTTGGCATGGTCACTAAATGATTGTGTCTGAAAACAACCTTGGATTGGCCAAAAAGTACTTCCCATCAAGCCCTGTCAACATCTGAATGAGTAAGAGTACTGGACCAGGAACACCTGTTCTGGAACAGATCAAGTTTCTAGACTAACTGGCAAGTTATGAGACAAACTAAGGAGAATAAATGACATCAGGGGATTCAGTCAGTAAAACTTAGGTCATGAGAAACTGAAAAATTCTGTGCAAGAAAAGGAAGACAGAAAGAGAGAGATGAAAATATGAGGAAGGGGAGGCTTTAAGATAAAAAGTATTTAAGAGGCATAGTAGCCAATCATAATTGGAAAATTGTTTTAATCCTTATATGAGCCAGTAAACATTAAAAAATTGACATTTATGAGATAATCATGGAAACTAGGACAGTGACCTGATATTTAATGACATTTAGAAAGTATTGATAATTTTTAAGTTGGTTTTAAAAAAGAATCCTTATCTTTAGAGATATATGCTGAAATATTTATCTATTAAATGATATGATATCAGAGATTTGCTCCAAATGGGGTGGTGAAGAATGGGATAAAAGTATAGATGACACATAATTGGACATCAATGGATAATTACTCAAACTGAATGATATTATACTTTCTGCTTTTTAAAAAGATTTCATTTATTTATTTGAGAGAAAGAGTGAGAGAGAGAGTGAGAGTGCATGAGAGGGGAGGTCAGAGGGAGAAGCAGACTTCCCATGGAGCTGGGAGCCTGATGTGGGATTCGATCCCAGGACTCTGGGATCATGACCTGAGCCAAAGGCAGGGGCTTAACCCACTGAGTCAGCCAAGTGCCCCATACTTTCTGCTTTTATGTTTGCAACTTTCCATCATAAAAGTTAAAACATATATACTCATACACAAATATACTAAGGTTCAGCTCAAGGAAAGAGCTGAGTCCTACTAATAATACAAGTGGAGCCTGCATCCAGAATGTTCTACCTTGGAAATCTTTTGCTGACACTATGACTAAATATGGATAATACCCATTAACCACAAAGTTCCCATGAAATGGGACAGAGATGATTTTAGAACCTTTTATGGAAAACCCCTAGAGAATGTTCCTTAAAATCCATGTCATTAAAACAAAAGTTTGACTTAATTGCAGCAAGAGTTTCTGAAAAAATGTCTCTGCCTCATCAAATTTTGTTATGGAGAAACCTGTATGAATTTTCCTTTTGGTGTGTTGGTCCTGGGTATTTGGATAGGGTAGGGAAGTTCCAACCCCTCTGCAGCATTTGTATGTAGCAAGGGACATTTATACAGTTTAAAAGTTAGGGGGACCTAATTTTTAAAAATGCTTCTGTTCTGATGAAGAAGTCAATTTCACAGATGAAGCAAGTCACTGTCTCTGCAGAGATAGTAATTCCTGTAAAGGAAGCAGGGGAAGGTAGAAATTATAGCCACAATGAAATTGTTTGCTTTCTTTTTTTATTAATGTCTACCTTTATACAAGCTCCTCTAATTGTCCCATTGATAGCGGTAATCAAAAATAGAGAATGATAATATACCATTCTGACATACATGAGTACACACCACACATGCACACACATGTACAACACAACAGTGATAGCTGATGGACTGTGATGGTTCTTTCCAGCCCCAATTATGATTGAGCATTCCATTACCTTTATGCTTATTTTAAAATTCCCTTGACACAGATTGATTAAAGGCACGGACCTCTATGAACCTATGAAAAATTTATGGATTTTGAAAGAGCTTTAACATGTACCATTTGAGCACAAATCATTTCCTAGCTGTCACTGTTTTTCCCACAATCTCTCTTATGTTGGCAATATATGTTTAATAATCAAAAACTGATGCTAGGGATTAAAGCATCAAGATGTTACAGAACAAAGCAACACAAAAAAAGAAATTAGATTTGTATGATTTTAACTATCCCTTAATCTGCTTCTGGGCAACAAAAGTGATTTGTGTCAGCCGTTATTGCATTATACTTTAATTTTCTTCCGCCGGTACAGGAGTATATAAAGGAGTATTGGATTGCACTCAGCATGGATTAGCCGAGCACTGTCTCTACTGCCAAGGAACAAATGGATTTCCTTCTTTCTTTGATTTATATTTTTATTGCTGTTTTTGCCCTCCTTCTAATTCCCATTACCCTCTGTTTGCCAGCTCTGAGGTAGCCTGTAGGAGCAGCAGAAAGGCAGGCAGAATTATTGGCTTATTGCATATATTTATGTTTCAAGGCTTCTCAGCCATCTATGTCAGAGGAATAAAGTAGCCTCCAGCCATGGAGACTGCCAGTTTTAAACTATTAAATTAAAACTTTTTTTTAAGGTAAAAAGTCACCTCTTACCTGCTTAAAATTGGCAAAACTAGCTGGATTTTGCCTCTCTTCTGATATCTTGGGGGTATCTATAGTGGGTGGAGAAAACTCCTATTGAGACAGAAAAAGATAAAGATCTAAGGACTTCTTTTCCATGCAGGTGGGTATATGCAGCAGAACCACTGAGATTCAGAAGGCAGAAGAGGCTCTCTTTGGCCTTCACCTTAGGGTCTTCGAGATACAAATGTGTCTCTGGAAACAAGAATAAATGATCTCCCTCCCTTCAGAGGAATAGAGAGACTGCCTGCCCCCTGCATAGAACCTAGAGGGGCTTCTATAAACAAGACTCTAAGATTATAGCAGAGAAGCCAACCAAATCCGATTGTGTCAAGGAAAGAAGAAGCATGTATTAGATTTGATCTGCAGAAATCTCTAGATTTCTAAAGAAGAAAATAAACCTGATTTCAATTTTGGTTTTGGTTCTCACAGACTTCTTGAGAATAATGAATTTCTAGATCTCAGAAGAGTAGCTATTGGGTAGGATGTCCATAGCAGACGCCACTTAAGCAGTACTTCTCAGGAAGGATCCAAGTGTCCAAATTGAGGCCTGACTCTTCTAGAATGAGAAGCCCCCACATTGGGGACTGGAATTTTTTCTCCAAAGGAGCCCAAATGAGTTAACCCAAGGCAAAGACGCTTATACTAAATTAAAAGAACCATTTCAAAGAACAGAATAAAGATGAAGAAAACCATTGGCAGGCCTTTAAAAGAAAAGACTAAGACCTAATTAATGGAGCAAAGAAGATTCCACAGAATTTGAAGAATAAAAAAATTATTCATGAATTCATCCTTAAGTATCTTTTGGATACACAATACACTCAAAATTTGAACTACAAAAGTATGGTTAGATGTGAATCATCTTCATTCAGACCTCTTAGTACATCTAACTCAGATACTAAGAGGATTTGTTTCCAAAACCAAGAGGCACTTGTTACTTGTCACTAATCTTTATATTTCAGTGTATTTCATATCAGATATGATGTTATATCATAAAGAATAAATGAAATATTCAAAGACTTCATTCCAAAGACATATAATATCTGGCCTAGACATTCAACAAATGTATGTTACATTCTTCTCCTTCAGCCCCATAATGCTATTAGGACGTATTACAATCATTTGGTAGAAGCCACTTTTTCCAAAGACCATTTGGTTTTTCATTAATTATAATGTGTCAAATAGAGTTCATGGCCAACCAAACTTATAGCAAATTCCATTCTATATAGAACAAACTGTTATCTTGAAGTTCCTGGATAGACTAGATTTGACTCCATGATTCCTGTTTTTTTCCAATAGATTTTTGGAAATTGTATGGAATTTTCAGTTTCTGCTGAGAATATTGACCTTAAAGGAGCGTTCTTTGTATTGATAATTCTCTAGAACCCCTTACCATAGAGATAAAAATGGCCATGCCACAGAAAAGTATACCTGAGATTGAATATTCATAGGCCAACGTCACTTGCACTTAGAATCTTCTCCAGTTAGGCCAGCCATCTACTATAACTTGTTTCAGACACTAGCAGTTACCTATAAAAATGCCCCTAAGATTCAATGAAAACTTACAATATTTTAGGAAAAATGAGGAGGAAAATAATTTAAAAAACATAAAATGTAAAGAAAGCAAGAGGGATTCTCTACTAAACATAGTGGAGTTCCGTATAAAACACCCATTTAACAAACTTCTGGTTTAATATCTAGTGTTCTCATGTCCCTTTGTTCTTGTTAAAAAACAAAAGCCTTTAAAAAGACTCTTATATGTTTACTCATTCTAAAATCTAAATAACAAAATAGTTTTAAATATTATTTCATTATCCCTACACAACACTTACATCACTAAATCTTGGTTGTATTAATAAAATAAAACTTCAGAGCTCCTGAAATTTGGAGTTTTGTTTTGTTTTTTGGGTTTTTTGTGACAAAGCAGCCAGCTAAGTTTACATAAATCTATGTTTATTGAGGTCACATTAAAAATACTAGAAATTTATGCCTAAATTTATGATCAGCTAGCCAAATGTTTTATTTCAATATGTAGCTTTTTAAAAAATTCAGTATGGAAAGTACTTTTATATTTGTTAGGTTTATGTTACAGTAGTAACATGTAACAAACATTCCCCAAATTCAGTGTGTATACTCTTTCTACAGTCACCAACTACATGCTTTTTCTCCACATCGATTTCTAATACCAACTGGAGGTCTAGCAATTCAATTCACTTTAGACACTAACTTCTGGAGGTAGCACAGACTTCACAGGTCAAGGACTGCAAAACTGCCCTCACTTCAGCTGTCAGCCACAAGTGGGGTGCCCAAGCTACCCCAACTTTTGATCAGAAGACTACAAATTCAGTGGTTCTTACAACTCTCCTCCTTCGGTTTGATAATTTGCTACAGTGTCTCACAGAACTTATAAAAGAACCATTTCAAAGAACAGAATAAAGACGAAGAAAACCATTGGCAGGCCTTTAAAAGAAAAGACTAAGACCTAATTAGTGGAGCAAAGAAGATTCCACAGAATTTGAAAGTGCTTTATTTATGATTTCCAGTTTACTACAAAGGATATAATTCAGGAATAGCCAAGTGGAAGAAATGCACAGGGCAAGATATCAGGGAAGGGAGGGAGAAAAATCTTCCATGCTCTTTTGGGTGTTCTGCCCGCCTGGCATACCAATGTGTTTACCAACCTGGAAACTCTCAAAATCTCATTGTTCAAGAGTTTCTAGAGAGGTTTCACCACATAGGCATGATTTACTAAATCACTGGCCATTGGTGACTGAGTTCAATTTCCAGCCTCTCTCCCCTCCCTGGAGGTTGATTTAGTTTCACGATTGTTTTTTCTGTTGATCAGTCCCCATTCTAAAGCCCCTACCACCACGGATCATATTAACATGTAAAAGACAGCAAATTCCAAACTTTTTGGGAGCTCTGTGCCAGGAACTGGGAACAAAGACCAAATGTTTATTTTTATTATACCACACAGTAGTTTACAAAAACAAACATTGTCTCTCATGGAGATTTCTATAGGTAGGTTGGGTCTCTGCTAAGCTTACCTGGGATCATTTCAGCTTGGTCTAGGTTGTGGTTTGGTTTGAGATATACTCCATGTATTTTCTTATTTTGGGCCCAGCATTTACGCAGTGTATGTTTTGTCTTGGTGGATGGTCAAAACAAAAGAGGTGTGAACAGAAATGGGCAATGTCTCTTAATACTTCACCCGAGAACTGGTACATGCTTTGGCCACCCCCTGCCCCCACCACCACATTCAGTTGACTAAAGCAAGACACATGGTCAAACCCAAAGTCAATGAGACAGGAAGTAAATCTGCTCATATGACATTAATTGCAAGGAAGGAGTAGTACAGGAGAAATTTTGACAAATAACACAATATACTAGGGGTCTTCAAATGTTTTTTCAAAGGGGCAGATAGTAAAAAGCATCACAAAATGCTTGCCTATGTTCTAGCTAGCATTTGCTGACTCCTGCAATAAAATACACTCTTTCCTATTATCACAATTTTCCCTTCCAAATGCAAATTATGAATACCCTCAGAGTCATATTCAATCGGAGTCAACATCCAGGATCTCAAGACAATATCTCTATCAGGCCAAAATGTGGCAACTCATGATCCAGAGACTTAAGAATCAAAATGTCAAACCATCTGCTCTCTTTATATATACATGCCCATACACAGTGGTGAAAAGAGGCAGGATAACTACAGTTAACATCCCCATTTGGAAAAGAAAAGAATTGGAGGCACACAGGAGTAACCAAAATCCTACAAAAGGTGGTAAATATGTCATAATTAGGCCCCAGATCCAATTCCTAGTAACAACTCCTTAGTCCACTGTTCTCCATGGTTCTTGAATCTACCCACTGTGATATCTTTTCTTTTGTTAGCCTTGGCCACATTTGAAAAGAACTTCAGATCGCTTCTCAGCCTTTTGGCTAAGATCAAGTATAAAAAGACCATCAGAGAACATGCTTTTCTTTCTTAGCTTGTTTCTTACCTGTTTAAAGTTGAAATCCCTGTGTTCTCTTTCATTGTTCATTTTCAAATTGCGGGTGATGTACTTTTGTCAATAACAGCTCTCTGAAACCCTTCTCCCTCCCCTCTTTTTTTAATCTCTCAATTTGATTAGTCCTATATGCCAAAAGTCAGACCCATAATTTTGGTGGGGAGGGATGTCTCTTTCTCTTTCTTGACTTAATTTCATCTCCTTCGACCATATCTTCCTTCACTGAAATTATACTCTTAGTCTCCTTTGAAAATGACATCTTGCCCAACTGTAGTGATCTACTGACCCCTATCTTAAGTTGTGGAGAGTCCTTAAGCAAAGGTTTTCATAGCCACATCCATATTTTGTCTTTGCTCTGAGGTTATGTCTTTAAAACGAAAGTTCCGGTTGGGTTTTTCCCATGAGTTTGAGTCTTAGAAGGCCTTTTATTTTTTATTTTATTTTTTTAAAGATTTTATTCATTCATTTGAGAGAGAGAGAGCGAGCACATGCAGGAGGTGTGTCAGAGGGAGAGGGAAAAGCAGCCTCCCTACTGAGCAGGGAGCCCCAAGCAGGTCTTAGAAGGCCTTTTAAACTCAAAGTATTTTTTTAAAAGATTTTATTTATTATTTGACAGAGAGAGACACAGCAAGAGAGGGAACACAAGCAAATTATGGACAGGAAGCAGGCTTTCCGTCTAGTGGGGAGTCCAAGACGGGGCTGGATCCCAGGGCCCTGGGATTATGACCTGAGCCGAAGGCAGATGCTTAACAACTGGGCCACCCAGACACCCTCAAAGTATTTTTTAAATCTTATCTTCAACTGGTGGAGACTTGAAAGAGTTTCATTTCTCAACCTGAAAAATTCTAGATTTTCTGAGCATTCTATATTCTTTTTCAATTGTTTTTTTTTTTTCCTGAGATCTCTTTTTCTTTTGGCACCATATCAAATAAAATTAGTAACAATCAACTCATCCTATCAATAACCTGCCTCAAAACCTCCATGCCTAATGTCACAAATTAATTAGAAGGAACATTTACTAAATGTTTTACCCCAAGTAACCTGGGTTGCCATTCCCAGGCCACTTTAAACAGTTCCCTCATTCTAAAGCCAGTGCTTCATATTTTAGGTTGATATCATGGTGGTATTTCATTCTCATTACCAATTTTTGCATAATGTGTTTTTGGTTGTTTTTTTTTTTTTTTTTTTTTTTTTTTTTTTTTTTTTTTTTTTTAGTACGTTGACAAACAGTATTACATTAGTTTCAGGTGTACAACTTAGTGATTTGACAAGTTCATACATTATGCTATGTTCACCATAAGCGTAGATACTGCCTCTCCTATTCCATGACTGTATTCTTTATGCTGTGTCTTTTATTCCCCTGACTTATTCATTCCATAACGGAAGCCTATCACGTCCTGTCTCCTTCACCCATTTTTCCCAGACCCCTACCCCTTGAGACCCCTTTATTCATTTGATGTTTTTATAGATTCCATCTATATTGAAATCATACAGTATTTGTCTTCTCTGTATGACTTATTTCACTTAGCATAATACCCTGTAGGACCATCCATGTTGTCTCAATGGCACAATCTCACCCTTTTCTATAGCTGTGTAGTATTCCCCATCGTGTGTGTGTGCATGTGTGTGTGTGTGTATACACCACATCTTCCCTATCCATTCTTCTATTGATGGACCCTTAGATTGCTTCCAGTTCCTTAAAAATATTCCTAAAACTTAGTGCTTTGCAATAATAAACATTTGTTTTTTGCTGAATATATGAAACTAAGGGAGTTTGTTCCTAGCTACCTGTCCTACAAGAAATGCTAATGGGGGTTTTCATTTTGAAATATAAGAATATTAAACAATAACTCAAAGTTATATGAAGAAATAAGGAGCTCTGGTAAAAGTAAGTTCATAGGTAAACATAAAAGATAGTAATATTTTTGCTTTAGAATTCTTTTTGTTTCCTATACAATTTAAAAGACAAATGCATAAAACAATAATTATAAGTCAAAGTTAATGGGCACACAGGTACAAAGATGCAATCTGTGACAATAACAATACAAAGGGTGGGGAAATAGAGGTGCAAAGGAGCAGTTTTTATATGCTATCGAAGAAAAGTTGTTATCAATTCAAAACTAGATTATTTAAATTTAGGATATTAATTTAAATTCTCTTGGTAGCTACTTAAAAAATAATTAACAAATACACATAGAAGGAAATAAGAAGGGAATCAAAATGACAGACTAGAGAAAATTAACTAAACACAAAAGAAGATAGTATTGAAGGAAATGAAGAAAAAAAAAGATATGACATATAAAAATGAAGAGTAAGATGATGAAAGAAAACCTTTTTTTAATTTTTTATTTTATTTTTTTATTTTAGAGATACAGAGAAAGAGAGAGCAAGCACAACACAAGAGAGGGGTTAGGGGCAGAGGGAGAAGCCCTAATTCAGGGCTCAGTCCCTGGACTCCAGGATCATGACCTGAGCAGTAGGCAGATGCTTAATTGATTGAGTCACCCAGGTGCCCAAAAGAAAGACTTCTTAACAGTAATCTCCTTAAATGTAAATGCACTAAATTCACCAACTAAAAAATAGAGGCCGGTAGAATGGATAAAAAAACATGATCCACCCACAAACAGTCTATAAGAAACTCAATTTAGGCCTCAAAACAAAACATAGGTTGAATGTGAAAGAATAGAAAAGACATTCCATAGCAGTAACCGAAAGAAAGCTGGAGTCTACATTACTACCAGACCAAACCAACTTCAAGTCAAAATTGTTACAGGATACTCAGAAAGTCATATATTGATAAAAGGGTAAAACTATAAAGAAGATATAAAATTATGATCATGTACACCAAACAATAGAATATACATGAAGGAAATATTGAAAGAATTCAAATCAAAATCACAATGAGACACTACTTCACACCTACTAGAAAGGTAAAAATTAAAAAGAAAGAAAACAACAATGAAGAATATGAAGAAATTGAAACCCTCTTACATTGTTTATGGGAACATAAAGTTGGAATATAAAGTACAGAAAAATTTGGTGGTTCTTAAAAAAGTTAAACAGAATTGCCGTATGACTTAGCATTTCTGCTTTTAGGTATATAACCAAAGGAACTCAAACAAATACTTCTGCATGAACATTAATGCAGTAAGATTCACGGTATCCTCAAAGTGGAATTAACCCAAATGTCCATCAACAGATAAATGGATAAACATAAAATGGAATATTATTCAACCAAAGAAAGGAGTAAAATGCTGATACATCTGTAACAGAGATGATTCTCAAAATCATGTTGAAAAAAGCCAGACACAAAAGGTCACATATTTTAATGATTCCATTTATATGAACTAGCCAGATTAGGTTAAGTCCATAGAGATAGAAAGCAGGTAGGAGGCTGCTAGTGGCTGTTGAGTTCATGGGAAGTGACTCATGAATAATATGGAGTGATGAAAATATTTTGGAACTGGCTGGAGCTAGCTGGTGGTTGCATAGTATTGTAAATATACTAAATGCTTCTGACTCGCTTGCTTGAAAATGGCTAATTTTGTGTTATGTGAATTTCACCTCAATTTTTTTCACATTCTCCTACAGTTTAATTTTTTATTTTTTGATTATTCTCATAAGAATTTTATTATTTTTAAAAATTATTTTTATTAACATATAATATATGATTTGCCCCAGGGGTACAGGTCTGTGAATCATCAGGCTTACACACTTCACAGAACTCACCATAGCACATTTTAAAAATCCTTAAGACCAAAAATAAAAAAAGATAATTAATTCAACCCAGCAAGTCCACTCTTAACGTATTTACTCAAGGGAACTGGAAAAAACAAAACAAAACATGTTTCTCCATCTATCATCACAAATACTTGTACATGAATGTTCTAGCAGCTCTATTTATTATAGACCCACACTGGAAACAACCCAAGTACCCATCAACTGCTGAATATATAAACAAGCTGCTGTATATCTATACAATGGAAAAGTATCCAGCAATAAAAAAAGACAAACAACAACATGGATGGATCGGATGGATCTCAAAAACATTTTGTTTTGTGAAAGATGCCAGATTCAAAAGACTGCATATGGTCTGGTCTATTTACATAAAATTCTAGAAAAGATAAAACCATAATGACAGAAAACACTTCACAGGTTGACAGGGGCTAAAGTAACGAGAAGGAATTGACTGGAAAGGGGAATAAGAGAATTTGGGATAATAAAACTATTTCATATTTTGATTTTAGTGGTGGTTATATGACTACTCACTTGTCAAAAGTCATTGAAATATCTAAAATTAGTGAATTTTATTATAGGTAAAGTGTAAATCAGTAAGTTGATTTTTAAAAGAAGGAAAAAAAAGCCTTTATACTAGGCATTCTTTGTGGTTGGTTTTTTAAAATGCCCAACTCAAATCTATTTTTTGGATGTGAAATAGTAAAGTTCTTTCAACAATGACCATAGAAATTTCCTAGAATCAAGGGAAATCTTTTACCCTTTTTACCCAGGTGTTAAAGGGGAATATTAAGATGGATATGCCTTTTGTGCCAATGGAAGATTGAACCAAACAATATATTCAACCATATGTTCTCATCTCATCCTGACCATCTGTTGGCTGTTCACTTAAATATACCATCTAGTTCACTGATTCCCATTTGAAGGAAAACTATGGGGTAAAAAACCCCAATATATCCAGTAAAATAGTTAGCTAATAGCTATGGTGAAGAAACCTAAGCACACTGTTTTCTAAGAATAAATTGTGCACTCTAGGGTAAGTAAAGTCATTCACAGTATCAAGGTATGTAGTTTGGAGGGGGGAAAAATGCCTTAAATCTATAAAAAGAAATGGAACCAGAGCGGTGTCTCAAAGTGTTGACCTAAGACACTCAAGGGTGCAAATCTATTCATTTGCGCTCTCTAGACTGCCCTTAAAAAGACATTAGATACAAATTAGAGTTATAGGGACGCCTGGGTGGCTCAGTTGGTTAAGCAGCTGCCTTCGGCTCAGGTCATGATCCCAGCGTCCTGGGATCGAGTCCCACATCGGGCTCCTTGCTCAGCAGGCAGCCTGCTTCTCCCTCTGCCTCTGCCTGCCATTCTGTCTGCCTGTGCTCGCTCTCTCCCCCTCTCTCTCTCTGATAAATAAATAAAATCTTTAAAAAAAAAAAACAAATTAGAGTTATAGCTATCATTCCGTTGCTACTCCGATGTCTATATTTCTGTCCTGAAAATTTTTTTGGTTGAAGTAACTAGTCTGTGTATATGTGTTTCTGACAACTGTGGAAAATTCCATTCCTACATTTTCTTGGTATGAGCTATGATATTCCCTGTGCATTTGGAGACGAATCTTGATTCTTATCTTCTTATTTCTCCACAGACAGAATTAAATAGTTAACACACACACACACACACACACACACGTCATGTGGTAAATAATTGCTTTTATTGTTTGTCAACCTACTAAAGGCATATTAGCTCCCATTGTTTGACAGACAGCAATCACAAGCAGACAGAGAGGCAGGCAGAGACAGAGAGAGAGGGAAGCAGGCTCCCCGCTGAGCAGAGCACCCGACGCGGGGCTTGATCCCAGGACCCTGGGATCATGACCTGAGCCAAAGGCAGAGGCTTTAACCCACTGAGCCACTCAGGCGCCTTAGCTCCCATTGTTAAATCTCCTAAATTTATATCCATGAGAGTGTTAGTCTTTAACTAAACTACATCTACGAAGAGATGCATTATAATTCAGTCTCTCCATTTATTCCAAAAACATTACCATAAAAGTAAAGGTTCTGACATTGGCAAAGTTAAATACAACACTGCTTTTTGAGAGGTTTTTTCCAGCTTCAGCCTCTTGCATATTTCATCTCAGTAGCTCCCCGGACCCCCTTCTTTCCCCACAATTGGCAATTGGCGCCCTTCAGCCGTTATCCTTTTCCCAATCCAGCGCTTAGTACCTTGCAGCCACTGTCAGAAAAGCAGCCTCTTTACAGATTCCACATGTAAGTGATACTGTAGAGTATTTGTCTTTCCTTTGATTTAGGGCTCCTAATTAGCCATACTGCTTTGTGGAGCCTCCCATTCCAACTATCTGTATGCCACTGCAAGATAGAACTTTATAAACCACCACTTTTCATGAAGATGTTCTCAAAACTTCATGCTTTCATGGCGATGCTCTCATATCATATCTAGGCCTGCTTCTTTAATTTTCTTTCATTTATTCACTTAAGAAATATTTACTGAGTGCCTACAATGTGCTAGGCACTGCTGTCATAGAAGTTACATTTTAGGGAGAGAAGAAAGACAATAAAAAGAAAAACTAGGGAAAAACAAAAAACATGGCAAAAGAACAGGGTGATCAACAGAAGCTATTGCAGATAGGGTGGTCAGAGAAGGACTCTCTAATAAGGGAGTGCTTGAGCAATACTGAATGAAATAAAGCTGCAAGCCATGCCAATAACAAAGAGCAGCATACTAGGCAAAGGGTTAAGAATTCCATTTTTTAAATTTTTTTTAAAGATTTTATTTATTTATTTGAGAGAGAGAGAGAAGAGCAGGGGTGGGGCAAAGACAGAGGGAGAGGGAGAAGAAGACTCGATCTCAAGATCCTGAGACCTGACCCAAAGGCAGCTGCTTAACTGACTGAGAGACCCAGGAGCCCCAGAATTAAGAATTCTAAAAGCCCCAGGTAGGGAGGATGCCTAGTGAGTTCTAGAGCCATCTTGAAGGAATGGAGAGAGTACTATGTAGAATGACAGGTAGTGACTTTAGAGAAGGAGGCTATATTGCTATCATATATTCATCCTTACAGTCAATATTATAGACTTTCTGTTTTATTCTGTCCAAATGAGTAATTATGGAAAGCTTTGAATTCATGAAGTTTAATCTCTAAACTTTTATCTCATTATAAGCCCTTTAGTTTTGACCTCCTGTGCATCATTACTCAGTCTTCTTTTCATCCAATCATAAAGTATATTGACTACCAATTTTATGCTGGATACCAAGGCAGGTACTGGGCACACAAAGGTGAAGAACTTAAGACAACAAAGAGAATATGGTATGTAAATGTTATCATAGAAGCATTTACAGAAAGTTCCGGAAATCTCATCCAACTTCCCCAGGAATCTCATCCAACTTGGAAGGCAAGGTACTTGGAATGGGAAGAGGTCAGGGAAGTTTTTGCAAGAGTTAGTGAGCAATACTATTCCTTTGGCAGGCATTCCTATGCTGTTTCTCACTTTGACAAGCTTTTTTATCTCCTGCCTGCTTATTTGAATCCTGCCTATACATCAGTACTCTACTTAGATGTCATGTGACTTCCTCTGAAGTACCCAACTCACTGATTGTACTTTAACTTATATTCCAGTGTCTGCCAGGGCCCTGTTCCTCAGTACTTTTGTTCAGATTTACTGAGGAGTAACTGACAAATAAAATTGGTATGTATATAAAGTGTACCTTATGAAAAGATGACCACATTCAAGTTAATTCATATATCCTTCACACCTTACATAGTTATTTTTTCTCTCCTTTTTTGGTTGTGTGAACACTTATGATCTACTCTCAGCAAATGTTCAGTTTTCCCAACACCACTTATTAAAGAGACTCTCCTTTCCCTATTCTATGATCTTGACACTCTTAGTTGACCATGTGTGCACAGGTTTACATCTGGGCTCTCATTTTTGTTCCACTGAAGTATTTGCCTGTTTTTATGCTACCACCATCCTGTTTTAATTGCTATAGCTTTGTAATATAGTTGAAATTGTGAGGTGTGATGCCTCCGGCTTTGTTTTCATTGCTTCATCACGTAAGGTTTGCTTTTCTGACACATTTTAAATATCCTGAATGCTGACAAGGTCACAGTTTAGACTATTTCCTCATACCCTTCAAATTATTCAACACAATGTTTACATAAACGAAAAGAAGTGATCATGGGCTATATGAAGATTAGAGGCCTAAAAGAAACAGGCAGCCCCAGGATGAGGCCTTTTGTTTCAACCTTAGAGGCCAAAGGAGGTATCTGAATAGTAAAAGAAAAAGTGAATCATCTACTAAGAAAATTCATTCATTCACTCATTCACCAATGACCTGACGAGCATGTGTAACAGCCCAGAGTCCGCCAATACCCCCCCCCCACACACACACACAATGATTTTATTCCCACAGAAGCAAAAATTCAAGGCATGTGAAGGTATTCATAAGCCACTTTTCCTTCTCAGGAATAAAACTAGTGACTGCAGCAGAAATGCAGTATAAATGAGGCAGAAAGTTCTTTGCTCTGAGCAGTTGCTGACAGAGGGAGTAAGCTCCTTAGGAACTTTACCAATGGCACTGTGCAACATTGTCTAGAGGGTGATGCAGAAGCAGGTAAGGTGGTCAAATGCAGAGCCATGAAGAGCTGGGGTGTTTCAAGAGGTGGGTTCAGACCATACTGGGATGGGCCCCAGGACCATACATTCTCTTATCACCCTGGCTTCATTAGTCTTTTCCGACTCCCTCACATGGAGGATGCATAATTAACAGGAACCACATTGCATGTAATTGGAATTGATGGCAAATATTTACATTTAAGTTTCCTATTAGTAAAGTGTATGTAGGTCATTCATAAGGAGGGCTTAATTCCCCACCTGGCCTTTTGCTGCTCTCCTAAATTTCCAAATTTAAAAGATACATATCTCGTTAAAATAGAACACCTGCCTTGTGTGGACACACCAGTATTTCAGTAACTGCTTTGATGCCCTGATTGCTACAAGGTACAAAGGACTTAAAACGTTAGAATGGAGATCTGTTTTGAGCTACTACATACTCACCCATTCTCAGATACTATGAATACCCAATACATAATTAGTTGATTAGAATATCAAGTCTGTCACTTGACTGAATCAACAAGTTATTGAACTGCAATTTCAATTATGTACTCCAGGTAAACAGAAATTCAGGTAAAATTCAGAAACTCCTACATTGGAGGAGGGAACAGCCTTGAAGCTAAGTCCCCAGCAAGCTTAATATTTTCTGCTATTTACCCTGGAGTTCAGTCAAACACATCCACTGTCCCTGTGCAGAAGGCACTGTGATCACCGATGTGATTAATATGCTGCTTTTACTGTGGCAAAAGCTGCCTAAAGCCAGTTTCCAATGAGCTCTGTAAATGTCTTTTTTATGCCCTCCACTGAGCATAGGCCTACGAAGTTTAGGTCAACAATGGGTACTGGAAGGTGCACATTGTATTGGCAAATACATTCCTCCCACTTTTGAACTAGTCTCCTGATGACAAGGCAAAATCGCAATCCTGCCTGACTGTTCACTGCCAGGCTCTTTAAGTTCATGACTCCCTTACACAAGCAGTGACTAGGTGACACATTTACTTCACTTTAGCACTGAAACAATGACAGCAAACCACGCAGAGGAGTTTCTGCTAGACACACATACACAAACTCTTTCCTGCCATCAACTGTGAGTCGAAAAGGCAGAGAATGCCTCAGAATTTGCCATCCATATGCACATGCAGGAGACACATGCAGTTTCTCAAAGCGGACAACCAGTGCCGCAGTTTATGGGTGGCTCTCCCTCTCCAAACTGGGGACATGGGTGCAGGATATTATACATGGGCTCTCTTCTGGTTCACTCCTTCAAAGGAGAAAAAAGAAAAAAAAAAAACTAACCTGTAGCAAATCGTCCTTGGAAATCAATGCTTGGACGAGCTCTTGGGAAGTGTGAAACAAGATAAAAGCAAGATGAGCATTCACTCTAGTCAACAGCATTGCAGTCCACTCCACAGATTTTAAGATAAACTTCCAGAGTTTTTTGGGCTACAAAGACATTTTACCAGAGTAACAAAGTCCAGGCACAGCACACATGAAAAGCCAGATATTGTTCTGACCTCTCAAATGCCCTCTGGGGACTCCAGTATAGATTCCTTTTCTATTTTGGAAGCTCACAGCCCTAGACGAGCTTCATGTGGGGTTTAAAAAAGGAAAGCCAGTCTCACTTGTAATGTTTTTTCTGCCCACTGATTTATTGCTTAAATTTAATTTTTTTCTTATAGAAATACTAAGGATGGCCTCATCTTATAGTAAAAGAAGCTATTTATTCACATCTTGTTCTAGAGTCTCACACACACTGAGTATTTATGTGTGTCTGTATGTTTATTCTGTGTGTCTGTATGTACATACATGCAGGTTTACACACACATTTCCAAATATAAATTCTTGACACAGAACGATTCACAGCTACTTACAGCTAATTTCCTCATGACCTGGCTCTTTGTGAAAAATCACAAACCTGGCATATGACGGTGCCTCATTTTCACTTGTGATGAGACTAATGTATTTATGCTATAATGTAGCCACTTTTATTTTTTAAAACCAAATAAACTAAAATGAGTGATCTTGTTCTCTGATCAAGAATATTGGCTGCATAAACCAAAAATATATAAAGATACAGATAAAAATACAGATGCAATATTCTCAAAATATAAAAAGTGACAAGTTACTTAAATAATTGTCTCATATATTCACAGGGTATGGGAACTGTGTTTGTTCTGTTTACAGAATACTGAATCATATGCTTTTTCCATGTTAAAAAAAAATGGATTGATTCCTTGCCACCAAGTCCCTGATCCATTTTAGTAGATTCTCCTTCTGCAAAATGGCCCCTCAGTGACTCTGAGGATGAAAACTATTAGAGAGATGAGAGATTGAAAATTTACCATATGTTAGAACATGTGTACAGCGGAAGTTGCCTTGGATTGAATGCTGTCAACATGGGGATTCTTCAGCTTAACTGTGTCATTTCATCCACACCTAAAGCCCTCAGCAATGCTTTCTGTCCTTTGTTGTCTTTCTATGAGAGAAGCCCTTCAAATAACAGATGTTTGCAAAAGCACAGTGCCTCATACCAAGATCCAAATAATTCACCACTATTCAGGTTTGGTGCATTTTCAAGATTCTCTAATGCCATTTGCCAGACTTCTAATTTAATTTGTATTTTTAGCAAAGTTGTATAGGTACATGATTTACATAAATAAGACTGCAAAACAGCAGTCACCTTACCTACTCACCCTTGATTCTTGTTCTCTAAAAGCAAACACTTTCAGTATTTGCTCCTGAAATCTACCTGCATATTGCTACATAGTATCCTTCCTGGGTTTTGGGGTTTGTTTTTGTTTTTGTTTGTTTGTTTGTTTGTTTGTTTTTGCAGCTTTAGGTATTATTGTTCAACCTCCTACTGTGGGACATAAGGACTTCAGTGTCTTCAGTGTCCTTACATATCTACCCGCAATACACATCTATACCTTTTTTACTACCTCACTACCACCTCTTGATACCATCTTTTCATGACAAATATGCCACAATTTTCAATAACACCCAAAGCTAGTAACTTTCTTGTTTAACGTTTTATTTTCTAATGTTAAAAATTATCCTGGGTTTTGTTTGGTTTGGGTTTTGTTTTTTCAAATATCTAGCATTAGTACATCCCAAGAGTGTGAATCCTCTTTCAAAAATCTAATACAAGGCCGGAGAATATTTTTTTCTGTAAAAGGCCAGATTGATTTTGTGGACTATATGGTCCATATTGGAACTACTTAACTCTGACATTGCAGCAATATAAATGAGTGAGCCTGAGTACGGGAAAGGACCTTTATTTACAAAAACAAGCAGGGGGCAGGATTTAGCTCTAGCCATAGTTTGCTGACCTTGCTCTTACATCAGGTGATCTATGACTTCTTTCGTTTTCCCAAAGATATTCTTTCTAGATGTTTTGGCCCTCTTGCTTCAACCTGGACTCGATTCTTTCCACACCTATTGGAGAGTCATTGTCCTGACATTTCCCCATCCCTCTCTCCTAGGCTGAATTCTTCCTTTCCCGAATCCTCTTTTCTTTCTTTATATCATCCTTTCCATAGCTTGTCTAGAAAAAGGGCATAGCAGGTAAATTTTCTGACTGCATTGGTTTCTCAAATGTCTTTATTATACCCACACACATCTTTGCTATCTTTACTGGGTTAAGAATTCTATATTAGAAATAATTTTCCTTTCAGCATTTTTAACCCTATCATTTTCTTGAAATTTCCAATTATCATTGAGAGATACTTTATTTTGATTCCTGGTCTTATTGGTGTGACTTATTTCATTCTTGCTGGGAAACTTAGCATTTTTCTTTTTCTTCAATATTCAGAAATTATACGATAAAACATTTTATTGTTTTTTGTTTTCATCAATGTATTAGAGACTCAATGGATCCTTTCAACATAGAAATGGGTATCATTTATGGGAATATATTTGGAATAACTTTTTTGGTGAATTATGTCCAAATTTATTTTCCTTTCCAAAATTCCTTCCAGTCAGGACAACCATAATTCATCTTATCTTTTCTCTTCCTCTTTCCCAGCTGAGCATCTCGCTTCTATTTTTTTATGTTAATATTTATCTTTTATGAAACATGAAGTTTTATAATAAAATTGATAGTAATAAAACAAATAAAACAAGCCCAAACATTTTCAAAGGTGTCTCTCCAGAACAGAGATAGGGATTTTGCTTCTCCTTTTCCCTACCATCTGGCTCAATGCCTGGCACATAGTGAATGTTCAGCATATGCCTTGGTTCTATTTTTGAAGACAGTTTTAGGACTTTACCTTTCAACCAGCATGGAAGTTACAACAGGTGATGAAGTAATGGATATAAATATACAAAGAAATACTATTAGAGGATGTAAAGTTCTTTGATCTGGGAGCTTACGGAGCTGATTTGCACAAAGCAGACAGTAACACTGAATGGAGGTATGCCTCCTGGATCCTTCCTAGAACCTCCCTAGAGGAGAACAGCCTTGGATAACACCTATCGCACAAATAAGGATTCCAATGAGAAACATCCCTGATGTTTAGAGATGACATATCATATTAGAGATTTTTAATCATTTTTTTTTCTTTGCCTGTGTTTCTTCTTGGTTCCTTTGTTTTATTTATTTGTTTTGGTCTCTTCTGTTTCAGAGAGTTTCCTTAAGTGTTTGATGCTCCTTAGTTGTTTATATTTATGAATGATATACTACAAAACTGATTAGAATGAGACAGCCATTAGTTTGACATTTTTTAAAAAATATATAATTCATTGACCAGCTATGCGAGCCTAGACAAAAATGTAAACTTCAGTGAGCTATACTTTTCTCATGTATAACCTGGGGATATGGAGTCTCTTTCTTGTATGGCAGTTTTTAATACTTAATGAGGTCACATGTGCTAAATGCCTATCAAAAGCCAGATTCTTAAAATTTGTAATGGGCTTTTCAAATTAGCAGTCCCTTCTCTGCTAATTAGCATCTGAAAGGATGATTATAGTATTAATTATCAGTACAATGTACCCGGCAGACATTAGGCTTAAGAATCAGATAAACCGGAAGATGTTTCTCAAGCAACTTTATTATTTCACTTATTTATAAATTTAAAAATATTTGTTGAACATCATCTGTGCCTTTTACTAGCTGAGTGAACTTAAGTAAATTACTAAATGTCCCTCATTATCTCTTAGTCTACTCATCTATAAAATCAAAATAAGAATATCTACATAGCAAGGTAGTTGAGAAATGGAAGGAAACACAAAACTTGTAGTAGATTGTCACTGAGAAATATATAATGTTAAATGATTAAAGAAATGAATTATTAAGTGGTCACATAGCATTTTTTTTAACTTGGTTTTCTTGGAGTCTGAACTAGAATAATATTAATATATCTATAAATACATTTTCCTCTAAATGTACTTGTATTGAAGACAAAATATGGTATGTTCAATGTATTTGCTTAACATTATGCAGGCTCTATGGGCCCTTCAAATTTACATCTTCTATGATTCTGGGAGATATAGATTTATCAATCCTTAGGTCATACCCACTGAAGTAAGAAGCTATAGGAAAGGTATTTATGAAAGCAGTATGTCAAGAAAGAGAAGTTTCAGTAGCTTGAATTTTGCTTATGAATCTGGGTTATTTAGCAAGAGTATTTCTCAGATGCAGCTTTTTCCTTATGATGTGATTTATCATTGAAAAAAAAAAAAATGAGGGCACCTGGGTGGCTCTGTGGGTTAAGCCGCTGACTTCAGCTCAGGTCATGATCTGAGGGTCCTGGGATTGAGCTCCGCATCAGACTCTCTGCTCAGCAGGGAGGCTGCTTCCCTCTCCCTCTCTCTGCCTACCTCTCTGCCTACTTGTGATCTCTCTCTGTCAAATAAATAAATAAAATCTTTAAAATAAAGGAAAAAAAAGAGAAAAGAAAAAAAAAAAGACTCCTGAGGTTTCTGATCTATTTTAAGACTGTCTTAAATGCTCAGGAGGCTTTTTTGTCTTTCTGATTAACTATTTTTATTTCTCAAGAAAAATATCTTCTCATTTGCTATTCTATCACACACACATATGTTTTCATGTGTTTAAGAGGAAGAGTACATCTTGCCAAAGGAAACTACTAGACCCACCCTTGAGAGTTTTATAGGTGCCCCATCACATTGACCTGTGAGTAGTGGTAATATTTTCAACAGATATAACGACTAGGGTGACCTGTGGACTTCTGACCATGTTTGGATTAGCTGGCTCTTTTTCAAGCTCTGCATCTGTTGCCTTCATATCGACGTCTTCCTTCTGCCACCATTCTCCAGGATCTCATGCATTTATTGGCTGTATTATAGACTGCCTTTATAGTGATCGTTTCTTAGGTACTTCACAGAAAATGGATATTTAGTAAAAGAAAATAGAGGAGTTAACAAGCAAGGAGAAGACCTGAATGTGATTGTTGGTACAACATGCGCTGTACCAGCCTGACAGGGAACGGCAAGGTTTTGCGGTCTCCAGCCTCCTCTCAGGAGTGCGTATGGCAGCTGTCCTCATCACCTTTCACTCTGATTATGGGTTTTAGTTGATATAAGACTGAAACCTGCCTCATTGTTGGCAGGGTAGAAGGAAGATCTAATTCAGGATTCTTGCATTTTAGATTATATTTTGGATGATGTAATACGCACCAATAATTGCAGAGTGTTGTTTCCATGAGCCAAGCGTGTAAGAGACTTACTTATCTTCATTCTTGTCATACACGTCTCTTCCCTTGGCCCCCCTTCTTTTCCACCCACCACATTCGTTTGTGACAGTTGCATTTCCTTTAAAGCACATTTTCTTATCCATATTGTATGTCACTCGAGCTCTTTTATTTGGGGTTTTTCACACACCCTTCACATCTTCTTTGCAGCTCCAGTCAATACGCACTAAGACCTAAATACGCCTTCGCATTTCATGGCTATTCCCTTATCACATGCATTTTCTGTTGCCTCAAGGAAGACCTGTACAATTTTTGTTATTGGAATCTGAATTTTTTCCCTCCCAAGCAGATGGAGGATGTGTAAATGTGTCTAAAGACTCAGAATAGCATTAAGTCTGTTCCCTCCCGACAAAGCCCTGGGAGGCAGAGGATTTCTCAGGCATTCATTAAAAACAAGTGGGGAGGGGTGCCTGGGTGGTTCAGTGGTTAAGCCTCTGCCTTCAGCTCAGGTCATGATCTCAGTGTCCTGGGATTGAGCCCCACATTGGGCTCTCTGCTCAGCAGGGAGCCTGTTTCCCCCCTTCTCTCTCTGCCTGCTTCTCTGCCTACTTGTGATCTCTGTCTGTCAAATAAATAAATAATATATTAAAAAAAAAAAAAAAAACAAGCGGGGAGAAGAAACAGCAACAATTCTACAAAACCCAGAGAAAACTGCAATACATGTTACCAAGCCTCCTCTACATGTGGGTTTTTTTTTTTTTTTGGACTGAGGAATCAATCTCCCCATCTTTGGTAAGACAGTATGATTCCCAAATTATCCATGGATGGATTACATTATTTCATCATATATTGGTTAAAAGATGTGGAGTTTTTATATTGTTATTTGTCAGGGCCCCTTGCCAGACAATGTGTGGGAAATAATGCAGCACAGGGAACCTCAATTTACCCACCTGCTACACTGACACTCTCTTGCATAGATTGACTCGGTATATATTAAGATGCATTTCACAGCAAATAAATCATTTTGGATGGTGGTTTCTATGGCAGACCATGAAGGCTCAATTAACCCTTAATAGGATACTCCTCCACTTTTATTTTATACTCCTAATTTACCAAGCCACTCTTTGTTCACCTGATATACCTTATACCTGCACACATACAATTCAGATCCAGCTCTTGTTATTTTATACTTTGAAGGCTACAGTCATCCCATTCTCATTGAAGCAAACATCTTTCTTTTCCTTTGTGAAAGTAACTCTGAGACATTTGTGATTGAGCTTAGGCATTGTCTCTTGTAGAAAGCTTTCTCTGATTCCTTCCTAGCCTATCCCAGTAGAGTTACGTGGGTTCTCTGGTTTCCCATGATAACCCAGGCAGATGAAGTGTCAGTACCATACTACACTGCTTAAACAGTAGATTAAGATGCTATTATTAGCCTTCTCTTTGATTTACTAGATTTAAATTCTTGATTATCAAGAATTTAAAGATGTGCCCAAGAATTGGTAGTTGCTCTATATGTTTCCTTAAGTGGCAACTTAATTGGCAGTCACACAAGTATGGTCTCCAGGAGTCCACCTCTAGCACACTCTCTTCCTCTCTTCCTGCCAAACACAGTGAAGCTCTCTGAGAGTCTCAAATTCACTTCTGGAAGAATCTGAGTCATTATCAGCAAAGAAATCTTTACACTGTCTAGGCGGCTTGGGGAAATCCAGTAACATGTGAGATGGGATGGAGGGGAGATTATATGGGAAATCTAGAAGCAACAGAAGTACATGCTCTGCAGGAAGAGTGCTGATGTTAGATATCTTAAAGTGGACACAGATGTCTCTGCAGAGATGACTCAGGGGACACCAGGTATCATATACATATAACCCCCACAGGTAAGTCAGATTCTGTCTACATGGAATGGCAAAAATTCCACAGACTTTGCTTTAACCTAGGATGATTTATCAACACTTACTCACCAATTTAATGATTTTCTAATCTCATCTGTCTACTGGCTACTCTTTGAAGCTTTCCTTTATCATATCACTCTTCTTCTGCAGAAATCTCATAGTTCTCCGTGGTCCTAGTGCCAGTTTATAAATATCCCCTCCAGGTTCCCATGGCACTGTAGTTGCCACTCCCTGTAGCATTTAATGGCTACTCCCTTACAGCACTCAAAGAGAGCACAGAACCTTGACACTGGACAGAATTTTTGAACACATCTAGTTTATCCTTCTTGTTACACACCTAAGGAAACTGACACCCAAAAGTAACATGTTTTGTTCAAGTGCTCACAAATAATTAGAAGTGCAAGGGTGACAATCTATATAACCTAATTTTAAGTTTATTGTTCTGGCTGTTATATTAACAATCTCTACCTTGTCATACTTAACAAATTCTATCTTGTATTTATGTTGAAATATGGCTTATCTTTTCCTTGAAGGCCAGATATCTGTCTGATTTGCCTTTGTATGAGCTCAGGTCCAGAAAGGAAAGACAGAACATTAAAATTGGTCATTTATATTTAATTTAAGGGACTATTCACAAAGTTGTGGGCAGGGTTTATGTTCTTCTTAACAGAAGGTAGTGTAGTACTCTAGGACTGGCAACAGCAGGGAGCCATTATTACCTTAAAGGGTCAGGGTATAGGCCATATACTAGAACATAAAGAAGGTAGCTTCATGAGTAAAGCAGCCCAACTAGGATGACCCAGCAAGAAGGGAGCCAGGAGGATATCTACTGCACCTTCATTCTTTTCCCATCCTGATCTCATGCCAGTGTTGCCCATTGGCTCCATCTAACAGGAAGCCAGAAGGAAAGAAACTTTCATGGATATAATCTGTGTGCATCCAGAAGCAGCAGAGATGAGTGAATCGGGAGAAAAATGGGAGGGTAACAAAAAGAAATGCCTGCCTTCTACAGAGTAAAATCTCAGGAAATATTTTTAAATTAATCAATGTACTTAATCACAAAAATATTTATATCATTATTTTATATTTCAGGTGTGATGTCTTCACTTTCTCACTTAATTATAAATCTATTGAGAGTTTCCTCACACTGCACAGAGAAACACTGTGCCCAGAGTCAACATTAAATAAGTAGTGGGGAAAGAAAGATTAACTAGCCTAGATAAACAAAAAAGTGAAATCAATTTTTTTTCCTGGGGAGTAATGAGGCAGCCTCCTTAGAAACATGCATGAAAGTCAGACCCAGTTACTAAAAAAGATTTAACATTCCAGACACTATAAAAATAAGACTCTTCTGTTACTTAACAGGCTTCATGGATTTTCCTGCAAGTCATTTCCCCCAACTGTGGTTTCTATGTTCTCTTCATTTCTTCATTAGAAGTTTGAGGAACAGGAGAGACATAAAGCTACACACTCTTTACAACACTTATTGCCCGATTAGACTGAGACTCTTTTAAATCACGATACTATTTACTTCTACAGCTAGATCCATTGTTCTTCAGTTCCCCCAGGTTCTAAACTCAACTAAGGCATTTAAAGTGGCTACCATATGTACACATACTGGAGTTATTTCTTGGGTATCAGATTCTTTAGAAACTCCATATCTATAGCTAACAACAACAATAATACTGAAAAAGCTAGAAAACCTGTTAAAAATTGAGGAACTGTTAGAGAAATGTTATTTGTCTCTGGAAGAGTAAATATTTAAAAAGACTAACTCTATAATTCAAAGGATTTTTAAATTTTTATAAAATATTGTCCACTTAATTCTACTCCTCCTCTCATTCAGTATATTGCCAAAAGTTGTCCAAATGAAAGATGACCCAGGCAATTCACAGCCACAGAGTTTTTCTAGTGGTTTGTGAAGGATAGAGAAGTCAAGCTCAAGGTTCAGTTGTGTGAGTGCACATGGAATGCAAAGACCTCTTTTTTGACTTTATAGCATCTTTTCTTATTAGCCAACAGGTAAAAAGGAGGTGATTTTAGAAAGTGAAAGGTGAAAGAGGGTGTAGTCATCTCCTGAGTGACTAATAGAGGTAAAAGTGAGGGGTTTTGCAAGCCCATCCCATTAGGAGACTTCCTCAAATACCTTATATTGAGATATCAAGCTTCCTAAGACCTTCTATCCTGCTCCCTTGTTCTGTTCTGACTAAAATCAGTAGGGTTCATCCAAGCCCTTGGAGGATAGAATCCAACCTCTATGTTCTAAAAGTCAGAAAAACTACACAGGACCAAATTTTTTCTTTCTTTTCTTAAGAGTATTTCCTCCCCACCAATCGTGTGCCCATTTCCTTACCTTTTTCTCTCCTCCCTATGGATATTTGCTCTCAGAAAGGCTAACCTGAGCTGAGCCATTAACGAATGAACAAGATTTATTATGTGTGACTACCTAGGGCAAGAAAATGACCAATGTACATATAAGACAGGCAAGACGCTCTATTCAATATAAGGGAATGCTCTGAGAACAGAGCAGGTCGACAGGTCTGTATCTTTTGTTCCTTGCCTGGTGCTTGGCTATTTTTCTCAGAACTTTTCAGGAAAATAGAAAACACTGTAGGCATTCTGAGCAGCAATGAATTTAATACAGGGAATTAGAAGGTTGCCCAATGAGTAGGAAGGCTGGTGAGTTAAGGTCAGAGAGATCTCTGCTGGCTTTGAGGAAGTCTAGAAGTACCAGAAATGCAGATAAGCTGCCACGAAAGATCTCAGTTGCTTGTGACACAAAAATGGATGATCATCAGGAGAATGTTGGTGAAACCCAGTGTCCCTGTGCCATCTGCCAGAGCCTACTTTCCCATTGCTACTGCCATAGTGATGCCTTCCCTTTCTCTCCTGCCTTCTAAATCTCACAGAAATGCTCAAGCTAGGAAATCTTAAACAGAATAAATCAGCTGGGTTTGTTACTCAGAGACAAGAGACAGTGTTTGTCATACAGGGAGAGTTAGAGGGACTTAAAACGTATTTGATAAATTAATAAATGAATAATTGAAGAGAAGAATGGAGGGAGGGAGGAAGGGAGTGATGCAGGGATATTTTCTCACAGAATAGGCTGCTACTCTCCAGAGACTGATGTAACAGAGCCCAATGTCACGCAAAGACTGGAGAAGTCCTTTTGCACCCTCTGGTTTGTGGGTCTCAAGCTTGAATTGATTATACTTTACCAGGCCAGAGCTCTCTTTTCTTTAGTTCAGGGAATTGAATTTCTAATTTTAAGCTATTAAACATTTTCTAACATGTGGTGAAAAGTTTGAAAAGGCAATATGGAGTCCTTCCAGAATCCCTAAACTTTCCATGAGGCCTATCACCTAACTCTACCTACTAATAAAGAATGCTCATGTAACAAAGCAGGGCACAAATCTGTGTGAGTACACACACACATACATACATACTCCTCTCCATTTATACTGTGTTCAGAGATTAGTCCTAATTTAGAAAGCTTTATAAGAAATGTTCATCTCACATTAGACACAATTTTACCTTTGTTAGACATAATTATTGACCATGGCCAATAAACATCTATGGATATGTAATAATGGGAAGAATAGGCCCTCAGGGCTAGACACACATTTTTCAAATACCAATTATTACAATGGTTTCCTGAGTGACAATATATGTCTTTCCACCTCTTAGACTCTCAGTTTCTTAATCTGAAAATTGAGGGGTTTGAAATGTATAATCTCTGAACTGCTTCAAGGTCTCAAGAGCTATGGTATTATAATTTGTCACCTGTATGAAAAACATGACTTAGTCATTACTGACACTGTGACCTCACCTGAATGCTGTTTGCATGTCCTCTTAATTCTTTCTTGACCATTCATTCTACCATGTTGAGATTTGTGATTGGATTACAACCCAAGGTTGATAAAGCTGCTTCAGTTCCTAGACAATATTCTTGGCCTCTAAAGTGTCCTTGAAAGAAAAAAAAAAAAAAGTATTGCTTTGTCACTAAAGAAACCTTATTGGAAGATCACAAATTTCTATCTTCACCCATCTTATCACTGGGCTTGGGATGACATTAGGTAATACCAGAATGGCCTTAATTTGATGTTTGGCCAGAGATCAACAGTATAAATATACTGCCCTGGCTCAGGGCTTTGTCCTGTCAACAAGTACCCTAAGGAAAATGTATATAAAAAAAAAGCTAAAGCAAAGCAATAATTCATTATTTGGGGAATCAGACTCCAAACACCATTAAGCTGGACCATGTGGAGGTCTCCTTTTACTTAAGGCTTCTTTTAATTAAATAGGCCCAAGTACTCTTGAAACAAAGCACTCCTAGAGAACTGCTACATTTATTTTACTTTTAAGGCATAAACCCTAGTCTCACATCACACCACTACACCAAAAGGCTGATCCAAAGTTCACCTGCCAGATCCTGAGAAACTAGAACTAGAGAGAGAAAAAAGAGGAAGAGAAAGTTTGCTCCCAATGCCTGGGGTCAAGTTGACCCTAGGCTGTAACAGGGCAGTAGTTCTAGTGTTGGGAGCCACATGGGAGGAGGAAGAAGAGCAGAAGATGGCTGAGACTGCTTCCCCTGGGCCTCTGGGAAGGCAAGGAGAGATAAATGTGCTCAGTTTCTAATCATTTTGAATTCCAAATTTGAGCCCAAATGTGCTCAATTTCTAATCATTTTGAATTCCAGCCATAGAAAACTGTGGCTCAAGACTGGCTACATATTTTGTAGGGCCCAGTGCAAAAGGAAAATGTAGGGCCCCAGCCAGAGGTAGAAAAGTCAGTATCTACCTCCCACAGGCCCACTGCCCCAACCCATGGCATATGGGCAACCCCCAAGGGCCTGCCATCTCCAAACAGGACAAGATGAATACCTGACTCCCTAGGTGGAGAGCACTATGGAGAAGGGAGCCTGGGCAAGGCCTGGGCAGTCTGAGCGCAGGGAGCAGGCAGCAGACAACTCACTGTAGGGAGGCACAAGGAAGCTTGAGGAGACACTGGAATTTTGCCAATGCTCCAAGCACTGAGTACATGCTCTGCTGTTCCACTAAATTTCACTTATACACATAAATTCAAAGATAAAATTATTAAGAATTTTAAGACAGTGATGGCAGAGCATTAAACCCCAGGTGCAGGGCTCTTATTGGTAAGGGGCACCGTGTGGCTGCAGTGATTGCCTACCCATGAAGCTGACCTTACTGCAGCCCATCAAACTTCCCTGGCTAGGTTAATGCCCCTTCTCTCCCAAGAGCTGTAATGTCTGGCAGGGCAGGGAGGAATCGATGTCCTTGGAAAGTATAATGCTCTCTGTAGGCTATGAATAGGATAGGCTGCAGAACTTGGAACAGGAAAATTCTACCGGCCAGCATTCTTACCTGTTCTCCCATTGCAAGGTTCTGAGCAACTACTGACTCCGGCAAAGCCCTGCCTTGATTCTGGTTGGCAAAACCCACCTATCCAGGGAGGTTCTGCAGTGCAAAAAAGAACCATGGACTTTGGAGCCAGGGAGACCTGGATTCAAATTTGACTCTGGTTCAACTGGGCATAGACCATTTGACCTCTTGGAGACTTAGCTTCCTCAAATGTTAAATGCAGATGCTAAGACCTCTCTTAGAGCTTATATAATAAAGTGCTTGCCACAGAGTCCAGCAGTGTGTTATCCGTTTTGGGTGGTGGCAACCTCTGTCAGCAGGGATTTTACACAAGCGTTTTCCGCATCATTTCACACAGCCGATGCCTCCTGTCAAGAATCTAATCTCATCCCAAAATGACTCTCCAGGGCTTTTAGCAGCTACGTCATCAGCCAGACCCAGCCATGCCCAGCACCCCTCTTGCCTGGGACTTCTGGAGTGCCTTGGTGCTTTGTGCTTTCCTGAAGAGCTCTAGACAGATGGAAAACTCAAGTTTTTGTTGTTGTTGTTGTTGCTTATTTTGTTTTGTTTTGGTATCACCCTCTGGTTCTTGCTGAGCCCTGGAAGAACAGTGACTATTGAGAAGGTCTCAGAGTGGCGTTAAGAGAGAAAGAAGTGTCTGTCTCATGTTGATGCCACACATCTGTTTTTGTAGTCAGGGTTGGTCTTTTAAATCTCCTGACCCCTGAGTTTCATAGCTGAGATGAACTTCTGATCTCCATCAGGCTCTTCTCCTAGAGTGTGGATGCCAATTATGCCCTTCTGACAGTGTCTGAACTCTGTATTTTAAGAGACTGGGGATTGGCAAAAGTCCAAATCTCTCTTTGCCTAAAGCTCTAAAGAACTCAGAAATGCCTTATGCAAGTAGGACTTCCAGAACAATCTCTGTATTCTGTTCTTTACCAAAATAGATTTGCAAACTCAGTTTTAATAATGCCCCTGGATTATATTGCTGTGTGCCTATATACACATTTTTTTTTCTCTGCCTATCTCATCTTCACAGCCAGATTTCAAACCCTGGAGGGACTTTTTGGATAGTCAGCCTTCAGTGGATGCCCTTGCCTTGATAGGAGCTCAATGAGTCCTTGATCCAGTTTACACTGGTCAAGGCTCTGAAGTGCTCCTAATCTAAGAGGAAGGTTGTCATCTTACAGTCACATTCTTTGTGTTTTAAAGAGGACCTGCCATATGGATTCACTATTGGGCATTTTGGACCTGGGCCTTATATATCAGAGCATAACCACCATTAAAGTGCATAGAAATGATCTGAGGATCCTGTCAAAATGTAGATTCTGACCCAGTAATTCTAGGGTGGGGCCCGGGATACTGCTTTATTAATGAACTTCCTGGGTGATACCCATAGGGTTAGTCTGAGGATTACAAGAACTTTAACAATCTCATTTTCCAGAAGGAAAAATAGAAGCACTAACAGGTGTAGAACACTAGGGAGAGGCCTTACTTGGAACTCTTGGGCTCTCATTGTACTTGCTGAGCTGCAGGGTCCTTTAGATGAGGTTTCTGGCCCCTTTCTCTCCTCACTCATTAACTCAGACTCTAACTGTTTTCTTTGGCTCTCCAGACCCTACTTGGAGATTCAAGACCAAAAAAGTCGACATTTTCATGACAGTCCCACTGGAGCACCACCAGAGTTCAGAGTGAGGTTAAATTTACTCTGGCTGGGTGGCTGATAGTCACTTTGGGTGCCCAAACTCCCAGACATAAAGATGGAAATATAATATTTCACCAAGGAAGCACTTTTATTGAGCCCATGAATAAGAGAGCATGCAGTTTGTTGCATCTAATTTCAACTCTACTCTCTCCATGTGGCATGCCTGGAAGGCAATGGTGCTCATGGCTGGGTGATATCAGAAATGTGGCAGGAGTTAGAAAAAAAAATTGGCACCTGTGTTAAAGCAGAGAGCTATTTATAGCAGCATAAATGGTAAATGGCTACACTGAGCCTGTGCTTCTTTTGCTATTATCTAGGATTTTTAAATTATGAGGTGATTTGTTTAAGAAGGAAACATAGTCAAGAGTCTCTCTCTCTCTCTCTCAACTCTCAGCTCCTTCAGCACCCCCACTTAAAAAAAAAATACACTTATTTACAAAATGATAGTTGGCACAGGAAGATCAGGAAAG
Organism: Mustela putorius furo; assembly: GCF_011764305.1. NCBI lineage: Eukaryota > Metazoa > Chordata > Mammalia > Carnivora > Mustelidae > Mustela > Mustela putorius. Next base: position 375,629 of record NW_025422108.1, on the reverse strand, counting down.
GACACATCTGCCTGGTTTTAAAGTTTCATTCTAAAGTTCACTGCAGAGAAACAATATAGATAGTAATAATGCAGGTGATGTTACCTAACAAGGCCACAGGATTGAAGATACTTCCCTAAAATTGTTTTAATAAAAGTCTGGAACATTATTTTAGTTGCTGGAGGAAATTTTCTCCCCTATCAGGAGCAACAATTATTGGCCCTGTATGTTTCCTAGAATCTGTAGAGATTTTACCTCCAGGGAACCCCAGGGAAGAGCACCTTAAAAAAAAAAAAGTGCAGCTGAAGCAGTTTGCAAAGATGCAATGATGCAATACTAAATTTAAAAAAGAGTTACTCTGAATATTATATGTATATAAACTCAGATATAAGAAATGCTAATGCTTAATTATTCTACCATTTAATTTATGGTTTTTAATCCCAATCCATAATATAGTCCAAACGGAATAAGGAGGATATAGCACAGGGATAGTGGGAAGTTATATTTACCCACTAATATTTAAAAATGCATTTTCTTTTTCCTTACCACACATAAAATGCAATGTCTGATAGTTATATTCCCAAACAATCAAAATGATCAGGCTTCTCTCTCTTCTTGGTTCATTTGCCAGCTGCATTTTACCAATATAACCACAGGAAAGAGGTTCCATTTCTGCATGGAACAAATCTTTAAAAAAATAAATAAATAAAGGGAGGACATACATTTTCACAGCACCATAGCAGGTGCTTGGGGGTTCATAAATCTTGCCTAATTCAGACCCTCTGTTTGAGTGGTGGTCTTTTTTCAACAATAATTTCTAATCAATGTATACTTTACTGGAACAGAAAAAAAATTTACATTGACTAGACAACCACAAAAAGAATTATACGGTGTTTTGCTATCTGCAAATAAATATGTTTTGGCATTCCTGGATATCTGATCCACTAAATGAAACAATACAACCATTTACCCTGCCTTTTTTGTGGTTTAAATAAATTCTAGAAACCTATTACAGCACTCAAGGGCGAGTACTTCTGTGGTTTAAGCTGCAGGAAATATTACTGTGTAGCATAAAGTATGGCAAATGGGATGTCAGGAGATGGGAGTTCCTCCCCTGATCTACCACCCACAAGTGGTGTGACCCTAGGCAAGTCACTTTGCTTTTTTCTTATCAGCAAAGAAAGAAATTTCATTCAGTTATTCAACAAATATATACAGTTAACCTTTGAACAACACTGGTTTGAATTGTGCAGGTCCACTTACACATAGATTTTTCATAGGAAAGTATTGTGAATGTGCTTTCCTTATGATTTTCTTTCTTTTTTTTTCTGTATTCATTTTTTAAAAATTTATTTTCAGCCTAACAGTATTCATTGTTTTTGCACAATACCCAGTGCTCCATGCAATATGTGCCCTCCTTAATACACACCACCTGGCTCCCCCAACCTCCCACCCCCCGCCCCTTCAAAACCCTCAGGTTGTTTTTCAGAGTCCATAGTCTCTCATGGTTCACCTCCCCTTCCAATTTCCCCCAACTCCCTTCTCCTCTCCATCTCCCGATGTCCTCCATGTTATTTGTTATGCTCCACAAATAAGTGAAACCATATGATAATTGACTCTCTCTGCTTGATTTATTTCACTCAGCATAATCTCTTCCAGTCCCGTCCATGTTGCTAGAGAAGTTGGGCATCCATCCTTTCTGATGGAGGCATAATACTCCATAGTGTATATGAACCACATCTTCCTTATCCATTCGTCCGTTGAAGGGCATCTTGGTTCTTTTCACAGTTTGGCGACCATGGCCATTGCTGCTATAAAAATTGGGGTACAGATGGCCCTTCTTTTCACTACATCTGTATCTTTGGGGTAAATACCCAGTAGTGCAATGGCAGGGTCATAGGGAAGCTCTATTTTTCATTTCTGGCTTTGGAATCTCCACACTGTTCTCCAAAGTGGCTGCATCAACTTGCATTCCCACCAACAGTGTAAGAGGGTTCCCTTTTCTCCACACCCCCTCCAACACATGTTGTTTCCTGTCTTGCTAATTTTGGCCCTTCTAACTGGTATAAGGTGATATCTCAATGTGGTTTTAATTTGAATCTCCCTGAGGGCTAGTGATGATGAACATTTTTTCATGTGTCTGATAGCCATTTGTATGTCTTCACTGGAGCAGTGTCTGTTCATATCTTCTGCCCATTTTTTGATATGATTGTCTGTTTTGTGTGTGTTGAGTTTGAGGAGATCTTTATAGATCCTGGATATCAACCTTTTGTCTGTACTGTGATTTGCAAATATCTTCTCCCATTTTGTGGGTTGCCCCTTTTTTTTTGTTGACTGTTTCCTTTGCTGTGCAGAAGCTTTTGATTTTGATGAAGTCCCAAAAGTTCATTTTCGCTTTTGTTTCCTTTGCCTTTGGAGAGATATCTTGAAAGAAGTTGCTGTGGCTGACATAAAAGAGGTTACTGCCTATGTTCTCCTCTAGGATTCTGATGGATTCCTATCTCATGTTGAGGTCTTTTATCCATTTTGAGTTTATCTTTGTGTACGGTGTAAGAGAATGGTCGGGTTTCATTCTACTACATATAGCGGTCCAGTTTTCCCAGAACCATTTATTGAAGAGATTTTTTTCCACTGTATATTTTTTCCTGCTTTGTCAAAGATTATTTGACCATAGAGTTGAGGGTCCATATCTGGGCTCTCTACTCTGTTCCACTGCTCTGTGTGTCTGTTTTTACACCAGTATCATGCTGTCTTGATGATCACAGCTTTTTAGTAAAGCTTGAAATCAGGTAACGTGATGCCCCCAGTTTTATTTTTGTTTTTCAACATTTCCTTAGCAGTTCGGGGTCTCTTCTGATTCCATACAAATTTTAGGATTATTTGCTCCAGCTCTTTGAAAAATACCAGTGGAATTTTGATTGGAATGGCATTAAAAGTATAGACTGCTCTAGGCAGTCTAGACATTTTAACAATATTTATTCTTCCGATCCAAGAGCATGGAATGGTCTCCCATCTTTTTGTGTCTTCTTCAATTTCTTTCATGAGTGTTCTGTAGTTCCTCGAGTACAGAGCCTTTACCTCTTTGGTTAGGTTTTTTCCCAGATATCTTATGGTTCCTGGTGCTATAGTAAATGGAATTGATTCTCTTAATTTCCCTTTCTGTATTTTCATTGTTAGTGTATAGGAAAGCCACTGATTTCTGTACATTGACTTTGTATCCTGCCATGTTACTGAATTGCTGTATGAGTTCTAATAGTTTGGGGGTGGAGTCTTTGGGTTTTCCATATAAAGAATCATGTCATCTGCGGAGAGAGAGAGTTTGACTTCTTCATTGCTGATTTGGATACCTTTTAATTCTTTTTTGTTGTCTGATTGCTTTTGCTAGGACTTCTAATACTATGTTGAACAAGAGTGGTGAGAGTGGGCATCCTTGTCGTGTTCCTGATCTCAATGGGAAGGACACAAGCTTTTTCCCATTGAGGATGATATTTGCTGTGGGTCTTTCATAGATTGATTTTATGAAGTTCAGGAATGTTCCCTCTATCCCTATACTTTGAAGGGTTTTAATCAGGAATGGATGCTGGATTTTGCCAAATGCTTTTTCTGCATCAATTGAGAGGACAGTGTGGTTCTTCTCTCTTATTGATTTGTTCTATCACATTGATTGATTTGCGAATGTTGAACCATCCTTGTAGCCTAGGGATGAATCCAATCTGGTCATGGTGAATAATTTTTAATGTGCTTTTGGATCCTGTTTGCGAGGATCTTGTTGAGAATCATAGCATCCATATTCATCAGTGATACTGGTCTAAAATTCTTTGCGGTCTTTGCCTGGTTTGGGGATCAAGGTAATGCTGGCTTCATAAAAAGAATCTGGAAGTTTTACTTCTGCTTCAATTTTTTGAAACAACTTCAGGAGAATAAGTGTTTTTCTTCTTTGAAAGTATGGTAGAGTTCCCCAGGGAATTTGTCAAGTCCTGGGCTCTTGTTTTTTGGAGGTTTTTGATCACTGCTTCCATCTTGTTACTAGATATTGGTCTATTCAGGTTGTCAATTTCTTCCTGGTTCAATTTTGGGAGTTTATGTTTTCCAGGAATGCATCCATTTCATCTAGGTTGCTAAGCTTATTGGCATATAACTGTTGATAATAACTTCTGATGATTCTACTTCCTTGGTGTTAGTTGTGATCTCTCCTTTTTCATTCATAATTTTATTAATTTGTGCTTTCTCTCTTTTCTTTTGGATTAGTGTGGCCAATAGCTTATCAATCTTATTGATTCTTTCAACAAAACAGCTTCTAGTTTCATTGATACTTTCTATTGTATCTCTAGTTTCTACCTCATTGATCTCTGCTCTACTCTTGATTATTTCCCTTTTTGTGTGTGGAGTTGGTTTATTTGTTGTTGATTCTCCAGTTATTTAAGGTGTAAATACAGCTGGTGTGTTCTGGATTTTTTCAATTTTTTTGAGGGAGGCTTGGATGGCTATGTATTTCCCCCTTAGGACCGCCTTTGCTGAATCCCATAGGTTTTGGACCAAAGTGTCTTCATTCTCATTGGTTTCCATGAATTGTTTAAGTTCTTCTTTGATCTCTTGGCTGATCCAAGCATTCTTAAGCAAGGTGGTCTTTAGCTTCCACTCAAGGTGTTTGAGTTCCTTCCAAACTTTTCCTTGTGATTGAATTCCAGTTTCAAAGCATTGTGATCTGAGAATATGCAGGGAATAATCTCAGACTTTTAGTATTGGTTGAGTCTTGATTTGTGACCCAGTATGTAGTCTATTCTTGAGAAGGTTCCATGTGCACTTGAGAAGAATAAATATTCTGTTGTTTTACGGTGGAATGTCCTGTATATAACTATGAGGCCCATTTGGTCCAATGTGTCATTTAATGCTCTTGTTTCTTTATTGATTTTCTGCTTGCATGATCTGTCTATTACTGAGAGAGGTGTGTTAAGATCTCCTACTATTAATGTACTCATATCAATATGACTCTTTATCTTGATTAACAGTTTTCTTATGTAATTGGCTGCTCTCATATTGGGGGTATAGATATTTACAATTGTTAGATCATCTTGGTCAATATTCCCTTTAAGAATTATGTAGTGTCCTTCTGTATCTCTGACTACAGACTTTAGTTTAAAATCGAATTTATCTGATATGAGAATCGCTACCCCAGCTTTATTTTGAGGTCCATTGGCATAAAAGATGTTTCTCCATCCCTTCACTTTCAGTCTTGGTGTATCCTTAGGTTCAAAATGGGTCTCTTTTAGATAACATTTGGATGGGTCCTGTCATTTTATCCAAACTGCAACCCTGTGTCATTTTAGGGGCACATTTAGGCCATTCACATTGAGAGTGATTATTGATAGATACGTTTTTCTTGACATCGTGTTACCTTTGAAGTCTTTCTTTCTGTAGATTGTCTCTGTATTTCTGTTCAATAATTTTCTTAGGATTTTAGTCTCTTATAGAACTCCCCCTTAATATTTCCTGCAGTGTCAGCTTGGTGATCGCATACTCTTTTAAGCCTTGTCAGTCCTGGAAACTCTTTATCTCTCCATCCATTTTGAATGTCAATTTTGTTGGGTAACATATTCTTGGCTGCATGTTCTTCTCATTTAGTACCCTGAATATATCTTGCCAGCCCTTTCTGGATTGACAGGTTTCTGTGGACAGGTCCGATGTTATTCTGATGGGTTTTCCTCTGTACATAAGGAACTTCTTTGTTCTAGCTGCCTTCAAGAGGGCCTGCCTACAATTATAATTCTTCATTCTTGCTATTAGGTGTCTCGAGGACTTTCGAGAATCTGTAATCTTGGGGGGAGACTGTTCTGCCTCTAGTACATGAATGCTGGTTCCATTCACAAGATTGGGAAATTTTTCATGGAGAACTTGTTCCACTATATCTTCTAGATTTCTTTCGTTCTCCTCCCTTTCAGGGATTCCAATTATTCTGATGTTGGAACGTTTCATGGCATCATTTATTTCTGATTCTGTTTTCGTGGCTTCTAAGCTATTTGTCCTTTAAATTTTCTTAATAAAATTTTCTCAAGCTCACTTTATTGTATGAATATATAATACACAGAACATACAAAATATCTGTTAATCAACTATTTTATATATTGGTAAGTCTTCCAGTCAACAGTAGGGTATCAGTAATCAAGTTTTGGGGAGTCATGTGTATGTTGGGGTCCCAACCCCCACAATGTTAAAGGATCAACTATATTGAGCTCCTGTTGCACCAAGTACATTCGTGTTTTAGGAACACTTTACTGAACAGAAAAAGCATGGACCATGAACCATACTGGTCTAAATTTTAGACTCTAGAACACAGATAATCCAAAATTTTTTTCCCCAGAACTGAGACTTAGTACTTCATTTATTTTCAGAGCTTGTTAGAATGTAAAAACTTGAAGTGACAACAATTAAGGTAGGAGAGTTTGGGGGTTTTTAGTTAATTTTATTTTTATGTAGCTTTTCTCTTGCTTTTACAATTGACAGTATGGGACTGTCTGTACAGAGGTATGGAAAACCAAAAAGCAGTGGTAGTTTTTTTCTTTTTTGTATCTCTGATGACTCATTTCTACCCAATTCCTTTCTACATCTTAAGCCTTCAATGCAGATCTCAGGAGACCTTTGAGACATTGCTATTCTTAAGCCTCACCTCTTCTGAATAGGACAGCAAATAAGGATAGCTATTTTCCACTTGTACACGAGGGGCTATTTCAAGGTGAGACAAAGGAGATAGAGGGAAAAGTTTCCAACATCACTAGAAGGCTTCTTTCATTAAGACCACCTTATCTCTTCACTGTAACACTCAGCTTATGAAAATAAACTTGGTTTTGTATTCATGAATCACTAAATAGCAAATGGAAATAATTCTGGTACCAACAAACTCTGGGAAGTAAGAGATCCCATTTAGGTCAATCCCATAGTTATTCTTGGCAGATTTATTTGTATGCCAGGCACTCTTTTCAGATGCAAAAAAGAAACTGACCAAAGTCCCTCCCCTGACAAATTTTCTGACTGGTGGTGGAAAGATGTGGAGGAAGGCAGAATATAATCTGACATTTGAAAGTAGGAAAATATAAAGGGTACCATGCTAAAGGGAAAATCAAAGCAATTCATCCTGAGAGAGTCAGGGAATGTTTGACAGTTAAATTTATTTTTGAACTGGATGCCTGTGTCATATCCCCAATGTCTAATGGGATAAGTTACACTTCATGGAATATTGGTCCAGGCCCTGGACTTGGCTGGCCACCCTGAGGCAAACTCCCAGTGAGAAGCAGGGATGAGCGTGAGTCCAAAGGTCCTTTGCCCATCACCACCACCTCACAAAACAAAACAAAACAAAACAGAAAACTCCTTTGAACTCTATACCCAGACACCATCTCAGGAAGTCCGGGAAGGGAAGCAGAAATCTGAAAAGGCCAAATTTACCCCAAAGAGATTGAGGTAAATAAAATATACCATTAAAACCAGAAGCGAGCTGAAAGATATTAATTGTCGAGTTAAAGTACTCCAGCACCTCTGCTACCAGGGGAGGGGAGAGTTTATGAGGAAGAAAGAAAGAATCAGTTATAGAAAATAAAGGACAGGAGTCAAGATGGCGGAGAAGTAGCAGGCTGAGACTACTTCAATGAGCTGGAGATCAGCTAGATAGCTTATCTAAAGATTGCAAACACCTGAAAATCCATCGGCAGATCGAAGAGAAGAAGAACAGCAATTGTGGAAACATAAAAACAACCACTTTCTGAAAGGTAGGACCGGTGGAGAAGTGAATCCAAAGTGACGGGAAGATAGACCCCGGGTGGAGGGGCCGGCTCCCGGCAAGCGGCGGAGAGCAAACCGCCCACAAAATCAGGACTTTTAAAAGTCTGTTCCGCTGAGGGACATTGCTCCAGAGTCTAAACCGGGGCGAAGCCCACGTGGGGTCAGCGTGGCCTCAGGTCCCGCAGGGTCACAGAAGGATCGGAGGTGTCTGAGTGTCGCAAGCTTGCGGGTATTGGAAAGGGAAAGCCAGCTACAGAGACAGAGCCGACAGTAAGCTCACAGCTCGTTGTTACCTTGAACCAGTCGCAGGCTCGGTGAGCTTGGAACGCGGCCGGAGGTCAGGCAGACGGGAGTAACTGGGCGCTGTTCTCTGAGGGCGCACTGAGGAGTGGGGCCCTGGGCTCTCGGCTCCTCCGGGCGGGAGACCAGGAAGCCGACATTTGTATTCCCGTCCTCCAGAACTCTATGGAAAGCGCTCAGGGAACAAAAGCTCCTGAAAGCAAACCCGAACAGATTACTCAACCGGCCCCTGGTAAGGGCGGTGCAATTCCGCCTGGGGCAAAGACACTTGAGAATCACTACACCAGGCCCCTCCCCCAGAAGATCAACAAAAATCCAGCTGAGACCAAGTTCACCTACCAAGGAGTGCAGTTTCAATACCAAGGAGAGCAGCAGAATTCCAGAGGAGGAGAAAGCAAAGCACGGAACTCATGGCTTTTTCCCTGTGATTTTTTTTATTCTTCCAGTAAATTAATTTTTTTCTTTTTCATTTTTTGTTTTTTGTCTCGCCTTCTGGTTAAATTTCTTTTTAACTTTTAACTTTTTCTTTTTTAACATTTTTTAACTAGTTTATCTAATATATATATTTTTTCTTTTTTATATTTTTCTTATTTGTTTTCTTTTTTAAATTCTTTTATTTTCTTTTTTCTTTTTTTTCTTCCTTTTTGAACCTCTTTTTATCCCCTTTCTCTCCCCTCACGATTTGGGATCTCTTCTAATTTGGTTAAAGCATATTTTCCTGGGGTTATTGCCACCCTTTTAGTATTTTACTTGCTCCTTCATATACTCTTATCTGGACAAAATGACAAGACAGAAAAATTCAACACACAAAAAAAAGAACAAGAGGCAGTACCGAAGGATAGGGACCTAATCAATACAGACATTGGTAATATGTCAGATCTAGAGTTCAGAATGACAATTCTCAAGGTTCTAGCCGGGCTCGAAAAAGGAATGGAAGATATTAGAGAAACCCTCTTGAGAGATATAAAAGCCCTTTCTGGAGAAATAAAAGAACTAAAATCTAACCAAGTTGAAATCAAAAAAGCTATTAATGAGGTGCAATCAAAAATGGAGGCTCTCACTGCTAGGAAAAATGAGGCAGAAGAAAGAATTAGTGATATAGAAGACCAAATGACAGAGAATAAAGAAGCTGAGCAAAAGAGGGACAAACAGCTACTGGACCACGAGGGAAATTCGAGAGAAAAGTGACACCATAAGACAAAACAACATTAGAATAATTGGGATTCCAGAAGAAGAAGAAAGAGAGAGGAGAGCAGAAGGTATACTGGAGAGAATTATTGGGGAGAATTTCCCCAATATGGCAAAGGGAACGAGCATCAAAATTCAGGAGGTTCAGAGAACGCCCCTCAAAATCAATAAGAATAGGACCACACCCCGTCACCTAATATTAAAATTTACAAGTCTTAGTGACAAAGAGAAAATCCTGAAAGCAGCCCGGGAAAAGAAGTCTGTAACATACAATGGTAAAAATATTAGATTGGCAGCTGACTTATCCACAGAGACTTGGCAGGCCAGAAAGAGCTGGCATGATATTTTCAGAGCACTAAACGAGAAAAACATGCAGCCAAGAATACTATATCCAGCTAGGCTATCATTGAAAATAGAAGGAGAGATTAAAAGCTTCCAGGACAAACAAAAACTGGAAGAATTTGCAAACACCAAACCAGCTCTACAGGAAATATTGAAAGGGGTCCTCTAAGCAAAGAGAGAGCCTACAAGTGGTAGATCAGAAAGGAACAGAGACCATACACAGTAAGTCACCTTACAGGTAATACAATGGCACTAATTTCATATCTCTCAATAGTTACCCTGAATGTTAATGGGCTAAATGCCCCTGTCAAAAGACACAGGGTATCAGAATGGATAAAAAAACAAAACCCATCTATATGCTGCCTCCAAGAAACTAATTTTAAGCCCGAAGACACCTCCAGATTTAAAGTGAGGGGGTGGAAAAGAATTTACCATGCTAATGGACATCAAAAGAAAGCAGGAGTGGCAATCCTTATATCAGATCAATTAGATTTTAAGCCAAAGACTATAATAAGAGATGAAGAAGGACACTATATCATACTCAAAGGGTCTGTCCAACAAGAAGATGTAACAATTTTAAATATCTATGCCACCAACGTGTGAGCAGCCAACTGTAAACCAATTAATAACAAAATCAAAGAAACACATCAACAATAATACAATAATAGTAGGGGACTTTAACACTCCCCTCACTGAAATGGACAGATCATCCATGCAAAAGATCAGCAAGGAAATAAAGGCCTTAAACGACACACTGGACCAGATGGACATCACAGATATATTCGGAACATTTCATCCCAAAGCAACAGAATACACATTCTTCTCTAGTGCACATGGAACATTCTCCAGAATCGATCACATCCTCGGTCCTAAATCAGGACTCAACTGGTATCAAAAGATTGGGATCACTCCCTGCATATTTTCAGACCACAATGCTCTAAAGCTAGAACTCAGCCACAAAAGGAAGTTTGAAAAGAACCCAAATACATGGAGACTAAACAGCATCCTTCTAAAGAATGAATGGGTCAACCGGGAAATTAAAGAAGAATTGAAAAATAATCATGGAAACAAATGATAATGAAAATACAATGGTTCAAAATCTGTGGGACACAACAAAGGCAGTCCTGAGAGGAAAATATATAGCGGTACAAGCCTTTCTCAAGAAACAAGAAAGGTCTCAGGTACACAACCTAACCCTACACCTAAAGGAGCTGGAGAAAGAACAAGAAAGAAACCCTAAGCCCAGCAGGAGAAGAGAAATCATAAAGATCAGAGCAGAAATCAATGAAATAGAAACCAAAAAGACAATAGAACAAATCAACGAAACTAGGAGCTGGTTCTTTGAAAGAATTAATAAAATTGATAAACCCCTGGCCCTACTTCTCAAAAAGAAAAGAGAAAGGACCCAAATAAATAAAATCATGAATGAAAGAGGAGAGATCACAACTAACACCAAAGAAATACAAACTATTATAAGAACATTCTATGAGCAACTCTACACCAATAAATTTGACAATCTGGAAGAAATGGATGCATTCCTAGAAACATATAAACTACCACAACTGAACCAGGAAGAAATAGAAAGCCTGAACAGACCCATAACCAGTAAGGAGATTGAAACAGTCATTAAAAATCTCCAAACAAACAAAATCCCAGGGCCAGACAGCTTCCCGGGGGAATTCTACCAAACATTTAAAGAAGAACTAATTCCTATTCTCCTAAAACTGTTCCAAAAAATAGAAATGGAAGGAAAACTTCCAAACTCATTTTATGAGGCCAGCATCACCTTGATCCCAAAGCCAGACAAGGATCCCACCAAAAAAGAGAGCTATAGACCAATATCCTTGATGAACACAGATGCGAAAATACTCAACAAAATACTAGCCAATAGGATTCAACAGTACATTAAAAGGATTATTCACCACGACCAAGTGGGATTTATTCCAGGGCTGCAAGGTTGGTTCAACATCAGCAAATCAGTCAATGTGATACAACACATCAATAAAAGAAAGAACAAGAACAATATGATACTCTCAATAGATGCTGAAAAAGCATTTGACAAAGTACAGCATCCCTTCCTGATCAAAACTCTTCAAAGTGTAGGGATAGAGGGCACATACCTCAATATCATCAAAGCCATCTATGAAAAACCCACCGCAAATATTCTCAATGGAGAAAAACTGAAAGCGTTTCCGCTAAGGTCAGGAACACGGCAGGGTTGTCCATTATCACCACTGCTATTCAACATAGTACTAGAGGTATAGTATAGGTATAGCCTTAGCAATCAGACAACAAAAGGAAATCAAAGGCATCCAAATCGGCAAAGAAGAAGTCAAATTATCACTCTTTGCAGATGATATGATACTATATGTGGAAAACCCAAAAGACTCCACTCCAAAACTGCTAGAACTTATACAGGAATTCAGTAAAGTGTCAGGATATAAAATCAATGCACAGAAATCAGTTGCATTTCTCTACACCAACAGCAAGACAGAAGAAAGAGAAATTAAGGAGTCAATCCCATTTACAATTGCACCCCAAACCATAAGATACCTAGGAATAAACCTAACCAAAGAGGCACAGAATCTATACTCAGAAAACTATAAAGTACTCATGAAAGAAATTGAGGAAGACACAAAGAAATGGAAAAATGTTCCATGCTCCTGGATTGGAAGAATAAATATTGTGAAAATGTCTATGCTACCTAAAGCAATCTACACATTTAATGCAATTCCTATCAAAGTACCATCCATCTTTTTCAAAGAAATGGAACATATAATTCTAAAATTTATATGGAACCAGAAAAGACCTCGAATAGCCAAAGGGATATTGAGAAAGAAAGCCAACGTTGGTGGCATCACAATTCCGGACTTCAAGCTCTATTACAAAGCTGTCATCATCAAGACAGCATGGTACTGGCACCAAAACAGACACATAGATCAATGGAACAGAATAGAGAGCCCAGAAATAGACCCTCAACTCTACAGTCAACTAATCTTCGACAATGCAGGAAAGAATGTCCAATGGAAAAAAGACAGCCTCTTCAATAAATGGTGCTGGGAAAAGTGGACAGCCACATGCAGAAAAATGAAATGGACCATCTCCTTACACCACACACAAAAATAGACTCAAAATGGATGAAGGACCTCAATGTGCGAAAGGAATCCATCAAAATCCTTGAGGAGAACACAGGCAGCAACCTCTTCGACCTTAGCCGCAGCAACATCTTCCTAGGAACAACGCCAAAGGCAAGGGAAGCAAGGGCAAAAATGAACTATTGGGATTTCATCAAGATCAAAAGGTTTTGCACAGCAAAGGAAACAGTTAACAAAATCAAAAGACAACTGACAGAATGGGAGAAGATATTTGCAAACGACATATCAGATAAAGGAATCTATAAAGAACTTAGCAAACTCAACACCCAAAGAACCAATAATCCAATTAAGAAATGGGCAGAGGACATGAACAGACATTTCTGCAAAGAAGACAACAGATGGCCAACAGACACATGAAAAAGTGCTCCATATCACTTGGCATCAGGGAAATACAAATCAAAACCACAATGCGATATCACCTCACACCAGTCAGAATGGCTAAAATAAACAAGTCAGGAAATGACAGATGCTGGCAAGGATGCGGAGAAAGGGGAACCCTCCTACACTGTTGGTGGGAATGCAAGCTGGTGTAGCCATTCTGGAAAACAGCATGGAGGTTCCTCAGAATGTTGAAAATAGAAGTGCCCTTTGACCCAGCAATTGCACTACTGGGTATTTACCCTAAAGATACAAATGTAGTGATCCAAAGGGGCACGTGCACCCAAATGTTTATAGCAGCAATGTCCACAATAGCCAAACTATGGAAAGAACCTAGATGTCCATCAACAGATGAATGGATCAAGAAGATGTGGTATATATACACAATGGAATACTATGCAGCCATCAAAAGAAATGAAATCTTGCCAATTGCAACAACATGGATGGAACTAGAGCGTATCATGCTTAGCGAAATAAGTCAAGCAGAGGAAGACAGCTATCATATGATCTCCCTGATATGAGGAAGTGGTGATGCAACATGGGGGCTTAAGTGGGTAGGAGAAGAATCAATGAAACAAGATGGGATTGGGAGGGAGACAAACCATAAGTGACTCTTAATCTCACAAAACCAACTGAGGGTTGCTGGGGGGAGGGGGTTTGGGAGAAGCGGGTGGGATTATGGACATTGGGGAGGGTATGTGCTTTGGTGAGTGCTGTGAAGTCTGTAATCCTGGTGATTCACAGACCTGTACCCCTGGGGATAAAAATATATGTTTATAAAAAATAAAAAATTAAAAAAAGAAGAAAGAAAATAAAGAAGCCAAATGTTCTCTATACATCTGAATTGCATTTGTTACATTTTAAAAGTTGTCATATCCCCTGCTACATATTAAGAGCACCTAAAATTACATAGGCCCCCAAAAGAAATCATGATGATTTCTCATCCAAAAATGACTATTATGTTATTTTCTATAGCAGGGGCATCCCCCCCATCCATTCAGATCTAAAATCCTAAAACCTGTAACTCACTTTTGCTTTTCATAGGAAACCCTAATGATACTGAGTTTATTTACTACATATATCCTGAATTTTTCCATTTTATCTCTCTCTAGAATCACTACCCTCTTTGGTATTTACTTCTCTCTCTTTTCCATATTCCAGCCAGAGTTAACACTAAAAATGTAAATTCTATGATCACCAACCACCACCACGTATCCCTTTCCTATCTGTCTTAGAATAAAGATTAAATCCATAATGCCTCCCTTTTCACTACTGCTTCCTACTAGTCTCTCCTGCTCTGTGCACTCTCATTTCCCTGTCTGTCTTTTGGTGTTGGCATCCCTCACACTACATTGTGTGTCTCACACAATGTGTCTCACAATGGAACCCCTTCCCACACTATACTATCCCTGGTCCTGCAGCTAATTGCTATCCTTCCCTGAGATCCCAGCTCCCTCAGAGAAGGCTCTGGATCCACAGCCCAGGTGAGATCTCCTGCTACATGCACTCATACGAAGAGTACTGTGAACCCTCCTTTCACACATCTCTGGAATAGCTAACTTTGCATCCCAGATCCAAGGCTGACATTCAAGAAGTAGAGAATTAATGAATGGATCTATTCTCTTTTTAATGGATGAACTTTTCCTGAGGTTGCCTCTTTCACTTTTCTAGTATAAAACTGATTTTGGAAAATCTTAGCCAACTTCTTTTATTTCCCCTCTCCAAACTACTGCTTAAGGTAAATAGGGACCACAGTAGGAAACAGGAAAAGAATAAATATAATATTGTCTATTTCCATAAATTCTAGAGGATAGCGTTTATAAATGTGTTTTCCCTCTATTAAAAACTAGACAATAAAAGATACAAATTTGAAAGGAATTTGTGTCTGTCTACAAAATTGTCAAGGGGGATCACTGAGGCTGAAATTACAGCACAAGAATTTCAAATCTAACTCCCCCACACTGAGGGAACTTTCCCTCCTCCTTGCAACCCTATTTTAATTGCTTCCTTCTAAAGTTTCAGTAATTTTCTCTTGCATTATCTAGCTCTTGCATTAAATGCTGAAATGAGTTCAATACTTACTCTAACCTTGGTAAGTAATGTTCAGGCAATCATTTCCAGTTCTAAATATTAAGTTTTAGTTTGGCACAGAACTGCATGGTTGGGTAATTCCAGTACTGCCAGTAATGAGAGTTAGCTGGGAACTTACATTCATGTTTTGACCAGATCCTGATTTAGGTTTGTATAAGTGAATTATACCAACAATTTTTTATTTTAAGTTGGTATAGTCTTGTCACTCTGAAGGTTTGAGTCCAGTCTCATCCACAAAGGACCTGATTTCAAATGAAGACAAGCAATAACTGCATCATTCTAACCATGCATACCTCATTTATTGTATTTCTATACGAAAATGTGTTCTATGCTCTAGCAATGGATGGATACCAAGATGGGGGAGTCTGGTGTTTCTCATTGAGGTTAGTTGTTTTGACCATAAGAATGACAGGAGATAAGCAAGGAAACTATTCCTGGCTTGAGTCTTTACAGCTACTTTAAATTTTTGCAACTCTCCACCTCCAATGAGCGGCTGTCACTATAGAGAACATTCTCTGAGTGATCAGGGTTAAGATCATATAGACAAAAGCAGAGGAAAAAGTGCCAGGACAAACTTGCACCAAGCTTGCTCCAAGGTTCCTGAATGAATTTTTACATGTAGGAATGTCTATGTCCTGAATTCAGAGACAGTCAAGCCCATGTACTAGTCACAGGTTTCTCTCACAAGGTAGACTCCCTTAAAATTAATTCCATCACTCCCAGTGCCAAGTGATGTGAGATATTCAGAGAACACTATTGGTAGCAGCTTGTAATGGCCATTGACATTCAATCCCTCATAAATGAGCTCATCTTCCCTCAGTTGCTTCTGACTGTAAAGTAGAAATATCAAAGTTTCTTGCTATACCCACCAAAAGTTTTGTCATTATGACTAAGCTTAAGTCAGCTTGCTTTAACAAAGCCATGGCTGAAAGATGACATGAAAAAACTGACAATCACTTACTTGGGCAGCTTCATAGAAGGAAGTCTTCAAAGTTATGCTAATTAGAGGTAGTATAGCCTCAAGATAAAATCTTTCTAATGAGCTAATTTTATAGACATAGAACACTTCAATGTTGAATCAGTCTGTACTCAGGCTGCATACGTGGGGCTGTGTGTATTTGTCTGTACATCAGCACCTCTTTTATACCTCTTTTATACTAAAGAATTTGTCCTGACTACCAATCAAGATACTTTACCAAGCAAAAGTACATAATGAAAAAAAAATGCAAGAGAAAGGACTTATGAATCTTTTTTTTTTAAGATTTAATTTATTTATTTGACAGAGTGAGATCACAAGCAGGCAGAGAGAGAGAGAGGAAGGGAAGCAGGCTCCCCACTGAGCAGAGAGCCTGACGCGGGACTCGATCCCAGGACCCTGAGATCATGACCTGAGCCAAAGGCAGCGGCTTAACCCACTGAGCCACCCAGGCGCCCCAGAACTTACGAATCTTGACATGGTATTCCCTTTTAGGAAACAGGACACGTTAAAGGAAAAGAGCCCAGAGAAAGAAACCCGTAATTGGTAAAAAGTCATTCACTCTTTCCCTCATTTAAGGAATTATAGATACACAATTATGTAAAAGTTATCATGGTTAGCTGTGTGAGATGTTGCCCCCCAAGAAGCATGAAAGATTCAACTTATCAAGGCGAAAGTTGATATAGTGACAGGACATACCACAAAAGAACCTGTGGGAGGTAGGAGGTGGGAGCTGGAAGGGGTCAGGGCCAAGTAGGGAGACTGCTGAGGAGATGAAATCCACCTTCTCCTCCAGCCCCACCTCAGGAACCTGAGGAAGAGCTCATCAAACAAAGGTGTGCAATGAAAAAATGTCTCTGCAACCACAACCAAGAAATATTGGAAGACAGCTAGATGGGAAGCAAGAACTAGAGAAAAGTGGGGATAGACTGACACTGTTAAAGGAAACCTGTTTCCAGATGGTATCAAGAGAATTTTAAGTATCATTAAAAAACAAAAAAAAAATAAAACCCTGTTCTCCAATATTCATCTTAGACTACATGTTGAATAGCATGAAAATAGAAACTTATATCTTTTTTGAACAGTGATTCTTTTTAGGCTTGATCCAGGTCTATGGCACAGAATTGGGTGTGGGAGGATCCAGGGACCCTAGAGTAGAATTTGAACAAAAGGTAATTCCTCTGAAATATAGTTTTAAGATCATTCTGGGTTTAATTTTCAATTCTTTAGCTTTTTGAGGAATTTGGATACTATGGATTTCTAAGGATGAAAAAGTAGCCCTGTTGAAAAGGTAGCATATGGGGAAAGAATTTTGATTATGCTTTCTTCAAATATGAAAGTACTTCTTCAGCTGCAACATTCTGGACTCTCGAAAATGTATTGATTCTTATAATGTCATGAAAAAGGAAACTGTAACAGTTTGAAGTGAGACAAGTTTTAGCATGATTTGAGGACTTAACAGATCAAGTATTTTAAAAAGGAGTTTGGACCAGTGCCAAAAATTAAAGAGAGGGAAACAAAGAGAAAAATTATTTTAAAATGTATTTAGGATTCACGTGTCTATAAGCATGCTCTCACCTGCATTTTTTTGGTTGTTTTGGGAGTTTATGAAGTCTTACCTGGTTCTAATTGTTGCTCTGAGGTTGTAAAATCACGTTCAACTGTCCTCACCCTGGGGAGGAGTTGGCATGAATAGGGAGGGATAGAGACTAGGAGCATAATCAGAAGTGTAGGTAACCTGCTTTGGGTTCAATCTATGTCTCAAGTTAATGCCCCCCTCAAAGAAAAAAGACTTACTGAAGACACAAAACCTTTTGCTAAAGGAAAAGTGCACATGAGATTCATTTGTTGCTTAAACTCTCCCACCTCTGAGTCCATAAATAGAGCAAAGCATTTTGTGAGTTGAATGCAATAATTTGTTCTCTCACATCATATCTGCTCTTAAGGAAGATTGAATTTTGGTATTCAGACAGCCAGGAAAGAGACAAATCCAATACAGGATGATGATGATGATGATGATGATGATGATGGTGATGATGATGGTGGTAGTGATAAGAGTAGTGCTGTATACTAGGTACCTTGGAACATAGGACAGAAATCCTCTACACCTGGAAAAGGCAAGGGAACTGAACAAAGCAGGTATCATTTGAGATGCATTTAGAAAGAAGAGTAAGTATTTCTCAGTTGGTCAAGATGAATAGAGGGTCATTCCAGCCAGAAGGCACACTATAGGAACAGACAGAGAAGCCTATGTAGTTTAGGGTATTCAGAGAATTAGAAATGGTTAGGTAGAGGAGGTTGGGGAAAGGCAATGACAGAAGATGTAGGTTAGCAGGTGGGGTGGCTAGAGGCTAGAGCCCAGATTATTAAAATGATGTTATGGAGTTTAGGTTTTACCCTATAGATGATTTAAAGATACAGAAAGTTCTTAAGAGGAAAATGACATGCCCACATTTTCACCTTTGGAATACATTTTAGCAATAAGTCTGTCAGAACCAATAGTTCTCCCATCATGTTGATCAATCAGGATAAGATTTCTCAGTAGCCTTTGAGCTTACCTTTGATATGTCAAATGTTCAGACTTTTCTCAGAAGTTTCTGAATCAAACTATATGACTTGCCCCTAGAAAATTCCTAACCTTGATCTCCTTAGGTAAGTAAATGTAAGTAGACACTGACCTCCAGAGGAACAAAAAATTAACTATTGGGAAAAACATTTATTTTTATATTCTTACCTACTGGTAAACAGGGACCATTCATAGGACCATTCATTTTTTTCTTCATTATTAGGAGTACTCTGGGTGTCAAACCTAGGTCTAGTTTAATTTAACCGACTGCAATAATTATCAAGAACAACACATTTTTATAAAAATCATCTTATTTGCTATGTCCTTAGAATTTATTGCTGCATCAGGTTGCCATAACTAAGCAAGAAGAAGGAGGTTAAATTAAGATTGTCAGCTTTTCTTAAATCGGATTGCCAGGTTAATGACATCCCCAGACCCAAGGAGAGTATTCATGAGACTATGGGAAGTACCATACCGCTGCTCAGGGTTCTCAACCTTCAGTTATGTCATGGGGCTATAACTGCCCTGCTCATGACTTCTAAGAGTGGGAAGCAAAGTGATTTGAAGATTACAAAAGAAAAGCCTCTCTACTCATGAGAGGAGGAAATCAAGTGTGACAGTTAGATATAAGTATTCTTAGGAACAGGCTCACATGATTTGTGTAAAAGTTATGAAGAGCTGTTAGTAAAGTCTAGTGTTTTTCAATCTCTCCGGGTGAAGTGTAAGAACTTCCTTACCTCTAGGATGAGTAGAAGTCTTCCTACATTATATCTGAGTTAATTTGGGAATTGCCTGTCTTCTTGCAGAGAGATACAAGATTGCCTTTGTCTTTACAGTTTCAATGGTTCTTGAGCTTTGGAGTTGGATCTGAAAGTGGAAAAGTGAAAAAATCATCAGTCTAGGGATCAGAAAGCCAATTTCCGTCCTGGTTATGCCATGTACAAGTGGTCTTGTGGGGCCATTGGATCTCAATTGGGGATTCTGATTTTTAAAACTGGGACATTACTCACCATTCCTGTTAGATTCCTTCTACTAGAGGATGCTATGTGGGTCTAGAGACAATGTACAAGCATCAACCTAATATTTTAATAGAGCTATATAAATATAAGCATCGGTATGAGTAATGGCTAAAGAGGCCTGTTAAGATGGTATTTGCTTAGAAGAGGACATGAGGTCATAGAGTTGATACTAATGATCTTTGAGAGCCCGGATTAATGGTACAAGTGATGAGAAATTGGAAGGTATGAATTTTTCTCTTAACTGAGATTTTTACAGGAGAGTTTCAGGCCTTCCAATTTAATGAAACTACAACTTTGATGTGATAATAGAAGCTAATTTTATAGATTGGCCTTTACTTTTAACAATTTGCAAAAGAAACTGTTAAAGACACTGCAGCTAAGAGGCTATTGTGTGAAGTCAGGCATCAAACTGAACAATGCTTCCTTCTTCCTGGTAAGAAGCCTTGGGTTGGTCCAGGTGACAGCAATCTTGTTCCCTGATGTTTACAGCCAGAACATCAGCATGATGATGTAAGACTGACTGGGAAAGTACACATACATAGTTTGGGGAAAGAAACCACACAATTTGAGACCCGTTAAATTTACCATATACAAATCAGAACATAGTATCTCCTTGCCAACATAGGCTCCCTCTCTTGAGTTTTCTTTTAAGTACATAAATGTGTAATTCTTGCTGACCTTTTTTCCCTTCTTTCTGTGCTCCATTGTCCAAATGGTTGTGAAGATCTAGATTAGTATTGTTGTATCCTTTTTGTATCCTCCTCCTTGAAAGGGAGAGGGTCCAAAGGCCCCCAAGGACTCACAACACTCTTTATGGTGATCCAGACTTGAGCTCCAGACCCAGATAGCATCTGGAAGTCTAGCTCCTGCTGCACTGTGAAGAATTCAAAGACCAATGAACTAAACTTGAAGATTACTCCCAAATTTTTGTTTCCATCAAGAGACCCATCTTGCCATCCTGGAAATAACTGCTTGTAATGATCTTTTCAGCACCCTCCCTCCTCTTCTAACCATCAAGAATATGCTCTTCTGTTTGTGTCAACTCCCCACTTGCCCCTTGATTCAAAGAGCTCAGACTCTCTACTAACAGAATAAAACCTTCATTCTTGCCTTTTGAGATTCCCCAAGAACTACAGCAGTTTTGACCACAGAAGTGGTTTTGTCCATAACTTCAGCTATTCACTCCTGCTTCAAGGATCTGAGAAAAGGTCAACTGGATTGTTCTCTACTCTTATTTTATAGTGCTTAGTCTCAATCTGGTTTCCTGGCCACCTCATTTCCTTCCCTGGGGACATTACCAAATACTAGGTCTGGTTTTCACTGCATAAAAATTTGGGGTGGGGTAGGGGTGGTAATATTACAAATGACCTAACAATGTAACTGTTAAAAATGCTTTCCCAGAATTTGAAAGGTTACAAATCAAGACCTGTGATTATTAACTGTACAAACAACTAATACCAAATCTAAATTGCTGGATCCAAACTCTATCACTGTAATCACCATAATCTGTCCTTCTGTCCTTCTCAGGTTGCTTCTATCCTTTGGAAGTACTTGGGAGAGTCTATGATCATCTTCTGAATAGTTGCCCACGCTGCTTCCTTGGACATTATGTTTCCAGGCCCTGTCCTGTGGCTCCCTAAGCCTGTGCTACTAGTGTTACACCCACTGTGGCACTTCCACTCCAGTTCTTCCTTTCCTGTTCCTGCTACTGCACTAGCTTCCCCCATGTGGGAGCACATTCTCTAAAGAAAGATTTTATGGACTAAAGTCCGCAAAAAGGATGTGAGCACATGTACTGCTCAGAATCAGATTTTCTCCATTCTACGTTTCCATCCTGGCCTCCTACTTGTCTTCACCATGTCACTCCCACCATCAGAGAGTAATTCAGGATGCATCAAGCCATTCATATTTCCTCTCCTAAGAAGTACAACATCCAAGGACTAGAGCAGATATTCTCTACACACATCTGAAAGCACCACAAACAGAGGGCACTCCCTGGGTACTGAAGTAGGGAATCACACAGACAACGGAGCATTTCTTCCTCCAACAGGCATTACCAATGCTCAAAGATGAGGGTCTCTTTCATCCCCTGTTTGCTCTTGTCTTCATCCTAGCCTAGTGACTAAAGCTACATCCCCACCTTACCCCCTAATTAAGCTATTTCTTTTCTTCCTAAAGATGCAAGGAAGATAAGAAATATGGCTCAAGTTCTTCATAAAAATACTAATGTTAAGCTTCATATATTTTCCCATTTTGACAAGTGGTGTAATCATTTTAAAGAAATACTTTGTCAGGTCACTGAAATCTACAGTAGCCACTATGCCCCGGAATGGATTCTGATTGCATTGTTAGCCATCTTTTCACCTAATTCCCGTTTAAAGCTCTGATGTTGCACAGACTGAGCTTCTTTAACATGTAGTGTAGATTAAAAGCAAGGAAAATTCATCAGCAAAGCAGTAAACTTAAATATCTAAATGCTAAAGAGCTGGAAATTCAACCTAATTAAAATGGCTAAACACAGAGTCACAAACAGTGAGAGAATTATGGAAAAGTAAATATTTACACACACATTGTACACTTATTAGGGTTTACAAAGAAATGCTGCTCATCTGCACAGCTTTCCTTTGTAATGATATTGTTATGAGGCAATAAATGTGGTTATAGTTAATAAAAGATGTTAAATGGCATAATTCATCCACAAACCTTACTAATTGCTGCAGAAGCTCAAGACAAATGTACAGCATCATATGGGAGGTACTGCTTATCTGTTAGCTAATAAACTGGAAAAAGAAAGGTCACTTGTAGAAACGAAATGCTTAGAGTAAATCCTTAGCTATGTAAATGGAAATTTAAACACTTTAAAATTAAAACAAGCTTCCCCTTCTAGAGAGTTCATGCTTCATTCAGAGACAACAAATTGGCCTAAATGAGTCTGAGTTAACTTGGCCACTCTAGTGCTAATCACGTTCTAAATTATTTTAGGGAAAATGTTCCATATTTTAAACTGTATTACGTTCTGTCTTTAGAATGATGCTTACCATAAATTATTTCATTTTCCTTCAACTGAAACTTCTCTCTTTAGAAGGGCGTTGGGACAAGTAAGACGGGGAAAAGAAAAGCGGAGTATAAGGTCACCTAGAGTAATTTTATTTTACATAGATCATAAAGAGCTGTGAAGTACAATGCTTAAAATAATTTTTCATAATAAATTTGGGAAGGCTGGTGGAAAAAAATAAAATCAAGGCATCTTTTGTTTTCCTCACAAAAGCTCAAAACCCAGATAATCATTGTGAAAGTCCAAGCCCTATCAAATAGTTGACCTTCATTTTAGTCTAATGTTATTCAATTGTTTCCTCCACTTCCATGTTGTCCTAATAGTGGTGCCCTTTGAAATGTTTGTGGTTGATTTGCACCATATTTTACAAAGCTTTACTTCTTGGATTTAATTTCTATTGGTCTTCAGAACCAAAGAGCTTACTTTCCATCTTGGTTCAAACAAAAACAGGACATTGAAGTTAAAACAGACAAAGTTTCCAAGGTGTTTTGATTGTCCAAAACACATGTGTGAACAAATGGACATACAACATACAATGAGAGAGGGGATAGGGGGAGGGAGAGAGGGAGAGAGAAAGAGAGGCTAGGACAGAAACAAAGAGAGAGGCAAACAGTGTTTTTCATTTTCTATGAACTAGAAACCATCATACCAAACCTCAATTTTCTTCACAATGTTAAATTGTCCCCTTTTATTATGGGGACAAGTGATTTTTTTTTTTTAATGCCTTTGAGTAAAGCATCCTTGAGTCTCCTTTTTTTGATTCCCTAAAGAATAACCTCCCCAGGGGTGCCTGAGTGGCTCAGTGGGTTAAAGCCTCTGCCTTCAGCACAGGTCATGATCCCAGGTCCTGGGATGGAGCCTCACATCTGGCTCTCTGCTCGGCAGGGAGCCTGCTTCCTCCTCTCTCTCTGCCTGCCTCTCTCTCTATTTGTGATCTCTGTCCGTCAAATAAATAAATTAAAAAAAAAAAAAAAAGAATAACCTCCCCAATAAAACAGAAACTTGGCAATAGAAATCAATGTATATCCATCACTATAATCATTTGAGTCAAAGGAGGATGTTTTTATTTCTTCCGTATTATCTTTTGAAACAATTTGGAAAAAGATCTGCTCAGGAAAAAGGCAAAGTCAGTTTATTCTAGAGATAGAGCCAATGGCTTGGACCAGTGCTTCTCAAACCTCAAAGTACCTGTGCGTCACCTGGGAATCTTTTTAAAGGACAGACTCTGATTCAAGGGCTCTGCAGAAGGCCTGCAATCCTGTATACCTAAAAAGCACCCCCTGCCCCCGTTGGTGCTGCCCATGGCTGGCACCAGGAGCCAGGAGCAGGGAAGGCCCAGAGAGCACTGGCAGTCCCATCTAAATCTGGTACCCTCCACAGTCCTGCCTGAATCATCAGTCATAGAATTCTGAAAAATGAAGCAAGGTGAAAGTTCATATTGAGCCTTACATTAGAAAGCTGCAAGGGTACTTAAGGGGAACCCTGATTTATTTCCCATCACATGGTATTCTATAGTATCACATAGAAACCATTCCAGATGCCTGAAAAAGTATGTTTGTAACAGTCTCCCTTGAAGACAGCCTGCAACATTGCTTGCTAAGTTAATTCAGTTTTTAATGACCTCCATCACATATAGCAAAAACTCCCTTTGCTGTATCATCAGCTAATTCTTTATGTCCAGACCTCATTAAGGTAAAAAATTCCTCTAAATAATAACCCTTTATGAACCCCCAAACTATTCATTAATATATAATCTCATAGTTTTTATTTTTTTACACTGAGCTATCTCATATGGTTTAGCCTTTTTCAGTGGGGTATTTCTCAACACTTTAATCATTTGGGTAATCTTACCTAAGCGATGTCATTCCCCCTAGAGAGTAATTCATTTTATCCTCAGTTAAAAAGCATCCGCCTCTTCTTTGTTTTCATTCTTCAGTCCCTACTTTCCAAGAATTTCTATATCATCTTTATAAATCAATGCTATCTCCTTAATTCTTAAGATCTTTTAGTAAGTAATCACCAAAATATCAGTGTTGTTATTTATTTGCAAAGTAAGAGACCACAGTTAAGATAGAAAATTACCATCATGTTGTACCTCTGATGCTTTTATGTGTTTTTGTTACCTCTAAAACAATCTAATAGTCCTAAATCAAAATAGTTCCTAAAATAGACATATATAAAAGACTTATGAACCAAGCTAAAATATACGGACTTTTAAAAGAAAATTTAACCTTTTTATATTTAGCTTTTTAAAAACAGTTTTCTTGAAGTACAATTAATACACAATATACTGCACATATATAAATATACAATTTGATACTTTTTTTTACCATCTTACCCTGGAGCCCTGGACCCCTATGAGGGGCCAGATCCCATGACCCTGACTGAGATGATGACCTGCCAGAAACCAAAAGTTGGTTGATTAACCAACTGAGCCACCCAGGCACTCCTATAAGTTTTATTATTTTTATAATGGAGGTACAATACCTACATTATAGCTGTTCACACAGATTAATTCAGATAATATATATAATGTGCCTTGCACATTGAGGGCATTCAGTGAATAATTACTTCACTCTTCTCTAAGCAATGAAACTTACCAATTAGACTATCACTAGTACAATTAATAATGTTTTTCACATTGCAAGCATTCAATAGATGTGCTGGATAGATGAATCAAATATATAAATAATCAAGTTGAATGTTTGGACAAAGAAAAGTCTCTGGATTTGGTTAAGTCCCACTTCCATTATATTGACAAATCCCTATCAATTCCTCAGACTTAGCTTTTAAAGGTTTCATTCCCAGGGTTAAAACTGTAACAAAAATCAGATACCAGATTTAGGTGAGACTGTGTCTATCTAGGTCATGTGAATCATAACGGTATAAAAATATTAGACCAGCTTAGAATTTTTTAGAGAAAAGATGATGTAAATGAACCAGATTGTATTACAGAAGGATTATATTAATTTGTTAGCAGCCTTTATTTAGATAGGCAAGACTATGGCCATTTTACCTATAGGGATTTTGTTCAAAATAATATTGCCACAGTTAGCTGACAATTGAAGAACAAGTCTCAAGAAGAAGGTGGTAACGAACAAGCTCGGACTTCTCAGTGCTCATATAGACTCCTATTTGCTCAAAGAATACCTGTATCTTAGCAAAGCCACTGATTAGTGGGGTAAATTTGGATGTCCTGGGTTACCAAAAACTTTAAATTCTCAATTGCAAGCTAAGAATGAAAATGAAAAGCTGTGTATGTGTTAAATAATACAATGTGTTACTACAGCCTTTATCAGTGTCCAAAAATTTTAGTTGTTTTTACACTCATTGTTTACTCAAATTATGCAAAGCCTCCTTCCTTCATAATGAAGAATTTAAAATTATTGAACTCTAAATCTGCAAGATATGATATATCCAATTATACTCCTATCTAAAATAGAAGTGAATGGATAGATTAGTGTTTGTGGCTTCAGATTGAGTGATTACTTAATGGCATTTATTTTCATATAATAATGCTATTATTTCTAGGTTTTAATTATAAGCCTTAGATGATTACATGATTATCTACTAGCAATTCTAGTTATAATTGTATACAAATATTTACCCCCCCAAAGGAGCATAATTTTATTAATAATCAAGTAACTCTAGTATTGATGATAAATGTATTATTAAAACTACTGAATTTGTAGTTTCAGGAAAAGCAAGTAGATTTTAAAGTAAATTTGGAATGGTTTTTGTCATAAATTTGGCATTAGCAAAATTGTTGACAAGTTCTTTTAATTAATATTTTAAAGTTGTACAGACACATGGTTTAAAGGCAAGTAGCTAATTCTCTGCTACGACAAACAATAAGCCCTCTAGCCAAACCCCTTCCCCAAATTCGAACTCTCCAGAACCCTTTAAATCTCTTAGTTTATTCATTCATTATTTATCTTCATATCTTTAAATAATTAGCATAACACGCTACTCCAGCTTTTTTCCATTTTTGGGCTTGATTTCCTGACATTACTTTTGTGGCAGCTTTATTCCTCCCATACTCTTTACACATGTACACTTCCTCAGCCCCCTCATCCCAATAGAGAAAAGTCATATAATTTTGGCTAGATCAATACCCAGTGCTTACATTATTATGATTATGTAAATGCTATGCACAATTGAGCCATGTAGTTTAATATAATTACTTTTATATTTTTCACACTTAATTTTTGTTATTTTTGTTGTTGACATTTGTTTATTCTTCCTAAAATGATGATGATTTTTTTCATTCCTTAAGTTTCTAAACACTTACCTCTAACAGATCTACTCTCCTCCAGTTGAATAAATCTCTCAAAGCCTTTGACCTGTTGTAGTTTGCACTGGCTGCTCTCCAGTCCTGCTGTATAGCTGTCATGCTGGGAGTTCATTTCTCCCTTTTTAGGAGGATTGTATTTGTCCATCTCTTATGTTAGATTGCTTGTCTTCTGGATTTAATGTGTTTATTGTTTTTGATTTACTTGTTTTGTAGAGCACATAATTCATAACTTCAATAATTTGGGGGAGGTAAGTTTTTGAGAACTTATCTGTCACTAAATGGACTTTTTGTACTTCTACACTTGATAGTTTGGTCGATAGAGAACCATAAACTGGAAATCACTCATCCTTACAATTTTAAAAGTGTTGCTCTATTATCTTCTACCATTTAGTGTTGGGTTCAGAGGTCTGAAACCAGTCTGATTCTTTTTGTATGACATTGTTATTGTTGTTATTCTCTCTGGAATTCATTTGACGCTTCTCTCTGTCCACCATGTTCTGAAATTATATAATGATATGCCTTGGTATGGTGCTATTCTCATCTATTTTCAAGGCACCATTATATCTGGAAACTCATGACTTTCAGCTATAGGGAATGATCTTGAATAATTTTTTAATGATTTTCTACATTTCATTGTCTCTATTCTCTCTTTTGGAATTTCTGTTATTCAGCTATTAGAACTTGCAGATTGGTCCTCTTCTCTTTTTGCTTTGTCCTTGTGGGTTCACAGTTTTAAAGGTATATATTCATATACATATACATACATACATATGTATACATATGTATATATATCTTATATACATATATAAGATATATATGCATATATATATATCTTTACTATTGATTTAATAGAAGGTTAAAAAGGAGTGAAAGTAAATGCACATGTTCAATCTGCCAGTTTTAATTGGAAGTCTCTATAACTAGTTGGTAACTATACATTGAAATGGGATATTTTAAAACCTCCTCTGTTGAAGTTTTATAGTCAAGAAGGATCCGTCTCTTTGTTTTTCTTTTTCTTATATTTTAATAAGATATCTTCTAGTGTTGTTCTCCTATTGGGGAAAAAAGCACCAGTGGTAAAGACTGCCATACTGGGGGCACCTGGGTGGCTCAGTGGGTTAAGCCACTTCCTTCGGCTCAGGTCATGATCTCAGGGTCCTGGGATCGAGTTCCACATCGGGCTCTCTGCTCAGCAGGGAGCCTGCTTCCCTCTCTCTCTCTCTGCCTGCCTTTCCATCTACTTGTGATTTCTCTCTGTCAAATAAATAAATAAAATCTTAAAAAAAAAAAAGACTGCCATACTGTAAAACAAAGTACCATATTTTCCAAGCTTATTGAATTGCCCTGTAATAAATAGTTAACAAATACCTGTTGAGATTTTTGAGCTTTTTTAAAACCTAGACTTACTATTATAAAACTAATCACAGGGAAACTCAACTGGCCCTTCCAGGTCACAGTGATGAGACTTAGTTGTATTTTGTTTTGTGTTTAGCTATGAAAAATGGCCCTGGTGTGGAGTATCCCTTGCTTTGGAAGTAGTCAGAACTTCCTAGACAATCAGCAATATTCCAACTTCTTAGAGAAGATCGTGAAACAGATCCTTAATTACGAAGAAAAATACTTTGACAAATGCTTCCACTTTGCCTACTTGGTCTCTCTGAATGGCTCCCCTGGGCGCCTGCATTTCTGAGGGGTAAATATGAGGAGATCTGATTTTCTCTTGAAGTGTCACTGTTTATGACTTTCCAGTGGCATTAGGTCCTATAATAACTTGTTGAAAGGTCCACAGGTAAACATAAAACAAAACAAAACCAAAAAAAGCCTGGATTGACTTTCTGCTAGATTGCAATTCATGAAGGAACTTGAGCCAGATGATTTCCAGGTTCGCATTGCAGGTTTTTTAGTTTTATTTAGTACCGCTTGTTTTCCTCTCAACCCATGCTCTACATATCTATCTTGTTTACCAACATCTCAAGTGTGGTTTCACAGATCCGTCAAAATTTACAGTAAATTAGAAAGGTAATGTTTCCAAGAAGATTTAAAATTACTGGTAGTAAAATAGTGACCACAACCCAGATGGGACCCTCTGGAGAAGGCTGAGGTTTGCTTTTCCTGAAGTGGTCAATTTAGATTGTGACTGTGGCAGCTTCCTGAGTGATGAGTGAGTTAAAGAGAAGGACTATAACAAGCCCATATGTTTCAAGTTCTGTAACTTCATCCTCTTGGTATAGATCCATCACATTTTCTGAAAACGTATTTTTATGTCTTTCTTTCCTTAAGCAACAGAAAATACAAAACAACACGAAACACTGTAGTGGTGGTTTTGTAGGGTTGTCGCTTACAATTAAACATTTGCTAAAATAAGCCTGCAGGTTTGCGAAGGCAGTTTGAGAAAATGTTTTACATGACAACTTCAGAGGTTTAATTATCTTAGTGTTACAGATGTAAAGAACTCTCCCAAATCCTCTCCATTTAAGAAAAAAAAAAAAGAACACTAAATGATTCCTCCATTTTCAATATATAACCAAAATACAGTGACACACTGCTTTCAATTAAAAAGGCAGCAAGCTGAAAGTGGGTGTCAGTTATTTGTTTATTTATAATGAAGAAGAGAGAAGAAAGCAAAACAAGGTGGGGTTAAGGGCTGTGGTCCAAATTTGCCAGTTTCCCAGGTGAGTGCTGTATTTGAATTAAAATATTGGTTTTTGCCAACTCAAGTCAATAGAGACTCCTATCCCCACAATTCCATACAGTATATAAAGAACAAACCTCAAAGCAATTCAGTGAGTACATATTTGGTAGTTGAAGCACTCTCTCTTGCAAGGCACATTAAAAGAAAAATAAAATCCTCACTACATTCAGACACAGCTCCTTCCCAGCTGAATCTAATATGACCGCAACAAGGAGTACAGTAAGGAGTTACAGGTGAACCTCAAAAGGCTTAACTATTAGGTCAGCATGGAATTATTTAACTAATCTGCCTCCATGATTTGTAAAATTGAATCGACTCCTTCGTAAACTACAAGGGTGAGTACCAAATTAATGTGAGATGTCTCTTGAAATGTACCTGTACTCCACCCCCACTTAATTTGGAAGTTAACTCAATGAAAGAGGGATCTAATTTTTAATATTCTTTATAATCAAACTTCCTTATGCAGTTTTAAACTTTAACATGGGGAAAATAATGCACAGCTTGAGTTTTTTTCCATACCCCCTTCCCATAAATACTTTGGCCCTCTAACAATTTTTATGTGCAAAATAACATATAAGGCCATTTGTTTTCTAAACATTTGATGTAAGGATTTGCAGGAGGATTCAAAATGATGAGGGAGCAGGAGGCTGGCTGAGGACAGAGCAAAAGCTGGAGCCTTGCACCCCCTCTTCACCCGCTCCCCTCCATATATGTAGCATTCCTCAGGCACCCCTGACCGCCATAAAATGATAAATAGTTAACTTGCAGGGATCACAATCCTGCAGAACAGGAATCTCCCTTGCTCTACAGATGTCCTAGAGGTCTAAACAGGGAGGTTACCTTATCAATAGCACAAATTTCCAGAGGCAAATAACTCTCGGTTCCTGAAGCCCTAATGTCTCCTTCCCACCATAAACTGGAGGAAACTGAGGTAGAAGGGAATGTAAATGATAGCAGGATCATAACACCCCCCCCCACCAAGAATCTCGCAACTATCTTGATGTTAGTGCCTGACCTAAAGACGACATTGATCAAGCCATAAGGGCAAGGCCTCCCCCTGGCACCTTGTAGGCCCTCCCTAACATGTGAAAACTCTGTTGAAACCTCCCATCCCTTCACCACCTCCCCCCAACCGCGAGGGTATATAATGTGCTGACCCTCACAACCCGGGGCAGCAGCTCTTCCTGCCCACGGGTCCTGTCCCCATGCTTTAATAAACCACCATTTTGCACCAAAGATGTCTCAAGAATTCTTTCTTGGTCATCAGCTCTGGACCTCAGCCCACTGAACCTCACCTAGGTTCTAGAACTTCATCAAAAATATTAATCAAAATTTCCCCCTACTCATTCTAAAAAAGAAATTCCAGACTTAAATTGTGAGTAGAATTTTAGCTTAATTAAATGCATATGACCAGTTTTGTTGCCTAAATCCTAGAGGTATTTCCAGCTTTGGATTTACAGAATTATTACATTTATAAACACAAAATACAAACTTAGACTTGCTTTAATGTTGGAATGGCATGAAACAGTTTGGCTGACTGAGTAGACAGATTTTCTCCAAATGTTTCCAGACCACCAGTTTTCTCACATATGCCTACTGGGCAGGAGGCAAGAATAAGATACTGAAAGGGTGGCCTATAGACATGGTTTCAGAACAAGCACACTGATGGAAGAAGGACTGATCCAAACAAGAAGTTGCTCTCAGCATCTTCTGGGGGTCTGTCTCTGGAGAAGCATGTGTATAACATACACTTGTTTTTGTTTTTGTTTTTCTCCCGCCAGTAGATACAGTCAGTTCAGACAAGCATCAGAAAACCCATTCAAAGCCTTTCAATCCATGAGAATGAGAAATAACCATGCACCAATTCTGCCCTCAAATCTTCCAGCAATGCTTTATGAGACCAGTGATGTAGAGCATTAAGCTTCAAGGAACTCCAAGCAGAGCATATAAGAATGCTGGAAAGGTCAGACCTTCACACCTAATTACTACCAAAAATTCATAGGATACTTTCTGTGTTAAAATTTTCCAATTATTCATACTTATAAAAACATCTAACAGCATTAAAGAGGAAAATGACTTTCTCTTCCAATTTTCAGATAATTGGGCAATGCTAGTTGTGCTTGTTAGCAAATAAGCAGGATATACTCACTACATTCTTTTGTAACATAAATTTGAAGTACAATAGTGGCAAGGGTGGTTTTATTTGG
The DNA here is from genome assembly GCF_011764305.1 of Mustela putorius furo. Lineage (NCBI taxonomy): Eukaryota > Metazoa > Chordata > Mammalia > Carnivora > Mustelidae > Mustela > Mustela putorius. The sequence continues at coordinate 343,614 of NW_025422108.1, read as the reverse complement.
TCTGAGCATTATAAAAGCCTTTACATTCCTTTAGGGCATAAAAGTAGAAATCTCAGACAAAATCTTTGGAGACCACCTGGATTTTCTATCCAGATAAATGTTCCTTCCACAGTGCTGGCAGCCATATGGCTTGGAGTGGTTTTTGTTTTAATGAACTTGTCTCATTCTCATTTAGAAGACCTCTCATTTTCCAGGACTTCCTGACACCAGTTTAAATTCTCTTCCTCTTCTTTGCCCAGTACTCAGGAAATGGGACTTGCTTCTGCAGAGTGCTGTAAAACTGTGCCCAGGTCTTCATGCTAGATTGCATTTTCCACACTCAGGACACAAGCAGTGGGGATGCAATTTATATCACTAATATTCAAGGAATGGCAGGAAGTAAATCTATTTGACTTCTTAGATTCTTGTGGACCATGATTATTTTAAAGTAGGTGAAGCTTAGACCAGGGTAGTATAGTTACTGTGGCCTGAGAGGCAATCTGGGCTTTGCCAGTGTGGGAAGGACAAAGAAGAGGGTGGTGGGGGGGAACCAACAACATGCATTTCTGTTATAATTTAAAGATCACCTAGACTTTACGTGAAGATGGAGCCTGTTATTCCAGTGTGTGTGTATGTGTGTGAGTGTGTAGGAGTATGCATGTATATATACACAGTATTTGCTGATGAGGGAGCAGAAGGCAAGCTGAGGACAGAGCATGAGCTGACACCCAGCAACAACCCCCAACTCCCCGGTGGGATCTGTGTGGCATTCCTCAGGCACACCTGGCTGCCCTGAAGCTAAGGGAAAAGAAAAGCAAATGGTTAATTTAGAGATTATAATCCAGCAAGACATGAATCTCCCTCAGTTTAAAAAGGTTTTAGTAATTTGTAAGAAAAAAAGCAATCTTATCAATAACCTAATTTCCAGAAGGAAACTCTCAACTGCCTTAATGTGAATGCTTTACTAGAGGGAAAAACAAACTTAACTTGAAAATGGCAAGGCCTCCAAATATCTTGTAGATCCTCTTTAGCATTCAAAAATTCTTCTGAAAACCTCCTATTTTCTTTACCCCAACTCCTAACTATATAATCAGTCCCCCCTCATAAACCTGGTGCAGCAGCTCTTTCTGCCCATGGACTTTAATAAAACCATCACTTTGCTTTAATAAAATCACCATTTTGCACCAAAGACATCTCAAGAATTCTTTCTTGGCTGTTGGCTCTGGACCTCACCCCGCCAGCACCAAACCTCACCTATTTTCCTAAACTATACCATTTGCCTTCACAGAAATTATACTCTATTGAAGAAAATAGATACCATAATCACCTCTCATGTTAGACAAAACAAAATCACTATGATAAGTTTATATCAAAAGGAAAGCCTGGGGCTTGTGTAGAAAAATTCCATTTAGGGGTTTCAGAGAGGCTTCCTAGAGGAGCTGAATAGGATTTTGAAAGATAGAAACAGGGGTGGAAGGAGTTAATTAGGTGAAACTCTATAACTAAATAGAAAGCCAAACTTGCCTATAGGAGTGTGAGGACCTATTTAGAAATTGTACCTGCTCCCCTTCCCCCAGGGGATTTACAGGTAACAAAGCCCAGATACAAAGGTGGGTCGGGCCAGGTGGAGACCTCGATCAGTGGGGGGCATGCATACTGTCTCCCTGGTTACCAAGGAGTATGGACCCCACCCTTTGGGAGCCCTTTTGGCGCCAACCCCAATCAAGGTGTAATAGGCTGGTTCAAATATCTACTAGGGTAAATTGTAACTCAATTGGTCACCTAGCATCGCTGTGGAGTTTCCTGTGTGTGTTACAATCTCATTGGCCACCTGTGCATGGCCAGGCCCGACCGCATGGACTTTACCCTTAAAAGCTAGCCTGTGAAACTGAGAAGGATCGCCCTCTCTTGGAAGAGGAGTGGCCCAGAACTCTCGGTTAGATTCTTGATGCTTGGCGGGAAATAAAGCTTTGCTTGACCTTCGCTTTGTATCAGTCTCGCTCCTTTAATCACGGACCCATTATTGGGGCATAACAAGGAGAGTTCTTTTGTTCCATATTCAAATTCCCTCACTATGGTCACCAACTTGACTAAACTCTCAAAAACCCATTGTTGTCAGTTCTAAAAAACATTACTGCTCCTATCTACAAAGGTAAGAAAGCAGAATTACATTACTTGCTATTTATAAAATATAAGAGCAATTCTTTTCAGATTGGAGCTACAAGAAGAAAAATGTAATATAGAGATTTATCTCTGAGATGCTTCTCTCATATACATTATTTCCTGGTATAATCTAATATTTGCTAGGAATCTTCCTCATGTTCAATAGTTTTTAGAACTGTAATAAATAATCCAATTCAGTTTAAAAAATAATAATGTTTTCCTTCAAATTCTAATAATCCTGTGATACAGTCTGTCTCCAGTTGTGGTTACATGTAGTAATTTCCCCTCCTTTTCAATTTCTTTGTCAAGTTCTTTTCTTTGTCCCATTATTTTCTTTTACATGTGATCTTTTGGTTCAAAGAGGTCATGGGAGGTTGGTTGGGTTCTTTAGAATTAATAGTTTCATGAGATGTTTTCAATTTATTTATTTAGTGTTCCAGATATTACTCACTTGACATATTACATTAAAAAAACTAATGGACATCATTGCTGACTGGGTCAGATGTTTCATTTGTACATTTAAACTGAACTGTAATAAATCTTATGTGAGGTGTTTTTTTTGTTGTTGTTGTTCTTTCTCTTTTTTAATTTTCTTGATGCTAGAGGCATAGATAGGGGGAGGCAATGCTGCCCTTATGTATATTAAATATATTAAAGCTATCTGCACCAGCAAACCTATTTTCTGAAGTAAATTTCCTTTCTCAGCAGATGAACCCTTCCTTTGAACTAAACATTTAATTGCTGTGACCATTTGCACTCATAATTTTTAGTGTAGATTTTAGCTATAACCACATTTGGATTTTCATGTCAGTCTTTAGCAAGTCTAAGAAGAAAATATTTCTATGTCCAATTTAATATGAGCTGCATATTTTCTCTTGTTAATGAATGTTTAAGTATACCATTCTTCAATTTCTCCTTCCCAGGAGCACCCTCGTTACCTTATAGGAAGTTGACTCTCTGCTACCTCACATATAATTAGGTAGGTATTGGTCAGACCAACTTTCTACTATGGCCTCTCTCTCCTGACCATCAAAGTCTGGATCCTGGCTGAGTAGCTGTCCTTGTTTCCTGCCTATTTTTTACATTTTGGTTCTCTGGTCTTTCAGTGATTCTATGAATCTTAATATCTTTCCTATATTCCCCTGCTAGTTTTGATATTTTATTTAAGATAGACTAAGAGAGTCTGAATAGCTTGTACAAAGAATACAGACAGATACAGGAAGTATCATTATGAGACCAAATCCACAGAAAAGAGGAATGTTATCAAGGTATTGTTGAGAGGTTGAGAGGATTCAAAGTCATACCTGTTAGAACATCAAAAAGCCCAATCCATTTTTAATCATTTGACTTAAAATAAAAAGACCCTTAAAGAGGCTATAAAAATACACAATAGTTTTACATCTGTGTTATTTTCCTAGCATTTATAATTAGGTTGTGGTATGTAGCAGAACTCCCCCGTCTTTTTTTTTTTTTTTTTTTTTTTTTTTTTTTTTTTTTTTTTTTATCCATTTGGTAGAGAGAGAGACAGCACAAGCACATAGAGAAGCTGTCAGAGCTGGAGAAGCAGGGAGCCCTATGTGGGGCTCGATTCCAGGACCCTGGGATCATGACCTTAGCCAAAGGAAGATGTTTAACCAACTGAGCCATCCAGCACCCACCTCCTTTTTTAAAGAAAATACATACCAAGGTATTCAGGAGTAAAAGAGCATCATGTCTATAATTTCAAAAAAATTTTAAGAAGTATAGCAACATGGATAGATATAAAGCAAATTTAGTAAAATGTTAACATTTGGAGGTTTGAGGTAATGAATATTGGCAGCTAAGATTTCTTTGTATTATTATTTTTATTATTATTATAAATTTTCTGTAAGTTTGACATATTAGCAAAATAAAAAAAATTAAGACACTTGAAGTTGCAGTGCTTTCTAGGCTCATCTAATCCACTCTGCCTTTCTTTCACAAAGAAAAAACTCTGAGAAGTTAAGCAAGTTGCTGAAGGTCACACTGTTCAACAGTGGTGAAGGCTTATGCAAGGATAAAACAATGCAGAAAATAGAACAGAGGTCTCACTGAAGTTCCAGTTGAGGAAGTCAAAGAGTCAAGTACAGTTCATAAGGAAAAGGTAAGAAAAGTTGGATTGAGAAAGGATCCATTATGGAGAGACAGAGCCTTGAGGGTCAAACAAATGAGTTGGGAAAGGAGTGGGGGTGTAGGTGATGGAGTGTCAGAGAGAGAAGTACAGCTCAGAAGGATCCCAATACATGCATTTTTAATGAATTTATTTGTCCTTGAAAAATAACACATTGGTCGTTCTATATCCTGGCTGGAAAATGCAGGTGTCTATGTCACAACATTAATAGACACAAGCAGTTGTAATATAGATCATAGCCTTGGGCAAGTTTCTTCACTTATGTGGCCTCAGTTTATCAGTAGTAAAATAGGGATAACAGGACATCTTGAGTTTTAGTGAAGATTAAATAAGCAAAGATAAAGTACTTATAATAATGCCTGGCACATAAGTGCTCAATAAATACTATATGCACAGTACATACTAGCTATTAGCTATAATGTAAGGGTGGTTATATCTCCCCATCTTGTTCCTTCTAAGTATATAGTTTTACTTAAAGTGTACATTTGCATATAATTATGTATGCATAAAGAGTAAACACTCTAAATTTTGAGTAAGTCAGAGTTCTAGAAGAGGTATTCATTATCACCTGAATTTAAAAATTGATCAGTTCCAGTAAGCACACATAATGACTGTGTGTTACAAGGAAATGAACTGACCAAAATGATTCAGAAATAAAACTTAATACCTTAATTTCCTGGGATATGCTGGCTCTGAATGACCTTATTAATTACTGCATGATGGTAATGAAAGTATACTGCCTGAAACAAATAAACTAATTCAGAAGAATCTGTGTTCCAACCAGTTTCCAGGTTCTGGGTATTCAGTAGTGAACAAGTTTCTGCCTTCATAGCATTTATATTCTAGTTAGGCAGATAATAAACTAATAAAAATGCAATATAGTAACAGTAGTGCCATAAACATTCTACTTGGAAAGATATAGCAGGGCAAAGAAATGAAAGTTGGTGGAAAAATGGTTTGTAGATAAAGGGAGAGAAGGTCCTCTAAGATGTGACATTTGAGCAGACATGAAAGGGGTGAAGTGTGAGCCATGTGAAGTTTTTTTGGAAGTGTGTTCCAGGGAGGGAATGATAGCATGTGAGAATGACCTTGGTTTGTTTGTGAAAGACAAGAAAACCATGTGTCTATACTGCAGTAGGGAAGGAGATGGGCTTAGAGAAGAGATTAGAGGAATAGGTAGGGGCTAAGCTACCTAAATTCTTACAGGCCCAGCTAAGGAGTTTGCCTTTTATTCTTGTTGGACACAGAAGAAACAGGACCTGATTTTTGTTTTTAAAAGATCGCCCTGGCTGGTTTGTGAAGATTTGACTTTGGGGATCAAGAAGGCAAACAGGCAAGGTTGAACGCTATATAATGGTGGTTGGGGCAATGTGGCTAAAGCAGTGGTGAAAGGGGATCAGAATCTGGAAAAAAACCCTGAAGGATTACTGGATTAGATGCGGAGTGTAAACAAAAGAATGGAATAAAAATTAAACTTAGATTTTTGGCCAGAGCAGAGTTGAACAGTGATGCCCTTTTCTGAGAAATCAAGACTTCAGTTCAAATGTAAAATTTGATATGCTTCCTACATATTTAGGTGAGGATTGTGAACAACTAGGATAGAAAATTCTAAAATGCATAGAAGCAGTCAGAACTGCCCTTGAAGGGGAGAGGCATCTCATATTATGTCTAATGTTGCTAAAAGATTGAAAACATGGGAACTAATAAATTATCACTGACATTAGAAAAGTGAAAATTCTGTTATAATAATAAAAATACTGGACTGATGGAATAATAATAAGAGCTTAATTGGAGTAGCTTAAGAGAAAGGAGGAAATACAAAAGTGGAGATAATGACAGACATCTCTTTCCAAAAGTTTTGCTAAAAGAGGGGCAGAATCATGGGATAATAGCTGGAGGGGAACTTAAGGTCTACTTTTCTTGAAGAATGTGAGATTTTTTTGCATGTTTATAAGTTGATGGAAATACTTAGTAGAGAGAGAAAAAAATGATGCAGGCAAAAAGATAATCGCAGACACAAAGTCCTTCAGTAAGAGAGAAAAAAATAGGATATGGCTCTTACAAGGAGGACAATCCACCCATTTTAACAGGAGGAAGGACAGACTGTTCTTAACAGTGGGATATTATACATCTGTGAACATGTATGAGCTCAGTGTCATGGATGAATCTCACAAACAAAACTGAGTAAAAGAAGCAAGTAACAGAAAAATACATGTGGTATAATCATTCAAATCCAGGGAAATAAATAATATATTGTACAGATATAATCTTAAGTATGAACCTTTTTTTAAAAGCAAGGAAATGATAAACATAAAATATAGGGTAACTCGACCATTCTCTTATACCAAACACAAAAATAAACTCTAAATAGACAAAGGACCTCAATGTGAGATAGGAATCCATCAAAGTCTTAGAGAAGAACATAGGCACTAACCTCTTCGACATCAACCACAGCAACTTCTTAATGATATGTCTCCAAAGGTAAGGGAAAGAAAAGCAAAAATTAACTTTTGGGACTTCATCAGGATAAAAAGCTTCTGAACAGCAAAGGAAACAGTCCCTAACAAAACTAAGAGGCAACCCATGGAGTAAGAGAAGATATTTGCAAATGACATTACAGCCAAAGGGCTGGTATCAAAGATCTATAAAGAAGTTCTTAAACTCAACACCCCAAAAACAAATAATCAAGTCAAAAAATGGGCAGAAAACATAAAGAAACACTTCTCTAAAGAAGACATACAAATGGCCAACAGACACATGAAAAAATGTTAAGCATCTTTAGCCATCAGAGAGATTAAAATCAAAATCGCATTGAGATACCACCTTACACCAGTTAGAGTGGCAAAAATTAACAAGGCAGGAAACAACAAATGCTGGAGAGGATGTGGAGAAAGGGGAACCCTCTTACACTGTTGGTGGGAATGCAAGTTGATACAGTCACTTAGGAAAACAGTACGGCGGTTCCTCAAAAAGTTAAAAATAGAGCTACCTTCTGGCCCAGCAGTTGCACTGTTGGGTATTTACCCCAAAGATACAAATGTAGTGAAAAGAAAGGGCACATGCACCCCAGTGTTCATAGCAGCAATGTCCACAATTGCCAAACTTCGGAAAGAGCTGAGATGCCCTTCAAAAAGACAGATGGATAAAGAAGATGTGGTCCATATGTACAGTGGAATATTACTCAGCCATCAGAATGGATTAATACCCACCATTTGCATCGACATGGATGGAACTAAAGGGGATTATGCCAAGTGAAATAAATCAAGCAGAGAAAGACAATTATATGGTTTCAGTCATACATGGAACATAAGGAATAGCACTGAGGACATTAGAGGAAGGAAGGGAAATTGAAGGGGGGAGGGAACAGAGGAGGAGATGACTATGGACTCTGGGAAACAATCTGAGGGTTTCAGAGAGGAGAAGTTTCGGGAGGATGGGTTAACCCAGTGATGGCTATTAAGCAGGGCATGTGTTGTAATGAGCATTGGGTTTTATATGCAAATAATGAATCATGGAACACTACATCACAAACTAATAATGTACTATGTGGTGACTAACACAATAAAAAAATATATTGGTGATAGATTAGGGTAGAGTGTATAGAGGTAGCTTCAATTTTACTAGTAAAGTCTATTTCATAAGTTGGAGGTAGGATCATAGGTCTTCAAGTTTTTATGTTTCTTACCTTATATACTTCATATTAAATAATACGTAGCAATTTTTAAGTATTCTACAAGGATTTCAAAGTCGGTAGCCTTGGGAACATTCTATATGACTCCATAACACATAAAAAGTATCTCCATTGACTTCTGGGAGTTACTAACTTTAGAACATCAATGATAATTCTGTGTTTGGAGTAATCATTTGAGCCTATAGACCCTCCAACCACACTGGAAATATTTTTAATACATTAAGCTTTGTTGATAAATGACCAGTCTTACAACAAACCTTATCTCAAATAAGGAAAGATGATTTTCTAGTCTTCCCACACATAGCCAGCTGTCTTCCCTAGATAAAAATCTGAGAGAACATGGTACTAACTATTAACATCATTTTATTCCCACTTTAAAGGTTTTCATCCTGTCTTAACTAAAATGTCCTGCCCAAGACTCAACAAAATATTGGATCCATGTGTAAAAAGTTAGGAAATAAATACTCCTCTTCACTGCTTCCCTGCCTCCAACTTCAGGACCTACACTCTCTAGCCCTATGTTCATTAAATTTTTTTATTGTTACCAAATATATCAGGTATGTTAAAACAAATTCACATTTTCAAAACAAGTATTATAACAAAACTTTTTTTAAAATTTATTTTTTATTTATTTTCAGCATAACAGTATTCATTGTTTTTGTACCACACCCAGTGCTCCATGAAATCCATGCCCTCTCTAATACCCACCACCTGGTTCCCCCAATCTCCCACCCCCTGCCACTTAAAACCCCTCAGATTGTTTTTCAGAGTCCATAGTCTCTCATGGTTCACCTCCCCTTCCAATTTCCCCTAACTCACTTCTCCTAACTCCCCATGTCCGCAATTCTATTTGTTATGCTCCACAAATAAGTGAAACCATATGATAATGGACTCTCTCTGCTTGACTTATTCACTCAGCATAATCTCCCCCATTCTTGTCCATGTTGCTACAAAAGTTGGGTATTCATCCTTTCTGATGGAGGCATAATACTCCATAGTGTATATGGACCACATCTTCCTTACCCATTTGTCCGTTGAAGGGCATCTTGGTTCTTTCCACAGTTTGGCCACCATGGCCATTGCTGCTATAAACATTGGGGTACTGATGGCCCTTCTTTTCAGTACATCTGTATCTTTGGGGTAAATACCCAGTAGTGCAATTGCAGGGTCATAGGGAAGCTCTATTTTTAATTTCTTAAGGAATCTCCAAACTGTTCTCCAAAGAGGCTGCACCAACTTGCATTCCCACCAACAGTGGAAGAGGGTTCCCCTTTCTCCACATCCCCTCCAACACATGTTGCTTCCTGTCTTGCTAATTTTGGCCATTCTAACTAGTGTAAGGTGATATCTCAATGTGGTTTTAATTTGAATCTCCCTGATGGCTAGTGATGATGAACATTTTTTCATGTGTCTGATAGCCATTTGTATGTCTTCATTGGAGAAGTGTCTGTTCATATCTTCTGCCCATTTTTTGATATGATTATCTGTTTTGTGTGTGTTGAGTTTGTGGAGTTCTTTATAGATCCTGGATATGTACTCTCAACTCTATGGTCAAATAATCTTCAACAAAACAGGAAAAAATATAAGTGGAAAAAAGTTTCTTCAATAAATGGTGCTGGGAAAACTGGACAGCTATATGTAGAAGAATGAAACTCGATCATTCTCTTACACCATACACAAAGATAAACTCAAAATGGATAAAAGACCTCAACGTGAGACAGGAATCCACCAGAATCCTAGAGGAGAACATAGGAAGTAATCTCTTTGATATCAGCCACAGAAACTTCTTTCAAGATATGTCTCCAAAGGCAAAGGAAACAAAAGCCAAAATAAACTTCTGGGACTTCATCAAAATCAAAAGCTTCTGCACAGCAAAGGAAACAGTCAAGAAAACAAACAGGCAACTAACGGAATGGGAGAAGATATTTGCAAATGACAGTATAGACAAAAGGTTGATACCCAGGATCTATAAAAAACTTTTTTTTTTTAAAAATCAGGATTCCCTTCTTTAACCCGCTTTTTCAATAATATGACAAACTAAAAGCCAAACTGCACCAGACAAGGGTACTCATTATCTTATAAAATTAAGGACACAGACTGGCTGAAGAAGGGTTCTGGGGTCATAAGTCTCCACTGAGGGATGTCAGTTTAAACACTATGATGGAAGTTGCAGAAGAGAAATCATCACAGGGGGTCTCAGTGTTGACTAGCCTAAGCAGCTGTCTTATCATCACCACCCAATAAATAAGCTTAGCTCCAAAGCGTTTTATGTCAGAAACCCAGGACTTCTTGGGAAATTGTAAGGAAAGCAGGTTTAGGGAAGTCTTTACATTTTTTAACCTCTTCAATTTATTTAAACTATAGAAAACAAAACACAGAAGTAGCTCACCCATAACCACATATGACAACCACCAATCCATTGTTTCTGAGTTTGGTTTGCTTATCTGTCTAGCTAAATGGCTAGCTATTTTAGATTCCACAAATAAGAGAGATTATATGGTATCTGTCTTCCTCTGACTTATTTCACTTAGTGTAATGGTCTTGAGGTCCATCCATATTGTTGGAAATGGCAAGATTTCATTCTTTCTTGTGGCTGGATAATATTATATACATACATTTATGTATATACAGTTTTTTATGCATTCATCCACTGATGGACACTTGGGTTGTTTCCACATCTTGGCTAGTGTAAATGCTGCACTGACCACACTAAACATCATTGAACATGGGGGTGCATACATATTTTCAAATTAGTGTTTTTCTTTTCTTCAGATAAACACACAGAAGAGATCACTGGATCATAGGGTAGTTCTACTTTTAATTTTTTGAGAAACCTCCATACTGTTTTCCATATTGGCTGTACCAATTTACATTTCCACCAATAATGCATAAGGATTCCCTTTTCTCCACATCCTCACCAACACTTTTATTTCCAGTCTTTTTGATAATGGCAACTCTAACAAGTGCAAGGTGATACCTCCTTGTGGTTGATTTGCATTTCTCTGATGATTAATGATGTAGAACATCTTTTCATGTACGTGTTGGCCATCTGTTTCTTTTCTTTGGTGAAATGTCTATTCAGATCTCCTGACCATTTTTTAATTGGATTGTTTCCTTTTTTTTACTATGGACTTGTATGAGTTCTTTATGTATTTTGCATATTAGACCCTTATCAGATGTATGATTTGCAAACATTTTCTCCCATTCGATAGATTGCCCGTTCATTTGTGAATGGTTTCTTTTGCTGTGCAGAGAATTTTTCGACTGATGTAGTCCCACTTGTTGATTTTTGCTTTTGTTGCTTTTGCTTGTGGTATTTAATTCAAAAATCAATGCTAAGACCAATGTCAAGGAGCTTATTGCTCATGTTTTCTTCTAGAAGTTGTATAGTTTCAGGTTTTATGTTTAAGTCTCTAATCCACTTTGAGTTCATTTCTGTGTATGGTATAAGATAGAGGTCCAGTATTATTCTTTTGCATGTGGCTACCCAGTTTCCCCAGCATCATTATTGGTTTTTTAGAAATGCAACAGATTTTGTGTATTGGTTTTATATCTTGCAATTTTACTGAATTTATTTATTAGTTCCAACAGTTTTTTTTATGGATTCTTCAGTGTTTTTTATACATACTAACATACCACCTATAAACAAGTATAGTTTTACATTTTCCTTTCCAATCTGGAGAGTTTTATTTCTTTTTCTTGACTCATTGCTCTGGCTAGGGCTTCTAACACTACGTTGAACAAAAGTGGTAAGAGGAGGCATCTTTGATGTATTCCTGATCTTAGAAGAAAAGCTTTTAACTTTTCACCATTGACTATGATGTTAGCTGTGGGCTTGTCATATGCCACATATGGCCTTTATTATTTTTAAGTACATTCCCTCTATACTCCGTTTGTTGAAAGTTTTAACCATAAATGGATTTTGAATTTTGCTACATGCATTTTCTGCATCAAGATGATCATATGATTTTTATCCCTTGTTTAATTAATGTAGTGTATTACACTGACTACTTTGCAGATGTTGAACCATCCCAGCATCCCTAGAATAAATCCTCTTGATCATGATGTATGATCCTTTTAATGTATTGTTGAATACAATTTGCTAATATTTTGTTGAGGAATTTTACATGTATGTTCATGAGGAATATTGGCCCATATTGTTCTAGGTTCACCAGATTTTTAAAAATGTACTGAACCAGCAATGTTTCACTCTACTTTAGTTCTCTCCTTCCATGTCATACAGTAGTCATTACCCTACATACAGTCATTCTTTTCCCCTTTCTTCCTCCTTCATACTGGACTAGACAAAGACCAAGCCTGGCTAAACCCAGCTGTTGGTCTACTTCATGGCTGCAGCTGGGCATGACTAGTGAAATCTATTCAAACAAGCACCACCTGATCATTTCACTCTCTTCATGTCCAAGATGAGGTATTTCACACTCTACTTTCTCTGTTAAAATGCCTTATTTTACTAAGAGAAGCAACTGGAAGAATATGTTTTCTATCAGTAAACTTACACACCTATCTGTTCCTTTTTCTTTGTTTCCCTGACTTCTGCCAGTTTCTATTTTATCTTTTGTTGTCCACCTACTTCCTGCTTGAGTTCGTACATTTCACTTTCAAAGAGGTAAATTAAAAGGACATGGTTCGATCACAATTTTTATAGTCTCCTCAGTAATATTTTTTTCTAGTCATTGTTCTAGACGAAGGTCTAAAATAAAATTTCATTGATCTATGTGTCTGTTTTTGTGCCAGTACCATGCTGTCTTGATGATGACAGCTTTGTAATAGAGCTTGAAGTCCGGAATTGTGATGCCACCAACGTTGGCTTTCTTTCTCAATATCCCTTTGGCTATTCGAGGTCTTTTCTGGTTCCATATAAATTTTAGAATTATATGTTCCATTTCTTTGAAAAAGATGGATGGTACTTTGATAGGAATTGCATTAAATGTGTAGATTGCTTTAGATAGCATAGACATTTTCACAATATTTATTCTTCCAATCCAGGAGCATGGAACATTTTTCCATTTCTTTGTGTCTTCTTCAATTTCTTTCATGAGTACTTTATAGTTTTCTGAGTATAGATTCTGTGCCTCTTTGGTTAGGTTTATTCCTACGTATCTTATGGTTTGGGGTGCAATTATAAATGGGATGGACTCCTTAATTTCTCTTTCTTCTGTCTTGCTGTTGGTGTAGAGAAAAGCAACTGATTTCTGTGCATTGATTTTATATCCTGACACTTTACTGAATTCCTGTTTTATTTAGATATTTTTGCCTTACAATATCTTCTTCTTGATACTGTTCCAACACCCTTTTCTTACTTGTCATCGAATGGTTACATTTCCCCATTAGGAGAGGGAAGAGGCTTAGGTTACCTTATACTCTTCACTACCTTTTATTGCATTAGCATTGCTTCCCTCAAATATGGCTACTTCACCTGACAATTTGTATAGCCTTATTTCCTATGTGTTTTTTATAAAAATTGCCCAGTAAGTCTTCTTCCCCTGAAGCTTTGAGGCATTTCCTACCCTTATTTTTTTGGGGAAAAAGGCAGTGGAAAGATTTTACTCTTCAAAGAGACACCTTACTTTCTGCAAGTATATTTTTTGTTGATTCAGAGATCTGCTACCACTAGAATTTCACCACTGAATATGTTCTCTTTACCTCCCTATATAGTTTCTCCACAACTTCAACAGCTTTTACATGGCTTTTATTGTATGAATTTGTATACTTTGTACTTTGAAAAAAAGATGTTTTAAAATAATATTTTGTGTAGAAATATGGGGTCAGAATTCTCTTTGTTCCTTTTGTATGATTCCAGGAGGGGGAAAGCAAATGTTGACAGCTACATTCATCTAAAATTGTGTTGTTATTTTTTTATGTCTTAATTGGATGCTAATCTTATCAATTTGTAGCCATTCTCCTCTACTAACTGAAAGCATTTCACACTCTGTTTCTGAGTATCTCTTAAACTTCATCCTACAAGTTTTAAATACAAATTCATTATCATTCAGTTAGAAGTATTTTAGGGACCCCTGCATGGCTCAGTTGGTTGAGTGTCCAACTCTTGATTGCAGCCTAAGTCATGATCTCAGGGTCATGAGATCCTGCCCTATGTCAGGCTCTGTGCTCAGCCGGGAGTCAGCTTGAGCTTCTCTCTCTCCTCTCCCTTATTCCCACCCCTACCCCCGACCCTGGCTGCTCATGCTCACTCTCTCTAAAATAAATAAATAAATCTTTTTTTTTTTTAAATAAGTACTTTAAATGTTTCAGTATGATTGCTTTTTGTCTCATACGTCATTTATAGAGGCTTTGCAATTTTAACTTCTTTGTATAGACTTCCAAGTTAATTACAGTGTAATCATAGAACATAGTCTGTATAATTCCTGTTCTTCAGAAGTATTAAGACTTATTCCTGCCTGGTACAGAGTCAAATTTGGTAAAAGTTCTGTGTATGATTGAGAAAAAAGAAAACTCACAATCCTGCCAAGTGTGGGATTCTATATATATGACTATTAAATTAAACTTGGTACTTTTTCAACTCTGCCGCAACTTGACTTGTTTTTGTCTGCTTGACCTATAACAACTGAGAAATGTTTGTTAAACGTTTCCAAAAATGGTGAGTTTTTCTCCTTATAATCCCATAAATTTTTATTTCTATATTATAAAGCTATGTTATTAGTTACAGGTATGTTTAAATTTATATTATTCTCCTGGAAAGTGACTATATATATATGTTTTTTTTTAAATTAATTATAAAGTAAATAAACCTTTTCACACATCTTAAAATCTATGTACCTATGAACACTCAGTACCCACCTAAATTCACATGATTTTTTTTTTGTCTATTATTTTAGCTCTATTTCTAATCAGAAATATTTGAAAATACTTATTTACATACATAGGTATATATTTATATACATATATACATATGCGTTTATCAGTTTCTTTGCAATGCCTTTTTTTATTGCATCTAAAACTTTTTTTTTTAATGTCATTATTATTCTTCCTGAGGTACATTTTTTTAAGGTCCTTTAGAAAAGACTTGTTGGTCGTCAACTATGTTAGTTTTAGTTACACTGAAAAAAAATCTATCCTTTTCTCACTCTTAAAAATAGTTTCATTGTGTACATAATTTTAATTTCACAGTTATTTCCTCTCATCCTTTTAACACTGTTTTCAGGATCTTTTTCATTGCTGTCCAGAAGTCTATTGTGCCTGTTATTTTTTTCTCGGCAATTGAGTTTTTTTTTCTCTCTAGTTATTTAGGATTTTTTCTTCTTTCCAAAGTTTCTATGAGTTTATTTTTATATATTTGATTTGCTATTTACTGTACTTTAACTGCAGAATTGTTTGCAAAGACATGGATTTAAAAATGAAGTCAATGAAGCTCAAGTTTTAAGGTCCTTCACTTGCATGGATGATTTCCAAATCTCTGAAAGGGGCATCAGCATTATGTTCAAATGCTCATACGCTGTGAATTTTCAAAATAAGATACTTAATCCCAGTTGGCTGAAGTTATTGTCTATTTCCACTTCAACTTTTCCTCCTTTACATTTCCTTAGCATTGGGTAGCACTGGAGAAGCTGCGGGCATTTTGGGATCTGGTTTAGGGCAACTTGACACTTAATTTGGGTTCAGTGAGATATATTTATATAGTTTGCAAATCATTTCTATGTGCAGGTAAGTTATTACTAGCCATTTATCCAACCAAGCATAGCCAGTTTCCAGAAAATATTCTAGTGCCTGTCGTAGTTACTTAACTGACACCATAATATGATAGCACAATATCCAACTAAAACCCATAATATGCCATTACAGTAAAAACATTAATGACAAACTGGTAACAAGGGTCATCAGTTCAAAGAAAACTTGAAATACTCTGAAATCTTAAATAAATCTTAAATAAACTCATAAATAGGCTTCAGGTTCCATAAATATGAATCTTCCCTTTGGCTCTTTGTATATTACCTCTTACCCAATTGTTTGTATTTCCTTACTCTGGGCCTCCAGTTATATATTTATTAGGAATTCACATATAATCTTTCATATTTCTTAACCTTTTGTTCATACTGTGATTTCCTTGTCTTTCTGCACTGTGGTATATTTTTCTCCAGCTCAATCTTCCAATCCACAAATTTTCCCTTAACCTGTGTATAACCGGTTGGTTAAACTTATTCTTTTTAAATTTTTAAATTTCAATTGTTAAAAGTTTCTATTTATAAAAACTCTATTTCTTTTCATTTTCTTGATCATCTTTATGGAGTTGTGTTACTTGTTCGTTTTTGTGATTCCATTTTTATTTGTGTAGACATCTCAGGCAGAGTTACATATTATTTTGTATTTGATCATTTCAATATTTGAGAAATTTAGGGGTCTATATCTGGCATGCTATTTCTGCTAACTACCTCTCATGGTGGCTTTTATCTTGTGTGCTTGGTAATCTTTGATTGTGAATCTATATTTGGTTTATTTTAGAAAATAAACTCCTTAAGGTTTAACTTGGAGATGGTTTCTTCCAAGAAGGATTTTCTTTTTCTTTCTTCAGAATCCAAGGATATAGGCAATCTGAGATTTCTTTAGCCCCTCCATTGATCTTGGTTTAATACCAGAGTGGCAGATCAGCATCTGTATTAACCTATACTCCCTTTGGGCTTTCAGCAGCGCATTTTTCCCGTTTGTATATTTTGAGGGTTATTGACCATTGGAGTTTTTGTTTAGTTCCTGCAAGCCTATATTGTGACATCTCTTTTGAAGTAGGACCCAACTGTATTATAATAGAAAAGCCCTTCAAGGTATGTACTACTAGATATCCTGCTAGAGCCTTCTAGAAGGTTTTTTGTATTAGGTTTTAAGTGATTTCTCAAAATAAGGGACAGTACCCTTCTTATGATCTGGGGGCTCTTTATTAAGTTATGTAAGTATATTAATCACAGGCTGATAAAACTGAAAAGGAACTTAGAAGTAATTTGTCCAATTCCCATAATGCTTTACTCTCTTAACATTCTGATGTCACCTGTTTGATCAAAAATTTATCAAAGTATCACCTGTTTGTGTGTCACCTGTTTGATCAAAAATTTATCAAAGTATCACTAGGATGAACTACCAAAAAAAAAGAAAAGAAAAGAAAAGAAAAGAAATTCATTCTTAAAGCAAATAAAAAAGGACTCAATATTTAATGCTAAACTTTAAAAAATATCTTGAATGCTTAGTAATTTGGATATTTTCCCTAGAAATCTTTTTCATGTAAGCATTACTCATCTTGGTGTCATTTGCCTAGAATTAGTTTTTCCTTTAATGAATATTGATTTAAAAATTAATTATGAATCTGGAACTCTCTATCCACCTACTCTTAAAAGGGTATTATTTTGATGCAACTAAAATGAAAAGCATGTTTTATAAAAGGATGTATCTTGGGGCACCTGGGTGGCTCAATGGATTAAAGCCTCTGCCTTTGGCTCAGGTCATGATCCCAGGGTCTTGGGATCGAGTCCCGCATCGGGCTCACTGCGCTACAGGGAGCCTACTTCCTCTTCTCTATCTGCCTGCCTCTCTGCCTACTTGTGATCTCTGTCTGTCAAATAAATAAATAAATAATCTTTAAAAGGATGTATCTTTTAAATGATTCTAACCTGTGGAAAAAATAATTATTATACATCAAACTCAAAGGTATTCCTTCATGTTTCACAGAAAGTAATATGAACAGATGGATCATAAGAGGCACTCATTCTGCCTTCTCAAAAGGATTTGTAGCAACCCTAATGTTATTGGAAGTACTTTGCACTAAAAACTTCTAAAAGACAACATACAAATCAAGGACTAAAAAAATTTAAAATAAACGTGTTTTAACTGAAATGAGAATAACTTTGTCTTTTCAATGTTTTTGTTAGAACTTTAGTTTCTGGGAATGGAAGAGTTTGGTTACTTGGGATGTGAAGTTAGCTATTAAGAGACTACCTTTTTTCCCTTTTAACAACAGAATTTTAGATATCAGATGCTATAGGAAAGATTTTCTCCACAGGGGGAAATTACAACATTAAGACTTTTCCTTCCTCAAAGTGTCAGTTCATTTTAAGGATTGTACTAAGTTATAATAGGTATTTCTTCTCAAAATTGAAGGTCAATAGAAATAAACATGATCAAAAAATAAATCTAGGAAATATTCAAGTAGAAAACTCAATTTTAAAAAGGCAATATGTGAAAAAAAATAAAAAAGCAATATAGGGTAAAGAAGATTTTTAATAGAAATAAAGAACACTAAATAGTATGGCCTAAACTATGCTCAATGCTAAGAGGAGTACATGTTGGCATATACTGGAAAATAATTGTGGTATATGTTCCCAAAGCAGTAAAGATGTATATGTCCTTTGGTTTAGTAAACTTACTTCTAGAACAATAATGTTGCTTTTAAATAGTAAGATTAATTATACTTTTTAAATTCATACCTTTTATATTTTTCCAGATTTTCTGTGATTACCAAGAATTATATTTTAATAAGTTATATATTCATTCACAGAATCTTTCCTTGAGCAGGTTGAGACTTACTATGTACAGAACACCCATATTAACCTGACAATTTGCCTTCCATCAACTGACAGGCTCTCATAGATATTCCCCAAAGTGTTACCAATGTTATTGATAAACTTGCTATTCTTAGCATTAACTGTTTAGAGCAGAAATAACAACTGGCATAATATTGAGGATTGGGCTAATTGCCAATGTGCTTTCTAATTTTAAAATAATCCTTGTCTTTAAAAAAATGTTTCTCCATAAATTATAAAGAGACCACTGTATAAATAGATCAACCCACTGAAGTTAGAACAATCATCATTTTCATATACAATGGATAAAATTTACCAAATCTACACCAACACTTTAGTCACATACTTTTTTTTTTTTAATTTTTATTTATTTATTTATCAGAGAGAGAGAGAGGGGAAGAGAGAGAGCACAGGCAGACAGAATGGCATGCAGAGGCAGAGGGAGAAGCAGGCTCCCCGTTGAGCAAGGAGCCCGATGTGGGACTCCATCCCAGGATGCTGGGATCATGACCTGAGCGAAGGCAGCTGCTTAAC
Organism: Mustela putorius furo; assembly: GCF_011764305.1. Taxonomy (NCBI): domain Eukaryota; kingdom Metazoa; phylum Chordata; class Mammalia; order Carnivora; family Mustelidae; genus Mustela; species Mustela putorius. Next base: position 324,557 of record NW_025422108.1, on the reverse strand, counting down.
CAACTGAGCCACCCAGGTGTCCCTAGTCACATACTTTTGATGAGCTAGATATGTAAAATAAGATCATGAAAAGTTTCTCAAGCATAATGAAGTAAAAGGAGGAACAGGAAAATACATAAAAATATTCTGTAGTACAACCAGTGTTAAGTATTATAAAATATTAGGTAAATAATTGTTTAGGTATTATGTAAAAAAAGTAAATGTTATGAATGTGACAAATGAAGAACTGGTATTTGGGAAACTCATCATTGATGTGCTGTGCCCATGTTGTGTCTGTGTTTTTTGTGTGAACTATATGTATATTCTGTGTAGTGTCTGAGTGTTATGTGTTTGTCTATGTAGTTGTTATATATTAACACATGTGTATGTGGTATGATCATTGAGTATATATGTTGGGTATGTTTGTGTGTCATATGTGTTGTTTGCTGTATGTATTGTGTTCTGTGTGAATCTTATTTATATTTTGTGTATGTATGGAATTTTGTATGTTGTAGTGTATGTATGCATCTGTGTGAATCCAAGGAAGCTGGGTCAAATAGAGACTAGTAAACCAAAAAAAAAAAAAAAAAAAAGGAAAAGAAGAAAACGTTGATACTCTGGCTACATATCATACATATCAAACATTTAAGTTGCATGTACAACCATGGAAATTGCAAACAGTATTAATAATAAGACTGAGCATGAAAGACAAGATTTTAAGTGCACTGTGCATCTGCGTGATGTGTGGGAGTGCATGAGCATTCATGCACTCACACATAGACAAAATGTTAGGAGCCTGAAAGCATAGGGTGGGCCATTTTACAAGGATCATTGATTTCCTGGGCTCCTCTGGGCTTCCTTTTCCATGTATCTGTTTTTCTGAGCTGGCTAAAATTGTAGTAGGTGTGGATTTCTGCCAATACATTAACAGTCTCTGATCTCTGCCCTATCCGTTATAGATGAGGGACTCAAGAGTAAGTTAATTCTCTTTGAAGCTTTCTTCCTATTACAATAATAACTTAATATTGAATAATAAACTATAGTTTGAAAATGATTTCACAATCATTAAAGTGTTTTTCCTTACAATTCTAGAAGGTAAGGTATACGTCCTACCCTCTGCCCCAAGAAAGAAAAAACTTGAAAAGACTATAAAACAGTTACTTTTGTCAAAAAAGGAAACTGAAGCTCAGAAAGATTAGTGATTATGTCTAAATACATGTGACTTTAAGTGTAAAGCTGTGATTGGAATCACATTTTATGATTATTAACCAAGTGCTAGAAATACCATAACATACTAACCATGTTTCACAACCCAGGCATATTTTCATTAACATTTTATAATATCTGATAGTAAGGAATTACCTTTAAATTATCCTTGAAAGATTTCAATAATTTTGGAGATTAACACTTCCTTCTCTGGCAGATATAAGACCTGGCAGGAAAATCCATTCAATAAAATGCTATGCACATAGTTCTCATCTTGGTTCAAACCCCTATAATTAGGATATATATACACTATATATACACTCTATGACTTGGTTTCCTTGCCTTCAGTCTTGTTTTTTCCTGCTGTATCATTCCCAAGGCTGCCAGAAGTATCTTTAGAAAATGCAAATAAGATCACCCCTTGCTTTGACTAAAATCCTTTTGTTGTCCACACTGCCCCAGCAAGAAATCCAGTGTCCTTAGCAAGCCTCTCTCTCTCTTTTTTAAAGATATTTTTTATTCATGAGATACAGAGACAGAGAGGAGAAGAAGGCTCCCCTTAGAGCAGGGAGCCTGATGTGGGGCTCGATTCCAGGACCCTGGGATTCTGACCTGACCTGAAGGCAGCTGCTTAACCGACTGAGCCACCTAGACACCCCATTAGTAGGCCTCTCTTAAGAGGCTTGGAGACCAAATTCATTTATTTCCAAATTCCTTTCTTACGTTGTGCTACTTCGTATACTATATTGCAACCATACTTAATCATTATTCAGTATTCAAGTTTGCCACATTCTTTTAAGCCTCTGCAACTTATTTACAATTTCCCTGTCCTAGAAATGCCATTCTTCCTCTTCTTTCTAAAGAAATTTTCACTATGCATCTAAATTAAGAATTTTCTCTCTCTCTCCTGTACTCTGTATATCACTGTCATGCTATCCAAAACAATATATTACACTTATTTACTTATATGTACATCTTTTACTAATCTGAAAGCTCTTTGATTGCAAGAACCAAGTCAGGTCCATTTCTGTACCTCCAGTGACCAGCACAGGACATGGCATCTGCTTACCAGATGATGTTGACTTTCAGTGGTTGGCAAAATATGACCTACAAACAAAAAACGATCCTGCCTGTTCTTACAAATAAAGTTTTATTAGAGCATAGCCCTGCCTAGTCATTAATGTTATGTCCATAGTTGCTTTTGCACTCAATGACAGAGCTGAGTAGCTACGATGGAGACAGGATGAACTACAAAGCCAAAACTATTTACTATCCGGTCCTTACAGAAAACAACAACAACAAAATTGTCAAACCCTGGCTCAGATAATCTCTAATGACCTTAAAGTATTTCTTTGATTACAATATGGGCTTTAAGAAAAATCACATAAAGGCAAGAAACAATTTCATTTTTCTGCATGTGGCTTAGAATTTACTGCATTGTGCTCACTGAGGTACCAGAAATTTTGCATTAATCTTTTTTTTTTTTTTTTTTTAGGATTAGAGATAATTTTTATTTTTTCAAGTTTGTTTACATATCTGTTCAATTGTTTTTGCTATTTTTATTATTGCTGCTGTTGTATATTCCTTTTTTTCTTTTTTTTGCTGTTGTATATTCTAACTGCAGTTTAAATCTATGTCATCTCCACAGTATATAGTTCAGATAGCAAAGAACTAAGTTGCCAGGTAAATCTAGATAAATGCTTAATTATGAAAAGTACAGAATATATTCTTACTCAGAAATTTTAAGGGATAATGGTCATTATCAAAAAACATATAAAAGCATATTTGAATACCTTTAAACATACATTTGGATTTAAAAAAATCAATCAAACAACTTGATAAATACCAGTCAATTACTGAGAGGATATATCCTTGTGGTTTAAATTTATCTCACTAACTCATAAATTTATATTATTTTTAGATATTTTATTTATTTATTTGACAGAGAGAGAGAGAGAGCCAGAGAGGGAACACAAGCAGGGGCAGAGGGAGAGGGAGAAACAGTTTTCCTGCTAAACAGGGAGCCCAATGTGGGGCTCAATTCCAGGACCCTGGGATTATGACCTGAGCTGAAGGTGCATGCTTAACGACTAAGCCACCCAGGTGCCCCAATAAATTTATTTTTTATTGGGGAAACCAGATATATTTTCTGAAAAACGAGTAAAATTTTATAATGAAATTCTCTTTTCTTCTTCTTTTAGTAACATGGATATTTTATATTTTGCTTTCCCTAATTTCCTTTGAATCACAATCTTAGTCTTATTATTATCAAGTAAATGTATTCCCCAAGCATAGCCTTATTCAGAAAATCATACCTTCTTAGCCTTCATGGGGCTTAATTATATTGAATGACACTGTATTAAATATTTCTTTGTATTGAATCTGGAAATGGAGGTTCTAGAAGGATAAGGAGACTAAATCCATTATTATCCTTGGCTTTATAATAATGTACCTTTACGATTGTATTAAACCCTGTCATTGTTTCCCTCCCCAAGTCAGCTACCATAAATAAGCTAAATGGCATTAAGTAAGTTTAACATAAGTACTCTTTAAGAATTTTTTAACAGATCCTCATGTCCTTCAAGCTAATTGGAGGTGTGCTAGTATATTATAAAACCAGAGTTAGTAGTTATTTTAAAGTTGAAACTGTATCATATATCACTCACTTTAATTGTCACTAATTTACTTATTTTTTAATTTTTTTATTATGTTAAGTTAGCCACTGTATATTACATCTTTAGTTTTTGAGGTAATATTCAATGATTGCATAACACCCAGGGCTCACCACAACAGGTGCCCTCCTCAATACTCATCATTCTTAAATAATCTATTACCTGTCATTAAGCACAAATATATGTTTTCCTTACACTTCACCCATTAAAGCATAATAATAACAATAATAAAATGATAAAAATAATAATAACCCAACAAACAAAATTCAAACCCAGAGCATTTCAAGGTATTCCTTTCAGAGTGATAAACAATTACCATATCATTCATATATATATATATATATATATATACTCTGAAAATGCATGTAAACATAAATGACAAGTGAGATAATCAGGATGTTTATGTGCCACACGATATTGTGATAGTATACGGAGAAAAGAAGTAATACCTGACAGTAGTTATCATTTTATTATGAATTTAGCCTGTTTTTTCACGATAAAGAAATATTTGACAAAATAAAAGAGAAGATTTTTCACCTCTATTCCTTAAAATGTAGGCTATCTAAAAGCTTATATGAGTGAAAATTTCAATGTGGAGTGTTTCAAAGGTTTGGTTTGTTTAAATGGCAAATCCCAAATTTGGCAAGAGAATTTCTTCCATACAGATATCCCCAGATTTACATCTTACTCATGATAGTCAAGTCAAAATACTATAAAGACTTCTTATGTTGGTTATGAAGAAAGCAAAACTGACATCTATTTAAATTTCAAATTTTCTATATCATGACTTTTTATTTGCTTATTTTATTAATTTATAGGAGAGGTACGTTAAAGTCTCTCCCTGTAACTGCACATTTGTCTCTATTTTGGGTTCTGTCATTTCTTGCCTTATGGATATTGACACTATGTTATTTGGTGCATATAAATTTATAATTCTATCAACCTGGTATATTAAATTTTTATCAACAGTAAGTGTTTCTCTTTATCTACAGTAATGCTTTTTTTTTTAAAGCTTTTATTTATTTATTTGACAGACAGAGATCACAAGTAGCCAGAGAGGCAGGCAGAGAGAGGGGTAAGCAGGCTCTCTGCTGAGCAGAGAGCCCGATTTGGGGTTCAATCCCAGGACCCTGGGATCACAATCCGAGCCAAAGGCAGAGGTTTTAACCCACTGAGTCTCCCAGTGCCCCTACAGTAATGCTTCTTATCCTAAAATCTACCTTGTTAGGTATTTGTATAGTTACACTTTACTTTCTTTTCATTATCGCTTCTATCTTCCCATTCTTTTACTTCCCACCATACAATGCTACTATATTTAAGGCATGACTGCTGTAAGCAACATTGCTTTAACTCTCAGTTTGAAAAATGCTTATATTACACTTAATGTACAGATACATCTGAGTTATTAGCATCTTGCCTGTTTTCTATTTATTCCACCTATTTTTTTATATTCTTTCTTTGCTTTTCTCCTGGATTATTCCATGTCTTTATTATTCCATTTTCCCCATCTATTAACTAATTAATAATATAATCATCCACTATTAATTTAATGGCTACCTTACAGATTATAACACACAGCTTTCATTTATGTCACTTATTAATTTTACAAGTTCCCAGTTAGAGCTTTAGAAGACTTCTACTCCATTTGTTTCAATGCCCCTTCCTTTAATGTTGTTATATATTTTAATTCTGCAATAGATGTAGACACCAAAAGGACATTAGGCTGTTCTGTTCAGATGATATTAAAATATGTCTGTCCATGTATTTTCACTTTCTGTTACTCTTCGTTTCTTCCTGCAATTTTTTGTTTCAACTTGAGTTTATTTTTTTCTTTTTGAAGACTTCCTTTTGTATTTCAATTAATGCAGATCTGATGGGGATAAAAATTTTCAGTTTTATTTCCTGTAAATGTCTTTTTTAAAGATTATTTATTTATTTTAGAGAGAGAGGAAGAGAGAAGCAACTCTAGTTTAGCTCAATGTAGGGCTCATGACCCTGAGATCACAGCCAAAGCTGAAACCAAGAGTCTGGCTCTCAATGGACTGAGTTACCTAGGTGCCTCCTCCATAAATGCCTTTCTATTGCTATCATTTTTAAAGGATATTTTCAGTGAGTATAAAGTTCTAAGTTGGCAGAATTTTTTTCCCCTAGCACCTTAAAGATAATCATCATATCATTTTCCAGCTGCTGTTATTTGTGTTGAGAAGTGAGCCAACAGTTCTATTGCTTCTTGGAAGGTAAGGTGTCTTTTTCCTTCTGTCTGCCATTGAGATCATCTCTTGGTCTTTGGTTTTCAACAATTTCAGTACAATATGCTAGACGTACTCTTATTTTTAATTATATCTCAACCAACTGCCTCCTTTACATATTGCTTCTATTCTTCTCTTCTTCTGGGACTTCATTATATGTCAGACATTTTTACTGTGTCTCATATAATCTGTTCTGCATTTTCACTCTTTCCTCTCCATGCTTCAGCCCAGATTATTTTCTAATGACCAATTCTCATTAACCAATGTTCTGTTTTTCTAATGCTTCCAATCTGCTTCTGAAGTCATAATTAGGTTCTTAAATTTTATTATTTTACTTTTTAATTATATATTTTTATTTGGTTTTTAATTAAGTTCTACTTCTTGGTAGCATTTTAAATTTTCACTTTGTTGTTGTTTCTTTACAGCACTTTAACAACACATCATTTTATTTATTTGTTTAAGATTTCTCTCTTAATTTGAGAGAAAAAGAAAAAGAGAGGGAGCATGAGCAGAGGCAGGGGCAAACGGAGAAGGAGAGAAACTCAAGCAGGCTCCCTGCTGAGTGCAGAGTCTGACATGGGGCTTGATCTCAGGACCCTGAGATCATTACCTGAGCAGAAAACCAAGAGTCAGACACTCAACCAAGCAACCTAGCCACCCCTTAATAGCACATTATTTTAAAGTCTGTGTTTGGGGGTACCTGGATAGGTCAGTTGTTTAAGTGTCCAACTCTTCATTTTGGCTCAGGTCATGATCTCAGGGTCCTGAAATCAAGACCTGTGCCAGGCTCAACAGTTGGCCTGGAGTCTACTTGTGTCTCTCCTTCCCCATCTGCCTTTTCTCTAACTCAATCTCTCTCTCTCTAAAAATTGAATAAATAAAAATCTTTTTTAAAAAAGCATGTGTTTGATAACCCCTATAAGTGGTTAATTTGATTTTTTCTCTTGATTTTCTTTCTTGGTATGCCTGGTAATTTTATTGAATGCTATAAATTTATATTAATAATTGCAGAGGTTCTAGATGACTTTATCTTACTCCAGACAGCCTTTATACTCTATACTTTGTATAATTATCTTAACTTAACTTATAATTATCTTAACTAGTCAGGAGGCAAGTCTTGGTATACATCTGGTTCACACTCATTCTTAGGATATAGTTCATTAAGGGTTCCAATTGTGCCTGATGGATGCTGAACTTAATTGTTTTCCTCAGAACCATGAAACTGCTAAATATTCCACTCTGTTTTTCAGTAGGTTTCTGCTTAGCTTCATAACCTCTTTCCCTATGTAACTTAAGATTTCAGAATCATTAAATGTCTGACACTTCCTTATGCCATGCTTATCTCTATGATTTCAACCCCTCAGTTCAGACCTTAGCAATGGCAGCATGCTTCTATGATCATAATTCCTATTAGGCAGCCCCTCCTCCCCAATTCTGGAAACTTTCTTTCCACCTGCACATTCAGGCTTAGAAGTGGTAATGGCTTTTTATTGTTGCTGGTCTCAGGATACTTTACCCTCTGACTTTACTTACTTGCTTACTTTAATCATGCCCCCAATTCTTACATACTATCTTTATTGAAATACCTTCAGTTAAACCAGTTCAGTAGGTTATTCTTTACTTTCCAGTACCCTGACTGGTACAGTATATAACTCTCAGAAAGGTAAGAACTGATACTCTGAGGTCTTAGTATTTTAAAATCCATAATCTTAAGCAAAATTTGTACTTTAACTGGATGCTTTAAGATATATCAAAGAGTTTTGTTATCCATCTGATTCATATAATTTGTAAGTAAAGAGGCTACTTATATGAAACAGAGGAAAACAATTTTATACAGATTGTTATTTGGTTGAACAAGTCTGTGAAGTCTAAGCATTGTCTTGAATAAAGTATCTCATTCCTCTCTGCTTCTTCTTTTTATAAATACGTGGAACTGTTTATGGAGCCCTTCTTATCAACAACTTCACCAGCCATCAGACATTTACATACCATAAACAAAATGAACAATATACTCCATATATCATTTCATCAAGGCCAGTGCCTTCGACCTTCAAAAAGAGTCATTCAGAAATGTGCATGAATGTCATACTCTAGTCTTCCAAGACAGAAATCTTGGTGTCAATCAAAACTCCCTGCAATTTGTTACCTACTGATGAAGTTACTTCCCCATTTGAAAACCTTTTCATTACCCTTGAGAGAAATTTCAGTGTTCCCTCCATCATACCCCATCACTTTTTTTTTTTTTAAAGATTTTATTTATTTGATAGAGAGGGAAATCACAAGCAGGCTGAGAGGCAGGCAGAGAGAGGGGAGAAAGCAGGTTCCCTGCGGAGCAGAGAGCCCGACGTGGGGCTAGATCCCAGGACCCTGGGATCGTGACCTGAGCTGAAGGAAGAGGCTTTAACCCACTGAGCCACCCAGGTGCCCCTACCCCATCACTTTTTAAATTAAGACATATGCCAAACATTATAAGAACTTGTAATCTATAATAAAAGATAATAATAACTAATAAAAATCATAATATGGGATGCCTGGGTGGCTCAGTTAGTTGAGCAGCTGCCTTTGGCTCAGGTCCTGATCCCAGCCTCCTGGGATGGAGTCCCACGTCGGGCTCCTTGCTCCGCAGGGAGCCTGCTTCTCCCTCTGACTCTGCCTGCCATTCTGTCCACCTGTGCTCGCTCTCGCTCACTCTCTCTCTGACAAATAAATAAAATCTCAAAAAAAAATCATAATATGATTAAGATTTAAGTTATTAGAAAGACTAAACCTAGAAAAATGTCAGGAAGGTCAACTAAGTATGAAATGGGATTTGAATGCTCACAAATGTGAGTAGGAGTCATTTTTACCTGATTGGGAAAGTACATCAGTACATATCTTCCCCAAAGTCAGTTAAAAATTTCAGTGGCAAAGCTTGGATTTTAAAAAGAACTAATAATCATATGTCTAGGCATTTGATAGGTCCTTTGAGCCCCACTTTTTTCATTTGATCTAATACTTCATAGGATATTTTTGCTAGAGAAATGAACTCTTACATGTAGTCACCTCAGGTTAGTTCTCTGCTATTAAATCTTTAGAAGAGGAAAGAGCATGAAAGAGTTTCTAGGATCAGTAGAGTGATGTTCTGAAGTTCTATTGTTTTTGAGTCCTACTTTTCTGATACAAGTCTTCTCTACCTCATCAAAGAGAGTTGTTGGTGGAAAGGAAGAGAAAATATGATGAGATGAGATAAATGAATTCCTTGATGTTCATATCATCCATTTGGGCCTCAAGGTAAAAATGCTGTGCAAGGAGTTCTTTGCTGGTACCAAAAATAGAGAAACTGTGAGAAGTGAAAGCCTCTGAAGTTCAGGAGCCCCAAGGCAACATCAACAGTCTCCATTTGCCACTCTAAGGAGGTTTGTGAAGGGCAGAAAACTATTTAGTTTGGGACATGGGACCTGAACATCACAGAACCCAGAAATACCTGAGCAATGTTGGTAGTAAGGACCTCTTGAAAGAGGTAGAACCCTGATTATGACATTAATTGCTACCTCGGTACCAGATCCAAAGACAGCAAGTGAAAAGGAGCCACAAGTCCAGTGTTTTTCCTTCTTTCCAGATGAAAAGCAATCCTAATGACCTGGGGGAAGTGGGAGAAGTACCCACTCCAAACTATATAATTACTCCTATTAGCTGATATTAATTAAACATTCTGATGAGAAATTTATACACCTAACCTCACTTAACTTTCCTAACAATCTCATGTAGTAGGTAGTTATAATCACAGAGAGGCAGAAAACTGGTTCACATGGTGACCTTTGGGCTATAAAACCAGAACAAGTTATTTAACCAATCTATGATTAAGTTTTTCTTTTTCAAAATGGAGATGATAATATCAATAATAATAATAATAACAATAAAAATAATATCAACAAAGCATTTAATACATTAATTCTATCCATTACAAATGCATTTCTAAATATATGTTAGGCACTTACTATTTCACTCATCTGACATTGCTGTTACTCTTTTTCCCATGAAGATAGATTTAATAAGAGAAAGTAAGGAGGGGTTCTCACCAATACTTCCAACAGCATGCAAAGGAAGAGGGAGAAAAAAAAACTTTCCTTTATACTGTCCAAAGTCTTGTTGCATTATCTGTGCCTAGAAACCACCCAGAAAAAAATTCTTATGTTGCTTTTATAATTGGTAAAGTGATGATAATAATGCTCCCAAGTTTTTAGTTCAAAAGGAAAACGGGCTTCAGAAGTAGAGTTAAATAAGGCAGTTGTATTGTGGACGCATGAATTCACACTCACAGCCCTGTACTCGGGCACCCCCTTGACCCTCTGGCATCCCTTAGAGGACAGGGAAATGTCAGCCAGCAGCCTGAGGTCATTATTTCTGAATAGCTTTTATTGCACTTCCAATAATCTTAGTGAAGGTTCCAGCTTTCCCCCCGCATGCATCACATGTCCATCAGCACCACAACATGCATATGGGTATAAGCCATGGCAAAGAGATTGTGAAGAGGTCATATTTAAATTTTTCTTTCCATACTGACAGATGACATGGGGTTCCTATGGGTGTACATTTGACAGTGTACCTCAAGAATACAAAATGAATTTATTATGATTAGTGTTTTCACCTAGAATATGACATTAATTCATAATGATTGATGGGCTACTTAAAATAAAATAGTAACCTTTTCCTAAGGCTAGGTGGCTAGGTGGCTAGGTGACCCCACATCTACTTCATTAGTAATATTCTCTGAACTGTATTTATGTAAATGGGAAAAAAAACATCATAAGCCTACTTTATCCCTTGTAGTTGAGCACAGCTCTCAATATAACTATATCTAATACAAACCAAAATATAATTCTGTTTCTGGAATGTTTGAAAATTTTTATTTCCATCCTTGGAAAAATAAGTACATTGAAACTGAACAAAATGTCCACAAATCATTAAAAACATGTAATGATCAATTTAAGTCATATTAGGAAGAGCCGTTTATGTGCCTTTTGCTGTCAAGAACTATTATTTAGTTCTATCTTAGATGAATCAATGGTGAGTCTCGCTCACATGACTAATATCATGTTTTCACTGATGCAGGTATTACATATTTATGAAAAAAACAAAACCTCAGGTCATTTAGTACAGATTCTTACTCACTCCTTTGGGCTAAAATATATGAACAAAGGGAATCTCTGCACCCTACTTTCAAGCTGTTGATTGATATATAGAAACTGCTGAATAAGAAAGGGCAAGAGTTTAATTTCTTTTTTTTCTAATACAGAAAACCAGTTGGGAAGTTGCATACTATTGGGTTTTCTTGGCTTTTCTACCAGTTCTTTTCAATGTGGTATTTCTCACAGCCTCGCTACTCATCTACTCGTATCATCATGAACATGGACCCCACCCCTTTTTAGTATGATTTTGACCTAAAGAACAAAGTAAAAGTTACATGAAAAGTAGAATAAACAATCCATGATACACTGAAATAAGAATAACATGATGTACAAGATATCAACAAGGATGAAAAAAACTGAGTTGCTTGAATTATATTCTGCCTAGAAACATAGAGGTATAATGGTGAGTGCTGTGAGTTATGTAAGACTGATGATTCACAGGCCTGTACCCCTGAAGCAAATAATACATTGCATGTTAATAAAAAAAAAGATACAAAGCATAAAACAAAACCAAACATTATAGAATGCTATTTAACATCTCATCAACGTGCAATGTACCAGAAGCAATGGTGATTCATTCAAGCTAATATTTCTTGAGAGATTTCCATGTGTACTTACAGGTGTGCAAATATAAAATTGGTCATGACTAGAAGAAAAGTGAAGACATACACATAAATAACTAATATTTATATAAGATAAAGAGTGGCAAGTAACAGTGATACAGGAAATAAAGATAATTGCCTGTAACAGTTCAAAGGAGAACCAAAAAGGCTTGTGAAAGAAAGTTCATTAAATCTAGGCCTTAAAATACAGACTTAAGAAAGAGATGTGGAAAAATCCATATGAAAAAAAAAAAAATGAGATTAGGCACCAAACCTGGTATTCCACTAACAAACTTCAAGGGGTTCCATTTAGCTCTTATGTTAAGGATGAGTGAGGAAGATGTTGGGGAAATATTTATTAGTAATATTTACTGAGTGCCTCCTATGTGTCCTGCACCATTCAATATGCTAGGGAAAGACCAGTGATCAAAACAAACCAAATCACTGACCTTGGGGCAAGGGAGGCAACATTCTAGTAGTTACAAACATATGCCGAAGATGTCTCTAGCCCATGATCACTTTCCACAATAGCCTTCTTCATGATTAATCTCCTTCTCCCAGAGTAGACAAAGCAAACACACACACACACACACACATTACATTTAGACCCTAAATTTAAAGGATCACCATTTAATGTTGTCCAGTTAATCACCAATTAATATTGTCTGATTATACCTGAGCAAATCTGGCATTTCTCAAAGTGCGTAGAAGAAAAGAAGATGGGCCCAAAAAGGGGGCAAAGAGAAGGAATCTCCCCTGGTTTTCAATGCTGGATGTAAATTAGAATCATCTGGGGAGATTTAAAGAAATACCCATGTCTGGACACCGACTCCAGAGCAATTAAACCAGACTCTCTGGAGGTTGGATCCAGACATATTTATTTTTAAAGTTCCTCAGGTAATTCAAATGTGCAGGCAGATGAAAAACCATTGAAGTAATCAATACTCCAAAGGACTATCTCACTTTTTTTTTCCCCTGCTTCTTGGTATAGTTAGATAAGTGGATAGATAACTTGCATTCACCCCCTAAATCTTTTGCTATAATCCAGTCAGCAAGTCAGAATTTTGGGAATGGGAAAGGAATCAGATTTTGGGACAGCTGAGAAAAAGCCTAAAAAAGTGAAACTGACAATCATAAGGAGAATAACTTGGAGGTGGCATTGAAAGTAAGTGGGGAGAAGTTGAAATGCAAATATGATTTCTTAGATTTGAGTCTTAGCTTCACACCTGACTTTGAGATTTTCTCATTTATAAAACTGAAAAATATAATAAAAGACCTCTTCCTCATACCTTATAGGGCTCTACTGAGAATCAAGGGAGACAGTATTGGTAAAAGTTTATTGTAAGCCAAAAAACCTCTACTACTAGAAGTTTGAGGGATTATGTCCTAACAGATGAAGCAACATCAGAAAAAAAAAAAAAAAAAAAAAAAAAAAAAAAGCCCTAGTGAACAATGTCTAAAGCAGTGTCTTTACTATGGCTTTAGTATGCATTTAGATATGGCAAGGAAAACCAACACTTTTAGAGGTACACTTACCAACTAAAGTAATTTTCTTTATATACAAGGTATTTATGTTGTATATTTAACCAGCTAAGGTTTTTCTACAGAAGCTCTACTGGAAATCCTCACTAATAATGGCAGGAAACAAAAACTAATCAGCTGTTAACAATCCTATCAGATTATGCTACTTTAGTTTACAACCAAATAAGGAGGAGGAAAGGAAACGTGGTGGCAGGGGTGGGTGGGTGGGTAGTCTTACCAGTTCATGAAGAAAGCAGTAAATCTCTCTGATAGCAGATAAACTTCTTAGGCGCCAAGGCAATGAAAATGGTGTTGATCTATGTATCCACAGATGTGGCTCCAGGATCTAATCTGTCCAGCTGCTCAATATCAGGACAGCCACATGGGCAACACCTCAGGGAAGATAAATAGGAAACCTCTTAGTCAGGGAGATAAACACAATTGCTACCGCTAGTTCTTACATGGAAAACCTGCTGATTGTCACTGTTGGATGGAGGAAATGCTACCGAAATATTCTGAGGCAGAGAGAGCAAAAGACCTGACCACAAACCCAAGAGGTGATAGGATGCAGACAGACAAAAAGTTTTGCTTGTATCAATTCTCTCAAGGTGGATAAGTATAACCACTGGATTTCCTTAGGTATTAGATTGAGCAAATTTAGAAAGCATAAAACAATTGGGAAACTTGAATGTAAAGTAACATGTAAATTTGTATTACTTACACAATTATTAGGTGTAATATGTACAAGTTACCCTTCAAGTTTAGGGAAGATCAGAAATATAAAGTTTGGAGAGAAAAATGTGAGTTAGTATATCAGCCAATGGATCAACACCCTGTTCCATTAGCACCAATAAAAGTCAACCCAACCTTTATGTAAAGAATATCTTATACTAGCAGAGAGGAAGGGAGAAGGGAATAAAACTATCTAATGAAAAGAAGGTAGAAGATAACTTGTTTTAAATATAAACATTTTGGTCTTCTCAGAATTTTCAGTCAAGTAATATGCCAAATTCAGGAAACAACAAGGATATTTCAGAGCAAATCCATGCCTTTTTAAATTACTAAAGCCAACACATTATTATTCATTATGTGTGTATTTATTCTGCAATTACAACATGTAGATACAATCCTAGGCCTTGAGGAAGAAAAAGGAGAATCAACTTTCAAAAAGTTTACAAAGCACCAAGAGATGATGTCACATAAAAAGCAGCAATGCTTGAGTAGAAAATACAAGCCCTACAGCAAAAAGTACTGTAAATGGTGAAGAGGGAGGGAGATTCCTTCTAAAAGGCTTGATTGTGAAAGGATGAAGCTCCTTTTATTTTCTTGTCACTTTCATAACTTGACCTAAAATAGATTCTTCCTCGTTATAATCTCTTAGAGTATCTCTCAGTGGAATAAATAATCTTGGGTTATTTTTCAAGAAACTTACTTGAATTTCTGCCTCTAGTTTCAGTACGTTTCAGGACGTCAACCCTGAGACTAAAGGTCTAGAATGGTGTCCAGCCTCTGAGAGCAGTTCTAGGTCATTTCTGACTTGATTCAAACCTAGAAGAGGGGTTTATTACCAAGGGTATATCCATGGGCTGCCCATATTGATGGGCTCTTTGCCATTACATGTAAAACTGCTATAAGGAGGTACCCTGGTGGGACTTTTCATTCTTTCATCAAACTATGTCAAACCAGGAGGTGCTCTGAGGCATTCCTCAGATCTATAGTACAGCATCAGGTCAGCCTGGGGAGAGAAGTGGACACAAGTGGGTTCCTCAGGACCTAGATGGAAATGGGATGAGGTCCTGGAGAGCAGAGTTCTCTCAACAAAGATAATTTTGTTTTGTTTCTGGCTTTGTATTGAGAGCACTTCCTTGGTCTAGCTTTCATGTTTTCCTTAAGAAAGGGAAATACAAAAGTCATTTTCAAGTCATATAATACATATGTGCTCAAATGATAATATTGTCCTTAGATCACATAGCATTCAGATATTCTACTGGTTCTGATATTCAAAATGGCGAAAGCCACTGAATTTGAGAACATAATCCTGGTCTTTACCTAACAATGTTGGCAACTATTTACCAGAGAATTTTTCAGAGTTCTATAAAGTGGGTGTCGATGGTACCCAAAGCAGGCATCAGTAATCTTCACTGGAACAGAATGAATGGGAAGGAAGGAAGCTAGAAACTTTCTGTTTGGGGTAGTTGTAGTTTAATGTGCTTTATTACATCCCTGGATTGACTTGTATAAGGCACATACACACACACACACACACAAAACCAGTCAATTTCAGTGAACACAAAACAAAATACCTAAAACCAGGTATTTATATCGTATGTAGATAATCACTGCTTGACTGACTGAATTTTTCATGTTCTAACCAGCTGTTTTGGCATTTTGTAGACACAGCCTGAAGAATTCCATCTACATTCTATCAGTCCTAAATTAAAGTGACAATGTGTTTGTGTTTAGTAGATTTTTCTAAAATTGATAACATTGTAAACAATTAGACGGTTGGCCCAGCTTCCTAAAATATAGACATTTCCCACAGTAGATTGGTTGTTCCAAAAAAAACCAGTTTCCTCATTTCAAAAGAGCATTACAGAGACCACAGTACTAAACTGACCACCTCTTTTTCTTGTTTCCAGGATCCACTTTTCAATACCTCGCTTAAGTGGTACGTAAATTTATTTTAAATGGCTTACCTCCATTTAGGTGTCTATCAAGAGAAATGGAAACGTCTGTTCCAAAGTTATCAAAAATTTCCTGATAACAATTTTTTTTTTATTTAATTAAAAAATGAGAGAGAGAAAATCAAATCATGTCACAGGCAGGTGGAAGGACACCGCAGGCAGGACTGTGTTTTCCAATGGCATCCAGCGAGATAATGAGTCCATGTCTATGGAAATTGATTCATTAATATTTCATCGAGGCAGCTTCAGAGCAATTCAAGAACCGGCTCCCAGGAATTCAATCAGTAAATTCAATGAATTGTTGAGCTTAAAATACCAGGGGGGCAAAAATATACATATATTTGGCATGTGTGCATATTTATACATACTGATGTAACATGTATATGCACCTGAATACAGGCATACATATTAAAACACAGCACATGTAAGAGACTGTCATTTCTAGGCATAAACCCAGTCTCACCTGCCTATATTCTTTACTTAGGAAGAATTACTAAATAAAAATTCACTCCATTTAATATCATTCTGTTCAGTACCTGACATGCAAAACAAGTTTAAAAAAAATATTGGCCACAACTTGTTCACTGTTAATCATATGTTAATCAATACAGTCCCTTCAATCAATTAACAGCACATAAAGAGCTCTCGAGGACTCATGTTGAGAGCAGAAAAAGAGGGGATCAAATACTTCACGGAGGAAAGGCTGCTGGTCTGGGGAAGAACAGGTATTTTTTTTTTTTTTTTTTATTTTATTTATTTATTTGACAGAGAGAGATTGCAAGTAGGCAGAGAGGCAGGCGGGGCGGGGGGGCGGGGGAGGAAGCAGGCTCCCTGCTGAGCAGAGAGCCTGATGTGGGGCTCAATCCCAGGATCTTGGGATCATGACCTGAGCTGAAGGCAGAGGCTTAACCCACTGAGCCAAACAGGCACCCCGCAGTACAGGAAATTTACCATGTGATATGTACATTGAGAAGGACCAGTTAGGGAAATAGATTCAAATTATCATGTTGGCTAAGTAATTGGTCTTTGGGTGTCCCTAAACATCAACCTATAAATAATTTTATTTTCATTTTGGATCAGTGTCTTCTAGCCCTTGTCTAACTAACCTGTATTGATGTCTTTTTAATTAAACCATGCGTGATATGCTCGCTTGGCAGTGGGGCATACTGAGTGTGCATGCTAGGAATTCCAGATAAGGTAATTATGCTATTTGTCACTGTCATGATTAAAGTGTGACAGCTGTTATGACAACTGTGCCACTGTTTTGTCACAATACTCTGTCATCCATAACAAAATTAGCTGTCGCACTCAAAGGTACACACTTGCTGCTATTTCTTTCTGAAGTGAACAATAAGAAAATCGAGAGGGAATATTACATGAACTCTGTGACAAGCAAGAAAAGCAACATCTTTATTTTTTTTTTCTTTAAATGATGATATAACCTGCCTGCATTGCAAATGCAGATAGGTCACCTCTAGCAAACAAGCTGTCACAAGGATCCAATCCACCACTAATCTAGCTAACAAGATCTCAGTATGTGAGGGGATTGCTTCATAATTTGAATCTGCCTTGTCAGGCAAGCCTTTTAGATGTTACCCAAATTCGCATTGGCTGGAACAGTTACTGCCTGTCAAGGTGGAAAATTGCAAATGCAGAGTTATAATAGGAAGTAGGAGACTGACTCACCCTTTCCTTTGGGCGTCAGTCAAGTGGAGCAAACTAGGCAGTGCTTCCTGCACCTCCCTGAAGAGAGCTGTCCCTCCTCCCACTCCACTGTACCCAGGACTGGGAAGGATGTTCCCAGGAGCTGACTCCACCTCCCTCAAGGGAGCTGTCCTTCCTCCTGCACCACTGCCCCCAGGTCTGGGAAAGATGCTCCCAGGAGCTGACTCCAAATAGAGATGTAAAGTGTCAGACGATGGTAGTTATTAATGTTAACCAGTACTGTTTCTTACAAAGCCCTAAAACTGTACCATAAAACCACAGTAGACACTGATGTGAAGAGACAGATGGCTACAATAATAGCACCATTATTCTATAGCTTTGGGTGAAGTGGGTATTGCATATGTTCCATAAATTTTAAAGAAAAAAAAAAGTCCATGTGGATGTCTATTCATAATGAAAAAAGAAAAAAACTGTAACATCAGACACCTTGAATGCTTTAGAAAGAAAGTATGTCTTGTCAGATATGCATACCTAGGTGAACATATTTCCTATCTTAAAAATTAAAGGGAGAACAGCTGTAATTATAATTTTGCAACAAATGATTAATTTTATCTATTCACAATATACTTAAATGTACCAATAACTTAACCAGCAAATATAATGTGCACTTTTAATAAGGATACTGTTTAAATCATGCCCATCTGCACTGTCTCTCCCGGGCCTCTTCTCCAAAAACAATCCTGGAACAGAAAAGTGAATTATTTCAAACAATTATAATGATTACAAATGAACTGTTACCACCTGCTGCTGACTCTTGGCAGTCGTCAGTCAATGAAAGGTTTAATTAGAATATTTATCAACAATGACCAAAACTCCTTTTGATTTGTCCCTGATTTCTCAATGTGGGAAAGAGAAACTCTTTGCAAATTCAAACAATTAAGAGATGCTGAGAAGGAAACTGCTTGAAAATATTTCAAATCAGGACAACTATGCTTTATTCAATTGCTCTAATTGGTTTTCTCTGCCACAGGTACGAGAGGTCCTTGATGATTCCTATCACTTTTGATGAATGTGCCCTTTCTATATCAGTCAAAGGAGACCAAGAACATTTATTGCCATATATTATTATTACCAAGCATATAGCAGATCACATGTGTGTTGTAGATGAAGGAAGCAATCAATGGCTGTTTCTTTGTAATGAATGTTCATACATTCTTAGCATTTAGAGAGAGCATCTTTTTTTTTTTTTTTTTTAAGATTTTATTTATTTATTTGACAGACAGAGATCACAAGAAGATAGAGAGGCAGGCAGGCAGAAAGAGAGGAGGAAGCAGGCTCCCCGCTGAGCAGAGAGCCTGATGTGGGACTCGATTCCAGGAACATGAGATCATGACCTGAGCCGAAGGCAGAGGCTTAACCCTCTGAGCCACCTAGGTGCCCTAGAGAGAGCATCTTTGTTAACTCTGTTTCCATTCATCCTGAGACTTGCCTGTTGTTAAGTGTCCATCTTCAGGGTCCACCTCCAATGCCATCTCTTTATGAAGCCTTTGCTGAAATGTCATCCCAAGTGTTCTTGCCCTTCCTTTTTTTTTTTTTTTTTTTTTTTTTAAGCTCTCACAACACCACTTACTGCTTGTTTTTTTATGTTAGGCATCAAATGCATTCGATCTGGGATAATAATTATTTGTGTGCTTTTCTTACCCATGAGTTCCCAGAGCACTGATCAAGAAACACTTCCCTGAATCTTTTAATTCCTCACATAATCTAATATACAACCTGCCACACAGTAGGTCCTTTTGTTCATATTTATGAAGCAAATCACTTATTGCATAATTGAATGTTGAAAAGAGTGTGTATTACAGTATCTGCAGTTAAGTGATACTAAAGAATTTAGGAGCTTTTTAATGTCCATAACTTTTTATAAGTGAACATGAAATATTTAAACAAAAGCTCTTAAGTGATACTAATCAGACCACCCATAACATCATCTGCTATACCCAGGTGGGATGTGAGATGATGGGACACCTGAAATAGCCATAGTAACAAAGGCTCCTAATTAAAGGGGGTGTTCCAATCACAGAGATAACTTACTCTTTCTGAAGCCAGGGAGCTCTAGACAACACCACTCTGTATAGCCAAGAAGGCATCTATATACATTCATAGGTAGTATCAAAAAGAACAAAATTTTTTTGCAGAAGGCAATTACACTGGTGGATAACTGCACTTCTAGAATTCCACAGGTCTGTGAAATTAGCAACTAAGAACCAAGATAGTTACAGCAATCAAAACATAGTAGAGGAGGAAGCAAGGTGGTGGAGGAGTAGCAGACTGAAATATCATTAGGTCACAGGACTTTAGCTAGATAGTTATCAAACCATTCCAAACACCTACAAACTCAACAGGAGATAGAAGAGAAGAAAAGCAGCAATTCTAGGAGCAGAAAATTGACCACTCTCTGGAAGGTAGGACATACAGAGAAGTGAATCCAAACCGACCGAAAGATAGACTGTGGGGGTAGGGGCCAGCCTCTGGCAAGCGATGAAGTGGTGGAGCACAAAATCAGAACTTTTAGAAGTTTGCTCCACTAGGGAAATTTTCTCCAGAGACTGAGCAGGGTGGAGCCCTCACGGGGACAGTGTGGTCTCAGGCCCCAAGGGGTCACAAAAAGACCAGGGGTGCCTGGGTGCGACAGAACTGCCAGGTATCAGATGGGAAAGCTTGCTAAAGAGACGGAACTGAAAAGTATGCTCTCAGCTCAGGGTTACCTAAAACCTTGAACCAAGGCACAGTCAAGCAACTGGTCTTTGAGGAGGGACCCCACTAGTGGCAGGTCTGGAGAGCCGCCCCCCTTCCTCCTCTGGGAGGGGCAGCACGGCAGCATGCTGCAGGAATCGGCTGTGTTTGGAGACTCCAAACATGGCCATATGCCAGAGATAGAAATGCTCAGTCATAGGATGGGTGAGCACGGAGCGTAGCCGGAGACCAGGGAGACAGGGGGGATTAACTGCTTTTCTCTAAGGGTGCACTAAGGAGTAGGGCCCTGAGTTCTCAGCTCCTCCAGGCCGGAGATTGGGAGGCTGCCATTTACATTCCCATCCTCCAAAGCTCTACGGAAAAGTGTTCAGGGAAGAAAAGCTACCGAATGTGAACCAGAGCAGATTACTTACCCTGGCCCCTGGCAAGGGCAGTGCAATTCCGCCTCGGGCAAAGACATTTGGGAATCACTGTAACAGGCCCCTACCCCAGAAGATCAGTAAGAACATCCAGCCAAGACCATGTTCACCGATCAATGAGAACTGCTGAACTCCAGAGCTAGAGGAAATCAGTGCACAGAATTCATGGCTTTCTTATATCCTTTTGTCTTGTAAAGTTAAATTTTTTTAATTTTACTTTTTCATATTCTATTTTTTTAAATTTTTCCTCATTCCTCTTTTAACATTTTTAACTATTTTATCTTAACAATACAATTAAAAAAATCTATTTAAATTTTCACTGTTATATTCATATATTATCCCTTCATTGTATTTAACCTTATATTTTATATACATATGGGGTTTTTTTTTCTTTAAAATTTTGGGATGCAATTTCTTCTAATAGATGAAAATATACCATAAATCTAGCACATGGCTTTATTCTAGTCTCCAGCCTGATCACATTCTCTTTTCTTTTTTTTTTACTTTCTTTTTCCACCTGACTTATCAATTCCTTTTTTAGAATCTTTCTTTAATTTTCATCTTTATAGTCATATTCCATCCTTTCATTGTGCTTACCCTTATTTCTTTATATATGTAAGTTTTTCTTTCTTTAAAATTCTGGGAGGTAGTTTATCCTAAAAGACCAGAATACACACAAAATCAAGTGGGTGGCTCTGTCCTATCCACCAATCTAATATATATATATATTTAAATTAATTAATTATTTTCAGCCATTCTTCTCCCCCTGGTTTTAGATCTTTACTGATTTGGTGAGTGTATGTTTTTCTGGGATCTTTCCCACACTCTTATTGTTTTATTCTATTGTTCATATATTCTTATCTGGATAAAATGACAAGGCAGAAAAACTCACCACAAAAAAAAAAAAAAAAGAAAGAAAGAAGAGGCAGTACCAATGGCTAGAGACCTAATCAATATGGACATTGGAAATACATCAAAACTAGAGTTCAGAATGACAATTATGAAGATGCTAGTTGGGCTCAAAAAAGGCATGGAAGATATTAGAGAAACCCTGTCTGGAGAAATAAAAGCCCTTTCTGGAGAAATGAAAGAACTAAAATCTAACCAAGTTGAAATTTTAAAAAGCTATATTAATTAAGTGCAATAAAAAATGGAGGCTCTTACTGCTAGGATAAATGAGGCAGAAGA
Organism: Mustela putorius furo; assembly: GCF_011764305.1. NCBI lineage: Eukaryota > Metazoa > Chordata > Mammalia > Carnivora > Mustelidae > Mustela > Mustela putorius. The sequence goes on along the minus strand of NW_025422108.1, from coordinate 302,450 downwards.
AAGAATTAGTGATATAGAAGACCAAATGACACAGAATAAATAAGTTGAGCAAGAGACAACAACTATTGGACCAAGAGGGGAGAATTCCAGAGAAAACTGATACCATAAGATGAAACAATATTGGAATAATTGGGATCCCAGAAGAAGAAGAAAGAGAGGGACAGAAGGTATATTGGAGTGAATTATAATAGAGAACTTCCCTAATATGGCAAAGGGAAGAAGTATCAAAATCCAGGAGGCACAGAGAACCCCCTCCAAATCAATAAAAATAGGTCCACACCCCATCATCTAATAGTAAAACTTGTAAGTCTTAATGACAAAGAGAAAATCCTGAAAGCAGCTCAGGACAAGACTATAACAGACAATGGTAGAAATATTAGATTGGCAGCAGACTTACCTACAGAGACCTGGCAGGCCAGGAGGAACTGGCATGACATATTCAGAGCACTAAACATGAAAAATATGCAGCCAGGAATACTATATCCAGCTAAGATGTCAAAGAAAATAGAAGGAGAGATAAAAAGCTTACAGGACAAATAAAAAATAAAAGAATTTGCAAATGCCAAACCAGCCCTACACGAAATACTGAAAGGGTCCTCTAAGCAAAGAGAGAGCCTAAAAGTAACAGACCAGAAAGGAACAGAGACAATATACAGTAGCAGTCACATTACAGGCAATACATCGGCACTAAATTCTTATCTTTCAGTAGTTATCCTGAATGTTAATGGGCTAAATGCCCCAATAAAAAGACACAGGGTATAAGAATGGGTATAAAAACAAGACCCATCGATATGCTATCTACAAGAAACTAATTTTAGACCCAAAGACACCTCCAGATTTAAAGTAAGGGGGTGGAAAGCAATTTACCATGATAATGGACATCAAAAGGAAGTTGGAGTGGCAATCCATATATCAGATAAATTAGATTTTAAGCCAAAGACTATAATAAGAGAGGAGGAAGGTCACTACATCACGCTTAAAGGGTCTATCCAATAAGAAGAGCTAACAATTTCAAATATCTATGCCCCTAACATGGGAGCAGCCAATTATATAAAACAATTAATAACAAAATCAAAGAAACACATTGACAATTATATGATAATAGTAAGGGACTTAAACACTCCCCTCACTGAAATAGATCACCCAAGCAAAAGATCAACAAGGAAATAAGGGCTTTAAATGACACACTGGACCAGATGGACATCACAGACATATTCAAAACATTCCATCCCAAAACAACAGAATACACATACTTCTCTAGTGCACATGGAACACTCAACAGGATAGATCACATCCTGGGTCACAAATAAGGTCTCAACTAGTACCAAATGACTAGAATCATTCCCTGCATATTTGCAGACCACAATGCTCTGAAGCTAGAACTCAATCACAAGAGGAAATTTGGAAAGAACTCAAATACATGGACACTAAAGAGCATCCTATTAGAGAATGAATGGGTCAACCAGGAAATTAAAGAAGAATTGAAAAAAATCATGGAAACAAATGAAAATGAAAACACAACTATTCAAAATATGTGGGATGCAGCAAAGGTTGGTTGTCCTGAGAGGAAAGTATATAGTGATATAAGCCTTTCTCAAGAGACAAGAAAGGTCTCAAGTATGCAACCTAATCCTACACCAAAGGAGTTGAAGAAAGAATATCAAAGAAAGCCTAAACACAGCAGGAGAAGAGAAATAATAAAGATCAAAGCAGAAATCAATGAGCTAGAAATCAAAAAAACAGTAGAACAGATCAATGAAACTAGGAGCTGGTTCTGTGAAAGAATTAATAAAATTGATAAATCCCTGGCCAGACTTATCAAAAAGAAAAGAGAAAGGACCCAAATTAATAAAATCATGAATGAAAGAGGAGAGATCATGACCAACACCAAAGAAATATAAGCAATTATAAGAACATATTATGAGCAACTCTATGCCAGCAAATTTGACAATGTGGAAGAAATGGATGCATTCCTAGGGATGTATAAACTACCAAAACTGAACCAGGAAAAAATAGAAGACTTGAACAGATCCATAACCAGTAAGGAGATTGAAGCATTTCTCAAAAGTCTTCCAACAAAGAAGAGCCCAGGGCCAGACAGCTACCCAGCGAAATTCTACCAAACATTTATAGAAGAATTAATACCTATTTCCCTAACACTGACCCAAAAAATAGAAATGGAAGGAAAACTCTCAAACTCATTTTATGAGGCCAGCATTACCTTGATACCAAAACCAGACAAGACACCATCAAAAGAAGAATTACAGACCAATATCCTTTATGAATACAGATGTGAAAATTCTCACCAAAATACCAGCCAATAGGATTCAACAGTACATTAAAAGGATCATTCACATGACAAGTGGGATTTATTCCAGGCTGCAAGGCTGGTTCAACATCCACAAATCAATCACTGTGATACAACACATTAATAAAAGAAAGAACAAGAACCATATGATACCCTCAGTCGATGCTGAACAAGCATTTGACAAAGTACAGCATCCATTCTTGATGAAATTTCTTCACAGTGTACAGATAGAGGGTACCTCAATATCACAAAAGCCATCTATGAAAAACTCACAGCGAATATCATTCTCAATGGGGAAAAACTGAGAGCTTTTCCACTAAGGTCAGGAACACAACAGGGATGTCCACTATTACCACTGCTATTCAACACCATACTAGAAGTTCTTGCCTCAGCAATCAGACTACAAAAAGAAATAAAAGGCATGTGAATTGGCAAAGAAAAAAGTCAAACTCTCACTCTTTGCAGATGATATGATATGTTATGTGGAAAACCCAACAGACTCCCCTCCAAAACTGCTGGAACTCATACAGGAATTCAGTAAAGTGTCATGATATAAAGTCAATGCATAGAAATCAGTTGCATTTCTATACACCAACAGCAAGACAAAAGAAAGAGAAATTAAGGAGTTGATCCCATTTACAAGTGCACCCAAAACCATAAGATACCTAGGAATAAACCTAACCAAAGAGGCAAAGAGTCTGTACTCAGAAAACTATAAAGTACTCATGAAAGAAATTGAGGAAGACACAGAAATGGAAAAATGTTCCATGCTCATGATTTCAAAGAACAAGTACTGTGAAAATGTCAATGCCACCTAAAGCAATCTACACATTTAATGTAATCCCTATCAAAATACCATAAACTTTTTTTTTCAAAGAAATGGAGCAAATAATCCTAAAATTTATATGGAACCAGAAAAGACCCCAAACAGCCAGAGGAATGTTGAAAGAAAGCCAAAGTTGGTGGCATCACAATTCCAGACTTCAAGCTCTATTACAAAGTTGTTATCAAGACAATTTGGTATTGGCACAAAAACAGACACAGAGATCAATGGGACAGAACAGAGAGCCCAGAAATAAAGACCCTCAACACTATGGTCAACTAATCTTCAACAAAGCAGGAAAGAATGTCCAATGAAAAAAAGACAGTCTCTTCAACAAATTGTGTTGGGAAAATTGGATAGCCACATGCAGAAGAATGAAACTGGACCATTTCCTTACACCACACACAAAAATAGACTCTACATGGATGAAAGACTTCAATGTGAGACAGGAATCCATGCAAATTGTTGAGGTGAACACAGGCAGCAACTCTTTGACCTCAGCTGCTGTGACTTCTTCTTACAAACATCACCAAAGGCAACGGAAGAAAGGGCAAAAATGAACTACTGGGACCTCATCAAGATCAAAAGGAAACAGTCAACAACACCAAAGGACAACTGACAGAATGGGAAAAGATGGTCACAAATGACATATCAGAGAAAGGGCTGATACCCAAAATCTATTAAGAACTTACCCAATTCAACGCTCAAAGAACAAATAATCCAATCAAGAAATGGGCAGAAGACATAAACAGATATTTCTGCAAAGAAGAAGACATTCAAATGGCCAACAGATACATGAAAAAGTGCTCCACATCACTCAGCATCAGGGAAATACATATCAAAAGCACAATGCGATACCACCCCATACCAATCAGAATGGCTAAAATTAAACAAGTCAGGAAACGACAGATGTTGGAAAGGATGCAGAGAAAGTGGAACCCTCCTACACTGTTGTTGGGAATGCAAGTTGGTATAGCCACTCTGGAAAACAGCATAAAGGTTCCTCAAAAAGTTGAAAATAGAGCTATCCTCCAACCTAGCAATCACACTACTGGGTATTTACCCTAAAGGTATAAATGTAGTGATCTGAAGGGGCACATGCACCCAAATGTTTATAGCAGCAATGTGCATAACAGCCAAACTAGGTAAAGAACCCAGATGTCCATCTACAGAAGAATGGATAATGAAGATGGGAGATATATATATAGTGGATGGAACTAAAGGGTATCATACTGAGTGAAATAAGTCAATCAGAGAAAGACAATTATCATATGATCTCTCTGATATGAGGAATTTGGAGGCAGGATGGGGGTTTGGGGGTAGGGAAGGAAAAAATGAAACAAGATGGGATTGGAAGGAGACAAACCATGAGAGACTTAATCTCACAAATAAACTAAGGGTTGCTGGGGGGTGGGGCGTAGGGAGGGGGTGGTTGGGTTATGGACATTGGGGAGGTATGTGCTATGATGAGTGCTGTGAAATGTGTAAGCCTGGTGATTCACAGACCTGTAGCCCTGGGGAAATAATACATTATATGTTAATAAAAATAATTTTTTAAAAATATGGTAGATGGGTGGTATAGAGCAATGGCAAACTGAACTTAGAAGTCTGAAATTAGGTAACGTCTAGTACCAGGAACCTAAAACACCACAATAAGATGGGAATAGAGAGGTCCAAAGATGACACATAATTAGCAACAGGTAGGAAGAAGAAAATCCAACTCATAATCTATTGGAACTTTGCACACTTCTCCCTAGTAGGGAGAATCAGTAAGTACCGGAATCCACTAGAGCTTTATTTGAACTTAATTTTTTTTTTTTTTTGTTTGCTTGTTTTCAGTTACTTATGTAGTAACTTAAATATTTTATCTCATTATAAGGGCTTGGTTTCTTTTTTGTGAGGGGAGAGGGGCTTGGTTTCTTTAAAGGCACAACTTAACCATTATTATTTAAAGGTATAATTTAACCGAAATAATGAGGGGCACCAATCCAGTAACCAATCCAATACAGTGATTCCATATCAGAGAGATCATATTTCTCTGATTGACTTATTTCACTCAGTATGATACCCTTTAGTCCATGAGGGGCACCAATCCAGTAACTTAAGTGACCTTGATATGGTGACACTGTATTAGTTGCTGAACAATGCCTTTTTCCTTTACATATCCAAGCCCTTGTACTTGTGCCCTGAGAATTAATCTCATGGGTTCCTCAATGATCTAATGGGATCTGCTTTCTTGGGTTCTACTTCTAAGCTACAGACAGGGTACCTCCATGATTGGTTTATCTAATTACACACTTGAAACACCTGCTGACTCTAACAGAATTCACATATTACTAATTTATCCTCATCCTCAGCAACAACAAAATGATGGTTTGTAAACCATTATCCTCTCAGAGAGGCTTTTTATAAAGCTTTGTTAAGGTCAGATGGCATCTCAGTGATGTCACAGAGTCAGCGAAAGTTGCGAGGCAAACACTGAACAGGCTGAAAGAGGCTAAGAGGCACATAAGCTCCGAATGATTTCTGCATTGTTAAGTGGTGGGGGAAATTCAAAAGAAGAATATTTCATGACATGGGAAAGTTATATAAAATTCAAATTTCAGTTCAATACATAAAGTTTCATTGGGACATGGCCATGCTCATTTGTTTATGTGTTGTCTAAGGTAGTTTTGGGCTATAATACAGTTAAGGGCTTGAGACTGAGATAATGTGGCCTGCAAAGGCTAAAATATTTATTATCTGGTCCTTTACAGAAAAAGTTTGCAGACCCCTACACTAGTGATCTATTCCTTTTCCTTCCTTCTTACTTGCAATGGAAAATGTGCTTGGTTTTGCGATTATATTGGGTTCTCAAGCTGCGGCCCTCTAACAGCATGTGTACAAGTGCGGGCACACACAGACATGCACACACACTCTCTCTTTCAGTCTCTCTCTTATTTTGTCTCCTTTTATTCTGCCTTCTCACTTCTGATCTGACAAAGGAAATCTGAGCAGCATCTGGTTCAGAACCAATTCTATTTCCTTTTCCTGGCCACAAGAATGGAGTTTTTGAAAAAGGGAACTGAAACTTGAAAGCAGAGAGAATCACCTTTTATTACTGCATGCTGCTGCCTACTCTGGCCCAGCTCCTAGAAGCCAGGGTCTCTAACATATGCTACAACTTTTCTCCAGGCTTTCTGTGTGGAGAGCATTGCAAAAGGGAATAGACCTTTCTCTTATTGCAATTTCCTATCAAGAAGCCTTGTGGCCAGAAAACAGAAGAGAAAAATTTTAAATCTGAGCACAAATGAGAAGGAGTTGGAATAACCTATCGAGTCTACAGAAAGCATTTTCTTTTTTTACGCTTAATTTAAATAAAAAGCATCCAGAGTATGAGCCTTGATCAATAACAATAATTTCTATGTTCCTTTCCCCTAGGAAATGGCGTTGTGAGAAGAATACCCTTTGGACACACATAAAGGGGAAAAGGAGAGGAAAAAAAAAATGAAAGAAATGCCTCAAACTTTCACGTTATTTGTAGAAGTTTGTAGATGGAACTATACTGATAATATGTTAATAGATCTGAATTTTGGAAGGGACATTTCTTTTGCACAAATATTCTGGAACTATGATTGAATGACTCTGGAAAGACAGAAAGATTCTAAGACTCTGGCATCTTCAACAGCAGCACAATGGAGTAGGAGGAGTGAGAAAACCTAAACTCTGATCTTCGGGGACCAGGCTTATTATTATAGACCTGACCCCTAAATTTTTGAGTCTCAGTTTTAGTTTCCTGAATTTTTAAAGAAGGATAATGATGCCTCTCCAAATTACCTCAAGGATGTGATAACATAAGTTAAAAGCATGTTATTGATTATATAGAACTAATCTCTTTTCAGATATGGCTTTATCACTACTTAATTCATTGAGCTTTATCTCCTTGCTCAATTAATCAGTTTCCTTTTATGGAAAAAAATGGAACTTTTAAATCCAATCTCTATGTTGAAGCAGAAAATGCATTTCCTGGTGTCTACAAAAAATATCAGTAAGTAAAAATGAGGGACCCAGAGTTAAGATTCTCAGGGTAGTTGTACCTAATGGGCTCCCCTTTCAAGGCAAGGTAGCTGGGACCTGAATGGATAAATTACTCCATGAGCCACCATGTTCCCAGAATAAAACAATGCCAAATGTCTTCTGGAAGAAACAAAATGAACAAAACAAGACCCATTTTATAGTTCTCTAAACTCTCCAATTTGAAAATGGAACCTGTAGTCTCATTGTGCCACAGTTCTCAAATGAATGGAAGTTAGAGAAAATTTAACAGAAATAATAATGTACATTCAGAAATATAGGCCTAAAATAATATAATAATGTACACTCAGAAATACAAACTCCATGGATAGCAAAGTACTATCCATGCTATGACCTTGAGCTACTATTTCCTTTTATATCAGTGTTTTTTTGTTTCATTTTTGTTGTTGTTTTCTATATCCAGGTGTAGATCATATAAACACAGTCAGAAAAAATAATATCTTAAAATAACATAACATCACTAAGAAATCACATGGATCTATTATAATATTATGCTCTTTATAAAGGTAAGTGCAGTTATCATTACCAATTTTACATTCAAGAACCTTCTAGAGGTTAAAAAGCACTTTCAAAATTACATGCCAAGTTTGTGTATATCTGATCCTTTAATTCCAGAATGCTTACCCAGGCTTGTAATCTGTTCCCTGAGTGTTTAATGGAAATATCCATTCATTCAAAGATTCACAAAATACATACGAAGCGCCAAGTAAGCACTTGCTGCTGGGGAATCACTGGGGAGAGCCACGGTCTCTTAAATCTAATAGATGTGGGCCCTCTACCCAGTAGACAATACTATCCCTGACCCTTCTTCTGATCAAAGGTTCCCTGGAACACCTGGGACTCAAGCATGGTCTGCTGTCTTGGTTCTCTGAGCCCCTTCTCTCTATTACACCCCACCCTTGGCAGAGGTTTCCAGTTTCTCTTGAATATAAAAAGAGAATAAAACTAAATTCATTATACTCCAAAAAATAACGTTTGTGTTCTGTGTGACTTGTTTCACATTATAGCTGCATACTTTTAACACCCAGAACATATATTCCTACTATTACACTAACAGCACTAAAACAATACCAGATTCTGTCGGAAATGTCTCATGCAAAAGACCTTAATGTCCAATAATGGAGAAATGAGAAAAAAAAGTATGGTATATTCTCTCAGTACAACACTTTGTTAGGCAGCCATTGAAGTTCCTAATAACATGAAATGTGCTTGAGTAAAGAAAAGATAAAGGGAAAAAGAAAAGTGCATGAGTAGTAGTAATTTGCTTCAAGGGATGTGAGGTATAAAATAGCCACATCCTTTTTATTATTTTAATTGATTACTTACAAACGCATCTGCCTCTACTACTGGCAGGCAACTTGGTCTCCCATGTCACGCCCAACCACAACTCTGTAGACCAAGGACTTCTACCATTCTTGCAACATGGAGGACAGCCACAAGCCAGAGGCAGCACTGAGGCCGTGGCCACATCTGGGGTGGCTGAAACTAAAGGTGGGCCCCAAGGCTGCACTGAAGCTCGCTGGGAACCCCCACTGCTGCCGAGCCATGACCTATCACCTGGCCTGGGACCATATGAAGGCTCAGTTCAGGGTCTGCTAGAGCCAGGCCGATCTTATACCTTCGTCTGAAACTTGTTGAAGCCCAAACTTACTTTCTTTCCCCGTGAGTTCTCCTTAGTTACTACTAGAGTCCCTTCCTATCAGAGGCCTCAGCCAGGGACACTGTGGCATCTTCCAAATTTGTCTAGCATTAAATCTGGGGTCTTTTTCTCTTCCCTCTCACGGGGCTGCTAGACTTCTGATGAAAAACTGGCTCACAAGCTTCACAAAGGTTCAGGAGTAAGAAAGGGAGACTTTGCTAAAATCAGAATGCTGTGGTCTGTCCTTCAAGGCGAAACACAAAATCACCAGAACAGGTTACCTAAGCATTTACATAACTAAGGTAAGCCAGTCACTTTTCTTTTTCTCATAATAAGAAAAATTTTTCTTAAGGTAACTTTCTGGCTCAACCTCTGAAAAAAGAGACTGTGTTATATTTTAAAATTCCACCTTAGCACTTTGTTACCTTGATGATTTTAAAAATGTATTTCCTTAAATAATGGGTTTAAAAACTGGATATCCAATTATAAAGGGGAGAGGGGCATCTGGAAGGAACCTACAAGGAATTCGCCCTTTACTCATAACCTTACTTCATGAATAGCTGTCCAGGGGAAAGGAAAGGAAAGATGAGACTTTCCTGCTCACTCCCAAGCAAAGATGTGACACAGATGATATCACCATACTAGGGAAAGGGAATCCATCTGCCCAAAGAAGGTGAGTCTCCGGACTGTGGGTGGCCCTGGTACCAAAGTGATAAAACTCAGGCACATGGTTGCTTCAGGGGCAGCGTTCTGAGAGGTAAGGAGCTGGAGGTGGGGCATGGAGAAGGAAACCAAACTAGAAGAAAAGAGGCTGCCAGCAGTATCATAAAATGACACTGGAAATGTCATGCAAATGACATGGGAAGAATAAGTGAGAACCTAGAAGAAAGTGTGTGGCCATGAGACATGGCTGTTGAATAGCCCCAGACTTATGCCAAATATATATGTTAAGCAGAAATACACATCACATGATATAATCAACACTGTAAAGGAAAACAATATATGTAAAATAGGAAGGAGATACATGAAAATAGTAACTCTTGTTCTTTCAATGGAGGGAATATAAACCATTCCTTCTATTATTCACTCTTACTACTAATTTACAAGATTTTCAAAATAATTATGTACTGCCTTTTGACTTTTCTTTATGGACTAACTCATAAAATAAGCAACGTAATGCTCCTTTACTTTTTAGGAATATGCATTTCTTTTTTATTAAAGTAACAGGAAAATGCTATAAGGTTTGAATTTTCCTGTGACTTAGTTGTTTGGTAAACTCATACTTGGCATAAGCATTAGTCAAATAGCACATAAACTGTTTGTATAAGGACAAAAAAGAAATGTTCTTACCATTATTCATCAAATTGTCTTATGCAATTTGTAGCCTAGGGTAAGAAACTAGGATCTTGGACACATACTTCAAAAATCCACTGCACTGGTTGCCTCCTAGAACATCAGACAGCTGCCAAAATGGCAAAGAAGATAGGTTGTTAAAAAGTTCAAATGAGGGGCACCTGGGTGGCTCAGTGGGTTAAGCCTCTGCCTTTGGCTCAGGTTATAATCCCAGGTTCCTGGGATCGAGCCTCGCATCGGGCTCTCTGCTCAGCACGGAGCCTGCTTACCCCTCTTTCTCTCTCTGCCTGCCTCTTTGCCTACTTGTGATCTCTCTCTGCCAAATAAATAAATAAAATCTTTTTAAAAAATCACTTAAAAAAAGTTCAAATGAAAATGTTAACCAAAACTGAAGAACAAAAGGTAGATCATAACATTATGGCCTGATTTTAATGAATACTTTTACTTTGCATAGTTATACATAATCCATGTCAAGTGGTAAAAATTCTAAGAACAAAATAAAGCCCCAATGAGATGACTGCTAATGATCCAAAAATGTGTACTTTGCAGAATTGTTTTAGATATATTATCTTATTTGTTATAATAATATATAGATAGTATCACCTGATAAAACTGAATTTTTTTAAAAAATGCATTTATCCAATTAAGGATAACTTGGGTTATCTTGTCTCAACAGCAACAGCAACTTGGGTTTTCTTGTCTCAAAGTCCAGAACTTTTTTCCACTTAGAAAAAAATCTGGTATATAAACCAAATCATAAAGTATATAAACCATAAAAGTATACAAAACATTTTTTCATTAAGATGGTATACTTTCTTTAGAGATGTAAAGGAAAAAAGGATGGAGAAAAAAGGATGGTACACTTTCTTTAGAGATTCTAGAATCTCTAAAGTATGCCATCCTTTCTAAAGATTCTTTAGAATCTCTAAAGAAAGTATACCATCCTTTTTTTTTTTTTTTTAAAGCCGAAGGCAGAGTCTTTAACCCACTGAGCCACCCAGGTGCCCCAAAGTATACCATCTTAATGAAAAAATTTTAAGTAATACACCTAATTAGGTAGCTACTTATAATACTCCAAAAGCCATGAAACCTGTCTTGATTTAGGTTCCCCCAGAAGCGTACTGTGAGAAAGGATTCAAATGCAAGTAGTCAATTTGAGAAGTGATCCCAGGAAACAACAGTATGGCAGTAGAACAGTGGAGGGGGGCAAGAAAGGGAAAGGGAAAAGAAAGAGAGAGAAAGAGAGAAAATAAAGCCAGTAAAGTTTGTTATCATCTTAGGAGGCTTCATCTCCCTGGGAAGCTCTAGGAGATGTATAGAACACACTCCAGAATTATCTCAACTGTAGGAAACTGGGTATTTATGCACCAACATCCTTTCTGCCACTGGTTTAGAACTTGTACCAGAAGCATTAACTTTCAGAACTTCTGGCCTGTCCTCAATGCAAGCCAACCTGTGACCATAAGAAAGACCTCTGGCTGGTGCATGTCTGCAGTCTTCAGCATGTAAAGTGAATAGCAAGGAGATATGGCCAGAACACTGGCATCAATTGCTACAAGTACCGAGCTTGAGTATCTTTTTCTGGGTGACCATTTATATAATGTTTACCTCTAAGCATATTACATACTAGTCTATGACTTGGGTACTATTACCATCCCCATTTTTATCAGATGATAAAACTTAGGGACAAAGAAGTAACAAGGTCGCACAGCTGGAATTTGAACTCAAGCACTCTGATTCCAGAGTCCACACCCTTACCCATTTTGATATGTCACCAATACTATGGCTATGGCTGGTCAATCCATGTGAAGAATAGTCAAGGAGCTTGGGGAGAGGTTCTCATTAGGGCTCTGAGAGGAAGGGATGGTGGCTCCTTCCTCATCAATTCTCATTGACTCCAAAAAAGACAGCTTCTGGTGTTTGTGGACCTTGCTACCACAGGTCAGCCAAGACAACAGCATCATAAAATGAAGGCCTGCAACAGAGTCATTTCCCTCTCACTTGCTTTCCACACATTGTCCACATGGGAACCTCTAGATTCTCCAGAATTTCTATTCAGAATGTAGTAGTCAGGCAGTCATTTTAAGACGCCATAATTTTCAATAACAGTTTTGATTCCATGAGTCTGTAAGCCTTTCTCCCCACTGTGCTGTAATAGCCTAGGGATGGAATCAGTTTGACCAGAGACTGTGAGCAAAGAGACAATTTAGCTCTGTTTCAACTTACTGTGTAATTGTCATGGACACAGCATTAGGCAGGTGGTAAATTAGCTACTCGGAGGGGTCTTTTCATTCTTTCTGGCCACAGAGGCATTAAAAACTCTATGGGCATCTACCAGGCAAAGGCATGAATGCTTATGAGACTCTAGCACAATTTTAGGAAAAAATCACTTATTCCAGGGAACCTAATTAGAAGGAACACAGCATAGTAGGCTTCTTTAAGACTATGAGCCTGAGTGTCCATCTGAGTTTGGTAAACAAAATTTGGAATTGATTCTAATAGGTTTAGACACTAAGCACTCTCTGCCAACTCTTTCCAATTAAACAGAGAATAGGAACAGATGAGAAATCAATCAAAATAAAATGAAACATCCTTGATCACTTGGGATGGGATTTGAGAATGGGCCCATTTCTTTGTTGTCTTATAATATCCTCTGTCATAATAAAATTCTGAGACAAATAGAAGAGCAGAATGAGCTCATATTTCTTTAATGCAATAACAGGAAAGGGGTGACTTAATTATATTTAATTCTTCCCATTTCAATAACATTGTGGACATTATTCAATTCTCTACAATTTTAAGCAGTAATATAAGTATATATACATAAAAAAACAAACAAGAAACCAACTGGAGGATACATTAGATATTTTCATTCTACTATGTTGTGTTTTTTAATTCAGTAGATCTGTACTATACCTGAAATTCTCTCACCTTTCCCATGTGGGTGGGTACAGAAGCAACAAACTGCCAAGTTTGGAGGCTTCATGCATTTCTTCATTATTTTTAGGTATTACCAGGGAAAGATTGAAAATGTCTAGCACAGGGAAGGCTCTCAATATACACATATTTTTTTCAGGCATAGTAGAATACAACAGAGCTCCTGGTCACACAGATCTGACTACTCCAATTTCATTTCAACTGTTATAATTTCCCAGTCATTGCATCTCAGATAATAACACCCACCTCAAAATCACTGTGTGTTAGTGAGAAACAAAGGTTTGCATCTCTCTTTTTTTCTTTTTTTTGTGCATCTCTTTTAAATTCTGCATATAGTGACATCATTTTAGTAGCTTGAAACTGGCCATGGGGAGAATATTTATGCCATAGAAATCGGCAAAATCTATAAATCAGGGAATATTCCCCCCAGAAGACCTGATTTACTGGCTCATTGCTAAAAATTAAATAACGTGCAAAATGTTTAATAGCATGGCCAACTCTTTTCCCCTTCCTTTCCTGTCTTGAAGAGTTTATGAAGATGACTATATTTCTGTATCTAGAATACTAACAATTTCACTTCATAATCAGTTGTTTGTTGAGGATTTGACCAGGCTGCTACTTTTGACAGTTATGCAAAGCTATTTGTTAAGGTTACCTTGATTAGAATTTAACTACCAGGTGAAATTCCACTCTAGTATTTTGAACAACAGTGCTGCAAACCAATGTCTCTGCTACTTCACTTAAGCAGAACCAATAAATGCTATGTGGGAGTTTTTGAATTGTCTGGGTTCTACTGAAGAGCTGTCATTTCTGCTCAGCCTGAAATGACATCACCAAAAAAGTTTTCCCTTTAATCACACTTAAGAAATCAAACCACCTGGGGCGCCTGGTTGGTTCAGTGGGTTAAGCCTCTGCCTTCTGCTCAGGTCATGGTCTCAGGGTTCTGGGATCGAGCCCCGCATCAGGCTCTCTGCTTAGCAGGAAGCCTGCTTCACCCTCTCTCTGCCTGCCTCTCTACCTACTTGTGATCTCTCTCTCTCTCTGTGTCAAATACATAAAATCTTTAAGAAAGAAAAAAAAAAAAAAAAGAAAAAGAAAAGAAATCACACCAACCTGTTGCAACAATTGGGAAAACTGATATACTCCCAACAGACCTAAAATACTACTAAAATTATCCAACAATGTAATTCAACATACCACACCAGACAAAAAATGAAACTTGTGGCATAGAAGTTACCATAGATTCAGTGGAGTAGAACCAAATGCCACACCAAAAGGTGCTGCACTTGGAAGACTGTAGAAGGCTGCTGCTGACTTTCTAATAATATACAGGGGATGTGGCAGGAATAGTGGGTATAAAGGAATCAGAGGTTCTTTCTTTTGGTGATCATGGGGAGATTTCTTCATGAAATCCTATAATATACAGTCTCCTTTTTGGCACATAAGATTGTGAATTCTTCTATATATAAAATGTTGAAAAATTCTTACAATTGGTTCCTCTTATCATCTCCAAAAAGTACTAGAGCTAGCACACAGCTGAAATTCCATTTCAGAGACATTTTGGAGTAATTCTGGTAAGCAGTAATATAGAATCTTGCATTAGGAAGAATAATACTGTTGTTAAAAGACTATGCCCTTGTTTTGATTCTGCATGGAACTTGGGCATATCCCTTGATTTTTCTAAAGATCAAATTTTTCATCTTTATAGCAGACACCCATACAGGATTAATATGAGTAGTGAAGTATGGAAAACATGTCCTATATAGTAAAAAACTGTATCAAATATAAAATGTTATTATTGCTCGAACATTCTTAATCACATACTATCAGAAATAAAAGGCTTTTAATGCAAAACCTCCAATTTGGCACTAATGGTAAGCAAAACCACATATCCCAGAAATCATTCTGGAATGTTAAACCATGGAGCAAAGAAGAAGGCAATATTCTAGTAATTAAGAGCTGGGTTTTCTAAAAAGCAGAACTGGGTGTTTTTCCAAATTTCAATATATACTAGCTGTGTGGCCTTAGGCAATTTATTTGCCTCTCTAAATCTCTCTGAAATGAGGATTATGATAGGATCTAGCTCATTATGTTGTTGTTGTTGAGAATGCATATAAAGGTGGATAGGACCATAGTTATTTCTCAATAAATGTTACAATGTTTTTTGCTGCTGTTTTTGCTACTGTTATTTGCATTTTGAAATTTCTGAGGCAGAAAAAATGTTCTGTTTTAAATGTTTTATCCAAAGATAAGAATCTCTAGAGTAAGTTAAAAGTATTTAACAAGGAGTCACAGATTCTTACACCCCAGAATATAAATTAATGAGCTATGGTGGTAGTTAGTATTGGAGCACAAAAGCAAGCAAACAAGCCTCACTTTCCTCCAGGATCTTCCCATTAAGCTTTCTTCCACGTAAACTGTAAGAAATGCCAGTTGGAAACAACTATTTGCATCCAAGTTCTTCTGGGAGCTACCAAGCCCTAAAAGGTGAGATTTGACCCACCACTACTTCTCTGGGTAAAGTTTTGCGGACTTTGAAATAGCAAATTGGAAAAATGAGCTTCAGGAACCAAGATTAAGGATGGGGTGGTTTTATTGACCATAGCCACAAAGCATGGAAAAAGGGGAAGGGAAATTTTAAGTCCCAGGCAAATATATACCAAGGAAAAAAGGGACAGTCCAGAATGTGAAGTCCAAAAAGAAAACAGGAGACTGGAAGCAAGTGGATACCAAAGGTAAAGAGAGTTTGTATGCCATTGTGGACAAGCAGAATAGAAAGAATTCAGGAGGTCAAGCCTGAAGCCATGATAACCGAAGGGTAGTCTCTAAGGATAACCATGCCTCTTTGTGAGGAAACTATTAGAAATGAATCATTATCTTGTTTTAAGGTTGGTGATAAGGAATATTAGATTATTGGCTTAAGATTTTCTTCCTTTAAACTATCCTTTAAAAAACTAAATCATGCTTTTGCATGTAGGATTATGCAATGGGCCAATCTCAGAAAGTTTTGCTCCTTTATTTACTGACATGGAATCCAAGCCTTTCTATGTCCAAGATTCTCCCAGGTTAAAACTCTTTAGAAGGTACATGAGTCAACCAAGAGTATAGAATAACAATTAGAAGTGAACACAGAGTAGACAAGTTGTTGCCAGGGGCTGGGATAGAGTGGGGGAGGTGATCAAGAGAAGTTAGTAAAGGAGACAAACTTACAGCTATACTATGAATAAGGTCTGAGAATCTAATGTAAAACATTTTGACTATAGTTGGTAACACTATTTTGTATAATTGAAATTTGCTAAGAATAGAATTTAAATGTTCTCATCAAAAAGAAAAAGAAGAAGAAAAATATGTGGGGTGGTAAATAACCTCTCACAATATATTTGTATATTGAATGTTTAAAGAGTGATCACAGTTTTCAATGTAAAAACGACCCAAAGCCTAA
Organism: Mustela putorius furo; assembly: GCF_011764305.1. Taxonomy (NCBI): domain Eukaryota; kingdom Metazoa; phylum Chordata; class Mammalia; order Carnivora; family Mustelidae; genus Mustela; species Mustela putorius. Next base: position 285,874 of record NW_025422108.1, on the reverse strand, counting down.
AAGAATCAGTGTGCTTTAGTACAATGCATAACAAACTAGAAAGCCTAGCTGCTAAAACCTTAAAAACTGCTAACAAGACAAAATCTACTTCTTTATGTCAAACTTGATTCCTTTTTCCAAGAATCAAAATCTTCAAAAAAAATATTTTAAAGTTCATTATCAGATAAAAAATCCACACGTATTTCCAATGCACAGGACAAGAAGGAAACATTCATAACTTGAGTCTGAAATAACATTGCCTTGTTCATAGTAAAGCAGAGTGCTCACTAACAAAATGTGTCAAGAGCAAGCTGCATTTGGAAGAGAGCGCTCTATGACTTAAGGCTAAAATTTGTGAGAAAATAATTTTCCTCTTGCAATTTTCCAAGATTTCCTGGATTCACTCAGGATCTCTACGATAAGATTATAGCTTTCTCTGAGGGTATTTCAATGTTTTCATTCATGATATTTCTGAAAATCAAGCATGTCTTAAAAGGCAGGAGCAGCACACATTATTAATTGTTACATACCCTTTTAAAAAACATAAGTATAATGATTTATTCTTTTTTTTAAATTTTATTCTTAAGTAATCTCTACACACAATGTGGAGTTTGAACTCATAACCCCAAGATCAAGAGTCACATGCTCCACCAACTGAGTCAGCCAGTGACCCCTGATTTATTCTTAATTAAACAAAATTAAGTCTGTGTTTCGGTGAAATGTGAACTATTTTACTAATTACAGCTCTTATTATGTGAACAAATAGTAAAATTTGCTCTATGGATTCCCTTTTACTATCATGCTGATGAATTGTAGTCAAGAGTATAAAGATAACATAGAATAATAGAATATTTGAGTTATGGAGGAAATTTTAGAGCTCATTTATCCAACTGTCTCTTTCAAGGTGCATGAAAACAAGTCTGAGAGAAGTAAAGTGACTTATACAAGGCCTTTGTGCTGTTAAAGTGAAGGAGAAATAAGCAAAGTAGGAGTGAACCACAGCTAGATGATAACCATTATCATACACTAATAAAGCAGCTAATTTTGTGAGGACTTACTATGGTTTTCTGATCATAATGCAATTAAGGTGGAAATTCACTGCAAAAGGATAAGTTAAAAAAGTGACCACATATTTAGAACGTACACGGTATAGTTATAAATAATCTATTTGCCAAAGAAGAAATCAGCTGAAAAGAGAATACTTTGAACTAAATGAAAACTTTTTAAAAAAAGGTATGAAAACTTACAGAATTCAGCTAAAGCCTATGTTAAAAGAAAAAAAAAACACTTAAGATCTATACCTAAATTACTTCCCAAAGAAGCTATAAAGAATAATAAATTAAATACCTCAAAAAAGCAGAAGGAAGACAATAAGGATAAAAGAGGAAACGAATGAAGTAGAAAATAAACATATAATAGAAAAGTCCAGAAAACCAATTGTTTGATTCTTTAAAAAGAAAAATAAGATTTATTAACATCTTATCAAAAGTGAAGATAAATAAAGAAGGTAGAAAAGAACCATTACCAGAAATGAACAGTGCAGCATCATTATGGTCCCTACAGAATTAAAAAGAAAAAAAATATTATCAAAAATTTTATGCTAATAAATTTGAATATTTAGATGCAATCAATAAATTCCCACAAAACACAGCTCTGACATATAAAAAAAGAAAATATGGATAGTCCCATATTTATGCAAGAAATTGAATGTCATAAAAATTCTTCCTAATACTTATTTTTTTAAATATTTTATTTATTTATATGACAGAGATCACAAGCAGGCAGAGAGGCAGGCAGAGAGAGAGGAGGAAGCAGGCTCCCTGCTGAGCAGAGAGCCCAATTCGGGGCCCGATCCCAGGACCCTGAGACTATGACCTGAGCTGAAGTCAGAGGCTTTAACCCACTGAGCCACCCAGGCACCCCCCTAATACTTATTTTTTAAAAAAACACTTATTTTATATAAATTTTTACAGAGACAAGAAAAAAAGGAAACATTTCTCACCACAGGATAATTTGATTATCAAAATCTGAGAGGAACAAGACAATAAACTTGCTTTCCAGTCTCTTTCTGGAGTATAGATACAAAATTCCTAATCAAAATAATAGCAAATTAAGTCCAGTAATATAAAGATATATAATATATTACAATGAATTCAAGGTTGATTAATATATATAAAAAGACAGATGAGATAATTAACTTTTAAATTTTTTCTAAAGAATATCATTAGGTACTTTACAAATGATGATAGCTGATACACATATGAAAATATTCCTGACCTAATTAGTTATTAGGGAAATGCAGATTAAAACCACATGAGCTATCTCAACACTCCCAAAACAGCAAAAACTAAAAGGAAATATGAAGAGCTGGTGAGAATATGGAGCAACTGGAACTCTTTTACACTGCTGGTAGAAGCATAAATTGTTACAAAATCTTTAGAAAACTGTTTAGCTGTATGTACTAAAGTAGAGCAAGTGCATACTCTGTGATCCAACAATTTCACTTCTAGCTATATATACAAAGAATTTCATTATATTCACCAAAAAGGTACACAGCATTGTTCATAGAAGCATCATTCATAGTAGCTCCAAACTGGAAACAACCCAAAAATACCCATCAGCAGCAGAAGAGATAAAGAAATTACAGTGTTTTTATACAATGGAATATGATGACCTAATAAATGTTTGAATATTACAAACATTATGTGGAACAAAGGAAGCCAAATGCTAAAAAATATGTGCTATATAATTTACAAAAATTTAAAAATAGCTCAAACTCATAGAACTCATAGAAGTGATAGAATTCAGAATAGAGATTATCTTTGGGTAAATGAAGGGAAGGCTTCAGAAGTGTTATAATGTTAAATGAGTGTGTTCACATTGTCAAAATTCATCGAATACACACTTGTAATTTATGCGCTTTTCACTACATATATTACCCTTCAATTAAAAAAAAAAAAACAGAGGGGCGCCTGGGTGGCTCAGTGGGTTAAAGCCTCTGCCTTTGGCTCAGGTCATGGTCCCAGGGTCCTCGGATAGAGCCCCACATCGGGCTCTCTGCTCAGCAGGGAGCCTGCTTCCTCCTCTCTCTCTGCCTGCCTCTCAGCCTACCCGTGATCTCTATCTGTCAAATAAATAAATAAAATCTTAAAAAAAAAAAAAAAAAAAAAAAGAAGAGGGGAGAGAATAACAAACTTTGGGAGGCTGGAGAAGAATTGGCTGAGTCATAATTAGAAAGACCCAAGATATAAGGGAACGATATAGAGGAAAAGTCAGCTGGAAATCTAGATAAAGATCACTTTGTTTAAAGACAGCAAAAAAGGGAAAGAGAGACAACCCCGACATAATGAAAGACTGATCATTTTAATTGTCTTTGTCTATGGCTGAGCAAAATGAAGCAAACCCATGGAATTATCAGGAATTCATAGTTGAAATAGCATCTTTGCCCTTGGAGAGCACACTGTACGACCTTACACACTTCTTCATTCCCCAAGTCTGAAGCCATGTCTCTGCTTAGATGAAGCACAGACTTGGCATTGCAGCATCCTGTGTTATGCTGTCTGAATACACACAGGCTATCAGACACTCAACCTGAGAGCCACAAAGCATCTAGACAGACTGAACACTTTCACCCATTTTTAATCAAACCATTCCCAAATATCTAATCAAAACCATTTCATATTTCAGCACAATCAGGCAAGCCTCCTGCCATTTAAAATTTGGGGTTTCTCCACATCAGCATAAATGGCATTACACCATCATTTTAGTTGGTATTATTATCATCCTCTCGCTTACAAATGGCTCATGTTATATATATTCTCAAAAAAAAAAATCTGACAGAAATAAACAATGGGTCAAGGGGTCAGCAGGACTCAGAAGGAAAAAAGCAATGAGAAGGCTATGTTTGAGTGACCAAGGAATTTGATCTGGCCCTGTAGATGTTTTTCAGTTGTTATAAAAGAACTCACAGTAATCCTTGGGACTCGTAGGGGCCTTTTGATCTGTAATTACATTCCTCTAAACTACTATTATGTTTCTAACTTGTGGGGCCATTCTTTTGATGGTTCTTATGAGAAGTCTGATTCTTCACAGCACCCCATTTTGGAGAGGTTTTAGATTTCTAATATAAAATAACTGGAAACTAAAATCAAAAACAAACCTGATATAGAGCATTCTACACCATCAATGGAGAAAGCAGGTCCAATAGGCCCAGCAATTGGCAACATCATCTAAAGTTAGGGTGAGGAGCATAGTCTAATAAGAAGAAACCTACTGTGAACTTACTGAAAGTTCTCTCTCTGGCCCCGTTCCATCTCCATTTTATACTATGCCACCTTGGGAGAAGACAGAAATTTATTTTCTGGAAGGATGTTGGGGAATGTCATTGAAAAAATGTGACTGCCAACTGACCTGTGAGCTGGACCTAGGCACTCTGAGGCTCTTCATTCTTTTCCTGTCCTAGAATGTGGGTTCCACCTGCCTTTCCCACTCCTAGAGGTTGCTCTAGGGACATAGCCTTGAGATAGTGACGTGGTGTAGAGAACACCAATGTGGTGTTCTGAACTCAGTTAAGGCCTCTTCACCAACTGTTCAGATTTGATGGGCAGGTGTGGGGATCCATCCCTCTTGCTGCTGGCCAAGTCAAGCCTCATATGTAAGTTCCTTTTGTTTATTAAAACTGCCCACCTACTAACCTGGAGTGGCCTGTGTCTTTCTTCAGTCTTTCTTGCCCTCTGAGTACAGGGACCAGTTTCAGGACCAGGGAAAGTTGCCAGGAGAGTTGTAAGCCAACAAAAGGACAAAACAGATGGTATCTAGAACTAGGTGAACCAATTAGGGGCAGGTATGCTTTACTAAAAATGAAAATTTAACACATACATACTTTAGTCTGCTTCCTCCACTCAGCTTCCAACTGTCGGCTGCTGGGCCTTCACCCTCCAGGCAGGAGATCACAAGAGTCTCTTCTACAGAAACTGTTCAGCCAATGAGAAGAGACAAAACAATACTGAAATCAGTTTTCCAACATCAACGTAACCAGCTCACCCTACAGTGATACTACTGTCAACTAGTTCCATTCACTTGTAAGCAGACATCCAGGACTATTAAATATCCTAGGGCTATGAATAGAAAAAAGCACCTTGCAGGAAACAGAGATAATGTAAGAAAAAGAAAGTCTCAAAATATCTTTAAAGCCTTCTGAGTAACATGAGAGGTTAATGCAACCTTGAAAACAAGAGTAGGAGACTGACTACAGATCAGCTGCAAAGAGCATCCCCAGGATGGTGGCAAATGGGAATCCAGAGTGACAACTGTGCACCAGGTCTAGAGGGCAAACTGTATACACTGGAGCAGGTCAGAATGCTCTGAGAGGGATCAGAGGACAAAACTATTAGAATAAGCATGTGAATGAAAGTACTGAAAGGAGATTAAGGCATCTGGCAGTGTTCATGGCTGGCCTCTTTAAAGTATATTAAAGGGGCGCCTGGGTGGCTCAGTTGGTTAAGCATCTGCCTTCGGCTCAGGTCAGGATCCCAGGGTCCTTGGATCGAGCCCCACCTCTGACTCGATGTGGGAAGTCTGTTTCTTCCTCTGACCTCTCCCCTCTCATGCTCTCTCTCTTTCTCTCAAATAAATAAGATAAAATAAATCTTAAAAAAATAAAGTATATTTAAAAATTAACAAGCAGGGCACCTGGGTGGCTCAGTGGGTTAAGCCGCTGCCTTCGGCTTGTCATGATCTCAGGGTCCTGGGATCGAGTCCCGCATCGGGCTCTCTGCTCAGCAGGGAGCCTGCTTCCATCTCTCTCTCTCTCTCTCTGCCTGCCTTTCCATCTACTTGTGATCTCTCTCTATCAAATAAATAAATAAAATCTAAAAAAAAATTAACAAACAAAAAAGGGAAATAATTTTATCCAATAAAAAAAAAAAAAAAAAAGGCAGCACAGGTAAGGAAACATGATCATAGTTCATTAAATGACCCATATCTGAATAATGTAATAGAAATGTAAATACTAAATTTACCAGCCCAAACTGTAATTTTACCACACCGACACCATAAACAGTTGCCATTCATACCATGAGTAGCAGAGGGTAGAATAGCAGTAGGGGAAAACCAAATGTTTACCTTCCATACTGTGAAGTCAGCAAACAATGTCTCAAGATCAAATACCAAAATACCAAAAACAAGGCGAAAGAGTAGAAAGTGATTGCCTCTAGGTAGGGGACTCAGGAAAAGGAGACTAAGGGCTGTTAATGGCCTTAAAATACCTGGTAGAAGTCGCTGACCTTTTGAAATAAGTACATGTTGATTTGATAAAAATGAAAACTATCTTGAAACAAACGAATGGGTAGGAGTTAGGTGCCATATCACGTTAAGAGGAAGGGCATGACTGACAGAGGGCTGTCATGGACAAAGGCTACAAGGTGGGTAGCCACAGCACAACATAATAAGGGACTACAAGCAGAAGCATGTTGCTAAAGCATCATGTTTGACTTATTGGGAGATCTATAGATTTCTTCTTCTATGTGACTTCCACTTCTTAATCCACCATGGAGGTGCTGGAAAGCGAAGACGCGCCTAACATGTTGACAAACAGGGTCACCAAGAGTGTGCGTAGTGCTTCCCCAGCATGACTTCAATCAAAACTGGACTGTTCAACCTAGTAAGAAACCTGTAGTGTTTTGAATGAGGTGCAAGGCTTACAAAGTACTTATCAGTCAAGTTACAGAGAATCTGTGAGAGTCTTGCTCAGAGCAAGCAGCCCCAGAACCAAGCAAGCCAGAGCAAGCCCTCAGAGAGAAGACTCCCAGGTGTGTGGGAATGCTGGTTTTGGGAAAGCCGGGCAGGCAGCCAGCACACTCAGCATACTCAGGCTGGCAGAGATGAATGAAAAGGAAAGAAGCTCCCCTAATGCCTTGGAACTCTGTGCTTTTGCTGGTCACTTGGAAGGAGGATTCCAAGGGGACTGAAATTAAGATAGAAACTGCTGAATTTAAAATGAAATAGGGGAGGTGTTGTGTTCCTTTCATCTGGATATTGAATAAGTCATAGTGCAAGAGGTAAAAAAAGCAAAACCTCAGTCATTAAGGTGAAAGGAGAAAGTCTGGCTTATAAAAGGGAAAACTGCAAGCAAGTAATCAAAAAACAAAGGTTGAAAATTAAATAGTAAGCCCTAGAAAAAGCAGAACATTATAACCCAGAATTAAAAAAAAAAAAAAAGTTTTGTAAGCACTATGGGTATTTAAGAAGACGAACATCAAGGAAAGATTGTGTACACTTATAATAATTAGAGACAATGCAAAAGGAAATAACAGAGAAACAGAGACAGTAAACAATTACTTGCAGCTGTCTTTACAAATATAAAGACTAGAGATTTGTCCCATTTATGGATCAGATTTATTCCACTGAAAGCATGAGAATTCGGAAGTGGGTAGATAATAGCGATACTGCTGATAAAGACAGAATATCTTTCATCTGATAAATCCAGACAAGAAGTAGCAAAGGGCAACGGGGAAAAAAAGAGCCAAGATTTTTAAGAGATTCATTTTAAAGTTTTGTTATTTTCATTAAAAGCAAGAGTAAGTTTAGATAGTGATGACAATGTTTGCTTGGGATTATCCTCTGCTTTGAGGGAAGTATCAAACAAATAGGCAGTATAATTTTGGAGAAAGAAAAACATTCAGAAAAGATGTAATCAGAAAGGAAATATACTCACTGTGCCTTTTGATATATGAAATAAGCTCTTAGATTAGAATCTACTCCCAAATTCTTAACTAAAGATGGTGAGAACACACAGGCATAATTGCTACGGAGCAAAGGTAAAGAGGCCACTCCTGGCACTATCCCATAGTTCTGAAGCTTCAATTTGATTTACTTAAAATTTCTCTGATTTAAAAATATCTAAAGGATTATTTTATCTGAAGATGAATACTAGAAGTTAAATTAGACCATTTGGGGAGGCTTTGCTGAAGGTTTAACAGGGTCTCTCTATCACCTGCAATGTCTAAATTTCTTTCCTTTAACAACAAGAAAAAATGAAAGCCAAACAAATGTCCAGTCATGCTTTTCTCAATCAGAATATCTGTAGAGAGTACTCATCTTTTTGAGGCTTTGTTTCCAGTCCATGTATTAATTCATTTTTGGTTTTAATCAGATTTCATTTTTACCTTTTTCCACTTATTTTTAAATAGGGACATGCAAGACTGGCTCACTGCAAAAAATTTTAGGAGGTTCATGGTGTAAATTGCCTTGACTTTGCTGTTTCCAGTTTATGAATGAAAATATTATCAATTTTTACAGAGTGCATATTACTTTTTATTTTTACTTTAATTTTTAGAACTACAGCAACCTGTCAATAAAATTACCTATGTTGTTGAGAGCTAAGGCTTGGAATGTATATGAATAATCAGTTTTACCATTCCTTCCTTTTTTTAAAAAAAAAGATTTAATTTATTTTTTTGACAGAGAGAAAGACACAGCGAGAGAGAGAACAGAGAAGCAGAGGGAGTGGGAGAGGGAGACACAGGCTTCCTGGAAGCAGTGAGCCCAAGGCGGGGCTTGATCCCAGGACACTGGGATCATGACCTGAGCTGAAGGCAGAGGCTTTAACCCACTGAACCACCCAGGCGCCCCATTCCTTCCTTTTAACTGCAAATGGTAAAGTCCTTATATAAATGAAATGACAATATCTTCTCTCTTTCTCTCCATGTTCCCCCAACCTCTTTCTCTCTCTCAGATATCTATACATGCATATGTGCATACAATTTCCTAATCCAATAATTATGCAAACATTTAAATAGTAATTTGGTAGGCTTAAAATTTTAATCTTAAAATAACGTATATAAAATATAGTTTATTCTATTAAAATGTTATTCCATTCCTGTGAAATCCAATCTAGGAAAATGACAAGAATTGCTATGAATTGGAATATACAAACTAATTGAACAGAGAATTCTGATATAGAACCAAACACATTGGGAAATTAATTTAAATGTGACATTTTTCATCAATGGAGGAAAGCAGGATTACCTATAAGTGAGGTTAAAACCACCAGAACAGGGACGCCTGGGTGGCTCAGTTGGTTAAGCGGCTGCCTTCGGCTCAAACCACCAGAACATTGTTAGAAAAAATCAAAGTTAAATCCCTCTTTTAGTCTTTTTACCAAAATAAATTCCAGCCATATCAAAGGTGAAATGTGAAAAAAAAAAAAGACTCTAAACATTCTCAACAAAAGCACAAATAAAATTATTATTATTTTGAAATAGAGATGGTCTTTTTGACTAGGACACATGATTAAGAACACCATAAAAATAAAAGGTTAATACGTTTAGCAGTACAAAACTTTTAATTTCATTATGACAAAATTAAACAGATGAGGGGCACCTGGGTGGCTCAGTGGGTTAAAGCCTCTGCCTTTGGCTTAGGTCATGATTCCAGGGTCCTGGGATCAAGCCCCACATGGGGCTCTCTGTTCATCAGGGAGCCTGCTTCCCCTCCCCTCTCTCTCTCTGCCTGTCTTTCTGTCCACTTGTGATCTGTTTGTCAAATAAATAAATAAAATCTTTAAGAAAAATAAAATAAACAGATGATAGGAAAATAGGAAACATTTTTACAATGTGTATGATATAAAAGTGTTTACCTTCAGTTTACACATTAAAAATAGAGATAACTTTCTTAATATACAAAGACCTTATGCAAACCAATAATTGTTTTTTGAGTAGTTCAATAGAAAAATGAGCAAGAATGAGCACACAGAAGAGAATACATGCAAATGAACCATATCATAGGAAGAGAAGGTAAACCTTATTAAAAACTCAAAATGTAAATTCAAACAAATATGATGCCATTTTAATCCATTAGAATGGCAAAGACAGACAGATAGAAAAAGAGATAGATGACAGATTACTTTCTGTAAAGAGTATTACATTTTATATATAGAAACATACACATATATAGTCATATGCCCTGCTTGTATATTATATCTGAAAAAAATAGGCAAGACTTGACTGCCTTTAAAAATGACCCCAATGTGGCAAAAGGAGACTTTCATTTTTTTAAATAGACTTTATTTTCGTTTCACAGAAAAATTGAGTAGAAAGCTGAGTTTCCAAATATATCCATTACTCCCATATGTATAGCCTTACCCACTATCCATATTTCATACCAGCTGATATTATGACTGAGGAATCCACAGTAACACACCATTATTACCCAATTTACATTCAGGTTCATTCTTGGTGTTGAAATTTTTATGGGTTTTGACAAATATTCAACATGACGTATCTACCATTATAGTATCATTCAGAATACTTTCACTGCCCTCAAAATCTTATGCTATATCAATTCTTCCTTCCTCCTCACTACCCCTGAAAACAGTGATCTTTTTATTGTCTCCAAGTTTTGCCTTTTCCAGAATATCATATAGTGGCATCATATAGTATGTAGCCTTTTCAGAGTACCTCTTTCAATTAGCAATATACATTTAAGATTTCTCCATGTCTTTTCATGACTTGGTAGCTCATTTTTTTTTAGCACTGAATAATATTCCATTGTCTAGATATACCAGAATTTATCCATTCATCTACTGCAGGATAACTTGGTTGCTTCTAATTTTTGACAATTACACAATTATGAATAAAGTTCCTAGGTACATTCATGTATAGGTTTCTGTGTGAACATAAGTTTTCAACTCCTCTGGGTGAAAAGAAAAAAACAAACAAACAAACAATGAGAATTACTTCCAGATGACATGGTAAGGATATGTTTAGTTTTGTCAGAAACTACCAAACTGTCTTCCAACGTGACTGTGCCACTTTGCATTCCAAAAGCAATGAAAGGGAATTCCTGTTGTTCCTTATTTTGTCAGCACTTAGTATTGTCAGTAGTCTGGATTCTCATCATTCTAATTGGTACATACTGGGACTTTTGCTTTTTATATCTCATTTTCAATAGTACTTGAATTTCTTCATCATGAATTTTTTTTTAAACCCATGATTATCTACCCAGTAACAAACATAAATCCCCCCAGCTCAGGAACTACTCTGCACTGGATTCCTTTGGTACATTTTCTTATTTTTAGAACAATTATATTCTATGGAAAGTTAAAATAATCACACTAGGATCGGAACTCAGGGTTGAAGACCATAATTTGGCCTGAGGCCATAATTTGGAAATGATTAGATGATTGCATGGGCTCAGCTATAACAAAATGCAATATTGTAATTCTCTCTGGCTCAAATTACCCTTCTTACAAATTATCTATATTTTCTGACATTGATAAACTTTTGAGGATTTGGCCATATCTGAGAAATTCAGATCAGTTGTGTAATTCAAGCAGTCCTCATCTTGTCCTTATACTCAACTCTAACCCTAATATGCTCTCAGGTCCCACCCAAAGGTATCTGATACCTCTGTAGCAAAACAGAGAGCAAAAAAGAGGACAGAGAGGGAAGAGAATCTGACCATTACTTTAAATTTCCTTGCTTGTTTGGGTTTGGGTCAGATTAACTCCTATTATTTTTGACTGTATTAATTTCCTTTCCAGTAAAGTGCTTAAAGAATAGTATACTTCCAGTTAAAGCTTTTAGGGTGGACCATTGCTCAAGCCATTTTCAACTTTATTGGACAAAGCATTTGAAAATATACTATGGGTAGAAATTCAGATATGGCTTTTAGGGAAAAGCAAGATGACTTAATAGGTCTCCCTATCAATCCACCTAACTTCTATGATTAAATTAATACAGAGGATAATGGGAGAGGAGGGATGGATATGTGAGTTGTAACCACAATTTGAGCTGTGTACAGTTACATCATGGCATCAGTTTTTCCACTCAAGCTGGTAAATGACTGCAACCAGAGATATGTGAGCCCTTTCTGATGAGATATAAATCAATCCAAATAGTCATCCAATTCTCTATTGCAATGAATTTAAACCATATCTTTCCCCTTCTTTTAGTCTTGGGCTCTCATTTCATTTCTAGTTCATTGTGGTCTAAGCTCAGTTTTTAAGGGATTTGATCTAGTTGCCTACCCTGAAACTTGAAGTTTTTTTTAAAAAGTAAGTCCAAACTAGCAATCCTAAGATCTGGTGGAGTGGAATTTGCCACAGGATAAATGAATGCAGGAGTAGATCTCACCTAAGGTCTCATAGAAATTTAAAGACTATATTTACCAGTTAGCTATTGCAGCATACCAAACACCCCTATATTTAATGGCCCAAAACATTTTGCATTTTTATTGCCCAGAAGTATCTGGGAAGGTTGACTTTTGGGCCTTCTTGTTGGGGTAGTTATGCTGGTTTTAGCTAGGATCTCTCATACATCTGTGGTCCACTGTGTGTTGGATAGGCACTGTGCCAATCTTGACTGGCTCATTACTAGATGGTATAGGATGGTCTCATCAGAGATATCTCATCTCTGCACAATGTGGTTTCTTACTTCCCTGACGGCTAGTCCAGGCAGAGACAGGGTGCAGAAGAAAATAAAAGCAAACAGGCCTCTTGACTTAGAATTGGCACACCATTACTTTAATTCACATTCTGTTAGCCAAAGTAAGTCATAAGGACAGCCCAGATCCAAAAGATGGAGGATAGACTTCACCTTGTAAGACAAGCTTCAGAGGGTATTGACATAGGGTGAGCAGTTGGAGGCATCATTCCAGTAATTTATAATAGTACTTGATCTCTTTCTCTTTCTAGCTGAAACTTCCCACATTCTGGCACAAACAGAGGGGATCCCAGCATCCAGGGCAAGGTGTTTTTTTGTTGTTGGTGGTGGTTTTTTTATTTGCTTGTTTTGTTTTGTTTTGGGGAGGTGAGCTTTTTAATATCATAAATCAGTTTCCAGACTGGCCTACCACTGCCAGTCAGCTTTCTGGGCTTCCTATCTTCATATTGCCTGGAAGGCTGCCTGCAGCCAGGGCTCCTTCCATCTCCTAGGAAGGATCCTGCACCAGCCTGAGAGGGGAGGCAATAACAGCTAATGGGGTGGGAAGGGGGAGAGACAGAATCTTGCGCAGGTGTGTGTGTGTGTATACTTGTGAGTGTGAACACATGTGGTGTTAAAGCTTTATAGACCCTGGCTCGGAGACAGTCTAAGATGGGAGAAGAGGTATGGATGGAGCCCTTTTGAGTCTGGTGGAGTCACACACAGACCCAGACTGTGAGATCACAGAGTCTGTCTCCTTTTGAAAGCCCTGGAAGGGTGGAAGGTAAGAAGTAAAAGGTTTCACCCTTGGTGAGGGACTTGATGCCTTGGCCATGGCTGACAGTGATGAACTCAGTCTTGTGCTCCTGCTGTAGGGCCTGTAGAGCCTGAAGTAGGGTATCTTCATCCAGACCATGGAGCTCATCCTGTGTCATCCCCACTTGTCAGTTCATACAGGGTGAACATAGAACATGCCATCATACCTGTCTTCACCATTAGTAGTGCTCAACAACAGTGATCCTTCTCAAGCTTCAGAAAGACAGGTAGGCTCTGCAGGCAACACTGGCATGCATTCTCTCTCTCTCTCTCTCAATCTCTCTCTCTCTGTGTCTCTCCCCTCCTTTCCTCCCACTCACTCTCACTCCCATCTTACCATATACTATATTCCTGTATTTCTAGGACATTAAACAATGCCTAGCTCAAATGCTCAATATTTGTGAATGAATAAATGAATGAGTGAAAGGAAGCATTTTGTAAGAGGCTCTATTAACAGAGTCAGATGGAGAAAGTGAACCAAACAATAGAAACTGGGGAAAGCAGTCATGGAGTGATGCAAAGCAGATAAAAGAAATCAACCCCAGAGAAGATTTCAGGACTGAAGTAAAATGACAGTGGTGATGGTGTTTTTGAAGTTCCTGCTGCTGCTGTGAGCTTGGCCATGCTGATCGTACTTAAACAGGCCACAGCACAGTAGACAGGGAGCAATGACTCCGCTGCAGGGATCAAGTGGAGCAGGAAAAGCAGGAGATTACATAGCTCGCTGTCCTGGAAAGCAGCTGATTCCAGGTGACTGAGGATGAAGGGAAAGAGCGACCCTCTCTGGAGTGGATCTGGGGTCGATTCTACTCACTGGCCTGGGAGGTCTGGGAAGCCCACAGTGACATGGAGATCTGTCAGTAAATGTCAGGGACCCTGCCACCAGGTAGGGCTTAAAGACATATCTGTGATAAACGACAACGACGACAGCCACTGGGAGGAAAGAAAGCTAAAATGACAAGAACTAGGCCCTGCGAATCTGAACATGGCAAAGAGAGAAGCTGATGGCATCCATCAAGGCAGGACAAAGAGAAACGAACGGTTAGTGCATCAGGGATTCCCCAGCTCCTCCAGGCCATGCACATATTTGACCTCGCTGTCCTTTAGCAAGCAGAGATGTGTTTTATCCCATCGGTAAAATCTGCATTGCTGGGATGACAGGACTCACTTTCTGCAGGGTGCATAACAACTTTCCGACATGTTGTCAGAATGTGTCAGGTCGAGTTACTGTGATTCTGTTTCATGAGGATGTGACACACGGCGCCATTGCTGGCGATTCAGACGTTTCCTGTCAATGCCTGCCACTCACGAATGGATGTGTAATCAAACGCAAGTCACAGCTAGGCTTTTTGCATGAGAGTCACTTCCAAGTTTTACTTTTAATACCTGAGGTTTTGTGTTACTGATATTAAATAAAAACTCTTTGCAATGAATTTTAAATGAGGTAAAAGCTCTCACCAGAGATTTGTTAAAAGCAGATGAACAGCTGTTCTCTTTTCCCCCCTTTTTAGTGGAAGGGCTTTAAATTATATATTAACCACAAAGGTAAACAGAATAAAATGGGCAATTAAATATTAATGGAAGATGTAGTGGAATTGTCCTGTGCTGCACTTAAAACAGCCTGAATGATTGAGCTGTGAATTGCTCTCCCTGAGGTATTGAAATATTCATCAGTGCTATTTAATAAATGTTCATATTCGAAGGCACTCATGTTTACACTACAGCACTTGCAAGAGAGTGCTTACTAAAGAAAACATGCTAATGGAAGGTGAACTTTCCTGCGCAGTGAGTCACCTTAAATTATAGAGTGTGATGCTGAGGAGATGGGGAAATCTCTCCTCTGACAAATGAGAAGCTTGCATAAGAGAGAAGCATCTTTTGTTAAGAGAAGGGCTGGGGATAGCATAGTGGCATTGTGGCACCAAGACTCTTTTGAGGTTTTTAAAAATTTATCTGGTTTGCATTTTAAAAATGTTTAACCTTTCCTGCCTGAAGCAGAGCTTCATTCCAGTGCTATTACTGCAAACTGCCTACCTTATGGGAAGGGATGTAAGAGATAGCAAAAAGAGACTGCGGCGGAAACCCTTCAGCAACCAAGGTACAAGCACTCGAGGTGACAGCAAAATGGACACAAAGACACACACAGCATTTACGGGCAGAGGCGGACACTGACGCTTATCGCTTCTTCTCTGTGACATTTATTTAGTCATTCTTTCCCAAGAACTGTAGATACTGTATCGCCTCAAGTGGGAAGCCTGATTTTTCTCGCCAATCAATATCTTGGAATTGGCTGATCTCTAGGGAAGACTTTAAGATTTACTAGAGTAGCGGACGGAAGGGGCTGAAGCTGCGGCTCCTGGCTTTCTGATGGGTGCTCTGACCTAAAAGGAACATGCCCATCCAACGTAGGTACCTGTTTACTGAAAAATACACAGTCACTCAAGTTCAGCAGCATCTTGTTCACCTGTGCTAGAACAGGGTCTAATAGAGGCTTCCTTTGCGACGGCTCTTCATCATCTTTCATGATTAACCAGAAAAAAATTGAGTTAATATTTATTTGGGGAGAAAAAGGGATCTTGGTTCCCAGAGTAACAAAAATAGCCATAGAGTATTGTAGATTGATATTTTTTTTTGTCTCAATATTTCATTCTTCTGTAATAGTGTCATACCACCATGCCTATGTCCTAGTTTTATAGTGGTTAGAATATACTTCTCACTCCTTGAATGAGGGCTTAGCCAGGTAACTTGCTTTGGCTGATGAAATGGACAGGACATGCAAAAATACTGAAATGTTGATGCACAATGGGCTTGCTCTCTTGAGCCCCAAACTTTGGCCATATGAAAATGCCTTCAGTAGCTGCTAGTCCAAGGAAGATGAGCCCAACTGAATCTACCTAGATCAGGTGAGCTCTACAATGTTAATATGATATGCCACTGAGTTTTGAGTTCATTATATAGCATACTTATGGCACTATCAAGATCAGAGAAGATCATCCCAAGGCTGCTATAGACAGTGGCAACTACCGATTATTGTTTTTCTCTTTGTTAATATGTTTTAGAGAGAGTGTATTATATTACTAACACAACCTATAAGTTCAGACATGAAGATGCGTTCATTTAGGGAAGGACATCACCTTGCCTTATACCCACATTTGAAACACTGGAGGCTTCCTTGATTACTCTTTCTTCTTCAATATATTCCCTTCAAAAGGTCACCAAATCCTATTGATTCAAATATATAAATGCATCTTTTTCTCTCCATTTGCACTACCACTGCCTACTTCCATGTTCTGTAATTTTGAGTATCATAAATGTCCTCCTCAGTTGTTTCCCAATGTTTACATTTCTGTCAGTCATGTTTCTAACAGATCATGGAAAACTTTCTATCTGAAGTTTCTAACAGATCATGGAAAACTTTCTATCTGAAGTTTCTATCTTCCTTCTTTAAATCACTTTAATAAACAAACCCCTATTAATGGTTGTCCATCAGTTCTAAATGCTTCAGAATGATTCTCCATGATCTTAAAAAACTGTTTCTAATTACCCTTCCATTTATAATGTTGTTCATCTCTCTTCACTTTCTCCTAGAATATGGCATTCCCACACAATTTTTACTCCCATGGCTTTTTTTATGTTGTCCCTTTTGCCTGAGATAATCTCCTCTCTGAATCACTGCCTAGAATGTCCCAAGTTCCAATGTAATCATTTGCTACTCTTTCCTCTAAACTTCTGTAAGACTTTAAAGATCATTTATCCCCTTCTATTATAAACTTTTATTGCCAAATACATGTCTCCCATTATACTAAAAGTTATTTTAAAATAGAAGGAAATAAAAGGGCCTACTACAAAGTAGGTGCTTAATGAATGACTAAATTCAAATACTACAGCCAAGCAGCACTTCTTATACTAATTTTTTTGAATAGGAAATGCCCAAGAGTGGAGGAACATTTTTAAATATAATAGATGAATAGGGAATTGCTTAGGGATAGGATAGAAATAAGTAAGTTCTTTGGAGTTTAAGATACATAAACAAAGCAGTAAATAAGAGACTGGTTCTGCTTTTATATTTGTAGAAATGACCTGAGAAAAAGTGAACATAGTAAAATTTTGAAGTTTACAGATATAATTTAAGTTCTTCTGGTCACAGGATTTCAAGCTGACAGGGATAAGTAGCACAAAGCACCTTGAGCCTATTTGAGTAGGTATAACAATTTCAGGTGAAAGATGGAAACAATCCAGCTGTCCATAAACTGATGAATGAGTAAACAAGATGTTTCCATTTTATGTATCCACACAGTGGAATATTATTCAGCCATTTTTAAAAATCTAGTGATAAATGCTACAATATAGGTAAACTTGAAAGATTATGCAAAGGAAAGAAGTTGGTCATAAAGGACAATGTATTATAGGAGTCCATTTATATGAAATGTCCAAAATGAGTGAATATATGGAGGCAGAAAGCAGATTAGTGGTTTCTTAGAGTTGGGAAAATGGGAATATTGACAGGTGATAATTCAGCAGTATAGGGTTACTTTTCTGAGGTAATGACTATCCACCAAAACTGATTGCAGGGATGGCTTCACCACTGTGTGAATATACTAAGAAGTATACATGGAACACTGTAAATGGGTAAATGGTACGGTATGTGAATATATCTCAATAAAACCATTACCAAAAAAAATTGTCTCTGAATGTCTTTAAAAAACAATTCAAATTTGGGGCACCTGGGTGGCTCAGTTAGTTAAATGGCTGCCTAAGGCTCAGGTCATGATCTCAGGGCCTTGGGATCAAGCCCCACATCTGGCTCCCTGCTCAGCAGGAAGTTTGCTTCTCCCTCTCCCTCTGTTCCCACTCTTCCCTCCAACTCATGCTCGTCTCTCTCTCAAATAAATAAAATCTTCAAAAAAAGTAATAATTCCAATTTTATTTGTAAGAGAGTAGGCTCTAAGTTCCGGTACAGCCTGATAAAAGGAATTAAATGGCATAATTAGACATGGATGGGACCTTAGATTGGTTCTGAAATACTGCAATGAACAGCTATAGACCAACAGTCCCACAAAATACTAAAGATAACCAGGAAGTGAACTGAAAGCCAAACCCAACACATTGAATTATTTATTGTGTTTCCATGGCTGCCATGATTACTCTAGTTGTCATACTAAAATCAATTGTTAACCACAGAGAATCTACTACAAGTTCAACTCTGAATAAAAATTTTAGGAACTATAAAATATAATTAAGACATAGTTTCTACCCCCAATAAACATAACTTTAGTTGGAAAGACAAGAAAACACACATGAAATAATTGGCAAAGTGATATCATGAATTACTGTTTTAGTATTTAAAAGACATAAAGGAGATTACATGAGTTACTCATGAAGAATCTTTGAGCTATTTAATCATTTTTTAAAAGGAAACCTGGCTAGGATTTTTATAAGATAATTTATAAAACTGGGTCCCTTGAAATGGCCCCCAAATCACAATTATGGCATTTCCACTCCATGAACAGTTTCATGCTATCATGTAAATTTTCTTTTTTTCCCCCCAGATTTTGGTAAGTTCAGTATATAGAAACTGACTCACTCTTGAGGGCGAGAACATAAGAAGAATTTTGAATTTTAGTAAGACCACCAGATAGTAACCTGGTTAAGACTTTGAAGAATAGTACAAACAGGGAGGGCTCTGACTTAATTCATAGATTCAGAATGAATTAAGGAAAGCACTACTACCACGAGGAGGAATCCCAGTTCAGTGAAAAAGTACTAAATCATATCTAAACATTTGTTTCCTTAATAGTTTCTTCTAAAATCCTTCTTAAATATATTTTTTAGAACTAGGATGAGACTTAGTGGCTTATAAAAGTTGTTTTTCTATAAAAGAAAAATTAGGGGCATCCTAGGTGGTTCAGTCATTTAAGTGTCTGTTTTTAGCTCAGGTCGATCCCAGGGTCCTGGGATCAAGCTTCACATCAGGCTCCCTCTGATGTGGGAACCTGCTTCTCCCATTCCCTGCTCATGCTCTCTCTTGCTATCTCTGTTGCTGTATCTGTCTCTCTCTCTTGAATAGATAACTAAAATCTTTCTTTTTTTTTAAAGCAAGATTAAATTTAAAATGTGCTTTATTTTTAGGTGTGTCTGGTGGCTCAGTTGGTTAAGCATCTCACTCTTGATTTTGATCAGGTCATGATCCCGGGATCATGACCCCGTTTTGGGTTCTGAGGTTAGTGGGGAGTCTGCTTGGGCTTCTCCCTCTTGCTCTGCCCCTGCTTACAATCCCTATAAATGCTATCTTTCCATATATAAGATAAATAAATAAATCTTTAAAAAACAAAATAAAATACGCCTTATGTTTGTTGAGAAACTTCTAAGAACCCCAGTTTGTTAGATCACGAGACAATTGTCCAACTGTTGCCAAAATATCCCAAGGAAGAATATCATAAGTATAAATTTACAAAGTAACAGCAAATATGACAGCCACACATAAGAATTTAACCTCTGAAATTTGATCTAATGAGAACAAAGCCACCAATCAACACAGAAGAATCGGTACCTCCAATTTACTTTAATTTGCTGATTTCCTTCTAATATGCTTATAGACTATTTGGATACTGCGTGAAGACTGTTTTCAAAACCATTCTGTAGATAAACACGTGTATGTTGAGTGTGATAACTCACCAAACATCAATGTAAGTTCTGACAGTAAGGCAAAACTCTCAGGCCAGTCATTCTACTGATTAAGCACTGAAGGCAAGATGATTACATTCTACAGATGACACATTGAACTTTAGAAAGAACTATCCATTTTGAGTCTATTTGAATTCTTGCTAAAACCAAGTGGAAGGATAAGGTAAAGGACAAGAGAAATGATGACAGAGAGAAAACAAGAATTGTGGGACCTTTAGCCCCTCCCCCCACAATACAACTGACTTGCCCTGCATGCACTATTTGTGCCTTGAAAATGTATCCAACATTGGAAAAAGCTAGTCTGAAACCATAAGAGACTCAATCTCATGAAACAAACTGCAGGTTGCTGGTGGGTGGGATAGGGTGGCTGGGTTACCGACATTGGGGAGGGTATGTGCTATGGTGAGTGCTGTGAAGTGTGTAAGCCTGATGATTCACAGACCTGTACCCCTGGGGCAAATAATACAGTATATGTTAATTTAAAAAAGAAAGAAAGAGCTAGTCTGTCTTCCATATTTCACCCTAGGCCTTTGAACCAATCCAGAGATCTAAACAAAAATAGTTCTAACAAAGTAGGATCTACCAAGCCTTATCCTATAGAGAAGAGAAATTTATGGTCTTATTCAAGAGAGGAGAGTGACCTTGTTAGCACAAGTACACTAATATGAATACACTGAGCAAAAGTATCAGTGTGAGTGCTGTAAAGCATCCAAGAGGAAATTAGCTGTTTTAAACCATGGAACTAATGTGAACCATTGCTAATAACTGCTTATTTATCACCAGCATAAAAAAATAATTTGGCTAAGCTAATGAAGTAATTCTAAGCTTTTAAGTGAATGTTAGTTATTAATTGAATGTTATTGAAAAAAAAAAACAGAGGAAAACTATATGAAGGAATGAGTACAACCAGTTTCCATCTAGTATTTTGTATTTTCTTGATGTTTTTGGATAATATTCCAACTGCATACATTTAGGGATATCAAACTATTTAAGCAGATGCCCATGAAGAGGAAACCTAGATTCAGCACTTTATCAGAATAACTTAAAATGGGTTGAGCGGAAGGAAGTCTGTGTGTGTGTGTGTGTGTGTGTGTGTGTGTGTGTGTGTGTGTGTTTTTCCTTTGGTTTGTCCTTCCATCTCACTGCGGGTCAGAAAAAAATCCCAACAGTAAAGTATAAACATTGAACGTAGCCAGAACGATATTTAATTCTGGCTAATACTTTCTATGGTATGACCTTAAATTTATTGTTTAACTTTTTAAGCCTTAACTTCAACCTTCTCTAAAATGGAATAATATCTCGTTTAAAATGGGTGTGGTGCAAAAATAATGAATACTGTTATGCTGAAAATAAAAATAAATAAGTAAGTAAGTAAGTAAGTAAGTAAACTGGTTTAGAATGCCTGGGTGGCTCAGTCAATTAAGTGTCTGCCTTTGGCTCGGGTCATGATTCAAGAGTCTCAGGATCAAGTCCTGCATCGGGCTCCCTGCTCAGCAGGGAATCTGCTTCTCCCTCTGCCCTTTACCCCACTAAAGCTCTCTCTCTCTCTCTAATAAATAAATAAAATCTTTTTTAAAAAAATTAACTGGTTTAAAAAAATAAAAATAAACTGGTTTATTGAGTAGTATTAATTTTCTGAGGTATTAACAATAAACAATTTTATTTTTTTTCAATACATTCCTCCATAGCAAGTCAGCTATGTAGAACTAACCCTTCCTTCTGTGTAATGACTTCCTTCATAAAACTGTGGCAGATTTCATGAATTTTCAGTGAATTTTGATTATTAGAACAATCCTATTTCAGTACTGGAAAATACTGTTCTGATTCAAAGTTCTCTCTGCCTCCAGGGTAGGACAGACTATGACTCAAGCAGTCTAGAGTTGAGTGGAGCTTTTCATGTGCACATCTACTCATTCACCCACCCTTATGAACTCTTCTCCTTCCTTGTGCTGATCTCTTAGAAGGTGGGCAAGAGTGAGAGAAAGAAGAGTAATAAATGTTTCCTTCTTGGCTATGCAAGATTGTATTCCTCTCCTTGGCTGCAGTGACTGTTGTTTGGGTTAGTTTATGGACTCTTTGGGATAAGGACAACCACAGAAGGCTGCTGAGGAGTGAACTCTCCATCATACCACATCTCCCTGATAGGCATTGCACTCAGCCTTCTCATACTATGGCAAGACCGTGGCATCCGATCTCATTTACCCTCTATGGCCAACTCTCTGGCCTGAGTTCTCATGAAGCATTCAGGTAACCAAGTGTTTACTGAGTTCCTTCTATATGTTCACTTCTAAGCACTCTTATAAGCCCTGAAGATACATCAGGGATTAAAATAGGAAAAATCCTTGTCCTCATGTAGTCTGAAATACCCTAGAGTCTGGGAGAGAAAGAAAGAAAAGAAAACACACTAAATAAAGAAAAATATACTTCTTTAGATGGGGATAAGTGATACAGAGAAAAATAAAGCAAGTAAGGAAGATGTGGCATGCTGATGTATGCTAACAATTTTAAATGGTATGGTAGGCCTGGATGAAATGGGGATGGTGGAGCAAAGAGTTTAAGAGGGTGAGGAAGTGAATCATTTAGATATCTGGGGAAACTGGTTTCCACGTAGAGGGAAGAAGCAGTAAAAAGTTTTTGAGGTTCAAAGGTGCTTTAAGATTCCAAAGGATAGTGAGGAGACTAGTGTGTTTGGAGTGGAGCAAACAAGTGCAGCCATGACATAAGGCAGTCCAGTTTACTTAGGGTTGGAGTGTACGCATACAAGCAGGCACCTATGTTTGTATGCACACACACATACATGCATACACATCTGAGGCAAGGGTAGAAGTAGCAAATCCTAAGGAGCAGCATTTTTTATTTAAATTTAGTTATACATAAGACCATAATTTATATAACCTAAACAGATACTATACTGAAATATTTAAGATTGTAGATACTGAAATTAAACTGAGTGCAAATCCTGATTTTTTTACTTAATATTTTTGTGAACCTTGTAAACATAACATAACCTCCCTCCACCTCAGTTTCTTTTTCTATAAAATAAAGATGAAGTTTAAATCTTATCACTGCTGTGAGATAATAAAGTTAATGCCTGAGAGCATACAGTACACTGTCTGTCTATGGTGATTTTAATGGACAGCAAGGGTTAAGAATCACTATTTACAACTATGTTTGGTTCATTCTTGCTGGTCAAGCTGAACTGTACTGTCACCTCCTCAGAAAAGCTTTTTCTGATAATCATTAGGAATGTTCATAAATATTGCAGTGATCTTTCTGGGCACTTCGTATAATTGGATTTTCTTACCTCCTTTGAAGTTAGGCATGGCAACATGACTTGCTGTGCCAATGAAATTTAAGCAGAAATTGCATGTAGAATGTTTACACAGAAGTGACACAGGTCAATTCCAGACAGAAGCTTTTAAGAGCCAGTGTTTGATTCATCACATCTCCTCTACCCTGCTATGATGATCATGAATATATATATATATATATATATATATATATATGTATATGTACATACACACATATATATGTACATATACACATATATATAAATGGAGCCTCTGACATCCTGTGTTGCTCCAGACTTTGATGATCAGAGCACAGCTTTCCTGCCACCTGACTATCTGCTCTAGAGAATCTTGACTGGTATTGTATTATATAAAGTAGCTTCCTCATCCCCCCATCACCCTTTAGCACATCTTCAGATTTAATTTTCATTATAGTACTATATGATTTTTGAAATCACCTCATTCATGAATAGTATAAAAGAATGTTTATGTCATTTTCAACCGTATCCTCAGCACACAATAATGGCACCTAAAGGTTATTCAGAACTCAATAGATATTTGTTGAATTATTAAATGCACAGCATATAAATACTTTCATTAAGAGCTTTAAGGTGGACTAACTTTATGCTAAATTCTACTTTATATGGAATAATTGCATGGTATTTATGTCAAAATTTAAAAATACATGATGTTCATTTTATTGAAGTCTAAGTCCTAGGATATAGACACAACTTCATTGTTTCACAGTCAAACTCTTTTCATGAATAAAGTTAAAATGTATTATCAGTGGTCTAAACACACCAATTGAAAAACAGGAATTGTCAGAGCAGATCAAAAAACACAACCCATCTATACTTTGTCTACAAGAAACCACTTTAAACATTAACACACGTATAAATTAAAAGTAAATGGATAGAGAAAATATACCATAGTAATATGAACCAAAAGAAAGCAGAAATAGCTGTATTAATTTCAGAGAAAGAAAACTTCAAATAAAGTTATCCATGATAAGGAAGGCATTACGTAAGAATGAAGTAGCCACTTCTCCAAAAAGATGTAATAATGCTTAACATGCATGCCCCTAACAACAGAGTCAAACTACGTAAGGCATAAACTGATACAAAGGCAAGGAAAAATAGATGAATCCACTATCATAACTGGAGACATCAACATCTCTCTCAGATCAAGCAGACAAAAAAATCAGTAAGAACATAATGCCATCAATCAACTGGATACAATGGGCATCTGTAGACTATTTCATCCAAGAAAACCAGAATTCACATTTTTCTCAAGTTTCCATGGTACATTTGCTAAGATAGATCACATTCTGTGCCATAAAATACCCCTTAACAAATTTTTTAAAAATATCATACAATGCCTGCTCATAGACCACAGTGGAATTAAACTAGAAATCAGTGACAGAAAGATAGGTAAAAGTCTCAAACTGCACAGAGATTAGACAACACACTTACAAATAACACATGGGTCAAAGAAGAAATCTCCAGTGGAATTTTTCAATATTTTGAACTGTGGGGTGCCTGGGTGACTATTCCTTTCAACTTGAGTCATGGGATTGAGCCCTGAAATGGGCTCCACACTCAGCAGGGAGTCTGTTTGAGGAGTCTCTCCCTATGCCCCTCCTCCCACTCTTTCTCTAAAATGAATAAATAAATCTTAAAAAAGAAAATATTTTGAACTAAATGAAAATTAAAAATACAACAACTCATCAACAATTTATGGGATACAGCAAAAGCAGTACATAGAAGGAAATTTATAACAGTGATTGCATATATTGGAAAAGAAGAAATATCTATAATAAGCAATTTAAGTTTCTACCTTAGGAAACTAGACAAAGAAGAGCAAATTACATCCAAACAAAAAATAAGAAAGTACTAAGAATTAGAGCAGAAATCAGTGCAATTGAGAATAGGAAATCAGTAGAGAAAAGCAAGTGGACCAAAAGCTGGTTCTTTGAAGAGATCAAAAAAATTGGTAAGCCTCTAGCCAGGCAAACTAAGAAAATAAGAGAGAGAACACATACTACCAATATCAAAAATGAAAGAGAGAAATCACTATAGATTCCATGGAAATTTTAAAAAATAATAATAATAAAATACTATGAGTAACTCCATGCCCACAGTTTTGATAACCTAGATGAAATGAACCAATTCCCAGAAAGACATGATCTGCCAAAATTCAAACAAAAATAAACAGATGATCTAAATAGGCCTATATGTATTAAAGAAATTGAATCAATAATTGATAATCTTACAAAACAGAAATAACAAAGCAGATAGGTTAGGTTCACCAGTGAATTCTTTCAACTATTTAAGGAAAGAATTATACCAGTTCTCTATAATCTGCTTCAGAAGATAGAACAGAGATAATACTTCCTAACTCATTCTATGGAGTTGCCATTATCCCAACACTAAAAACCAGATTAAAAAATAAACACAAAAAGAAAAGAATATTATAGACCAATATCTTAAGAACATGGATTCAAAAATTCTCAAAAATATATTAGCAAATTGAACTCCCAAAAAGAATAAAAAGAATTATATATCATGACCAAGGAGAGGTTATCCCTTGTATACAAGGTTGGTTCAACATTTGAAAATCAAGTAATGTAATCTATTACATCATCAGACCAAAAAATAAAAATCACATGATTATATCATTTGAAAAAGCTCAAAAAGCATTTGACATAACCCAACACTTATTCACAATAAAAACTTAGTAACCTAGGAAAAGAGGGGAACATCCTCATAGATAAAGACTATCTATAAAAATCCTACAGCTAACATCATACTTGTTCATGAGAAACTCTAACCTTTTCCACTAAGATAAGGTAAAAGCAGAGATGTCCATCTCACCACTCTTTTTCAAAACCATGTATGAAATCCTTGCTAATGAAATCAGGCAAGTAAAAGAATAAAAATGTATTCAGATTGGGAAGAACACAAAACTGACTTTAGCAGATGACATGATAGGTTGTACAGAAAATACAAAATGACCAAAATACTCCGGGAACTGATAAGCAATTATAGCAAGGTTGCAGGATATAAGGTTAATATACAAAAGTCAATGGTCTTCCTATAGATGAACAATGAACAAGTGTAATTTGAAATTAAAACACAATACCATTCTAACTGGTGTAAGGTGATATCTCAATGTGGTTTTAATTTGAATCTCCCTGAGGGCTAGTGATGATGAACATTTTTTCATGTGTCTGATAGCCATTTGTATGTCTTCATTGGAGAAGTGTCTGTTCATATCTTCTGCCCATTTTTTGATATGATTGTCTGTTTTGTGTGTGTTGAGTTTCAGGAGTTCCTTATAGATCCTGGATATCAACATTTTGTCTGTACTGTCATTTGCAAATATCTTCTCCCATTCCGTGGGTTGCCTCTCTGCTCTTTGTTCTCTCTCTCTCTTTTTTTTGAGAATATGAAAAGTGTCCTGTGATTAATTTTTTAAAATTTATTTTAATTTATTTTCAGCATAACAGTATTCATTATTTTTTCACCACACCCAGTGCTCCATGCAATCCATTCCCTCTATAATACCCACGACCTAGTACCCCAACCTCCCACCCCACCACCACTTCAAACCCCTCAGATTGTTTTTCAGAGTCCATAGTCTCTCATGGGTCACCAAACTGTGGAAAGAACCAAGATGCCCTTCAAGGGATGAATAGATAAGGAAGATGTGGTCCGTATACACTATGGAGTATTATGCCTCTATCAGAAAGGACGAATACCCAACTTTTATAGCAACATGGACGGGACTGGAAGAGATCATGCTGAGTGAAATAAGTCAAGCAGAGAGAGTCAATTATCATATGGTTTCACTTATTTGTGGAGCATAACAAGTAGCATGGAGGGCATGGGGAGTTAGAGAGGAGAAGGAGTTTGGGGAAATTGGAAGGGGAGGTGAACCATGAGAGACTATGGACTCTGAAAAACAATCTGAGGGTTTTGAAGGGGCAGGGGTGGGAGGTCGGGGTACCAGTTGGTGGGTATTATAGAGGGCACAGATTGCATGGAGCACTGGGTGTGGTGCAAAAATAATGAATACTGTTATGCTGAAAATAAAAAAAATCCAGAAAAAAAAACACAATACCATTTACAATAGCACCGCCAAAACAAAATATTTAGGTATAAATATATCAAAATATGTATAAGATCTTTCTGAGGAAAACCACAAAACTCTGATGAATAAAATCAAAGAAGAACTAGATGAAGGACAGATATTCCATGGTCATAGTTAAAAGGACTTAACATTGTCAAGATGTTGGATCTTCCTAAATTAATCTATAGATTCAATGCAATCCCAAAAGAAAACTCCAGCATGTTATTTTATGGATGTTGACAAACTGATACTGAAGTTTCTATGGAGAGAAAAAGACCCAGAAGAGTCAACACAATATTGAAAAAAAAAAATTGGAGGGCTGACACTACCCAACTTTAGGATCTACTACAATGTTACAATAATCAAGACGAGTAATCAAGACAGTGTAGTAGAACATGCTGAGAAAGAATAGACAAGTAGACCTTGTAGAACACAATGCAGAGCCCAGAAATACACTCCTATAAATAAAGTCAACTTATTTTTGACAAAGGAACAAAGGCGATTAAGTGGAGCAAAGATAGTCTCTTCAACAAATGTTGCTGGAACAAGTAGATGTCCGTATACAAAAGTAAATAAATAAATAGATTTAGACACAGACTATACACCCTCACAAAAATTAACTGAAAATGAATAACAGACCTAAGGGTGAAATGCAAAGCTATAAACCTCCTAGAAGATAACAGTAGAAAACCCAGATGACCTTGGATATGGTGATTCCCTTTTAGATACAAATATGATCCATAAAAGAAATAATTGATAAGCTGGAATTCACTAAAATTAAAAATTCCTGCTCTGTGAAAGACAACGTCAAGAGAATTAGAAGACAAGCCATAGAGTAGGAGAGAATATTTGCAAAAGACACTCCTGATACAGAACTGTTATCCAAAATATACAAAGAAGTCTTAAAACTCTACAGTAAGAAAACACCCTGATTTTTAAGAATGGGCCAAAGACCTTAACAGACACCTTATCAAAGAAGATAACATATGGCAAATAAGCATACGAAAAGATGATCCACATCTTATGTCGTCAGAAAAATGCATATTAACACAATGACACACCACTACACGTCCATTAGAATATCCAAAATCCAGAACACAAGCAATACCAAATGCTGGTGAGATGTGGAGCAAAAGTAATTCTTCATTGCTGGTGGAAATACAAAATGGTACAACTACGATGGAAGACAGTTTGGCAGTTTCTTACAAAACAAAACATACTTTTACCATATAATTCAGCAATTTTGCTCCTTGATATATACCCAAAGGAGTTAAAAACGTACATCTATACAAAAACTTACATATAGATGTTTAGATGTTTATAACAACTTTCTTCACAATTGTCAACACTTGGAAGCAACCAAGAAGTCTTTCACTATGTGAATGGATAAATAAATTGTGGTGCAGCAAGATGATGGAATATTAATCAATGTTGAAAAGAAATAGCAGCTATGAAAAGGAATGCAGGAAACTTAAATGCCTATTTCTAAGTGAAAGAAGCCAAGCTGAAAAGGCTACATACTGTGATTCCAACTAAATGATATTTTGGAAGAAGCAAAACTATGGACACAATAAAAAGATTACTAAGGGCAGAGAGAAGGGGGAAGAGAAGAATATCCAGTACACAGAGGATAATTAAGGCAGTGAAAATATTCTGTATGATATTATAGTAATGGATATATATCATCATACTTTTTTCTAAACCTACAAAATTCACAGTAGTGAATAAGAGCAAACCCTAAGGTAAACTTTGGAGTCTGGGTGATTTTGATATCAATTAAATGTAGGTTCTTTCTTGATTAAAAAAAAAAAAAAAGGTACCAATCTGGTGACTGATGTTGATAATATGGGAAGTAATGCATGTATAGGGTCAAGAGGTGTATAAGAAATCTCTATATCCTCCTTTCAATTTTGCTATAAACCTAAAACTGCTCCAAAAAATAAAAGTTTAAATAAGAGAAAGTTAAAATTGATTAAAGCACATGCTCAAAGAAAGAAGACATCTATAATAATAATCATATATCTCCTGTTCACAACAGTAAAAGAGGCTTCTGGGGTTTTAAAGATGATACTGTTCACACTCTTCGATCCCATCTAAATTTCAAACCAATTGAGAAACTGAGAAGTAAAAAGTCAGACTGGTGGAAAGAAAGACATATCTTTATTACTTAGACATGGGACCAAACTCTGGCCTCCTAATTTTCTTCCTTCATTCTCATCCCCATCCCGAAGTCTGGACCTTCAGAGATCCATTTAAAGAAGAACATAGGTCTAATTAGGGTAAACCTGCTTAATCAGAATTGTAGTCCTACATCCTGGAACCATGAGAGGAGAGACAGATATAGGTGTGGGCTCTGATTCACTCAATAAGACCCTAGACCTGGAGGCAGGAAAAGGTATAGAGTCCAAGCTCCCAGAACCATGCAACTCTAAACCAGAGAAACAAAATGTGTCTCCATATTATCACCCATCAGGGAAACTGCTCCACCTAAAAGAAATACACAAGGGTGTGTAGGAACAGAGGCCAGAAAACGGCCTTCCATTCTCATCACTTCGGGACAGTGAAAATTTCAAACTTCATTGGAAATGTTAAAGAATGTAGGAGAAGAGTAGAGAAGAGACAAGTGCACCTCAATCTATAGCCAAGGCAAATCTCAAGGGCCAAGAATTTCTTCTTTCTAAATGCCAAAGACAAATTGACCACTTTCTTTTAATGGTAGTGGAGCACTGCTGGCTCTCTTCTCAAACACCCTTTCATATAAAGATACCTAGTAAATAACAACATTGCTCTGTCTCCCTTTTTCTTTCATAGCTCTCATTAGAATTCATTTCTGGACATTCAACCAGTAGCTTACAATTATGATTAGAGGGACTTACCAATGAAATCTCTTCTCATAACAATAGTACTTCACTACCAATTCCACAAAAAAAAAAAAAAAAAAAAAAAAAGGAAATCCTTTTTTAAAAATGCAACTTAAAATACTGGCTAAAATAAACCTTTAATGAAAGGTTATAATATCTTCTTACACCTTTCCTATAAATGCATATAAATGGAAAAGTTTTTCAATGCTAATTCAGGCAGTGAATTGGCTATTTCTTGTAGCTGATTCAAGCTGAGAATTTAGCTATATAGATCCCAAACTGCTCTATAGAGAGGCATCCTTAAGGCTGACTTCTAAAGTCTGTATCTGACAAATTAAAGAGAAAAGTAAGTTATTTGTAATACAACAAAATGTGGCTTAACAACTCAAACATCTGCCTGACAAGAGCACTGATCATTCTTAGATGAAAGTAACAGTAAATGTAAGTGCTTGCCTAAAAAAATTCCATTGAACTCCTGAAGTTGGGGCACAGAATTTGAGGTCTGATTATCTCAGGTTAGATTATCTCTAAGGTCACTCATTAGAGATAATCTAGTGATTCTCAACCTGGCAGGGATAGGGAGCTCTTCCATTAAGAATCACTAAATGGGAAACAAGAGTCAAGATGACGGAGAATGAGCAGGCTGAGACTATTTCAGCTAGCCGGAGATCAGCTAGATAGCTTATCTAAAGATTGCAAACACCTGAAAATCCATCGGCAGATCGGAGAGAAGAAGAACAGCAATTCTGGAAACAGAAAAACAACCACTTTCTGAAAGGTAGGACCGGCTGAGAAGTGAATCCAGTGACGGGAAGATAGACCCCGGGGGAAGGGGCCAGCTCCCGGCAAGCGGCGGAGCAACGGCGCACAAAATCAGGACTTTAAAAGTCTGTTCCACTGAGGGATATTGCTCCAGACGCTAAACCGGGGTGAAGCCAATGCGGGGACAGCGTGGCCTCGGGTCCCGCAGGGTCACAGAAGGATCGGGGGTGTCTGAGTGTCGCAGAGCTTGCGGGTATTGGAACGGGAAAGCCGGCTACAGAGACAGAGCCGACAGTAAGCTCTCAGCTCGGTGTTACCTTGAACCGGTCGCAGGCTCGGTGAGCTCGGAGCGCGGCCGGAGGTCAGGCAGACGGGAGTAACTGGGCGCTGTTCTCTGAGGGCACACTGAGGAGTGGGGCCCTGGGCTCTCGGCTCCTCCGGGCCGGAGATCAGGAGGCCGCCATTTGTATTCCCGTCCTCCAGAACTCTATGGAAAGCGCTCAGGGAACAAAAGCTCCTGAAAGCAAAGCCGAGCGGATTACTCACCCCGGCCCCTGATAAGGACTGTGCAATTCCGCCTGGGGCAAAGACACTTGAGAATCACTACAACAGGCCCCTCCCCCAGAAGATCAACAAGAAATCCAGCCAAGACCAAGTTCACCTACCAAGGAGAGCGGTTTCAATACCAAGGAGAGCAGCAGAATTCCAGAGGAGGAGAAAGCAAAGTATGGAACTCATGGCTTTTTCCCTGTGATTTTTTTTAGTGTTGCAGTTAATTTAAATTTTTTCTTTTCATTTTTTGTTTTTTTTCTCGCCTTCTGGTTAAATTTCTTTTTAACTTTTACCTTTTTATTTTTTAACGTTTGTTAACTAGTTTATCTAATATATATATTTTTTCTTTTTTATATTTTTCTTATTTGTTTTCTTTTTTTAAAATTCGTTTCTTTTCTTTTTTTTTCTTCACTCTTCCTTTTTGAACCTCTTTTTATCCCCTTTCTCCCCCCTCACGATTTGGGATCTCTTCTAATTTGGTTAAAGCATATTTTCCTGGGGTTGTTGCCAGCCTTTTAGTATTTTACTTGCTCCTTCATATACTCTTTTCTGGACAAAATGACAAGACGGAAAAATTCAACACAAAAAAAAGAACAAGAGGCAGTACCGAAGGCTAGGGACCTAATCAATACAGACATTGGTAATATGTCAGATTTAGAGTTCAGAATGACAATTCTCAAGGTTCTAGCCGGGCTTGAAAAAGGCATGGAAAATATTAGAGAAACCCTCTCGAGAGATATAAAAGCCCTTTCTGGAGAAATAAAAGAACTAAAATCTAACCAAGTTGAAATCAAAAAAGCTATTAATGAGGTGCAATCAAAAATGGAGGCTCTCACTGCTAGGATAAATGAGGCAGAAGAAAGAATTAGTGATATAGAAGACCAAATGATAGAGAATAAAGAAGCTGAGCAAAAGAGGGACAAACAGCTACTGGACCATGAGGGGAGAATTTGAGAGATAAGTGACACCATAAGAGGAAACAACATTAGAATAATTGGGATTCCAGAAGAAGAAAGAGAGAGGGGAGCAGAAGGTATACTGGAGAGAATTATTGGGGAGAATTTCCCCAATATGGCAAAGGGAACGAGCATCAAAATTCAGGAGGTTCAGAGAAGGCCCCTCAAAATCAATAAGAATAGGCCCACACCCCGTCACCTAATAGTAAAATTTACAGGTCTCAGTGACAAAGAGAAAATCCTGAAAGCAGCCCGGGAAAAGAAGTCTGTAACATACAATGGTAAAAATATTAGATTGGCAGCTGACTTATCCACAGAGACCTGGCAGGCCAGAAAGAGCTGGCATGATATTTTCAGAACACTAAACGAGAAAAATATGCAGCCAAGAATACTATATCCAGCTAGGCTATCATTGAAAATAGAAGGAGAGATTAAAAGCTTCCAGGACAAACAAAAACTGAAAGAATTTGCAAACACCAAACCAGCTCTACAGGAAATATTGAAAGGGGTCCTCTAAGCAAAGAGAGAGCCTACAAGTGGTAGATCAGAAAGGAACAGAGACCATATACAGTAACAGTCACCTTACAGGCAATACAATGGCACTAAATTCATATCTCTCAATAGTTACCCTGAATGTTAATGGGCTAAATGCCCCTGTCAAAAGACACAGGGTATCAGAATGGATAAAAAAACAAAACCCATCTATATGTTGCCTCCAAGAAACTCATTTTAAGCCCGAAGACACCTTCAGATTTAAAGTGAGGGGGTGGAAAAGAATTTACCATGCTAATGGACATCAGAAGAAAGCAGGAGTGGCAATCCTTATATCAGATCAATTAGATTTTAAGCCAAAGACTATAATAAGAGATGAGGAAGGACACTATATCATACTCAAAGGGTCTGTCCAACAAGAAGATCTAACAATTTTAAATATCTATGCCCCCAACGTGGGAGCAGCCAACTGTATAAACCAATTAATAACAAAATCAAAGAAACACATCAACAATAATACAATAATAGTAGGGGACTTTAACACTCCCCTCATTGAAATGGACAGATCATCCAAGCAAAAGATCAGCAAGGAAATAAAGGCCTTAAACGACACACTGGACCAGATGGACATCACAGATATATTCAGAACATTTCATCCCAAAGCAACAGAATACACATTCTTCTCTAGTGCACATGGAACATTCTCCAGAATAGATCACATCCTCGGTCCTAAATCAGGATTCAACCGGTATTAAAAGATTGGGATCACTCCCTGCATATTTTCAGACCACAATGCTCTAAAGCTAGAACTCAAGCACAAAAGGAAGTTTGGAAAGAACCCAAATACATGGAGACTAAACAGCATCCTTCTAAAGAATGAATGGGTCAACGGGGAAATTAAAGAAGAATTGAAAAATGATCATGGAAACAAATGATAATGAAAATACAATGGTTCAAAATCTGTGGGACACAACAAAGGCAGTCCTGAGAGGAAAATATATAGCGGTACAAGCCTTTCTCTAGAAACAAGAAAGGTCTCAGGTACACAACCTAACCCTACACCTAAAGGAGCTGGAGAAAGAACAAGAAAGAACCCCTAAGCCCAGCAGGAGAAGAGAAATCATAAAGATCAGAGCAGATATCAATGAAATAGAAACCAAAAAGACAATAGAGCAAATCAATGAAACTAGGAGTTGGTTCTTTGAAAGAATTAATAAAATTGATAAACCCCTGGCCCGACTTCTCAAAAAGAAAACAGAAAGGACCCAAATAAATAAAATCATGAATGAAAGAGGAGAGATCACAACTAACACCAAAGATATATAGACAATTATAAGAACATACTATGAGCAATTCTACGCCAACAAATTTGACAATCTGGAAGAAATGGATGCATTCCTAGAAACATATAAACTACCACAACTGAACCAGGAAGAAATAGAAAGCCTGAACAGACCCATAACCAGTAAGGAGATTGAAACAGTCATTAAAAATCTCCAAACAAACAAAAGCCCAGGGCCAGATGGCTTCCTGGGGGAATTTTACCAAACATTTAAAGAAGAACTAATTCCTATTCTCCTGAAACTGTTCCAAGAAATAGAAATGGAAGGAAAACTTCCAAACTCATTTTATGAGGCCAGCATCACCTTGATCCCCAAACCAGACAAGGATCCCATCAAAAAAGAGAGCTATAGACCAATATCCTTGATGAACACAGATGCGAAAATACTTAAAAAAAAATACTAGCCAATAGGATTCAACAGTACATTAAAAGGATTATTCACCACGACCAAGTGGGATTTATTCCAGGGCTGCAAG
This sequence comes from Mustela putorius furo, assembly GCF_011764305.1. Lineage (NCBI taxonomy): Eukaryota > Metazoa > Chordata > Mammalia > Carnivora > Mustelidae > Mustela > Mustela putorius. Next base: position 251,111 of record NW_025422108.1, on the reverse strand, counting down.
GTTGGTTCAACATCCGCAAATCAGTCAATGTGATACAACACATCAATAAAAGAAAGAACAAGAACCATATGATACTCTCAATAGATGCTGAAAAAGCATTTGACAAAGTACAGCATCCCTTCCTGATCAAAACTCTTCAAAGTGTAGGGATAGAGGGCACATACCTCAATATCATCAAAGACATCTATGAAAAACCCACCGCAAATATCATTCTCAATGGAGAAAAACTGAAAGCATTTCCGGTAAGGTCAGGAACACGGCAGGGATGTCCATTATCACCACTGCTATTCAACATAGTACTAGAAGTCCCAGCCTCAGCAATCAGACAACAAAAGGAAATTAAAGGCATCCAAATTGGCAAAGAAGAAGTCAAATTATCACTCTTTGCAGATGATATGATACTATATGTGGAAAACCCAAAAGACTCCACTCCAAAACTGCTAGAACTTATACAGGAATTCAGTAAAGTGTCAGGATATAAAATCAATGCACAGAAATCAGTTGCATTTCTCTACACCAACAGCAAGACAGAAGAAAGAGAAATTAAGGAGTCCATCCCATTTACAATTGCACCCAAAACCATAAGATACGTAGGAATAAACCTAACCAAAGAGGCACAGAATCTATACTCAGAAAACTATAAAGTACTCATGAAAGAAATTGAGGAAGACACAAAGAAATGGAAAAATGTTCCATGCTCCTGGATTGGAAGAATAAATATTGTGAAAATGTCTATGCTACCTAAAGCAGTCTACACATTTAATGCAATTCCTATCAAAGTACCATCCATCTTTTTTAAAGAAATGGAACAAATAATTCTAAAATTTATATGGAAGCAGAAAAGACCTCGAATAGCCAAAGGGATATTGAGAAAGAAAGCCAACGTTGGTGGCATCACAATTCTGGACTTCAAGCTCTATTACAAAGCTGTCATCATCAAGACAGCATGGTACTGGCACAAAAACAGACACATAGATCAATGGAACAGAATAGAGAGCCCAGAAATAGACCCTCAACTCTATGGTCAACTAATCTTCGACAAAGCAGGAAAGAATGTCCAATGGAAAAAAGACAGCCTCTTCAATAAATGGTGCTGGGAAAATTGGACAGCCACATGCAGAAAAAAATGAAATTGGACCATTTCCTTACACCACACATAAAAATAGACTCAAAATGGATGAAGGGCCTCAATGTGAGAAAGGAATCCATCAAAATCCTTGAGGAGAACACAGGCAGCAACCTCTTCGACCTTAGCCGCAGCAACATCTTCCTAGGAACAACGCCAAAGGCAAGGGAAGCAAGGGCAAAAATGAACTATTGGGATTTCATCATGATCAAAAGGTTTTGCACAGCAAAGGAAACAGTTAACAAAATCAAAAGACATCTGACAGAATGGGAGAAGATATTTGCAAACAACATATCAGATAAAGGACTAGTGTCCAAAATCTATAAAGAACTTAGCAAACTCAACACCCAAAGAACAAATAATCCAATCAAGAAATGGGCAGAGGACATGAACAGACATTTCTGCAAAGAAGACATCCAGATGGCCAACAGACACATGAAAAAGTGCTCCATATCACTCGGCATCAGAGAAATACAAATCAAAACCACAATGAGATATCACCTCACACCAGTCAGAATGGCTAAAATCAACAAGTCAGGTAATGACAGATGCTGACGAGGATGCGGAGAAAGGGGAACCCTCCTACACTGTTGGTGGGAATGCAAGCTGGTGCAGCCACTCTGGAAAACAGCATGGAGGTTCCTCAAAATGTTGAAAATAGAACTGCCCTATGATCCAGCAATTGCACTACTGGGCATTTACCCTAAAGATACAAATGTAGTGATCCAAAGGGGCACGTGCACCCGATTGTTTATAGCAGCAATGTCCACAATAGCCAAACTATGGAAAGAACCTAGATGTCCATCAACAGATGAATGGATCAAGAAGATGTGGTATATATACACAATGGAATACTATGCAGCCATCCAAAGAAATGAAATCTTGCCATTTGCGACAACATGGATGGAACAAGAGCGCATCATGCTTAGCGAAATAAGTCAAGCAGAGAAAGTCAACTATCATATAATCTCCCTGATATGAGGAAGTGGTGATTCAACATGGGGGCTTAAGTGTGTAGGAGAAGAATCAATGAAACAAGATGGGATTGGGAGGGAGACAAACCATAAGTGACTCTTAATCTCACAAAACAAACTGAGGGTTGCTGGGAGGAGGGGGTTTGGGAGAAGGGGGTGGTATTATGGACATTGGGGAGGGTATGTGCTTTGGTGAGTGCTGTGAAGTGTGTAAACCTGGTGATTCATAGACCTGTACCCCTGGGGATAAAAATATATGTTTATAAAAAATAAAAATTAAAAAAAAAAGAATCACTAAATGGAATAAGAGATAATACTGAATGGAGACTGTTAGAAACAAGAAGGGCATCATCAGTGAAGAAAGAAAAACAATAAAAAATTCAATCCCCCATTTTTGAGATTAAAAGCCAAAGCACAGAGAAGTTAAGTTGCTACTACAAGACACATGGCAAGCTAACTAAAGTCAGAACTAGCCTTATTCTCCATTAGGCCGATGATCTTTCCTCATGAGTCATTTGTATTAAACACAAGCCATCCTATTATTGTGTATTTTGGTAATATCTTTGCTTTGTCCAAACTAGTAAAGCTATGCATTGTTCATGAGAAATACTAAGAGTAAATCTTTTTGAAGTATAATTCATATACAATATTAGATCAGTTTCTGGTGTACAACATAGTACTTCAACATTTACATACATTATGAAGTGATTACCATGATAAATCTAGCTACCATCTGTCACCATACAAAATTGTTACAATATTATTAACTATGTTCTCTAGTTTGTACATACATTTGTACATTATATCCCTTTGATTTATTTATATTTTAACTGAAACTTTGTACCTTTTAATCCCCTTCCCCTATTTTGTCCATCCTTCCAACCCCCATCTGATTTTTCTCTGTATTTATGAGCCTCTTGCTGTTTTGTTTTGTTTATTCATTTGTTAGAATGAATTTTGACTAAAGAATTATGCCAAAGCCCCTTACAATGCCCAGAGAGAGTCTTGGACTTGAAGAGAGAAAATTTCTCCAGATTTGTGCTCATTCCAATGTGATGGCAATATCTCCATTAATTCTAATTAAATTATTCCCATGCCATTTCTAGCACCTTGTCCTTTGAGAAACAGAGTTTTAATTTTATCTGAATTTACCATCAGTGCACTTCTGTGAGGAAGACAGCAGATTCAATAGCAAGGCTATGATTTACAGCAAGGCCCTTGCATTAGGTAGTTTGTAGGGGAATCGAACATCTTAGTTTCTTTAATTCTTTTTTTTAACTTTTATCTGTAGATCAGATGTTTATGAAAAATAGGGCATCCAAGAAAACACCAAAATTTTTACACTTACAGTAGTAGTATAGTGTTTATAATTCATTATTAGAAATAAAGATTACAGTTACCTTCTAGCCAAATCAAGAAGACACATTAGGCCAAGTTCAGCCGAAGATTGCAGTTATCTTTTGAAAGAGTACTTTCCTGTTTATATAAATTACAATTAAATAAACTAAATATAAGAGACACCAAAATGTCTTTCAATGAGGGAAACACCAGAGATTGTTTTTCTATGCATTCCTTCCTCATTCTTCCTAAAATCAATAATTGAATAAGAGACCCATGATTAACTTGAATATGGCAGACTTTTACTTGAAATACAATGAATTTCTCATTCTATGGGAGTCTCCTTTTCTAATGTCTTTTCTTTGCCTCTCTTCAGCTTAAAGTATGATATAGAAATACCTATTTAAGGATTAAAATAAATAAATCACTCCAAAATTCATAGTACCAAACTGGTATTACAGTTGTTGGTATACTTTTTTTTTTAAAGATTTTATTCATTTGTTTGACAGACAGAGATCACAAGTAGGCAGAGAGGCAGGCAGAGAGAGAGAGAGAGGAGAAAGCGGTCTCCCCACTGAGCAGAGAGCCCTATGTGTGGCTCGATCCCAAGACCCTGAGATCATGACTTGAGCCGAAGGCAGACACTGAGCCACCCAGGTGCCCCGTGTTGGTATACTTTCTTTTGTTATTTATGTAGCAGTTAATCAGTTATGAAATGCTTCCATATACATTAACTTACCATGCAACACCTTCAAAAGCATTCGTGTATAGGAACAACAGGTATTATAGACAATAGAGAAGGCAACTAAGATGTTGAAAGATCATAATGGCTTGTCCAGAATCACCAAAGTGGTAACCAGTAATTCCTTACCTCCCATTCTTAAACATAAGGTTTTATGTACAACTTCCATAAGTGACCCTAGAATGTTAGCACTTTGCCAAATAAATATTAGTAAAGACAGGAGAAGTTTTTCAGAGATTAGGCAGTGCCTTTACATTTCTCTTTTGTGACCTATTCTAGAGAAATGAAATCAAGTCATGAAAGAATATTAGAAGTAATCAGTCACTCTGGAACTCTCAGGAGGAGTAATCACTTCGGAGCTCTTCCTTGGACAATGCCAAATAAACACTCATGCTTGAACCTTCACAATGGTCTCTTTTGTTACATTTATGATTAGACTAATATTTGAAGCTACAGAGCTATCACACAGTCTGATGCAACTAATTTTAATCAACCCAAAATGGAAAGCTGAGCAGTGTTTATACATAAAATTTACATCTGAAGGGCTAGCAGCTGATAACTTCCACACTTGGAGAAGAGGCATAGTATCATCCAGGAGAAAACCATGAACATGACGGTTAAAACCTCATACACGCACAAATCTCACTTAAAATGCCAGGGAAATGGCATCTAGTTTTTTAATAACACACTAAAGAATATTTTTAAGACCAAACTAACATATTATAAACTGAGATTTGAATATTAAGTTCTTGTTTTTTTTTTCACCACTTGATGGAGGCCCTGACACTATGGAAGAAAGGAGCCTGCAGTTCAAGCAAGGGCTCTGCTCTGCCGCATGCTAAACAGTCTTAGATAAGTCACTTCATTCACTTGTCCCAGGTTAGCTTCTTCTGTATAAATCAGAAATAAGAATCCTTCATAAAAAAAAAAATATATATATATATATATATATATATATATATAAACATAGACTGGAGAAGTTAGGAGGTTAGTGTTAAGGAGGAGACTGAGGGTGCATTTTGGCTCTACCGCTTATAAGTCATACGATCTTGGGCGCCTAGGTGGCTCAGTGGGTTAAGCCGCTGCCTTCGGCTCAGGTCATGATCTCAGGGTCCTGGGATTGAGTCCCGCATCGGGCTCTCTGCTCTGCAGGGAGCCTGCTTCCTCCTCTCCCTCTCTCTGCCTACCTGTCTGCCTGCTTGTGATCTCTGTCTGTCAAATAAATAAATAAATAAAATCTTTAAAAAAAAAAAAGTCATACAATCTTAAATATATTACATAACTTCAGTGTGCTTTAGTTTTATCGTCTGTGATATGGCAGTTGTCTTAACTAAAATAAAATAGAGGTTATTTTGTCAAGTTCTAACATTTATGTTTATGGTTATTATTTCTACGTAGCTCCATGCCTCAATAAACACTTACTTGCTCTTAAACGTGAGATTTTACTCAGTAGAAAAAAGAAAAACTAATGTATGAGACTTTCTTGGCATTTATTGGCATTGCCAAACATAATATGGTTTTGTGCATTTGGGGACCACTATATAATAGAAGATAATGGTATTCTGAAAAATAAGTGTATTTCTTGAAATGCAAAAGAGTTATTCACAAGAGTACTCTGAATGCACAATGTCACAATGTTTATTCTGAATATTGTTAGAAGACAGACATGCAGGGGCACCTGGCTGGTTTAGCCAGCAGGGCATGCAAGGGCTGTAAGTTTGAGCCCCATGTTGGCTGTAGAGATTACTTAAAAATAAAATCTTTTAAAAAATATAATAAGATTATATTTTAAAAAAGAGGACAGGTAGAATGGTCATTCTGTTTATGATGAATCAAATTCTAACTTTCTCTTCGGCTAGGAATAATATGAATCTAAAGGAACCCACAATGACCTACCTAATTTTTTTCTAGATAATTGCATATGTTTTAATTTGTATTCTGTGTGCAGGCGTAATTATTTTGTGTCAAGATATTATTGAACTTTCCACCACAACCAGGAAATCAAAATGAGTTTTTTTGAAATGTACATTTTGCAATTCCCAACATAGTATCTGCTCTAAAATTACTCAGATATCATTAAAATATTCTTAATTCCCAAAAAAGAGAAAAAATAGAGAATTCAGTAAACCAGTAAGCAAATAAATATTTTTAAAAACAATCTGGAGGCTAAACTTATGCTCAGTCTTCTACACAGATGGCACACTAGTGAGAATTTATAAAAGTAACCAAGTTTTTGGATGGGAAATCTATAGCCGATGCTGTTAGTTTCTGCTAACATCTCATTACAGAGCTATTGGGTAAGATTTAGAAGATTTGTATATTCTTAAACATAAGGCAAGTTCTCCCCTATTTCCAGGGTTTTCTTAGCAAGAGGATCTATCTTCGATTACACAGCTTGTCTTAAACGCTTGTTTACTGTGAAGATTTATGTTTATTTCCATTGATCCATTTTATCAACATTTTTAAGAGAAACCATTATTTTCAACATCCTCATATTGTTATTTTACAAGCATAACATATTTTACCTGATTATCTCTTTATATCTGTGTGATTCATAGAAGAATTATTCCATTGATTTAGGAATATATAGAATTAACCATATTTAGTTTTACAATAATTTATGAAAACCCAATATTTTTCAGGCAGGCCAATACTTAGTGCTTCAACCTCCATAATCTCATTTAAGTCTCACAACAACCCTGACAGGGAAGTATATGTTATAGAAACAGACATGGGACTGGCCTAAGACTGGATCAAATGGTCAAGCCAATGGAATAGTAAATGGCAGAGCTGATGATGTGTATGTCTACAACCTTGAACTATTCTTTTACATCTCTTAAAAATTGGTCTTGTAAAGATTTTGATTTTTACACATGGTAGACTAGACACTCTGATATGAAAATAACAAAAATGTTGGAAAAAACACAGAAGGCAAACATAAAAAGACAGTTGGCAAGGACGTTAGGGAAACTTCAAAGATCAATAATAAAGTATAATGTGTATCTGGAAAGACAAAAAAAAAAAAAAAAAAAAGCAATTTTCATCCTGAGGACATGTACCCAACCCCAGGCACACTGAGCTTCTGTTCTGATAATTAAGTAGAGTGCTAGGAACAGCAGACAAATGGCAAGACCAATTCAAAATTGGAGTTCTATTAAGACACATCTACATAAAGTAATTCTCTCAAAGGGCTATTAGAGTCATGGTATAGGAGTGGGTCAGAAATAAATAAGTCCCTTAGAAAAAGTCAAGAAATGAGCACTGGGTGGCTCAGTCATTGGGCGTCTGTCTTCAGCTCAGGTCATGAGCCAATGATCCCATCATCTCTGGTCCTGGGATCCAGCCCACATTGGGCTCCCTGCTGGTTGGGAAGCCTGCTTCTCCCTCTCCCACTCCCCCTGCTTGTATTCTCTCTCTCACTGTCTCTCTGTCAAATATATAAATAAAAATCTTAAAAAAAAAAAAAAAGGTAAAGGGGATGCATGGGTGACTTAGTGGGGTAAGCCTCTGCATTAGGCTCAGGTCATGATCTCAGGGTCCTGGGATCGAGTTCTGCATCAGACTCTCTGCTCAGCAGGGAGCCTGCTTCCCCCCCCCCCTCTCTAACTGCTTCTCTGCCTACTTGTGATCTCTCTCTCTCTTTCAAATAAATAAAATCGTAAAAAAAAAAAAAAAAAAAAAAAAGTCAAGAAAAATTTCCAGTCTCAACCTTGGCAATGGATGGAGTAAATATCTCCTTTGAGAATTCATAATCATGAATCAGCCATATTTCAGGACAATCCCAAAGACCTTAGGCCAAGATTTACAATAATTTTGTCCTGATTTACTGGTCTACCTGGGCATCTGGCAGAAGAAATCCTCTGGATTTAACATATCTTCAAAAACACCTCTTAGAATTGATGTAAATGGAGTTCCACTGAACAGGAGCTCAGAGGCAAAAATATCTCAACAGATACAAGGAAGGAAGGCACAAAAAGGAAAGCCAGCAGAAAGAACAAAACTTAAAAATGGAAAATATCAGGCTCATCATACTATAAAACCAATATGTTCAATACATTTAAAGAAATAAGAGAGAAGAATGACATATAAGAAAGTAATCTCAGGGCCCCTGGGTGGCTCAGTGGGTCAAGACTCTGCCTTCGGCTCAGGTCATGATCTTGGGTCCTGGGATGGAGCCCCACATTGGGCTCTCTGCTCAGCAGGGAGCCTACTTCCTCAACCTCCACCTCTCTCTGCCTGCCTCTCTGCCTACTTGCAATCTATCTCTCTCTCTCCCTCTGTCAAATAAATAAATAAATAAAATCTTTATTAAAAAAAAAGTAAGCTCATAAAATGACTAAGGTGATTTATTAAAGAAAGAGAGAACTTTTAGAAATACTACTGAAGAAGAAAAACATGGTGAAAGGACTAGAACTCCCCAGGTATCTAGAATTATAATAAATTATAATAATTATAATAAATGTATAATAATATGTAATAATAAAGTAAAAATTAAACATTTGTTATTAGTGCAAGATTAATCAAACAAATCAATGGGAAAGACCAGATATTCCAGAAAGGAGCTGGTATTATAAATAATTGGGAGGAAAGAGGAACTTTCAATAAATGTCACTAAAACAATTGGTAATCTATAGGGAAAAAATCAGATCCTTGGCTTAAATTAAAATTAAAATAAATTATAAGTGAATTAAATAATTAAATGTAAAAGATAAAACTATAAATCCTTTCAGAAAACCATAAAAAAGTGTATCTTTAGAAACTTAGGGTGATGATTTTCTTAAATAGAACACAGACTGAAAAAACCATAAAGGAAAGAAATTTATAAAATTAACTACATTAAAATTAATAATTGCTATTCATCCAGCAATATTATAAAGAAAATGAATTATGAACCACAAACTAGAAGGAACACTATAACTAATCAACTGCTTTACTGTGCTTTACTGTTGTCTCTGGTTCATGGATCCTTTGCTGATACTCACTTTCTAGGAACTCCTTCTCCATGAATACTAATAATTTTTGCATTTTAATTGTCCCTAACACATTCTGAGAGTTACATTGAAAAGTTCTCCACTATGTGGATCCAATGTAATGATTAACAGCACTAGAAGACATAAATTACACAACCAGTGTAGAGAGTGACTATTAAACCTACTGCCAGGGGCGCCTGGGTGGCTCAGTGGGTTAAGCCGCTACCTTCGGCTCGGGTCATGATCTCAGGGTCCTGGGATCAAGTCCTGCATTGGGCTCTCTGCTCAGTGGGGAGCCTGCTTCCCTCTCTCTCTGCCTGCCTCTGCATCTACTTGTGATTTCTCTCTGTCAAATAAATAAAATCTTAAAAAAAAAAAAAAAACCTACTGCCAAGATCCAAATTTATGAGTTTTATAAAAGGGATAGGAAAGTTGAAAATAAATATATAGTGAAAGATACACCAGAAAGAAAGAAAGGAAACAAAGGAAGAAGGAAGCAAGAGGGAGCTAGAAAGAGGGGGGAAAACAAAGGCATGACTAAGTAGAGCTCTGGGAAAAGAAGGCAAAGCCTAAGACCAGCCCAAAATAAGGGGTATATTAATAGAAAACAACTCTGTACAAAGGTATTTCAAAGGACTTCACCCACAGAGCAGCATTTTCTTTTACTGTCAGTGTGGCCATCAGCAGTGGCAGCAACTAGAGAATCTCAGGTGGAAAAGAGCCCGAGCTATTGGATCCATGAATAATAACCTCCATCTCTGACACAATGTTTCCTCTGTAGGTGATCTTAGTGTGCAACCATGGAGGGTGCCAAAGAGAGATGCTGGTTTACTTTCTCAGAACACTGTTGAGACTCTCTTTTGGAGTGGTTCTATGGTGCCTCATGCTTTACGCCCAAGCCCATGGTTCACCTTTTCCTAGTTGATTCCAGTAGCAGGAACTGGTTCCACTTTACACTTTTTCCACACAAGTACATATGCTATTTCAGAATTAACAGCACTTCAGTTGGGGTCCCTTCCTCATGGTCTAAATCCCAGCTCTACAGCATCCATCCACTGAGCTCATACGGCACTTATACCAGCCAAGCAGGACCCTCCACAGGAGCTGAGTCCCACCTTCACCAGGGCCCTTATTCAAGTCTCTAGATTTTAGTAATTCCAATATTTTCCCTTTTACACCCAACACTAGGAGGAATAAATGCTTCCTGTAGTTACTACTTTCTTTCCTTTCTGTCTTTTTGTTCCTTTCTTCCTTTCAGGTCTCTTATACCAGATTAACAATTTTCTATATTAATATATGTTTTAAGTAATTGCTTTTAAGTAATTGCTATGATTTCTGTCTCATGAAGGGACAGTGACTGATAAATGATCAAATCCCCTTATAACAGGCAGCAGGAGAGTTAGTAAGACCTAAGGACCAACAGTGCCAGTTTGTCACTGTCCTTACAATATAAAGATGAACTTATGTAATTCTTCGTACTGACTGCAATTCAAAACAAAGTAGTCACCAAATCAACAGCCACATACTATATAATAGAGGCAGTGTTGATCTGTTTCAGAGAAGAGACCACATTTAGCAAGGCAGCTTCAATTAGGGCACTACCTGGTTAAATTTACGGTAGTCCCTTATCTGTTGTCATGAGCTTTTTGTAGAGTTCAGGAAGGAAACAAAACAAGGAGCACCACTGCTACATCCTTCAAACCTTTGATAGTGGTACTAATTTCCACAATTCTTTCCAAAAGCAGTATTATTTCTGATTTATTGCTGTGGCTGTGTGCCAGTTGTTGGGACAAGGGGCTTCAACAATGCTTTCTACCATAATGGGTCTTACTTTACAGATCAGGAAACCAATGTTCACGTTCTACCAGTTTCTATGTATAGTATACATAATTATACCCTCTTGGACTGAGGAAATAATCATAGAATGGATCCTCAAACCCACTGGATCCACATAATGCCATTTATCATGAGATTTCTATAAGTCTTGACTGTAATCAGAAAGTAATAACATTTCCGGTGTCCTGGTATCAGTGTCCCCACAAACTTCACACTTGAGAATCTAGTATCATCTTTCCCCAGGGAGAGGTACTTTTTGGGGAATAATCAAAGAAATGTTTTTGCATATATACTTTTGGCACAATTGTAGAGTCCTTTTAAAAGAGGCCCACTTTTCCCTTGAGTCAATGACCTATGAGTCAGCAAATTAATATCGATCTGAAAATAGAATGAAGAGCCACAGTTTATTATTGTGGTGGTGGGTGTCGGCCTTGTACTCAACATTTTCAGGATTATTATTATTACCATTACTATTATTATAAAAATTGTGTAGTATTCTAGTCACTATCCATGTCAAGGACACCACCATGGTCAATTATTCATTACCAAAGATTTCTTGTGGGTGAAAGCACTATGATGGTCACTCTGCTTTTGCTGTCCATTACAGTAAGTACATATACAGTAAGTACATATACTCTGCATGTGACATTGCCAATTGGACTATTTTGTTTTAGAATCTTATAATTCCCATTGATATTAGGGAGCCCAGGGCCATGGCAGCATTCTCCATCCAACATGCCTACCCTGCAGAGGACACCATCACTAGACATCTCAAAATTCTGGTACCCTCCATCCTAGTACATTCTTTATTGCCTAAGTGGAGGTAATGTCCTCTGCCCCATTTCCAAGGTACATAGTCATGTGATGGATTATCAGATACTATAAAATAATAAAGAAATATATTCTCACTTTTCTGAGTTTTCTGATTCTTTTCTTCATATCATGCCAAGAAAGCTCCAGTAAGTTAACTCTGTTTAATGCAGCCATTATTAGATTCAGGAACTATCTTACTTACAAGATTCAAAGAAACATCCCAACAAATTACCTCAACCAGCTCCAGGTATCCGAGAGCACGGAGTTCCAAGTCAAAGGTGAATCTCATGACAATGACTTTTCCCCATCTAGCTTCATATTCTTTCCCCTACCTCTGCAGGTGTAACACCCAGATGGCCACAACTTTTCAAGAAAACACAGTTGGTTTGCTCAGTTGCACAGGATATTTGCTATATGAAACCACTGTATCTTAAAAATCCACCTGGGGGAAAATGGGCCAGGAATTTGTTTACCATTTCCTGTCTCTAACTGGTTAAAGTTTAGTCCATGTTGAATTAACTCTCTCTCATTTCTAGACTGTGTTATTTCCTCCTCTGAGAGCTATTGGTATGGGAAGCCAGAGTTTCAATGGGTATAGAGAACTCACTGCGATCTACTTCCCATCCCTCACCCTCATTCCTTCCTTGTAAATATTAGCTAAAGAAATGACTTTGTGTATCACTTAAATGGGAGCAGCAGTGATGGAGAGTGAGAACAGACATCGTCTTGCTAGATAGCCGTTTTATATAAAAACATTGCAGTCTACAGACACTTTGGGGCCATTCTCCACTAGAAAGAGAAAGGTGATTGTTTCTGATGGCCAGCAAGAGTCAGGGGAATGGAAGGGTTCAAGTTTCTTCAGCTTATCCACTTAAATTCTAGTCTCACGTCTTAATCTTTCCTGTTCAGGACTCTGATTTTGACATGGAAGATCTGACAGATGTTTATTTTTGTCTCCTTTACAGGTGTGTGTCACCTTTATAATCAGATCCTAAGCTTGATTTTTGTTTTGTTTTGTTCTGTTTTATTCTGTTTTTTAGTCTTCTTTAGGGCTGCTATAGAAGTCTTCTGGCATTCACAGCATACCTTATGTAAATAATTATTTCATCTATATATATCATGTTCTTTTTAGAAGCCCTCCAATGCCATTAAAATCATCCACCTCATGCCACAATTCTTATATTATTTTTCTGTCATTCCAATCAAGTACAATCATTTCCAGTGACTTGCTTTTATCTGTACCTCATCTTAATTCATCACCAATGAAAACTTTAGTAATTGTGAAGTCATGCATACCAGAGAGATGATTGTCACTCCTCACATCAACAGTAATTAGCAGGTCTCTATTACTCTCTGTTAGTCATGCAATCCAACATCCTGAGGGTCTGCTTTCTATGGCCTCTCTTGGTATCAGGGTTCTAAGGAAATCTTTAGCCTGGGTTTCCTAGAAGATAGAACCTAAGGCAAGTTTCCTTTTTAACCTTTGTGGGAGTTAGGAGAATTATTCCAGGGAAGTAAGAGTGAGGGGAAAATGGAATGAAGCACAGAAGGACAATCATTACAAGGTAGTACATTACCCAGCAGACCACAGCCTTATAAAAACACAACCAGTTTGCTTAATCACGCAGGATATTTGCTGCATGGAACCCTACATCTCCAAATAGTCCTCAGATTGGGGACTACATCTCTATGTAGTCCACAGTGATCTTTAGCTCCTTTTCATCTTTTGTCTAGCACCTCCTATATGTGGGTTGTGTTAGTAGCCCCTCTAGGCAGCTACAGGGGAGGAAAGTCAGAGCAGTTTAGTGGGTCCAGTGGGGCTGAACCTGCATACTGGAGTTCCAGACATGGAAAACAACAGAATCTTTGCCACAGTTTGGCCCTTACTCTGGCCAAGAATCAGGGCAATAGTTGACACAGGCAGACAAGGCTGAACAGATCTGGGAGGTACAGAAATTGGTCCAGTACAGTATTGAGAACTTTTACTACCCTATATAAAAGATTTCCCAAAGTAGATCAGGTACTAGGACTATTCAACTTAGCACTTCAAAATATTCTTCAGGGTCCCAGACAGATTCTCTCTCTCCATTCTTCCACATAGGCTTCCTTTCCTCCACTCAAGCTTGGTTCTCCTCATAGTAAGGAGATGGCTACCATCTGCCTAGAGAAAAAAATGCTTCTTTATGTGCGTGAAACAGAAGACAGAAAAATTCTTCCCCACTCTTTAAACTTTGGGAGATAAGAAAACAATACTTTCTAGTAATAGAGAAGTATTTCTAGTTCAGTATGGTACAAAAATTATATACATAAAAATTTGTAATAATACTTAGACTGATTTCATTGGAGGGGGAGACAAACCATGAGAGACTGTGGATTCTGAGAAACAAACAGGGTTTTGGAGGGAAGGGGGGGGCATTGGGTGAGCCTGGTGGTGGGCACATATTGGCACATATGTGCCACATTATGGCATATTATGGAGGGCAAATATTGCGTGGAGCACTGGGTGTGGTGCATAAACAATGAATTCTGGAACACGAAAAGAAATATAATAAAATAGGGACGCCTGGGTGGCTCAGTCGGTTAAGCGGCTGCCTTCGGCTCAGGTCATGATCCCAGAATCGTGGGATCGAGTCCCACATTGGGCTCTTTGCAGAGGGAGCCTGCATCTCCCTCTGCCTCTGCCTGCCTCTCTGTCTGCCTGTACTCTCTCTGTTTCTCTGACAAATAAATAAAATCTTAAAAAAAAAAAGAAATATAATAAAATAAAATGAAAAAATAGTAATACTCCTCTATTTTTAAACCTTGCACTAGGGAGTCAGAAGAAATAAGTGTATGGTGCAGAAAAACAAAGTTCACAGCTTTTCAACCTTGTCATTCTCCAATAACACTGTGAGCTCCTAGTCCTCTACAAGTGCAATATCACAAGCTATTTCATGAATCCCGCTCATACTCCAAAATAATTCATTGACTTCCTTCCCATAGAAATAACTAGGACCTTCCTTTGGAAACTCTAAATACCCCAAACATCTAAAAAACAAGTTAGATATGAAAAATATGATCAACCTTTATATTTATGAAAAGGAGTTCTAACTCTAATATGCAATAAACTCAAGAGGAGACATAAGAGTAGTTTTCTAGTGGCATTGATAATCTACAGTTGAAATCTCGGCATCCTAGGGCTTATCCCCAAACTGTCAATCAGCCTCCTGACCTTTGACCAATCAGTCACCTTTCCAAGTCTGTTTTTGTCATTTATTAATTGGCTAACCTAGATGATCAGGAAAAATTTATTTGTAACAAAAGAAAAACATTGACTAACTTAAAATGTTGAAGGTACTGACTTGTTTATTGGCATCTGAAATCTGGAAATCTCAAAGCTCAATACTGATTAGATGTTACACTGATACTTCAAATAAACACTGACGTCAAGAAAGACATTAAATTTAATACCCAAAAATAAAATCATTGGTTGTATTTTGTCTTTGTTTTGTTTTTGTACATATTGAAAGTGAGGGATGAAATTAACTATAATCTCAAACTTTTCTTCCAAGAGAGAAGAAAGATATCTTAGTGGTAAAAATAAATTCTGAATGCTTAGAGCCTGCTTTGCACACTAATAAAAAAATCAAATAAAAAAAAGCAATTTGATTAAATTATGTGTGCCTTTTCCTATGTCAATGGAGCTTAACTAAGCAAACAGAAGCAGTGAAGTAAATCAATGTTGGTTTATTAAAGATCAGAATTCAATATTGCAATGGTTGAGGGGCTTATGCACCAGAGTGCTCACTGTTTAGCCTTTCTGTGCTGAGAAAGTAAACATGGCAGCACCAAGGAGAAACTTGTTGAGAGAATGACGCTGAAAAGCTATGTTTCTCAAGGAACTTACCCTGTATGTCTCAGCGGATATTTTGTAAATAATAAATAAATGTTATCCTAGTGTTTCACATGTTTCAACTTCTCTTCAGACTTATTTATTTGAACATTTTTTTTGCAATTATTATTTCTTAGATATTTGTATTTTTCACCAGGGAAAGCACTTCCATCTCCCAATTAAGAAATGAAAGCTGACTTATTTCACTCTCAAGCAGAGAGAGTCAATTATCATATGGTTTCACTTATTTGTGGAGCATAACAAATAGCATGGAGGACATGGGGAGTTAGAGAGGAGAAGGGAGTTGGGGTAAATTGGAAGGGGAGGTGAATCATGAGAGACTATGGACTCTGAAAAACAATCTGAGGGTTTTGAAGGAGCGGGGGGTGGGAGGTTGGGGTACCAGGTGATGGGTATTATAGAGGGTACGGATTGCATGGAGCACTGGGTATAGTGCAAAAATAATGAATACTGTTATGCTGAAAATAAAAAATAAATTAAAAAAAAAGAAAGAAATGAAAGCTGATTGCCGTCACCTGTTTTCATATGACTCACCAAATATTTGTGAAGAAATCAGCAATTAATTTCTTATTCAGATCCATCCTACAATGAAGTCATAAATAATAGCAAATTTGTAACATCACATTAATCTCCATGGCAACAGGCGTACTGTGCAAACAGAGGATTTTGACTTCATGAGAGAATAAAACAGAGTGGGTTGCAAGGAAGAAAGCTCATTTTCAAACTCACATAATCTACAGTAATTGTATGGGGAATACAGGCAAAACCTGGCAAAGCAAATTGCTTTTCATAGAAATATTTTGTTTTGTTTTGTTTTCAAGTTTATTCCACAATGAAAATCTTTCTCTAAATTGCATGGAGTGTGTGACATAATTTTAATACACAACCAATGTGTGATAAGCAATCTGAGATATAAAGTTTTGAACTGGGACTGACAGTATTCAGAGAGAAACACTATGCATCCAGAACAGCACTATGTATGACTGAAGAAACACAAAACACAGAATTGCTACTGATGTGTTTACTATCCAACTATCTAACATTTATAAAGGAATCAGACTCTTCATCTTTCCTTTTGTATTTTACTTTCTCTCAAACACAACTTATAAAAATTACATTTCCCTTTTTTGGATTCACTTCCATTTTGGAGAAGTTGCAATACTCTTATACCTAACTACCATCCTTGGGGATTATTCATATGCAAATTCTTTTAAAAGATTTCTCCAACTATTCTTTTTCTCTAACCGATATTCTTTCCTATAATCTCCTTTCCTCTATAAAAGAAAAATCCTCCTCACAGCAAGCCTACGGGCTTTTACAGGACTCTATACCCAAGCAATAGTGCTGAGTTTTTTTCTGAAGAAAAAAAAAATTAATAAAGCCACACCTCAACAAACTAGGCCAATGGATTACCCAGTGGATTTTGTTGTCATTGACTTAGGTTGTGTGCTGTATCAATTTGCTTTTCCAGTTAAGTGGAGATTCTTTAAGAAAACAACAAGAAAAACATACTAAATGAACTAAAATTATCCATCAGTGGTACTCAGGAAAAGGAAGGGTTAAAATAATAATTTAACTATAGGCTAAAAGATTGCAAATTCTTCCAAGTCTTCTAATATTTACATTGACATGGGGCCTAAGTGAAGTGTTTTTGGAAAGCAGCTGGTGTTGAAACAGTCAAGACGTTTTTTGCAGGCCAGTATTTTCATGAACTGTCCCACTAATTTCCCATCTGCCTGTGCAGGAGGCCAAAGATGACATAAAACTAATGATTAAGGATAAGTCAGTGTGAAAACTACTTATGAGTTGTCAAAGACCAGACCTCATTACCCACAACTGGTTCAATTAAATATTTGAGGCAAGAAAATGATCCGACCAAATCCTCAGAAAATATTATACCAGGTTGAATGACTTGAATGACTTGAGCCTTTAACATGTTTGAAGTCAAATAGAATTCCAGGTTCTGAAGCTTTTATAATTATATGGACACCGACTGGTAATGGCAAGTTGTATATTGTATTTTCTTTCCAACATATAGCTGATATTATACTTTCAAAACAGAAGTGTCACCAAATCTTTCCTCTTCCACCTTCTCAACTGCCTGCAAGATGCACCCAAGTGGACAAAAACAGCTGCTTGATTAATTTGGTGACAAAGTCATGTCTTTAGTCAAGATCAGAGTGGGAATATGGATTTTGTGGGGTTTTAATAAACACCAGAACAAGTGAAACTACAGTTCTTCACAGAGCCTCCCTGGGCAACCTCCAGAAAATCTTTAGTTAGTTAGTTAGTTACTTAAAACTTCCTGGCCTTTCCACAAAGCTACTGAAGGCTGGTTATCAGCAAAAGCTACAAAGATTAGACTCTAATGATCTAATTCCTTTCCTCTTATCTACATTGACTTTGCTTATCCTTTCCAACGTGGATTAAAATAATTGCCTAAGGGTGCACTTGGGTGGCTCAGTCTGTGGAGGGTCCAACTCTTGATTTCAGTTCAGGTCATGATCTCAGGGCCATAATCTCAGAATCCTGAGATGGAACCCCACTTCTGGCTCCACATTGGGTGTGCAGCCTGCTTAAGTTTCTCTCTCTCTCTTTCCCTCTCCCTCAGCACCCCCTACTCCATGTGCATGTTCTCTCCCTCTTTCAAAATAATAATAATAATAATAATAATAATAATAATAATTGCCTAGGGAAAAAAAACTCTAATAGGACCCAGATTAGAAATATATTAATAAATAAATAGTAATTATGCTGCATGCACAAATTCAAGGAATTTGAGTAACCTAAGTAAATACTTATAATAAAATGAGTCCCTTTTAGTCAATACTCTATATGATAAATCCCACTATTATTAGTAGTGAACTTACTCATAATAGAAAAAATAACTGTAACTACTGCCCTTAGAGGACATTTGCCTACCATGACCAGTTTCAACTTAAAAGTCATTAGCTATATGCTAATGTATTATGTCATGTAATTCTCACTCCAACCTTAAAGAGTTAGTATTAAGAATTACGTTTCATAGATGAAGAAATTCCTGCTCAATAGATTAATAATATCCTCAAGTTCACAGAGTAAACAGGTGATAGAACAGGGATTATTAACTAGTCTGTCTGTAATACTTTCTTTACTTTTTAGTGACATCTGCTTATAAAGTTTCTGCAACACAGTGCTGAACTAGACAATTAAATCTGAAAAAAGACAATAACTCCACTAGATGGGGTCTGAAAAGATCTGAAACTCCGAGGTTGCGAGATACATATGTGTGTGTGTGTATAGATATATGTATCTATTATGTCATATATGTATCACATAATGTGTTAAATTTAAATGTGCGTATATAATGTGAAATATATACATACACACATATACACATGTACAAATAACATACCATGGGATAAATCACATGTATGTATATATGTATGTCTCAGTCTTCAAGTTTCCTATAGTTACATATCTATATACATACATGAGCCAATAATACTTCCCACCAGAAAGGCAAAGAGATTTGACTGTCTTTCCCCAATCCCATCTTCCCTACTGCTTCAGGGGCCTTTTTGTGACTTCTTATTCTATTCAGCCCTTATAATTGCTGAGAAGAGGGAAAAATGGTAAACAGGAGGGCCATATTTAAGAGTCTGTGGCTCTTCAAACTCTCACAGTGAAAATCCTTGGAGAGCCCTTGAAATATTTAGATACCTCAATGACTCTTTTAAAAAAATTAACATATCAACACATCAAATTTCATAAGGTCAATGAAATGATTCCAAATGCTTCCACTTGCTAAATCAAAAACTTATTTATTTTAGAAGTTATCAAACTTCCTTTGATAGCTTTTAAGACTATTTTGACCAATCAAATAATGCCTCCAAATGAACTTAAATATAAAGTTGTCACTTAGGGGCACCTGGGTGGCTCAGTGGATTAAGCCACTGCCTTCGGCTCAGGTCATGATCTCAGTGTCCTGGGATCGAGCCCCGCATCAAGCTCTTTGCTCAGCGGGAGCCTGCTTCTCTCTCTTTCTCTGCCTGACTCTCCGCCGACTTGTGATCTCTCTCAGTCTGTCAAATAAATAAATAAAATCTTAAAAAAAAAAAAAAAAATTGATCTTCGAAAAAAAATA
This sequence comes from Mustela putorius furo, assembly GCF_011764305.1. Lineage (NCBI taxonomy): Eukaryota > Metazoa > Chordata > Mammalia > Carnivora > Mustelidae > Mustela > Mustela putorius. Next base: position 231,294 of record NW_025422108.1, on the reverse strand, counting down.
AAGTTGTCACTTAAATGTTAATATTTGTCATAGCATGCATATTAATTTGAGCTAGGACAAATTTATAACATATTTGATTACTTTATGTGCTATGTGTATACGTTATAAAGGTCCCCTGAATAATCAATGCATAAGGTATATTTATGCTCCTTTTATGAGATTTGAAACATTTTACCACTTGAAATTACTACTTAGATTTATACTAAGAGTATCTTCATTTAGAACATTTGCTGATGACACTTCTGAGTAATTAAGTCTGGTGACCTTGGTCAGGAATACAATCACACCTGTATTGCTTCTCTATGCTGGTTAGCTCACCCATTGTAACAAAGGATCCATTTTAAGACAATGTACTGTTTGACTCATTTGCTCAGAATTTTTCCTGTTCAAATACCAGAAATGCCTTGGGTTGCAAAGAGCAATAACTTTAAGAGAGGGTTAAACAAATAACTTAAGACCACACTCATATTTGCTTTGTCCATGAACAAAGCCTTTATTGTCAATAACAAAGTAAAACTGAGGCTGGTAGGGGGCCAAGGGACAGTAGGAAGTAGGATAAAGGAACACTAATCTAGTGGAAAAGCTCTCAGAGCACTCAAGCACTCAGTTTTCACGTTGTTAGAATTTTTTTTTTCCTTTTCATCAGTATCATACTGGTTCTCAGGACAGAGAAAATACGAGAATCAAAAAGGGCTGCTTTTTCCAAGATGTATGGAGGAGGGTAGGCAGATAAAGACTATGGAAGATCTGTTTTAGGGTTCCATCTGGCTTTGTCGGTCTGGTTGTGCTTCTCAACACATCATCAGCATATTCTTGTCATCTGCAGTTTCACCAGAACAATATGTTATCATATTAATGCTTTAGCTCCATACTTTGTGCTAAATTTGCAATAAATGTATTTTCACTTTCAATCTCCAAAAACCCTTAAAATTGGGTATGACTATACTCATTTTACAGATGACAAAATAGAGGCTGAGAAGCAGTAATTAGCTTGCAAAGGTCCAGGTCCTGGCAGGCCGATTGTTCAACACACTGTCCTGTTTCCACAGCATCCCCCAGCCCAGGAATCTTGCAGGCTTTATCTTGTACTTTTGCTACAAACCACTGTTGATAAGGAGAGGTTTCAGCCCATGGAAGCTAGTTTTAGAAGTATGCAAGCAATATACTGACTGGGCTTGAAATGGTTACAACACCCAATCCCAAATGGGCACATTGAATTGTTGATTCAAAAGCTAACAAAACCTATGTAGAGGAGGGCCTCCTAGCTGAACCTAAACAGGAAGTTCTATTCTTTCCAAGTGAATCCTGGGAGATTTTATAGCCCTCCTACCACCTTATGGTAGGAGAGTGAGAGAGCAAGCCAAGAGCAAGAGAAGGCAAAGAGAAGGGGCAGGGCACGCATGTCAGGGTATCTAGGAATCATAACCTATTTTGCAGCCTTTACATTAGAAAATGGCAAACCTCTACATTTCCAGCTTTGCCCAAAGCTGTGCAGTAATACAGAGGAACAAGGATAGCAAAATCTATAGATTCGATGACCAAAAGTAATTAGAAACATACCAAAGTCTCAGTAGTATGGATTTACTATTTAAAATGGTTACATATTCATGCAAATCATAATGTAACCACCACCAGTAATATTATTAAGGAACAGTTTTGATATAGGAAAATTCTAAGTAAAAGAAAGCAAGCTACAAATGGTATGATTTCAACTTTTAATCCACACACGCAAATACCTGCACATACACAGGATGTGTATGAAAGTACATACAGCAATGTGTTAAAAGAACTTTTTCCAGGGCAGGAATATTATGGGTTTTTTGTTTGATCATCTGGCTCTTCTTTGTTTTCTAGTGTTTCAACTGAACATTTAATTTCTTTTAATTACTAAATAAAATATACACCTAAAGCATAGGTAAATTATAATGATCAATGCTTTATATCTAAATTTTTTTATAATTATAAACAAATGCAGGATGTAGACCAATACAGGGCATAAACCAAAAATAGCAAATAATATTAGAAAAAGATTTAAAAAATCTGAACAGATCAAATAGAGGTATTTCTCTTAATGTAATCTAGTTTTCCCTTAAGAGTAGGTATTAATTAAATAACCAAGCCATTTTGTGTATTATATGTAGCTTCTTATACAGTACATATTTGCTAAAATCAGGTATTTCATAAACTATATATATAACTCACTCCTGTGTGTTCACTCGTTCTCAACTGTGAGAATGACCATAATATCCCAAGTGAAAGAGCCCTTAAGGTATTGTTAACTTGATCAGATGAAGCAAAGGGCAATTGTCATCAAGAGTCTAGCATTGCCAGTGGACACACCTGTTAAACAAGAGCCCTCATAAAAGGATGGGGCCTGAGTAATACCTGCTTTTCTACAGTAAGTTAAACTGTACTCTACAGTTATACTCAAACAGCTGAGACTTAAACAAACCACTGTTATTTATTTCTTAGCATGTGATGGGTATTGTGTTAGGTGCTAATGAGGGCACTGTAAGACAGCATAAGGCTGTTCCAAGGACTTTTTTGATATACATACAAGATACACCTTAAAATTGTGTGCATGGGGGGCGGCAGTGCTTGTAATGCATGGAATGATACATCCACTTTGATCTCTGCTATGGATTACTGCAAACTTATAAGCATGTGTAATACTTAATTTCAACTCTTCAGCTAACTCCCTAGTTAGCAATAACAAAATGTTGTCCAAGGTTGCAATAGCTCCAGTCTGTGCCAGCCTTCACCTACTGCCCAAAGTTCAGTCAAGAGCTGACTTCACCACTCCTCCCCACTTGGTGTCATTGGAGAAGTTGCCCCATGGACCCAGACTGAGTCATAAATAAATGGTCAGGGACCATTCTGAGCAGAAAACTTTATGTTCAGGGCGCCTGGGTGGCTCAGTGGGTTAAGCCGCTGCCTTCGGCTCAGGTCATGATCTCAGGGTCCTAGGATCAAGTCCTACATCGGGCTCTCTGCTCAGCAGGGACCCTGCTTCCTCCTCTCTCTCTGCCTGCCTCTCTGCCTACTTGTGATCTCTCTCTGTCAAATAGATAAATAAAATCTTAAAAAAAAAAAGAAAGAAAACTTTATGTTCAGCAGATATTATAAAACTAAAACAAAAGTGGTGGGGTCACCTAGGTGAGGGACTATAAGACCTGCCAGTTCCCTCTCCAGGAGAGTGTCTAGGTCTGCTTTCCTTTTGTGGGCACCTGTCTTTATACTATTGCTACATTCCTTTGAAGTCTAGGAAGCAGCTTGTTTCTTTATGTTCTGTGTATCATTCGGTCTCAACGGTAGTATTAGGCCTTCATGCTCCTTAACCTAGGTTATTATAATCTTTCAATGAATAGTATTTAAGAATGACTATTCCTGCCCCCATTGAAAATCATCTGATTTTTTCACCAAAACCCATGACAAAGAGGAGGAGGAGAATGTGTGCTGGGGGCAAAAGGGTTTAAGAGGGCTAAATACTCCCCTTCATAATAGAAACTCAATTTATAATTTCTAAAACTAAAGAATCAGGAACTAAAATTATAATTGTGTTACTTAGAAATATGGTGGCAATACCAAGAGAAATGTCTAAAAGAACAGAAAGTCATTGCCCTTGGAAGCAGGACTTAAAGTGAAGAATAAGAGGTCAAAGTAAAGGTCTGCTATTTTTCATTATAAGTCTTACAACATTATTAAGCTTCATAAACATACTAAATGCAGGGCTTACTTTGATAAAAAATTAATTTAAAAATTACTAGCTCATTTACCTATTCAAAGTCTAAATAGTCACAGTCACTTTCACCTTGCCTAAAATAATTTATTAAATAAAATCTTACTATAAATACAACTATCTGGTTTCATCTTGCGCTAAAACTAGTTCTGTCTCACAGTATGAAATCTTGAAACTGTCATGCATACTCTAATATTATCCTTGGTTAACCATGAATGTAATGCCAATTGCACACCCAATCAAACATCTAAAGTTACCAACTGTCTCCAGAGTTGGTGCCCTGGTTACAAAACATTAGCCAGCTGCAGGAAATATAGAGGGAAAAAAAGTTATGCTTTGGCTACTGAGTACAATCCATGCTCAGTGTTAACGATACTATGTCAGTCCATAAATTATAATGGCTAACACTAGAACATACCCCAAAACACACTCGTAAGCAAGCCAGCATGGCAAAATGAGGTCATGGAGAAGCTTAAAGCTATTTTAGGATATATCTTGTATACCAGTATAGCTCCGTTCACACCACCTGCTCTCATTTGGAGGACTGTATATTTAAGTCTCCCAACAGCAACTGGGCTCAAACACAGTGCTGACTCTACAGTCCAGTTCAGGATAAATGCTGTCCTGTTGTTAGGTGTTGACCTTTAGATAAGATATTTAAATCCCCCTGCCAACATTCCACACCTTCTGCTTAATTGGCACAGTATAAAAGATGTGGCTGAAAGAGCATTCAACAGTGGTTAGAGTTGCTTGCATATTATCATAGTAATAGAAGCATGTGATTTATTCCTTTGGAAAAAAAAAAAGAGTTGGATGATATAATCCAACATAATAAATCATTCTTGCTATGAGGATCATGATGGCATCAAGAAAGCAACTTGTACTCACATTAGGAATTTATTTTATCTTTCCACAGAACTATTCCATTCTTGCCTCTTAATGAAATCAACAACACTTATCTTAGTGTCTGGGATGAATATCTACCTTCATATATGACACTTGCCAGTGAACGCCAAAAAAGAGAAATTTATGTCCAAATTCTTTCAAAGCCACAATTCCCAAGTGTGTCAAGGTTGGTAAAACTTTGTTTTCAAAGTCATCAAAACAGACCTTAAAAATTGACTCAAAAGTCATTTTGACGCAAAGGGCAAGATTTCATTTCGTTTGGTGGCTGCATAGTATTCCATTGTGTATATATACCACATCTTCTTGATCCATTCATCTGTTGATGGACATCTAGGTCCTTTCCATAATTTGGCTATTGTGGACATTGCTGCTATAAACATTCGGGTGCACGTGCCCCTTTGGATCACTACGTTTGTATCTTTAGGGTAAATACCCAGTAGTGCAATTGCTGGGTCATAGGGCAGTTCTATTTTCAACATTCTGAGGAACCTCCATGCTGTTTTCCAGAGTGGCTGCACCAGCTTGCATTCCCACCAACAGTGTAGCTATATACCCTTTCTCCACATCCTCGCCAGCATCTGTCATTTCCTGACTTGATTTTAGCCATTCTGACTGGTGTGAGGTGATATCTCATTGTGGTTTTGATTTGTATTTCTCTGATGCCGAGTGATATGGAGCACTTTTTCATGTGTCTGTTGGCCATCTGGATGTCTTCTTTGCAGAAATGTCTGTTCATGTCCTCTGCCCATTTCTTGATTGGATTATTTGTTCTTTGGGTGTTGAGTTTGTTAAGTTCTTTATAGATTTTGGACACTAGTCCTTTAACTGATATGTCGTTTGCAAATATCTTCTCCCATTCTGTCAGTTGTCTTTTGATATTGTTAACTGTTTCCTTTGCTGTGCAAAAGCTTTTGATCTTGATGAAATCCCAATAGTTCATTTTTGCCCTTGCTTCTCTTGCCTTTGGTGATGTTCCTAGGAATATGTTGCTGCGGCTGAGGTCGAAGAGGTTGCTGCCTGTGTTCTCCTCAAGGATTTTGATGGATTCCTTTCCAACATTGAGGTCCTTCATCCATTTTGAGTCTATTTTCGTGTGTGGTGTAAGGAAATGGTCCAATTTCATTTTTCTGCATGTGGCTGTCCAAATTTCCCAGCACCATTTATTGAAGAGGCTGTCTTTTTTCCATTGGACATTCTTTCCTGCTTTGTCGAAGATTAGTTGACCATAGAGTTGAGGGTCTATTTCTGGGCTCTCTATTCTGTTCCATTGATCTATGTGTCTGTTTTTGTGCCAGTACCATGCTGTCTTGATGATGACAGCTTTGTAATAGAGCTTGAAGTCCAGAATTGTGATGCCACCAACGTTGGCTTTCTTTCTCAATATCCCTTTGGCTATTCGAGGTCTTTTCTGCTTCCATATAAATTTTAGAATTATTTGTTCCATTTCTTTGAAAAAGATGGATGGTACTTTGGTAGGAATTGCATTAAATGTGTAGACTGCTTTAGGTAGCATAGACATTTTCACAATATTTATTCTTCCAATCCAGGAGCATGGAACATTTTTCCATTTCTTTGTGTCTTCCTCAATTTCTTTCATGAGTACTTTATAGTTTTCTGAGTATAGATTCTGTGCCTCTTTGGTTAGGTTTATTCCTACGTATCTTATGGTTTTGGGTGCAATTGTAAATGGGATGGACTCCTTAATTTCTCTTTCTTCTGTCTTGCTGTTGGTGTAGAGAAATGCAACTGATTTCTGTGCATTGATTTTATATCCTGACACTTTACTGAATTCCTATATAAGTTCTAGCAGTTTTGGAGTGGAGTCTTTTGGGTTTTCCACATATAGTATCATATCATCTGCAAAGAGTGATAATTTGACTTCTTCTTTGCCAATTTGGATGCCTTTAATTTCCTTTTGTTGTCTGATTGCTGAGGCTAGGACATCTAGTACTATGTTGAATAGCAGTGGTGATAATGGACATCCCTGCCGTGTTCCTGACCTTAGCGGAAACGCTTTCAGTTTTTCTCCACTGAGAATGATATTTGCGGTGGGTTTTTCATAGATGGCTTTGATGATATTGAGGTATGTGCCCTCTATCCCTACACTTTGAAGAGTTTTGATCAGGAAGGGATGCTGTACTTTGTCAAATGCTTTTTCAGCATCTATTGAGAGTATCATATGGTTCTGGTTCTTTCTTTCGTTGATGTGTTGTATCACATTGACTGATTTGCGGATGTTGAACCAACCTTGCAGCCCTGGAATAAATCCCACTTGGTCGTGGTGAATAATCCTTTTAATGTACTGTTGAATCCTATTGGCTAGTATTTTTTTTAAGTATTTTCGCATCTGTGTTCATCAAGGATATTGGTCTATAGCTCTCTTTTTTGATGGGATCCTTGTCTGGTTTGGGGATCAAGGTGATGCTGGCCTCATAAAATGAGTTTGGAAGTTTTCCTTCCATTTCTATTTCTTGGAACAGTTTCAGGATAATAGGAATTAGTTCTTCTTTAAATGTTTGGTAGAATTACCCCGGGAAGCCGTCTGGCCCTGGGCTTTTGTTTGGTTGGAGATTTTTAATGACTGTTTCAATCTGCTTACTGGTTATGGGTCTGTTCAGGCTTTCTATTTCTTCCTGGTTCAGTTGTGGTAGTTTATATGTTTCTAGGAATGCATCCATTTCTTCCAGATTGTCAAATTTGTTGGCGTAGAGTTGCTCATAGTATGTTCTTATAATAGTTTGTATTTCTTTGGTGTTAGTTGTGATCTCTCCTCTTTCATTCATGATTTTATTTATTTGGGTCCTTTCTCTTTTCTTTTTGATAAGTCTGGCCAGGGGTTTATCAATTTTATTAATTCTTTCAAAGAACCAGCTCCTAGTTTCATTGATTTGCTCTATTGTCTTTTTGGTTTCTATTTCATTGATTTCTGCTCTGATCTTTATGATTTCTCTTCTCCTGCTGGGCTTAGGGTTTCTTCCTTGTTCTTTCTCCAGCTCCTTTAGGTGTAGGGTTCGGTTGTGTACCTGAGACCTTTCTTGTTTCTTGAGGTAGGCTTGTACCGCTATATATTTTCCTCTCAGGACTGCCTTTGTTGTGTCCCACAGATTTTGAACCATTGTATTTTCATTATCATTTGTTTCCATGATTTTTTTCAATTCTTAATTTCCCTGTTGACCCATTCATTCTTTAGAAGGATGCTGTTTAGTCTCCAGGTATTTGGGTTCTTTCCATACTTCCTCTTGTGGTTGAATTCTAGCTTCAGAGCATTGTGGTCTGAAACTATGCAGGGAATGATGCCAATCTTTTGATACCGGTTGAGTCCTGATTTAGGACCGAGGATGTGATGTATTCTGGAGAATGTTCCATGTGCACTAGAGAAGAATGTTTATTCTGTAGCTTTGGAATGAAATGTTCTGAATATATCTGTGATGTCCATCTGGCCCAGTGTGTCATTTAAGGCCTTTATTTCCTTGCTGATCTTTTGCTTGGATGATCTGTCCATTTCAGTGAGGGGAGTGTAAAAGTCCCCTACTATTATTGTATTATTGTGGATGTGTTTCTTTGATTTTGTTATTAATTGGTTTATATAGTTGGCTGCTCCCACGTTGGGGGCATAGATATTTAAAATTGTTAAATCTTCTTGTTGGACAGACCCTTTGAGTATGATATAGTGTCCTTCCTCATTTCTTATTATAGTGTTTGGCTTAAAATCTAATTGATCTGATATAAGGATTGCCACTCCTGCTTTCTTCTGATGTCCATTAGCATGGTAAATTCTTTTCCACCCCCTCACTTTAAATCTGGAGGTGTCTTCGGGCTTAAAATGAGTTTCTTGGAGGCAACATATAGATGGGTTTTGTTTTTTTTATCCATTCTGATACCTGTGGCTTTTGATTGGGGCATTTAGCCCATTAACATTCAGGGTAACTATTGAGAGATATGAATTTAGTGCCATTGTATTGCCTGTAACGTGACTGTTACTGTATATGGTCTCTGTTCCTTACTGATCTACCACTTGTAGGCTCTCTCTTTGCTTAGAGGACCCCTTTCAATATTTCCTGTAGAGCTGGTTTGGTGTTTGCAAATTCTTTCAGTTTTTGTTTGTCCTGGAAGCTTTTAATCTCTCCTTCTATTTTCAATGATAGCCTAGCTGGATATAGTATTCTTGGCTGCATGTTTTTCTCGTTTAGTGCTCTGAAAATATCATGCCAGCTCTTTCTGGCCTGCCAGGTCTCTGTGGATAAGTCAGCTGCCAATCTAATATTTTTACCATTGTATGTTACAGACTTCTTTTCCCGGGCTGCTTTCAGGATTTTCTCTTTGTCACTAAGACTTGTAAATTTTACTATAAGGTGACGGGGTGTCGGCCTATTATGGATTTTGAGGAGTGTTCTCTGAACCTCCTGAATTTTGATGCTCGTTCCGTTTGCCATATTGGGGAAATTCTCCCCAGTAATTCTCTCCAGTATACCTTCTGCTCCCCTCTCTCTTTCTTCTTCTTCTGGAATCCCAATTATTCTAATGTTGTTTCCTCTTATGGTGTCACTTATCTCTCGAATTCTCCCCTCGTGGTCCAGTGGTCCAGTAGCTGTTTGTTCCTCTTTTGCTCAGCTTCTTTATTCTCTGTCATTTGGTCTTCTATATCACTAATTCTTTCTTCTGCCTCATTTATCCTAGAAGTGAGAGCCTCCATTTCTGATTGCACCTCATTAATAGCTTTTTTTATTTCAACTTGGTTAGATTTTAGTTCTTTTATTTCTCCAGAAAGGGCTTTTATATCTCCCGAGAGGGTTTCTCTAATATCTCCCATGCCTTTTTCGAGCCCCGCTAGAACCTTGAGAATTGTCATCTGAACTCTAGATCTGACATATTGCCAATGTCTGTATTAATTAGGTCCCTAGCCTTCGGTACTGCCTCTTGTTCTTTTTTTTGTGGTGAATTTTTCCGCCTTGTCTTTTTGTCCAGATAATAGTATATGAAAGAGCAAGTAAAATACTAAAAGTGTGGCAACAACCCCAAGAAAATATGGTTTAACCAAATTAGAAGAGATCCCAAATCATGAGGGGGGAGAAAGGGGATAAAAAGAGGTTCAAAAAGAAAGAAAGAAAAAAAAAAAAAAAAAAAAGAATTTAAAAAAGGAAAACTAATAGAGAACAATATAAAAAGGAAAAAATATATATATTAGATAAACTAGTTAAAAAACGTTAAAAAAGAAAAAGGTAAAAGCTTAAAAAAATTTTTAGCAGAAGAAGAGGAAAAAAAATGAAAAAGAAAAAAATTAAATTAACTGCAAGACTAAAAAAAAATCACAGGGAGAAAGCCATGAGTTCCGTGCTTTGCTTTCTCCTCCTCTGGAATTCTGCTGCTCTCCTTGGTATTGAAACCGCACTTCTTTGTAGGTGAACTTAGTCTTGGCTGGATTTCTTGTTGATCTTCTGGGGAAGGGGCCTGTTGTAGTGATTCTCAAGTGTCTTTGCCCCAGGCGGAATTGCACCGCCCTTATTAGGGGCCCGGGTGAGTAATCCGCTTGGCTTTGCTTTCAGGAGCTTTTGTTCCCTGAGCACTTTCCATAGAGTTCTGGAGGACGGGAATACAAATGTCGGCCTCCTGGTCTCTGGCCCAGAGGAGCCGAGAGCCCGAGGCCCCACTCCTCAGTGCGCCCTCAGAGAACAGCGCCCAGTTACTCCCGTCTGCCTGACCTCCGGCCGCGCTCTGAGCTCACCAAGCCTGTGACCGGTTCAAGGTAACCCAGAGCTGCGAGCTTACTGTCGGCTCTGTCTCTGTAGCCGGCTTTCCCGTTCCAATACCCGCAAGCTCTGCGACACTCAGATACCCCCGATCCTTCTGTGACCCTGCGGGACCTGAAGCCATGCTGACCCCGCGTGGGCTTCGCCCTGGTTTAGCCTCTGGAGCGATGTCCCTCAGTGGAACAGACTTTTAAAAGTCCTGATTTTGTGCTCCGTTGCTCCGCCACTTGCCGGGAGCTGGCCCCTTCCCCCGGGGTCTATCTTCCCGTCACTTTGGATTCACTTCTCCGCCGGTCCTACCTTTCAGAAAGTGTTTGTTTTTCTGTTTCCAGAATTGCTGTTCTTCTTCTCTTCGATCTGCCAATGGATTTTCAGGTGTTTGCAATCTTTAGATAAGCTATCTAGCTGATCTCCAGCTAGCTGAAGTAGTCTCAGCCTGCTACTTCTCTGCCATCTTGACTCCTGAAGCACAACATGTACTTTTAAGCACAATAATATAATAATAATTATGACCATGGGGTCACAAAGTATTTTCACATTTGCATCTTTATTATAACTAACAACTCATTGATACTCTAGCTTACTTTATTTATAGAAAGAATACTATAATAATAATAATAACAACTACAACAGCACACACCATGAGCCAGCGTGTATGCTAAGATCCTTATATGCATTTATCTCCTGTTGATACCTACCTCAACCATATTAGGTAGATATTATTCTTATCCCTCTATTTATAGATAGATATACTCAAATGAGAGAGGTTCAGTAACTAGTTTGCCAAAGATCATTGCAGACATCCACTGTTTAGGTGAAATAAAAACCGTATCAATATAACTTCAAAACTCAGACCCTTAACAATTTCACTTTGAAGCTTCCTGAATCTAGGCATTTTTTTGTTGTTGTTGTTGAGAATCTACTGTGGTTCAACCCCCCGTTGCTTGTAATTATAAAGGATGTAGAATTTCTAACGGCTCTTGCCTGCAAGATATGAGTACCATGTGGAAATAATTTTTTAAATGGCACAAAACAGAGTATAATACAGTAAAGAACAATGCAGTGCAGATTACATAGCTTTAGGAGTTCAAAGGATGAGATCAAAATGGTCTGAAGTAGTCAGGGAAAATTTTAGGGATGCAAGTCTTGAACTCACTCTTTGAAGAATGGCTAGGATTTCTTTAGATAAGTAAAGAAAGGGTAGGGGGACATTATATGATGAAAGGAAAGCATTAAGGGAGTCAAAGTTTTGTATTGTGAGGATAATTTCCCTAAAAAACTGGTAGAAAATTTCCATGAAAAAACACAGAAGTAAATCTAGCTGTTCAGTTTTGCAATGTCATTTCTGATACAACATCAAAATCATGCTCTTAAAAAAGAAATCACAGTAAGTTGGGTTTCTTAAAATTTTAAACTCTGGCTCTGTGAAGGAAACTGTTAACAGAGTGAAAGACAAGCCACAGACTGGAAAAAAATATCTTCAAAACACATAAAGTGATAAAGGACTTGTCCAAAATATACAAAGAACTCCTAAAAGTCAACAATAGGAAAATAACAACACAATTTAAAAAACAGGAAAAGATCCGAACAGACACCTGACCATGAAGATCTACAGATGGCGAATAAGCATATAGAAAGAAGCTCAACACCATATTCATTTGTGAATTGCAAATTAAAGCCCATTAGAATGGTTAAAATCCAAAACACTGACAACACCGAACACTGGTGAGGATATCAAACAACAGGGACTCTCATTCACTGAGTGAGAATGCGAAATAGTTTGGCTGCCTTAGAAGACAATTTTGGCAATTTCCTACAAAGCTAAACACGGGCTTATCACAAGTTCCAGAAACCAAACTGCTAGGTGTTTACCCACATAATTCGAAAACTTATTTCCACACAATAACCTGCTCCTAATGTTTATAGCAGCTTCATTCATAATTGCCAAATCTTTCAAACAACCAGATGTCCCTTAATAGGTGAAGAGATAAACAAAATATGGTATATCCATACAATGGAATATTATTAAAGTGCTGAAATCAAATGAACTATCAAGTTATTATGGCGAGGACTGGGGGGAGGAGGAAACTTAAATGCATATTACTAAGTAAAAGAAGCCAGTCTGAAAAGACTATATTTTGAATGATTTCAACTATATGACATTCAAGAAAAGACAAAACTCTGGAGACAGTAAAATGATCTGTACTTGCCAAGGGGTTCAGAGGGAAGGGGAGGAGGAATGAATTAATGGAGTACAGGGCAATTTTAAGACAGAGAAACTATTCAGTATAATACTGTAATGGTGGATATATGACATTATACATGTGCCAAAACCTTAAAATGTATAAAGCCAAGAGTGAGCTCTAATGTAAATTAGAGGCTTCAGTTAATAATAATATATCAATATGGTTGTTCAATTTTATCAAAAGCATCACCCTAATGCAACATGTTGATAATAGTAGGAACTGTGGGGATGGGAAGAAATAATAAGGGGTATATGGCAACCCTCTCTGAGTAATTTTTCTGTAAGCCTAAAACTGCTCCATAAAATGAAATCTTCTTTAAACACAGATAGAAAAAATCTATGCTCAACTTTGCCAAATTTGTTTTTAAGCCACCACGTCCATTCCCAGAGAGCTCCCACAATATGCGATGAATTGGGAGATCTACATATATTCAACATTTACAACCTTAGTTCTTGCATGTGTTCCATCCTGCTTGTACATCCTCCAGATGCCAACCATACTGTTTCTCCATTTTTTTTTTACCTCATTTTGTCTTTTTAAACTTAACTTTTAGCCTTACTTCTCTTTTTTATAGTTCTATAGGATTGGGTATGCATTTATCTATATGTACACATATTAAATTCACAAGTATATGTATATGTAGTAAACAATATACTCAACATGAACCAACAAGACTAAAGTCCATGCAAACAATTTTAGTATATGTGCTACTGAAGCAAGCCCAAGTCCTTGCAAAGAAAACAATAACAGCAAAACTATGTACCTGACACCCTTACAAACACTCTACATAGCCTAACAAATTTAATCATAACCCCAACAACACCAAATCAATGAAAAATTTAAATTGGTAACCATTCAGTTTTCAAGATTAACAAAACAGTCATAAGTTGAAGGTCACACTTAAAGAATATGTTTTCTGCTTTCTGATTTCTGTTGACCCTTGATTATTAAACAGTAGCCCAGCATAGAATACTATGTATAGAATACTAACCTACACATCCATAGTGTCAAGCACATTGGATGTGACCAAGACTCAAAGCTTGATAGAAATTAGGCTGAATCAAAGACACTTGAAGTGACATTCAATGGACATTTTCAACAACATATACAGTATGCATTACAAAAACCAGATTTTTTTTTCTCATAGACTATCGTCAGATATATTTCTAATGATGGTGGTAAACAAACAAAAAAGGGGCTGGGGATATGTTCATCGTCAGATAACATTATGTTAATATATTCTCTATCTGCCTATGTATATATTATTCATACCATTCTATATACTATCATATATTACATATTACAGATATTAAATTATCATATTTGGTGCATGGACATGTAAAATTATTTCTCTTGCATATGAAATACGACCAACTAGAACTAAGAACATAGAAAATAATAAAAATCTAATTATTCAAACACCTGTAGTGTGTGTGTGTGTGTGTGTGTGTGTGTATCTCTCTCACCTTCTCTATCACAGCTCTCTGATCATGTGAAATAGAATATAATGAGATTACTTGACCAGCTTCAACTATGCCAGTGTGAGTTTGTGAACATTGGAAAACTTTTCAAAATGGGGTATCAGGGAAAAGAACTGATTCTCTCATGAACTGGCTTGAGGTGCTAGTCAGTTAGATTTAAAATACATATATATACACACACTAATATACACATAGGAAAAGGATTGGTAGCTTAATCTTATTCCCCAAATTACCCACAGCTTATCTTGGTAGAATTTTTTACATATCATTTATTCATAGGGAAAGGACCATTGTTTCAGGTATTGGCTAGTAATACAGCCTTTTTTCATCCTAGTTTTTGATTCCCCAAATGACACCTCAATTTCATCCTCTGGAACTCAGTTATTAAAAAGTACTCCATTGCTTTACAGTTTAGAGATAGAGAAAAAGGTGAATTATCCACTTCATGGTTGGAAAACATTTTCTGTGAAGGTCCAGAGACTAATATTTTAGGCTTTTTGTGCCTTACTTTGTGTTTCTGTAGCAATTACTCAACCCTGCCAGTGTGGCACAAAAGAGCATTCAACAATATATAAATGAATGGGCATAGTTGTGTTTCCATAAACTCTTATTTACAAAAACAGGTAGCAGGCTGAATTTGTCCCATAGGCCATAGTTTGCCCACACCTGATCTGATCTAATATTCATTTCCTAAAAGATGAAAGGATTCTATGGATCTCTGTGTTAGTAATTATTGTTGTTACCCCTTTCCATAAGATTCTGTATCTGTTCCCTGAGTAGTCCTCTCCCACAGTGACTTTGCTGAGCCATTTCACTTGTTTAGCCAATGATATAACAGCAAATATGATGCAAGCAAAAGATCCACAAAGGCTTGTGCACTGGGACTCACCTTTTCTGCTTGGTCTTCTGGAACTACAGAAAAGCCTCGGCAAACCTCTTAGAGAATAAGAGAGCATGCAGAGAGCAGCCTGAGCTGTCCCAGAAATGGCCCAAATATAAGATTGAGCCTAATCCAATATCTGGTGTTGAGAGCCAAGCCAACTCAGCTGGGCCCTGCCCTAGTTGCCAAGCCACAAAATCATAAAGAAGTGGTGGTTTTAAACCATTATTTTGGGCTGGACTGGTAGACAGTCATAGGTAAATGATAGAATACTCCAGAAGCATAAAAACCCCAAACAACCTTTCTCATACATTTGTTCTATCAGTATAACCAAAGCAAGAAGTGAATGAGATATACATTTAACTTGTGAATATGGAGCTTTCTAGCAGCCCTTTCAGAGAATTCTGAATTTCTCAATTGTCTTAACAGCCAAATTGGGACTATTCTGATATTTCTCTGAGTATTCAGAATTACTATAAAAATAGCTCAGATTCACCCCGTAATTCACAATAAACCTTTGCTTCCCTTGATTAAAGAGGCTCCACGATGAAATAGCCCATAGAAATAGCAAACTTTGAAAAGACACTACCTTGACTGAGGTTACCAAAAAGGACTTTCCCTTGGATTACAAATAGCAAATCCAAGTGGAATTTTATTTAAGAAGCTATTTTCATAAGCGATTAATGCATGAATCACTGGATTAACATATATCAAGTCCCAAGTTTATGAAAGTTCTGGATTCTAGCTTTTTTGATGTCATTCTCAAGACTGTGTTATGCTCTTAATAAGCTTAGCATTGCCAACATGTCTTTCTTAAGAGACCCAACTTCAAGACTATTGATCACATAATTTTATAAATTTTCTAAATAATAAGCTGGAAATATATACAGCCAAGAAAACCATGGAGTACATGGTTTTCACATACGAAGTTTCACTGGAAGAGATTAAGAGGGAGAATTAAAATGTTCTCAGCATTTAAATATAAGCAAGGCTCTTATATGGAAAACTGATTTCCTATAACAAACTGACAAGGGTCTACAGCAAGACTGAGAGGTTACCAGTTAGAATTAGTAAAATGTGACATTAATGGATTGTAGGTTTTCAAGTAGGGAAGGCTCTGAATTTATGTTGAATTTTCTGATAACATGTTTTCATAGATATGTTGGTAGGCTATAAACTACACTGCAACATAATTTGTGGAAAACATGTCATTTGTTCTCTAATCTGTAGAGTATGTGGGTCATGCATAATCCACAACATGTGATGGTTACTCTTTACTAATGAAAAAAATTAACTCTAAAGTATTCTGGGGGGAAGAGGGCCTCTAAAACCTTGGGAAAGATTCAACACTGAACGAGATAAAGAGAAGTTCAAAGATACATTTTGTAAAGTTTCAAAAATAATTTTGGGAAAAGTTAATAGGTAAAGAAAAGATAAGCTAAGGAATTATAGGTGATATGGGAGCCTCAGGAGGCTGCAAAACTGTGCCTAGAGACCAGAACTAGTGTTATTTCTGGAATGCAGAACATGGGACCTGTTATGGAGAAAGGAACTCTCTCCATTCAAGGTCCCAGAAAATGTCAAGGAGGACTGGTTCCAGATTCCCCAGGCCGCCTGCCACACTATCCTGGAATCTTCAACCACTGGCAATTCGATATTAGAGAGGTAGTTAGGTATAATGAAACAAAGAAAAAAAAAAAACATGACCTTTCAACCACTAAGACATACACTCCACCTCCTACTTTTGCTAATCGTGCTGGGTTAGACAAGAAAACCTATACAGATCACATCCTAAAGGTTTGCTGTGAGCATTAAATGGATTCCTTTATGTGAAGAATCCTAGCAGGATATTGGCATTTAGGAGACCCTCAACAAATGCTCATTTCTCTTTCTTCCTTTTCTTGTCCTGCCTCTGACATAAAAGCAGTCACACTCTATGTCTCTGGCTAAATCAATCTCCTTGTGCCGCCACTTTTTTCCTATAAAATGGATGAAATTATTTAGTCAATTTTTAAAATTATTTTCCATCTGTAAATCTAGGAATCTGAAAGGATATCACAGGTATTCATAATAACCCTCTGGTTTATATAAATACATATGAAAAATATAAACATACTCATTATTGTGATTCCAATATAATGTGTCAACTGCTCTTTAAGATTTTAGCAATTATTAATTGCACAGAAACTTGCAAGCCACTTTTGGGGTTGATGAGGTCCAGTGAACACATTCTCACAGAACTCCTATGTATTTATTGAGTATTTTATAGGCCTTCTTCCCCCGAACCTCTCCCCACAGTTGCTCTGCCAGTTAATTAATTCTCTCTGGGAAAGGAAGATTGTTATCAGTCTCTTGCCCATTTCAGCTGGGGGCAATTGAGCTGAGCACTTGCCCCAGGTTTCTGAAGGAAGTAATGTCAGAGCCAGGTTTAGCACACAGGGGTGCCCCTGTCCCCAAGCCTGTGCTCACTCCACACCCCTCGCCAAAGCCGGGATTGTTCCTGGTGCCAGATTACACTCAGCAGTGCTTTCATTTTTTATTATTTAAAGATTTCAGGGACATGAGGAATTATTAAATATGAGTTCTAAGAGATATAAAAGGAGATAGAAAAGACTGAGGGGACTTCAGCGAAAAATACATGCTGCCATTATTCAAGTTTCTATTCTTATCATAGAGAAATATGCATAGCTAAATTTAGGAGTGATAGTACTGCGAAACTGATGTACTACTATTAAATAACAAAAGTATATCAATTGGGGACCACTGCTACAGGATGACATGTACTTCCCACTACTTGTGAACACACATGCCCTCATGATGGGACAATTCACTTACCAGTTATTGAGCCTAGGATTTAATTCTTATGGGCTTTCTTAATTTCTTTATGGATTTCCGATTGTGTAAAAATAACCAGTTAGCATCTGTTAGATAGGGGATTGATTTTGGCCAATCTCACATCCATTTGTAGTCACATTTATAGACTAGAGACTTCCTCCAAGGTCTGTGCTCACACAGAAGAACAGAGAGCCTGAGGTACTGGAGATTCAGAAAATGTAAATCCTGCCCAGAAAGTCTTGTGGCATTTCTTTTCCTCATCATTTTTTTTTTTTTCTTTTTACTCTGGTGTTCGGAAGTTACTCATTCTGAAAAAGTTAGCCTACCTACTAAGTCATGAAGGACTTGGTTTGATCCTGAAGTTTGTGAAAGTAAGACACTGTAGCCAAAGTCAGGTTTCAGATTTTCTGGAAAAGTTTCTAAGCAATGGCAACTTGAAAAATTAAACCAAATGCTTTAAGCTTTGCCATTCAAGGTGTGATCCAAGAACTGGTAGCATCAATATTAACTGGCATCTTTCAAAAATACAGAAGTTTCATACCCCACCAAGAACATGCTGAGTCAGCACCTACATTTGAAAAAGAACCCTACGAATTTTATGCTTGTTGAAGAATGAGAACTGCTGTCTTAAAGAATCTCTGGGTCAAGAATATGCTGTTTTTCAGAAGGATAATCTCAAACACATTTGGGTAGGGGAGAGAAGTAGGCATGTGAGAGAATAACACATCACAGTCCTGGAAGGGAATAGATTTTGCTTTATTAAGAGTGATAATAACTCAACTATAAAATAAACTTACATTTTAGGATCCTGGGTCTCACATGTGCCATCTGAAAGGGCTTTAGGAAATAGCTATGGTTTTTCCCTTTCAAGTATTCCTTTCCCTTATAACCTTCTTTTGATAACAGCACTCCTCTTTCCTCTTTTCTTTCACTTATTTCATGTGGTATAAAAGGAAGTGCCGTCATCCCAAAATAAAGAGAGATCACAGTGACAACACTGTATGAGCTCCTGAATCCCGCCATATCTGTGTTTTATTTCTGTGTATGGCAAGAGAGTTCCCTTTTTTCTTAAGCTAGCTTAAATTGAGTTTCTGTAAATGACAAATGTCAATTCTGACAAATGAAAAAGTATAGTAGCCTGTCAATTTTATTTTCTGATGCCTCTCATTCACTGATACCTATGAGTCACCAGGCAACTGAGAAAAAGCTCCAACACAAATGTAAGATTAAAAAAAGAAAGAAAAGGGGTGCCTGGGTGGCTCAGTGGGTTAAAACCTCTGCTTTCGGCTCAGGTCATGATCCCAGGGTCCTGGGATTGAGCCCCACATCAGGCTCTCTGCCCAGTGGGGAGCCTGCTTCCCCCTCTCTCTCTGCCTGCCTCTCTGCTTATTTGTGATCTCTCTCTCTCTGTCAAATAAATAAATAAAATCTTAAAAAAAAAGAAAGAAAGAAAAAAGAGAGAGACACTTCTAAAATTTTTCAAATATTCAAAGTAATAAATGGAAATGTTATGTCTATAAAACAATAACCACCACATGCTATGTAAAACAAAAAAGCAGAAACATTTAAAGAACAAGAATAAGTAAAATATGCTAAAAAAAAAAAAGAAAGAAAGAAAGAAACCGGTTAACTTTATAAATGTTGGAAAACAAAGTTGAGAAAAATCCCTCACTAAAATAAAATGATAAAACAATACAGCAGGAAAAATTGAGAAAAATAACAGAAATTAGAGAATTAATTCAGGAATTTTACCTTCTCATTGAGAAGACTTCTAAGAAGAAAGAAAAGGGAAAAGAAAGGGCTGGTATCTACCAAATAATGTAAGAAAATTTCCAAGAACTGAAGGATATGCATTTCAAATTACACAGGTCCACTGAAAGCCAAGAACTATGAATGAAAAAGTATCAAAGTATAGTATAGTACTATAGTATATCCTTTCATGACAATGCTGGATATACTATAGAATATGGGAAAATTACCTACATGAAATCCAGGAAATAGGATTCCAACACAGGAAGGGGAAAAAAAAGTCCCAGAATTACACCTCTCCTTCTGAAAGGAGAAAGTGAAAGACTAGAGTAAATTGGAGACATGTTGAAGGAGGTTATTGTGGAGAAAGAGTTTACTCTACCTTTCATGGTCCTTCTAGCTGGACTAAGGATCAAATTGACAAGAGATGATTAACAGGAGAAAATAAAATTTAATAGCCTACTTATGGGGAATCCACATAGACATGGAAATTCCAAAGACAGTGATGCAACATGATGCTTATATGATCTAAGGAGAAAAAGGTGGTATGAGGATACAAGAAGAGAAAGACCATTACTAGGAAGGTGAAGAGATGTTTAGAAAACAAAGGTTGCCTTTTTACTTAAGTAAGTTTCTTAGGTAAAGAGGAATCTCTATTAATAGGTCTTGTCCTGGTACAAACAGGCATTTGGGGGAGGGGGCGGATTTTTCTGAAACTGCAGGGTTTGGATTGCTTTTAACTCAAAATAATATTGATGCCAAAGTGGCTCATCTTGGGGCTGCCTCCCTTTGGTCCCTACAAGGGTTACTGAAGAAAAAAAATAAAACAATAAATTAATTGGTGTTTTGGTATATAGAGGTATTTTAAGGATTAGAACAGAAAAATTGGACTATTTTTTGGTGGGGGGCAGCCATACATTCCTAGAGAGCTAAACAAATATTAGAGGAAATGTTTAACTACAGAAAAAAATACCCCAGAATAAAAGAAGTCACAGTATGTTACTTGAGTCTGCAATGCACAATATTTTCAAGGTAATAATATCATAAACACTAACAGCTGATTTAACCAAAAATTGTGGTAGAAGACTATATAAGAATAATAAGGACAGAAATTAGAAAAATAAAGAAAAGAAATAAAGGCTATTATATAAAAAAATTAATATGTAATACCCAATGTTCATAATTCAGGAAAGAGCAGTATGTACCTATTATTTAGAAATATCAAAAAAGAAGACAGAGTTATTGAGGGGGTAGAAAGGGATGAAAGAAAGAACTGCTGTTTCTCTTTATAAGTCTTTTAAAATATTTGCTTTTAAAAGCATGTGCTTATTACCCTGGTAAAAAATAAAATAAAATAAGATTTTGAATATATTTCAAAAGCTAGGTAGCCTGGGTGGCTCAGTTGGTTAAATATTTGCCTTCATCTCAGGTTATGATCCAAGTCCCAAGATGGAGTCCCATGTTGGGCTCCCTCCTCAGTGGGGAGTCTGCTCCTCCCCAACCCCCAATGATCATGCTCTTTAGCTCTCACTCACTCTCTGTCTCAAATAAATTAATTAATTAAATTAAAAAAAAAAAAAAAAACTAGGTAGCCTAGAAGGAGAATTAAACAAGCTCCTGGAAGGAGCCTCTTTTAGGAATTGTGGCCTCTCTGGACAGGCCCACAGCAGAATCCTAAAAAGTACATCCTTTCCACAAGGGAAGCCACCTACATGTTATACCAGGAATAGAAGCTAACCCCATGGTCCGAAAGCAGAAAGTCACCAGATTTTGAGGAAATTCAGAAGATGACCAATGAGGATTTCAGAAAGGATGAAAAAAGAAAGCAGGAATTCGACCAAACTCAAACTCTGAGGCTGACTTAGCTAAAATTCTTTACAGAAATTACGGAAGCCAGGGGCACCTGGGTGGCTCAGTGGGTTAAAGCCTCTGCCTTCAGCTCAGATCATGATCTCAGGGTCCTGGGATTGAGCCCCACATCAGGCTCTCTGCTCAGCAGGGAGCCTGCTCCTCCTCTCTCTCTCTGCCTACTCTCTCTGTGTCAAATAAATAAAATCTTAAAAAAAAAAAAAAAAGAAAGAAAGAAAGAAAGAAAGAAATTATGGAAGCCAAACTGCTAAGGCAGAGTATAAGTAATAAAAGAAAGAATCTGTTTAATGAGAGAAACAGAAGAAGCAATAAATTAAAAAAAAAAAATGAACAAGGGTAAAAGTTGAGAGTCCAAAGAAATTGGAAAAGAAAGAAAGAGAAAAAATAACACAGGAACCAAAAGACAATACTGCTGATTAAAAACTGCAAAGATCTACACTACATGTAACATTTCAGGTAAGTCAGTATCATGTCTGAAGAATTAAATCCCTAAGATGACATCTAGAGTGTGGCCCTGAGCAATGCAATTAACCATTTAGGTCTCAGTTTCTAATCTGTAAAATGAAAATGATATCTATTTCACGGTTTTGATGAGAACACAACATTGAGATGATTTTAATAGATAACAATACTGAGGAAATGATAAATCTCTATGGCAGAAATTCCAGTGTGAAAGAAAAAGTCCCCCAAAAAATCCTTAAAAAGGAAGAAAGTTAGTGAGGTGAGAATGGAGGGATAAGAAATAAACTCCAGGTTTTGCTATCTGTCTCCTTGGGGAAGAATATGCCAAGGCTATCATTTGTTTGAACATCCCAAGTTTGATCCATTATGATTTGATCCTGACATTTGTACTGATAAGAACAATACCATAATCTAGAAGTTAAAGAAAATTTCTCCTCAAGATTAACAAATATTCAGGGCACTTGGGTGGCTCAGTCTATTAAGTGTCTGACTCTTGATTTAAGCTCAGGTCATGATCTCAGGGTCATGAGATCAAGTTCTGTGTTGGTTCTGCACTAGGCCTGGAGCCTGATTAAGTCTTTCTTCCTCCCTGTCCCTCTGAGACCTTCCCTCCCTCTGCTCATGCTCTCTCTTAAAAAAAAAAAAAAATTAAATATTTCCAATGGCATAGTAATTTAAGCAAAGGTGAGTATTTACATGATGGGAAAACCTAGAAACAAAATAACAGAAACAGAATTTCAGAGGGGAGGTGCAAGATGGCAGAGAAGTAAGAGACCCTGTTTCAGCTGGTCCCCTGAATTGAGCTAAATATCTACCAGAACACTCTGAACACCCATGAAATCAGCCTGAGATGTAACATTATACACTTCTGGCTCTCTACAGGAGCAGAAGATCATCAGTGGAGAGGGGTACCTTGACAGGATCATAGTTGATATATATACATCCTCATAACCATCTCTCACCAAAATGACTAGGAGGATGAACACCAAACAGAGAAAAAATTCAGAGACTGCAACCTCTGCCACAGAACTATTGGATATGGATATAAACAATATGCACAAAATGGAATTCAGGGTAAAAACTGTCCAGGCAATGACTAGGTTGGAGAAGACCAATCATGGCAATAAAAATCTCTAAGGGTAGAAGGGAGAGCTGATCTGGAAGAAGTTAAAAATACTACCAAGGAGATCCAATCTAATCTAAATATTCTAATAGCTATGGTAACTGAGGCAAATGATCTAATTAGTGATGTAGAAGAAAAACTGATAGAAAAGCAGGGTCAGGAGGAAGCCTGGAACAAACAACTTAGAAGCCATGAAAACAGAATTAGTGAAATAAATGATGCCATGAAATGTTCCAGTGTCAGAATTATTGGGATCCCCAAGAGGGTGGAGAAAGAGAAGACTAGAAGATACAATTGAACAAATACTGGGGAAATTTTCCCTCATCTGGGGAATGGAACAAGTGTTCATGTCATAGAGGCAGAGATCAATGAGTCTAGAAAGATCTCCAGACACCTAATTGTGAGGTTTACGAATCAGAGATTCAGACAGAAGGTCTTAAGGACAGCTGGGGGAAGAGATTTCTTACATACAGAGGAAGGAAGATCAGAATAAAATCAGACCTGTCCACAGAAACCTGGCATCCAGAAAAGGCTAGTAAGACATATTCAGGGCACTAAATGAGAAGAACATGCACCCAAGAATACTTTATCCAGCAAGACTGACATTCAGAATGGATGGAGAGATAAAGAGCTTCCAAGACCTGCAAGGTCTAAAAGATTATGTGACCATCAAGCCAGCACTATGAGAAATATTAAAAATATTAAAGGGATTCTATAAAAGAAGAAAGAGCCAAAAGTGACATAGAACAGAAAGGTACAGAGATAATGTATGGAAATAAGGACTTCACAGGAAACATGATGTCAATAAAAACTTAACTTTCAATAACTACTCTCAATGTGACTGGCTTAAATGCTCCCATAAAAAGGCACAAGGTTGCAGATGGGATAAAAAGACAGGACCTGTCCATGCACTGTCTATAAGAGACACGTTTTGAACCTAAAGATACATCCAGATTGAAAGTGAAGGGATGGAGGGGCTCCTGTGTGGCTCAGTGGGTTAAGCCTCTGCCTTCAGTTCAGTTCATGATCTCAGCATCCTGGAATTGAGCCCTGCATCAGGCTCTCTGCTCAGCGGGGAGCCTGCTTTTCCCCTTTCTCTCTGCCTGCCTCTGCCTACTTGTGATCTCTCTCTCTCTCTCTCTGTCAAATAAGTAAATAAAAGAAAAGAGAGTGAAGGGATGGAGAACCATCTTTCATGCCAATGGGCCTCAAAAGAAAGCTGAGGTAGCAATTCTCATTTCAGATAAATTCGATTTTAAGCTAAAGACTGTAGTCAGAGATACAGAAGGACACCATATCATTCTTAACGGGTCTCTCCACCAAGTCAATCTAACAATTATAAATATCTATGCCCCTAACACGGGAGTAGCCAACTACATAAGCCAACCGTTAAACAAAATTAAGAGTCATATTGATATGAACACATTAATTGTAGGGGATCTTTTTTTCTTTTTAGTTGTAGGGTATCTTAACACACCACTCTCACCAAGAGACAGATCATCTAAGCAAAAAATCAACAAAGAAACATAACCTTTGAAAGGCACATTGGACCAGAGGACCTCATAGATATATACAGAACATTCTACCCTAAAACAAGGGAATACTCATTCTTCTTGAGTGCACATGGAAATTTCTCCAGGATAGACTACATACTGGGTCACAAATCAGGGCTCAACCGATACCAAAAGATTGAGATAATTCCCTGCATTCTCTTAGACCACAATGCTTTGAAACTGTAACTCATCCACTAGAAAAATTTGGAAGGAATTCAAATACTTGGACGCTAAAGACCCTGCTCATGAATGCCTGGATCAACCATGAAATCAAAGAAGAACTTAAACAACTCATGGAAACCAATGAGAACAAAGAAACAAAGAGGTCCAAAACCTATGGGATATGGGAAAGGCAGTCCTAAGAGGGAAAAACATAGCCATCCAAGCCTCACTCAAAAAAATTAAAAAATCTTGAACACACCAACTCTCTCTATACCTTAAAGAACTGTAAAATCAACAAATTAAGCCAACCCCATGCACAAGAAGGGAAATAATTAAGATTAGAGCATAGATCAATGAGTTAGAAACTAAAGAAACAGTAGAACACATCAACAAACTAGAAGCTGGTCCTTTGAAAGAAATTAATAAGATCGATAAACAAATGGCCAAACTAATCCAAACAAAAAGAGAGAGGACCCAAATTAATAAAATTATGAATGAAAGGGGAGAGATCATGACTAACACCAAGGAAATAGAAACAATGATCAGAAATTACCAACAGTTATATGCCAGTAAATTAAGCAACCTAGTAGAAATGGATTCGACCTAGAAACCTATAAACTTCCAAAACTGAAACAGAAATAAATTGACAACCTGAACAGACCAATATCTACTAATGAGATTGAAGCAGTGATCAAAAAACAGAGTCCACAACCTGACAGATTCCCTGGGGAATTCTATCAAACATTCAAAGAAGAAATAACACTTATACTCCCGAAGCTGTTTAAAAAAATAGAAACAGAGGGAAAATTTCCAGATTCTTTCTATGAAGCCAGCATTACCTTGATCCCCAAATCAGGCAAAGACCCCATCAAAAAGGAGAATTTCAGACCAATATCCCTGATGGAATATGGATGCCAAGATTCTCAACAAGATCCTAGCTAACAAGATCCAACAATACAATAAAAAGATCATCCACCATGACCAGGTGGGATTTATCCCTGGGATGCAAAGGTTATTCAACATTCGCAAATCAATCTATAGAACAAATCAATAAGAGAAAAGAAAAGAACCGCACGGCCCTCTCAATTGATGCAGAAAAAGCATTTGACAAAATACAGCATCCGTTCCTGATTAAAACTCTTCAAAGTACAGGGATAGAGGGAACATTTCTCAACTTCATAAAATCTACCTATGAAAAAGCCACAGTGAATATCATTCTCAATGGGGAAAAGCAGACAGCCTTTCCCCTGGAAAGGGAGAAAACTACAGTGAACCCTGCGATGTTGGATTATAACTAGAAGTACTGGTGTGAACTCACAACTTTCAACATATGTAGAGACGAGAAAAATAAATTAATATTTAAATGTGTGAATGTGTGTGTGTGTGTGTCTGCATATATATACATATTCCTTAACTCTTATTTATTGAGACAGCCAACAAACAGCAACATCCTAATAATAATGAACACATCTAGCAAACTGACGTTGGCTTCTAAATACCATTTTCCATTAAAGAAATCAAGGACTGAAGGATTATGCAGGGAAAAGTATACAATCAGCTTGAAACATCTTTTGTGTCAGAAAGTAAAAAATGACTGAGATAAATCAAAAGAACACAGCAGTCAGACTGAGGTAATCACTAAAAATGACAACTTGGGCACCAAAATAAATAGACAGTAGCAGACTGAACTGAATCAACTAGGAAACCAATAGTCTATATTGATATAAGTAGCACAGAAATTAATTAATTGATTGATGTGGAATGAGACACTTTGTTTTGGAATGGGGTATTTATCTTTAATAAGAGTGTTTTAATTTTGACTCAGGAGAATGTGAACATCTATTACTAATATAATTAAAATTAATTACCAAAATATAGCTCATGACCTGAAGGATCCTATAATCTCTTTGGGGAATGTCCTATACTGTGAGAGTTTGAGGATTTCTCTGCACGGCATATTTTTCTAGCTTCTCCACAAAGTAGCTGCAAGCTACAATAAAGAGGGAAGAATGTAAAGTGGCTCTTGTGTTTCTTGCTTGGATTCTCAGGTGCTACTGAAACTGGAACTGTATGGGGAAGGGAAGGTTAGAGATAAAGGAAGATAACAGGTTCATTATGTAAGATCTTATACTGAGGATGTTTAGCAAGCACTTGGTTTCATTGGCTTGACACTCAGAGGACAGTCTACTGCTGAATCAGCTAACCACATGACCACACAACTCATCTAAGGAAGCAAGAGAAAGAAAAAAGCATTTGACCTAGGGCAGAATACGGGGTTAATCAGACATAGGAAAAGCTTGATGCTGTTTGGAACAGGAGGGTTTATAAATAAGTACAATTATGACCAAACATGGCAAGCCAAAATAGTAAAATTTCAGAAGTTAGAAACTAACCAAATGTCAACAAAAAGCAGTTGAATATTCTACCACTTAAAAGAATGTTATCATAAAAACATTATTAAAGTTTATAATAACTTAAAAAGGTTTATGATAGTGTTTTCAGTTAAAATATATATTACTTAAGCAGTGTTAAAAGTAGACATAGTGGGGCACCTGGGTGGCTCAGTGGGTTAACGCTTCTGCCTTCGGCTCAGGTCATGATCCCAGGGTCCTGGGACGGAGCCCCACATCCAGCTCTCTGCTTGGCAGGAAGCCTGCTTCCCTTCCTCTCTCTCTGCCTGCTCTCTGCCTGCTTGTGATCTCTGTCAAATAAATTAATTAATTTTTTTAAAAAGACATAGTAAAATCTCTAAGATGCACCACACAGTTAACAGTAACTGTTCTGCTGAAGGTGGGAATCTACGAGGTTTATTTTAGCTTCACATATCTTTCAAATTCACATTTAATACTTTCTAATAGTGGTAACAGTTGCAAATGGGATTCTCCTCCACCGCTTACAATGATAAACATGGTGACACTTCCTAACACAGAACCAGGACACACAGTGGCATGAATGCATCAATGCCCGCAATGTAAGACAATTACCTGAGTGTTTCTAATCAAAGACTCGTAGTCCCGCCTGCTGGAGAGGGGCGCGTCCTGCTATCCTGGTTCAGGCAAGGCGTGACAAAGGGCTCTGCCTCTAGCCTGTCCATAATGCCTCGATTGACCTATACCTGAGGTTCCCACAAACCATTCCTACTGAACTCACCGCTAGGTCCCCGTGGTTGAAGCTCTTGTTGGCTTGTTTGAAAACTGGCGAACTGCGAACATCCTTCCAGTTCCGGGTTCTGCCGCGAATCAGAAATGATGACTGTTAATTGAGTGTCTGAACTCACATCTTGACGTCTCACTGTCCCGACCAGTGCAGGCACTTGCAAGGCACTAGGCTCTCCGGGGCCGGAAGTCCACGAGGTCACCACAGGCGCCCCAAACCCGTCAGTAACATCAACCCTTAACACGACTCTAAATGTTTCACTTCATTCCACGTCTCAGGGCCACCCCTGTCAGATATTATTATCTCTGCAAATAATAGATGAGATCTGAGCCAGGCTTCTTGTACAAGGGCAGGCAGCTGGTACAAGGTGAAGTCTTAACAGGGGTCCATATGGCCGCTCTATTCATTACTAGGATCACCTCAGCAAGTTCCATCCAGTGACCTCCGCAAAGGGCGCTCGCGTGGCCCAGGCGCGGCCCCACCCCCAAGCCTCAGCACATTCTCTGAGGCATTGAGAGGCCTCTAGAGCCAACAGCCAGGATGGAAAAGGCCGACTGTGGGAAGGGTCCTTCTGGGCAGAAGGGAAGGTCGTTCCGATACCCAGAAGTTCTCCGTCAAAATCTGACTTTGAGGCAAATCAAAACTCGACTTTCGGAAGTGATGGAGACAGGATCCAGAAGACTGAGGTGAAATGCTTAACAGTCAGACGGTACAGCACCGCCACCATGAAGAAGCCAAAAGCCACAGCCTCCTCAGCCCCGCACCTAGATGGGCTCACTCTGGACGTGGTCCGCCCCCGCGTATGCGTTGCCCTGAACGTTATCCCGCTCTTGGCACGGTTTGCCCTGGTTTGCCCTGGACATAGTGACCACCCCAAGTGTGGCTCAACCTCAAAGTGGCCCCGTCCTGAGGGCGCCTACCTGGACGTGTCCCGCCCCTGAGCGTGGCTCACCCTGGGGTAATACCGCCCCTGGGTGTGGCTTTCCCGAGACGAAGCCCGCCCCTGGATGCAGTCCCCTCCTGGATGTGACCCGCCCCAGAGTGTGGCTTCCCTTGTACGTAGCCACACCCCCGGGTGCGACTCGCCCTGTGCGTGGCTCCGCCCCCAGCGCAGGCTGGTCGGAACCTCTCCTTAGAAATCCCTTCAGTTACTGGCTCTTCTGTCTGGGAGTTTCTGAATTCTGCTGGCGTGCCAGACTGTATTGAGGTAAATATGTTCTCAGTTTTCGAGAAAAGTAGACGATAAAGCCAACTATTCAAACAGTGAAAAAAAGTGCTGTAAGTTGGGAAGCAAGGACAGATCCCCGCGGAAAACCTTTCAGTATAATAGGAAGCAAAGAGAAAAGAAGGGATAGGTGTTCACATCTTGATTTTGTTACTCTTTGAAGTTTTTTAATGATGAAAAGTTCTGGTGACTTCTTATTCCCCTGACGTGGTCCAGCACATCCGCTCAACAAATGAGGAGACAGGAGAAATTGTAGAAAAATGAAATCGTTTTGAACACTTAAGTAAGAGAATTGACTAAAGAACAATCATATGAGGTCGGCCAAGACAGGGAGCTTTGTTTCCTTCACTGGTGTGCCCCTAATGCTTCGAAGAATGCCTAGTGCACACTAAACACTGAAGGAACTAATGGGTTGTTTTCAGGGATCGTTGAAGCTGACTAATAACTATAGAACATTTATGGTGGCATCGACACAATTACTTGTATTGATTTTATCCTACATGAATCACCCCTTTATTAGAATACAGGTCTACAAAAGACACAACTACCTTTTACCCGGCTTGACAGATGAAAGGCGAATGAAAAGCTGTCAAAAGTAGAGTTCTTAGATGAGGAGGAGCAGGGAGCTGGGGGAATTGGAGGGGGAGACAAACCATGAGACACTGTGGACTCTGGGGAACTAACTGAGTGTTTTGGAGAGGAAGGCGGTGGGAGGTTGGGTGAGGCTGGTGGTGGGTATTATGGAGGGCACGTATTGAATGGAGCATTGAGTGTGGTGTGTAAACACAGAATGTTGTAACACTGAAAAGAAATTTAAAAAAAAAAATATATATATATATATTTTTAAAAAAGAGCTCTAGGTTTGGAATTAAGTGACAAACAGGTTTTCCTTGGAGAGGGAGGAAATGAGACAAAACATTCTCAGAATGTTTTCAGATGGACAGGGAGATGTATAAAGTGTCTTGTAGTTCCTTGACTAAGTTGAAGAATTGGCATAGTGAGGGCATAAGCTGAAAGGATGAACTCGGGTGGAATGTCAGACTGTCTGTTCAGATGGCAGAAGTGTTCCTGGTGATAAGTTCTAGGACATGGCCATAACTAAACTGAAATGGAAGTAAAGGGCTCAAAGATGAGAAGGGGTGAACAGTGAGAGACCAGATTATTGGATACTCTATCCACATGGATGTTGGGGATTCTTCTTATCCCTAAGTCTCCTCAGAATCAGCGTTTCCTGCAACTTCAAGCTTTAGTCATGGCGTAACTCTGGATAAGAAAGCAGAAATGGGGCAGAGAAAGAGGTCTGGAGTAGACATCTGTTTTATTTTTGATACCAAGCATTCATTCACCTTCTGGAAACAGTCCCTTTATTGACCTCTAGGGAACTAACCCTATTCTCAGTCTCAGTCTATGGGCAGGTGGAGTTGTCTTTCCCTAAAACTCCTATTTTAAGAATGCATCTATAACTCTGGCTTGGCCAAAACATGATTTTATTCTTTTGACAACAGTGATTGGTGAAAGATGGGCAAAACTGAGCCAAAAGTGGAGCCAATAAGGCACAGTGAGATTTTCTGCAGGGACTACTGAGAGAGACAACTGCTTTTAGCTACACTTAAAACTTGGAAGATACACTTAAAGCTTCAAAATTGTCTGACAGTAAATCCGTCCAGAATGCCAAGAAATGGATAGAAAGTGAATCTTGAAGGCATCAATTGAGCCCCATTATGAACCCTCATACCTTAGTCCAACCTTGTTCCCAGACCTTTTCAGGTGCCTAAGTCAACAGATTTTTTTTTTTTTTTTTTTTTTTTTTTTTAGTCAGTTAAGTTGTAATTCCTGTCATTTACATCCAAATACTTTTTCACAGTATAAGGGGGCTATCTATTCCTGGCTACCTCTTTCATGCTAGTCCACTAAATATATATTACATTCTCTGTCCTTCAGGTTGCCCTTCTATGAGAGGGGATTAAGAAATCTGCATTGAGATTGCAGCCCAAGATGGCTGAGGAGTAAGAGACCCTACTTTTGTCTGGTTGCAGGAAATCAGCTAGATAGCTATCAAATCATTCTAAACACCTGTGAAATCAAGGGGCGATTGATGAGAAGAACACCTGCAACTCTACAAACAGAAAAGTGACCATGTTCTTCCAGGTAGGAGGTGGAAAGGAGAAAATCCGAGGTGATATATGGGAAGATAATCCATGGGGGAGGAACCCGCCATCAGCGGGCTACAGGCTAGTGATAGAGTAGCAGAGCACAAAATCAGAACTTTCAGAAGTCAGCTCCAGTGAGGGACTTCCCTGGCTGAAAGACTCCGAGGTGCCGAAGCAGGCAGAATCATAGCTGGGGCAGTGTGTCTCAGGATTCCCAGGATCACAGAAAGAACAGGGGTGCCTGAGTGTGACAGAGTTCCCAGACATCAGAGCCTTCAAGACATAGGTACGTGGAAAATATCCGAAAATGCGAGTATGTGCTCTAAGATCTCTAGTACTACCTTTTCCAATAGTTGAGTGACCCATTCTCTCTGATGTTCAAGCTATGAGAATTAAATTTGAGATGATGGATGTGCTATATTAAATATATTAACAAGAATAGAAATTAAACCTTGCAACCTGTAGGGTTCCCTTCCTCTATAACATTGGCTAAGTCTACAGAAGCTGAAGGTTACTTCTACACAACTATGGTCTGGGAGCTAAGGCAAAAGAGAGAGACTGTGGTAGAGCTGGATGAGCCATATTACACCAGCTTCCTTCCCCATCCCCCAGTTTGAATACTGGTAAGTCAGGTGTTTCTCAGGGTTTATTTTACTTAACCATTTAGGATAAACCCAAACTACTTTACCTCCTTATATCACCTTTCCTTCCTTCCTTTGGATGCTGCAGTCTCTTTGATGGTTACTTACCAGGTGCCACTTCATTTAGCCATTAAACAGTTTTGACCTTAATGACTTGGATATGAATGAGGACAAAAATCCACATGGCACCTTTGGCCACTTTTGCTTCAGCAAACTGAGTAGGGTATCCAAGAAGAAACCCATGCATTAGGAAGTCTTCTGAGAAGATTCTAATCATCCCCACTTCTGGTGTTCACACTCTTGTGTAATTACACCTCCCCTTAAGCATAGGCTGGATTTAGTGATTTGCCTCTGAGTAATAGAATAAAGGAAAGGTGATAGGATGTCATTTCCATTACTAGTTTCCAAAAGATTGTAACTTCTCTCTTGTTTGCAAACTCTCTCCTTGCTTTGATGAAGTAAGCTGCCATGCTGGAGAAGCCCACTTGATAAGGAACCAGCCATCTCCAGCCAAGAGCCAGCAAGGTACTGAGGATCTCATTCCAACTGACTTTGAGGAACTGCATCCTGCCAGCAACTATGTGAATGAGTATGGGAGTTGGTCCTTCCCCAGTCAAACCTCCAGATGAGAATGTAGCCTCAGCTGACACCTTAAATGCAGCCTTGAAATAGAGAATCCAGGTAGGCCTCACCCAAATATCTGACCCACTGAAGCCATGAGGCAATAAGTTTGTATTTTTTAACCCACTAAATTTTGGAATATCCATTACACAGCAAGATAATTAATGTACCCTCTCAGTTAATGTAACCTTGGGGTGAAATGTTGTGTTGAAATGGTATCATTGGGCCTGAGTAACCTCCAGGAGGTGAGGCCTAGATGACATAGTATCCTACTGGACAAATAGTTTGGGAGCATATGAAAGACAGTTTTAATCAAGTTCTAGACTTTAAGGGTTTTCTCACTATTTGTAAAGGCCTGAAGGTTTTCAGAGTAAGCATGTTATACTTTTTATGAAAAAAAAAGTAAATATTTTATTTAAGGATTTTTATTTATTTTTTTTGACAGAGATCACAAGTAGGCAGAGAGGCAGGCAGAGAGAGAGAGGCAGAAGCAGGCTCCCTGCTGAGAAGAGAGCCTGATGTGGGGCTTGATCCCAGGACTCTGAGATCATGAACTGAGCCAAAGGCAGAGGCTTAAACTGCTGAGCCACCCAGGCACCCCCAAAAATGTAAATGTTTTAAATACAGGACATCAGAGCAGAACCAAATAAAGGACCCCAGGATAAAAGTGAGAAGGCCCCTGTCAGGCTTTGTACAAGGAGCTGGTGCACGTGTAGAAGCCAAAAGCATTAACTATGAAGAGTTGAACACACTGCTTCCTTTACCTAAGCACAAGCCCCAGCCCCAGTCCCAGTGCTGCACACAGAGAATACCACTCTCTATTAGAAGAAATATTTATTGAGGAGGATTAATATTCTTGGTTGTGCTGAGGGTTGTTATCATCAGAGGATATACTGTCATGAAAATTGTGAAGCTTCCTCAGTAAGGACTTAATGATTTCTTTAGAGCAATTTTCCTCCCTGGAAGTGCTGGAGAAGCATTTTCTGCCTGAGTAGAAGAGTCAAATTGCTTAACATAGTACTTTCGTCAGGGTCACCCCTGGTGACCCAAAGGACCTGGCATACTTGATGCACACAGGTGGGGCTTGGATGAGACACAAACTCCCCAGAGGGCAGAGAAGAAGGGGATTGACCCCAGCTTAATAGCTGATCCTTGAAGGCTTCAGCTTTCTGGGGATGTCTGATCCTGTCTCTGTTATAGCGGACACTTGTAAGATGGTTCTGGTTAGCACAGGCAGGTTCTTGGCTGCAGGACTTGATACTTGCCAGTTTCTTTTGTTGTGGGTCAGAAAAAGCCCAGTAGTTAGGGGGGAGGTCTCTTGTCAGACCTGTAGTTCCTCCTGCTGCTGGCTTAACTATGAGGCCTCAGATCAATACATACATCCCAGCTTCTCTTCTAGGACATTCCCAATGGTAGTGAGCTTGTGAGCTTCAGGAGGCCGATCACTCCCAAAAGTAGCCACACTTTCAATTGGGCCTTGGTGCTACAGTAAGATGGACATGAACTTGGCTTTTTGCAGGGGACATTCTTTATGCCCTGAGATTCTTTTTTTCTTGGAATTGATCCACTGAGAAAATTGCCTCATCTTTTTTCTGAAGTAACTTTCAAGGGGAAACTGTTCATTCTGTGACAGAGTTGGGGAAGCACTCTCTCATTTTCCGTCCTGTGCATGGTGGCTCTCCTCTCTGCCTACAGATGTCCCTACACCTGAGTTCCCACTTTTGCATTTTTTTGCTCTGGAATCCTGAGGTCTTACTTTCATTGCACTTTTACTTTGTGAGAAAATCGTAGGCTGGCCCTTACAGAAGGTCAGCTTTGAGTCCCAGGATTCCTCCTGCTGCCCACGCTAATTCTGCTGTCCTTCAGTTGGACATGCAGCACCTGGGATTCTTCCAGGTCCCTGATGCACACACTATGTGACTGAGTCAGTGAAGCCTTGGAAGTCAAGCTATCTGAAGGAAGAGGCATGTCAGTGGGACATCCTTGAGCCTGGTTATGCTCCTCACTCTCCATTTTAAACTTTAACTCACTCAGGATATGTCTTGTCAGGTCTGATAGTTTAGAATCTTGGGGAACCAAAACTTTTGGTAAGGGGTGTTCCATGGTCAGGGCAGTTTCTACCTTACTCATGTTGACATTTATCCATTTGGACCTTCCCAACTCACTACTTGTCAAGGTGTCCCAAGATTGGGATTGAAGGGTACACAGCTCCTTGATGCTGAATATATCCCTGGACAGGTTGGACATGGAAAAATGTTCTAAATTATTCTCCAGCATCACTTTGCCCTGTTCCATTTCTACTCTTTTACTGGAACTCACATTCTCATGCATTGACTCATGTCCAGCCCCAGCTTGCCTTGTGGGTACCTCTGGGCCACATGTGTTGTCTGGTGCAGTCTCACTGGGTCACACTTGAGCTCTGATGCTGTGTGTAAGGGACTGAAAAGTCTGGCTGCCCGACTCAGCTATCTGGATACACTCTTCAGTCTTATGGTCAGTGTCAGAGTGTGATGCCTTCAGGCCCCTCTTTCCTTCACTGCTCACAGATGACATAGTGGGGAGAGGATGATCCACAGTGGGGACTGACTTTGTTGTTCGCACGCTATTTCCCAAAAAAGGTTTAGAGCTTCCCTCAAGGGGTTTAAAAAAAGTCTGCTTTGGAATCCACCCCAGAAATATGCATGGCTGAGAAGGGAAAGTCAAATTGGGGGAGAGGCCATGTTTTGGCTTCTCTCAACATCTAGAATTTTATGGATTCAAGAACCCTGAGTGGTAGACCCCAATTCAGACTGTACCTTTCTTGTCTTGCCTACTTCTGACAAGTTCTCTACCCTGGGAAACCAGGAGAATGATGAAAAAGAAGCAGGAGATCCTATAAGAGGCAGAATAGAGTGTCCTTTAAAGATATCCTTGTGGATTGGACTTGGAGAGCTCCAAGAATTAGGATACATGGTCAAATGATCAATGATAATAATAACACTTACATTATTTGATCATTCAAGATGAATTTTTGTATATAATATCTATCCCATGTAAAATACTGAAAATCACCTTATGTGGAACATAGGTCAATGGTTACCTCAAAGAAGTTGAGTACCCATAATGTCACAGGTCTTTCAGAAGTTCTGACTCTATCATGTATAGCCAGAGAACAAGCCATCCAAAGTTCTGACTCTAAATGTCTCACATGGCCTCCTATTGCACAACACCCATTGCCCAGATCCATCAGTCATGACTGAGCCTGGTCATGGTCAGAGTAGGGAATCTGAGAAGGGTTTTGCACTCTGACAGTGTTTCCATGAGCCTCTCCTCTGAGGCCTCTGTTTTCTGAGAGGTAATATATCTAGCAGTTGGCGTCCTCAGAGATCATGGGCCTGAGCCCTCATAGAAAGGAAAGGAAGGGCCAGCTCAGGTGGAATACGCAGAACCTTACCTTTCAGAGTCCCACCTTTCCTCCTCTTGGCTCTTCCCTGATGTTAGAACAAAAAGAAAGGAATGAGGGGTGGGGACTCATATCTCACTCTTCTCTCAGAAATGGAGACATTCTTTATCCAAGAATACCAGGACTTTAATTTATAGAACTTTGTGTTGCTTGCTTTTCTCAACTTTTAAGGTGATAAAATATTTTTAATATTTACTTTGAAAAACAAAGGAGGATTTTATCTGGGAGGTCCTCACTTGATATTCTCAGTCAGAGTTCTTTGTTCAACCAAGACATAGAATCTGAAGCCTGAGAGTCACATCAGTGCTCCATTAGATAGACCCTGTATTCTAGGATATAGCTCAGACCCCAGTCTCTTCTCAGAGGCTCAGCACTCTTCTGATCAGCCCAACGTGAAGGCAGGCTTGATTGGGTGATGCTTGACATGGAATGTGACTCATGATCAAGACCTGGGAATTGTTTTCTTACACAGACCTCATACTCTCCAAATAGCCCAATCCAGAACTGCAGAATCCCTGTTATTGGGCTTTTACCCAAGACCTACCACCATACCCAAATAGACTATGAATTATAAGTAGAAACGCTAGCACTTCCTCAATCCTTCACCCTGTCAGATCGCTTTTCCTAGAGGAGCTAATGTCTATTCTTTCCTTAGACTTCCCATTTTAGGTGTTTCTCTGACCCTACCAAGCTCATTTAGAAATATGAGAAGAGGAATAAGAAAATAAAGAGTCATTCTCTGAAGGGCAACTTCTGGCTCCAGATCTAACATTTTAAAAGCCTGGGAGTCATCACTTCAGTCTGTGAAAGCAGCAAAATGCTGAACGGACTAAAAATTAATGACATTTCTTGGAACCACAGTGGCAAACCACTACGTCAAATCTTCTGAGTGTCAGTGCAGAAAAGCATACCTAAGATTCACTTACTTGAAACAGAAGGCACTGGAGGCTCAACAGTGCTCTCCTGGTACAAAACTTAAACAGACACTTTGACAAATTGCTGGAGGATGCATATGGGCTAGCTTGAGAGTGAGAAACTCCTGGGGTCACAATCTAATGGGGGCCTCCCATTTATTTATGGGTTATATTACCAGGAACCCCACCTGGTTCTCATAGTAAAGAGCTACCAAAAAAAAAAAAAAAAAAAAAAAAAAAAAAAAAAAAAAAAAAAAAAAAAAGCACTTGTTTCTGACAGGGGAGTCTAGTGTCAGACAGAAAGGAAAAGCCTACCAGAGCTTTATGCCCCATGGGAGAAGGTAAATTACCCCACTACAGCAGCCACCTCTAGCTTTCCTCTCTCATCTATAGAGTGGAAGAAAACAAATCAAAAATCTCTGAAATACTAGTGAACATCACAATCCAGGAACATAAGTCCATTAAAAGACAAATGATTAATCATCTACCCTCCCCTGACACCTTACTACAGTATTGACAGCTCTGGTGTAGGAACAGGATCATAGCTAAAAAAAGAGCTGCAATGTATAAGTTTTATTTAGGGAGATTTAGGGTAACCCAAAGACACTAGGGGAGACAAAAACAAGGACGGTAGAGGAAACTACAACTTCTGATATGTGTAGCTACAGTAAATATTAAAGACAGGCCAACACCTAACCAGATTAACATAAGACTTCACATTAAAGGTCTCTTTATTTCAGTTCCCATTACCCAATACATCATGCTTGGCTTTCAAAGAAAAATTACAGGGCATGCTAAAAGGCAGGGAAAAGCAAACTGATAAGACAAAAAAGCATCAGATGTACATTCAGATATGACACATTTCAGAATTCTCATTACACAGAAGCTAAAATAACCATGATTATTATGGTAAGGGCTCTACTTGAAAACATAGACAATATAAGAAATTAGATGATGCATGTAAACTGAGAGAGGGAAATTCTATGAAAGAATCAAAAGGAAATGTTGGAAAACAGAGCAGTATGACAAATGAAGACTGCCTTTGATTAACTCCTCTGTAGGTTGCATAAAGTCAAGGAAAGAATATGTGAGTCTTTAGAAATGCCAGTAAAAACTTTCCAAACTGAAATAAAAGAGGAAAAGAATTTTCTTAATGCTAAAATCTAGAATATCCAAGAACTGTATTTCAAACTGTATAACAGATATGTAATTAGAATACCAGAAGAAGAAAGAAAGAAAGAAAGAAAGAAAGAAAGAAAGAAAGAAAGAAAGAAAGAAAGAAAGAACAGAAAAAAATAACATAATAATGGCCAAGGAGTTTCCAAAATTAATAACAGGTTAGCAATACATTGTAGAAGTTCAGAGTATGCCAAGCAGGGAAATATTTAAAAAGTCTATACCTGGACATATCATATCCAAACTGTATGAAAACAAAAGATAAAACTTTGAAATAATCCAGAGGTAAATAAAAACCCTACCTCTAGAGGGAGAAAACATGAGAATTATGACCTATCATCATAAACTGTGAAAGTAAGAGATTGGAGTGAAATATTTAGTGTTGAAAGAAAGAGCCACCAATCCAAAATTTTGTATCTAATGTATTATCCTGCAAAAGTAAAAGAAATAAAAACTTAGACAAATAAAAAAAGGGAGTTCATCAGCAACAGATCTGCCCTTCATAAATGTTAAAAGAAGTTCTTTGGTGAGAAGGAAAATAACTCAGATCTACATAAAGGAAAGGAAGAGAAGGAATGAATGAGGATCAAATAAAACTTTCATTCATCTTATTCTCAATTTACCTAATAATAATAATGATAGTGTGTTGGGTGATTATAGTATATGGATAAGTGAAATGAATGGCATCAGTAGTACAAGGGACAGGAGGAATTGGACACTCCTGCACTATCTATGAAGTGGATATGAAAGTGGACTTAGAGTAGTTGTAAATATATAATACAAACTCTAGGGCAACCACTAAAATTTTTTAAACAGAGAATAATAGATTGACTAACAAAAGTGAGAAAATAGAATTATATATAATACTTTTTTTTAAAGATTTTATTTATTTATTAAATAAATAAATAATTTTTAAAGATTTTATTTATTTATTTATTTGACAGACAGTAGGCAGAGAGGCAGGCAGAGAGAGAGGGGAGGAAGCAGGCTCCCTGCGGAGCAGAGAACCCGATGCGGAGCTTGATCCCAGGACCCTGGGATCATGACCTGAGCCTAAGGCAGAGGCTTTAACCCACTGAGCCACCCAGGCGCCCTATATAATACTTTTTTAAAACCATAAAACGCAGAAAAAGAGGTGAAGAATAGGTATAATGAATAGCAAACAGTACGGACAAGGTAGAGATATTAATCCTACTATATTTAAAAATCACTTGGGGGCACCTGGGTGTTTCAGTAGGTTAAGTGGCTGCCTTCTGCACATGTCATGATTCAAAGGTCCTGGGATTGAGCCCTGCATGGGGCTCCCTGTTCAGTGGAGAGCTTGCTTCTCGCTCTCTGTCTGCTGCTCTGCCTACTTGTACTCCCTCTCTCTGTCAAATAAATAAATAAAATCTTAAAAAATAAATAAAATCACTAAACGGAAGTAGTCTAAATTCACCAATTAAAAGAGGAGACTGTCAGAGCACATTAAAAAAAAGACCTAATTATGTCTATAAAATACTCAAAATATAATGATACAGACAGAATAAAAACAAAAAGACAGAGAAAAATGTACCATGCTAACACTAACGAAAAGAAAATAGGAGTAATTCTATTATTTTGGACAAAACAAACTTCACAACATGGAAAATTATCAGAAGTAAAGAAGAGCATTACGTAACACCAAAGATGTCAATTCTCCAAGAAGACAGAACACTACTTAACAGGTACACATGTAAGAACATAGTGTCTAAATATGTGAGGCAAAAACTGGTATAATTGCAAGAAAAAATGGATGAATCCACTGTTATTGTTGGAGATTTCAACAGTCCTAATCAGAAATGGGCAGATTCGGCAGGCAGAAAACCAGTAAAGATATAGTCACCCCAAACAAACATCATCAATCAACTTGCTCTAATTGACATCTGTAGAATACCTCATCCAACCACAGAATACACATACTTCTCAAGCTCACATGGAACATTCGCTAATATGGATTATATTCAGGGCCATAAAACACACCTTAACAAATATAAAATAGAAATCACACAAAGTATGTTTTCAGACCATAGTAGACCTAAATTAGAAATCAACTACAGAAAGATAACTGGAAATCCCAACATGTTTAGATTAGATTAAATGACACACTACTAATACACAGGCCAAGAAAGGAGACTCAAAAGAAAAAATATATTTTAAACTAGATGAAAATTAAAATACAACTGAAGGGGCACTTAGGTGGCTCAATCGGTTAAGCATTTGGCTTTTGGTCTCGGCCCAGGTCTTGATCTCAGGGTCATGAATTCAAGCCCTGTCTTGGGCTCTACACTGAGCATAGAGACTCAAAAAATACAATACAATACTTAAAATTTGTAAGATTCAGCAAAAGCATCATTTGGAAGTTGTTATGAATTCATCTATTTGAAAAGAAAGATTTAGTATTTCTGAGAGACTTTACTTACCTGATTGACATCTCTGTACTGGTAAACACGGTTTCCTCTTTTGGTAGCACAGCACCAGAAGAAGGAGCCCCAACTGACCCAGCAAGGCAAGACTGAGCAAGTGTAATTGGAGTTCAGCCATGGTGCAGTAAGGCTTCTCAGATGAAGATGATTCACACCATTGCAAATGCACTGCTGCCTCAGGCAGCTGGGCATGGAGAATCCATGTGCTAGAATAGAGCTCCAGGCCCACAACACAGGGCATTAGAACAGACACCAAAGTTTCCTGAGTGCTGGGGAGGGGACAGCACAGGATAGAGAAACTCACATGCAACCCTTCCCCCACTATCCAGCCCAGCAGATGTGTCCATCCTTCCTGGTATGTTAGATGCCTCCAGCCTACCTTCCTGCTCCACCTGGTCACGTATCATATATTTATCTTAGTGAAATGTTCTCGGTCCCCTGTTGCCCTGATATTACCTGAGACCCTTCTCTCTACTTGGTGATCTCACTCTGGACCTCAATTCGTTTCTGAAGGATTGCTCTACCGCGGGAATTCATCCTCAAGATATTCTCTGCCTTCAGCTGAGCTCTCCCTCATACATCTTTCCCTGTATGAAGCCAGAAATAGACTCAGAAGCAGCCCCACCCCCATAGCTCTTCAAAAGTATCCAAAAGTAATGAATACCAAAAAGTATTCAAAAGTTCACTAAAAAGCACAGGAAAGCAGAATAGCCTGTACCAAGGAACAGAAAGCATGACAAAGAAGGAGACAAGGACATGACATACCCATGGAACTGAGGCAAACAACTTAAAAGCTTTTAGTAATTCTTTCATTTCCCCAAATCCCTCTTAGGCTATTCATGCCCTACAGGTTCTCTCCCACACCTATAGTGTCTCTCCCTGCTGCTCCCTCTTCCCTCTCTATCAAGTCCCCCTTCTCCCCCCAACATTTTTAAAGATTCCTTTATTTTACAGAGCAAGGGTAATGCATCACAGCAGACCAAGCTCACCTTGATTTAGGAAAGTGGGCTTCTCTAGCTTAATGTCTAATGAGCACAACTGTAACTACACCTAGCAATACCTTTTGGTTTTTTGAAGGACACCTATGTTTATTTCTTCCATGAAAACTGTTTTCCCACATAGCTTCTACCTTTTCACCAAAATACCTTATTGTCATCTCTACCAATGTTAAATAATAATGTCATTTTTGTTGATGGTTATATGTATTTCTTCTTCCCATGCTACCTAGTCATATAATAATTGGAACCCTTATGGCTTCATTATTTAGATTATAAACTGTTGAAATTAAGCCCTGTATCATTTCCTTACTTGACTTGCTTACATTCCCTCGCTGATGAATCAGTCTTGGCCCTAGACACCCAATCCTTTCCCTCCCATATGAGGAGGGTTTGCCAGTAAAGACAGCCTTCTTTTTCTCTCTTAACCTGTCCACAGCTTCACCAATGTCTCTCCCAAAAGAAAGTAGATTCTAACCCGCCCCATTTCACATACCCTAACTTGACTGCAGGACATATGTCTGTTAAGAAAAATCCCTCCACATATCTTTGAATTTCTGGAATTGTTTTTAAATAGGCCCCTAGGACTCACAATTATAAAAATGTCCTTTAAAGTCTGAGCAAGATAAGCTCCATCCAAAAAAATTTTCAGGTGAGAAGGGGTTATAAATATGGCCCATTGAATTGATTTTTCAAACCTGGCCTTGTTCTTAAAGAGGCTAAGAAACTGATCCCAATTAAAGTAAACTAAAGATACACAGCAACTGGATGTAGTATGTGATTCCAGTCTAAATCCTGTAAGGAGGTTTACACATACACACGCGCGCATGCACAGAAAAGACATTACTTGATAAATTGATAAAAATGGATTTGAGTGGGAATATAGTTAAAAGTTTTACATCAATGTGAAATTTACCAAAAAAGATAACTGTGCTATCAGAGAATATTCTTTTTCATAAGAAATAAACTATGAAATATTCCGGGAGAAAGTGTGTGATGCA
This sequence comes from Mustela putorius furo, assembly GCF_011764305.1. Taxonomy (NCBI): domain Eukaryota; kingdom Metazoa; phylum Chordata; class Mammalia; order Carnivora; family Mustelidae; genus Mustela; species Mustela putorius. The sequence goes on along the minus strand of NW_025422108.1, from coordinate 188,777 downwards.
TAAAATGTACTCTCAAATATTTAAGAATGTATGCATACTTTTCATATGCATATATATGTTTTCCTATATGTAGAGAAGGGGAAGGAGAAAAGGAGAGAGAGATTGTAAGCCAGTCAAAATCTTAATAGGTAAATCTGGATAAAGGGTATATGGCTTTACCATCTATGGCTTTACCATCTATGCAACTTTTCCACAACTTTATTTTCAAATACATTCTAAAAATGAATTTAACCCAACCTTTGAGATTTCTGTCTTTGATTTGAGAAGCTACAGCCTCCACCATACCCCAACACCAGTTGTGTGCAATGCCAACTGTAAAACAGTTGTCTCAAGTTCTGTCCAATACAAGAAACGTGTGATCTTATCTGCACATTTGAAACATGCTAACATTTCAACAAGGTTTTACAAAATTGGCAAAGACCACCCACACTAAAAAAAAAAAAAAAAAAAAAAAAAAAAGGCTTTTAAAAAATTAATTTATTAATTTTTGGAAAACAGTATTCATTATTTTTTCACCACACCCAGTGCTCAATGCAATCCGTGCCCTCTATAATACCCACCACCGGTACCCCAACCTCCCACCCCCCCACCACTTCAAACCCCTCAGATTGTTTTTCAGAGTCTGTAGTCTCTCATGATTCACCTCCTCTTCCAATTTCCCACAACTCCCTTCTCCTCTCTAACACCCCTTGTCCTCCATGATATTTGTTATGCTCCACAAATAAGTGAAACCATATGATAATTGACTCTCTCTGCTTGACTTATTTCACTCAGCATAATCTCTTCCAGTCCTGTCCATGTTGCTACAAAAGTTGGGTATTCGTCATTTCTGATGGAGGCATAATACTCCATAGTGTATATGGACCACATCTTCCTTATCCATTTGTCTGTTGAAGGGCATCTTGGTTCTTTTCGTAGTTTGGCGACCGTGGCTATTGCTGCTATAAACATTGGGGTACAGATGGCCTTTCTTTTCACGACATCTGTATCTTTGGGGTAAATAACCAAAAGTGCAATTGCAGTGTCATAGAGAAGTTCTATTTTTAATTTCTTGAGTAATCTCCACACTGTTCTCCAAAGAGGCTGCACCAACTTGCATTCCCACCAACAGTGGAAGAGGGTTCCCCTTTCTCCACATCCCCTCCAACACATGTTGTTTCCTATTTTGTTGATTTTGGCCATTCTAACTGGTGTAAGGTGATATCTCAATGTGGTTTTAATTTGAATCTCCCTGAGGGCTAGTGATGATGAACATTTTTTCATGGGTCTGATAGCCATTTGTATGTCTTGATTGGAGAAGTGTCTGTTCATATCTTCTGCCCATTTTTTGATATGTTTGCCTGTTTTGTGTGTGTTGAGTTTGAGAAGTTCATTATAGATCCTGGATATCAACCTTTTGTCTGTACTGTCATTTGCAAATATCTTCTCCCATCCCGTGAGTTGCCTCTTTGTTTTTTTGACTGTTTCCTTTGCTGTGAAGAAGCTTTTGATTTTGATGAAGTCCCAAAAGTTCATTTTCACTTTTGTTTCCTTTGCCTTTGGAGACATATCTTGAAAGAAGTTGCTGTGGCTGTTATCGAAGAGATTACTGCCTATATTCTGCTCTAGGATTCTGATGGATTCCTGTCTCACGTTGAGGTCTTTTATCCATTTTGAGTTTATCTTTGTGTACGGTGTAAGAGAATAGTCGAGTTTTATTCTTCTGCGTATAGCTGTCCAGTTTTCCCAGCACCATTTATTGAAGAGACTGTCTTTTTTCCACTGTATATTTTTTCCTGTTTTGTCGAAGATTAATTGACCATAGAATTGAGGGTCCATATCTGGGTTCTCTACTCTGCTCCACTGGTCTATGTGTCTCTTTTTATGCCAGTAGCATGCTGTCATGGTGATCACAGCTTTGTAATAAAGCTTGAAATCAGGTAACGTGATGCCCCCAGCTTTATTTTTGATTTTCAACATTTCCTTAATGATTTGGGGTCTCTTCTGATTCCATACAAATTTCTGGATTATTTGCTGCAGCTCTTTGAAGAATACCAGTGGAATTTTGATCGGAATGGCATTAAAAGTATAGATTGCTCTAGGCAGTATAGACATTTTAACAATGTTTATTCTTTCGATCCAAGAGCATGGAATGGTCTTCCATCTTTTTGTGTCTTGTTCAATTTCTTTCATGAGTGTTCTGTAGTTCCTCAAGTACAGATCCTTTACCTCTTTGGTTAGGTTTATTCCCAGGTATCTTATGGTTCTTGGTGCTATAGTAAATGGAATCGATTCTCTAATTTTCCTTTCTGTATTTTCATTGTTAGTGTATAAGACAGCCACTGATTTCTATACATTGACTTTGTATCCTGCCACGTTGCTGATTTGCTGTATGAGTTCTAGTAGTTTGGGGGTGGACTCTTTTGGGTTTTCAATATAAAGAATCATGTCATCTGCAGAGAGAGAGTTTGACTTCTTCATTATCAATTTGGATACCTTTTATTTCTCTTTGTTGTCTGATTGCTGTTGCTAGGACTTCTAATACTATGTTGAACAAGAGTGGTGAAAGTGGGCATCCTTGTCTTATTCCTGATCTCAACGGGAAGGCTGCAAGCTTTTTCCCATTGAGGATGATATTTGCTGTGTGTCTTTCATAGATAGATTTCATGAGGTTCAGGAATGTTCCCTCTATCCCTATACTTTGAAGCATTTTAATGGGGAACAGATGCTGGATTTTGTCAGATGCTTTTTCTGCATCAATTGAGAGGACCATGTGGTTCTTTTCTCTTCTTTTACTGATTTGTTCTATCACATTGATTGATTTGCTAATGTTGAACCATCCTTTTAACCCAGGGATGAATCCCACCTCGTCATGGTGGATAATCTTTTTTAATGTGATGTTGGATCCTGTTTGTTAGGATCTTGTTGAAAATCTTAGCATCCATATTCATCAGTGATATTGGTCTGAAATTCTCCTTTTTGGTGTGATCTTTGCCTGGTTTGGGGATCAGGGTAATGCTGGCTTCATGAAAAGTGTCTGGACGTTTTCCTTCTGCTTCAATTTTTTGAAACATCTTCAGGAGAATAGGTGTTATTTCTTCTTTGAAAGTTTGGTAGAATTCCCCAGGGAATCCTTCAGGTCCTGGGCTCTTGTTTTTTGGGAGGTTTTTGATCACTGCTTCAATCTCGTTACTAGATATTGGTCTATTCAGGTTGTCGATTTCTTCCTGGTTCAATTTTGGTAGTTTATAGTTTTCTAGGAATTCATCCATTTCATCTAGGTTGCTAAGCTTATTGGCATATAACTGTTGATAATAACTTCTGATGATTGTTTCTACTTCCTTGGTGTTAGTTGTGATCTCTCCCTTTTCATTCATAATTTTATGAATTGGGGCTTTCTCTCTTTTCTTTTGGATTACTGTGGCCAATTGTTTATTGATCTTATTGATTCTTTCAGAATACCAGCTTCTAGTTTCATTGATACGATCTACTGTATCTCTGGTTTCTACCTCATTGATCTCAGCTCTAATCTTGATGATTTCCCTTCTTATGTGTGGAGTTGGTTTGATTTGTTGTTGATTCTCCAGTTCTTTAAGGTGTAGAGACAGCTGGTGTATTCTGGATTTTTCAATTTTTTGAGGGAGGCTTGGATGGCTATGTATTTCCCCCTTAGGACTGACTTTGCTGTATCCCATAGGATTTGGACCGAAGTGTCTTCATTCTCATTGGTTTCCATGAATTGTTTTCAGTTCTTCTTTGATCTCCTCGTCGATCCAAGCATTCTTAAGCAAGGTGGCCTTTAGCTTCCAGGTGTTTGAGTTCCTTCTGAACTTTTACTTGTGATTGAGCTCCAGTTTCAAAGCATTGCGATCTGAGAATATGCAGGGACTAATCTCAGTCTTTTGGTATCGGTTGAGTCCTGATTTGTGACCCAGTATGTGGTCTATTCTGGAGAAGGTTCCATGTGCACTTGAGAAGAGTGAGTATTCTGTTGTTTTAGGGTGGAATGTTCTGTATATATCTATGAGGTCCATCTGGTCCAATGTGTCATTCAATGCTCTTGCTTCTTTATTGATTTTCTGCTTCGATGATATGTCTGTTTCTGAGAGAGGCATGTTAAGATCTCCTACAATTAGTGTATTCATATCAATATGACTCTTTATCTTGATTAACAGTTTCCTTAATTAATTGGATGCTCCTATATTGGGAGCATAGATATTTACAATTGTTAGATCATCTTGGTGGATAGTCACTTTAAGGATTATGTAGTGTCCTTCTATCTCTGACTACAGTCTTTAATTTAAAGTCTAATTTATCTGATATGAGAATCGCTATCCCTGCCTTCTTTTGAGGCCCGTTGGCATGAAATATGCGTCTCCATCCCTTCACTTTCAGTCTGGGTGTATCTTTAGGTTCATAATGGGTCTCTTGTAGACAACATATGGATGGGTCCTGTCATTTTATCCAATCTGCAACCCTGTTCCATTTTATGGGCGCATTTAGGCCATTCAAATTGAGAGTGATTATTGATAGATATGTTTTTATTGACATTGAGTTACCTTCGAAGACTTTATTTCTGTAGACTGTCTCTATATTTCTGTTCAATACTATTCTTAGGATTTTTCCTCTTTTATAGAACCCCCCTTAATATTTCCTGCAGTGTACACTTGGTGGTTGCATAGTCTTTTAAGCCTTGCCCGTCTTGGAAACTCTTTATCTCTCCATCTATTTTGAATGTCAGTCTTGCTGGATAAAGTATTCTTGGCTGCATGTTCTTCTCATTTAGTGCCCTGAATATATCTTGTCAGCCTTTTCTGGCTTGCCAGGTCTTTGTGGACAGGTCTGACGTTATTCTGATGGGCTTCCCTCTGTAAGTAAGGAGCCTCTTTTCCCTGGCAGTTTTCAAGAGATTATACCTACATTTATAATTCCTCAATTTGACTATCAGGTGTCGTGACTTTTTTTGGAATGTAGAATCTTGGGTGGAGACCGTTCAGCCTCTAGTACATGAACGCTGGTTCCGTTCGCGAGATTGGGAAAATTTTCATGAAGGACTTGTTCCACTATATCTTTTAGACTTCTTTCTTTCTCCTCCTCTTCAGGGATTCCAATAATCCTGACGTTGGAACACTTCATGGCATCATTTATTTCCCTGATTCTGTTTTCGTGGTTTCTAAGCTGTTTGTTCCAGTCTTCCTTCTGATCCTTTCTCCCTGTTTGTCCTCCAGATCACTAATTCTTTTGAAATTATATGCAATATAAAACAAAAAAAAAAAAGAACAAAAATTCAACATCAACATTGCTTACTAACATGGGACACCTAATTTCCTTTCTCTCCAGTGCCACCAGGTTGCTCTTCTTCTGGATTTTGCAGTGTGAATTGATTTGCCAGCTCTTTGTTTGCTCTGCTAGTCAGTTACCAGTCCTCCACCGGATTTCCATCTTCCAAAAATGTGTTGACATCCTTTGGCTTTTATGCTCCCCTTCTTGTCATCTTTAACCACTTTTAAATCTTTTCTTTTAACAGCTTTATTGAGATACAGTTCACATACCATAAAATTTACCCTTTTAACATGTATAATTCCTTGATTTTCAGTATATACTTTACCAGTCAATTTTAAAACGTTGTAATGACTTAAGAGAAACAAATCTGCAACCTTTGCTATTATTCTCCTCTCCTCTCCTCCCTCTAGCTCTAAGTTGAACTACTTTCTGCTTCTAGATTTCCCTATTCTGGATATTTCATATGAATAGAATCATATGTGGTCCTTAGTTACTGGCTTCTTTCATTTAACATGTTTTCAAGGTTCATCCTTGTTTTGACATGGATTGGTCTTTTTTATTCCAAAAAAATATTATATTATGGGGATATGTTACCCATTTCTCAGTTGAAAGATGTTTGAATTGTTTCCATCTTTTGACCTTTTAATAAGATAGCTGCAAATATTTGTTTAAAAGTTTTTGTATAGACATATGTTTTCATTTCTGGGGAGCATATACCAAGAAGTGGAACTGCTGGGTCCTATGTTAACCCTATGTCTAACATTTTGAGCAACTGCCACACTGTTTTCCAAAATAGCTGTACCATTTTTCATTCTCACCAACATTGTGTGGGAGTTCTAATTTCTCCACATTCCCACTAACATTTGTATTCTTTTTGATTTTAGCCATCCTTGTGGGTATGAAATTTTGGCAAATATTGATTTCGATCTGTATTTTTCTGATGGTTAATGATATTGAGCAGTTTTCATCTAATCTTTTACTTTTAATGCCATTTTGGAAAGAGGGGAGTGTTTGATCTTCTCCATTATAGGTGAAACACAGTAGTTTATTTGAAAAGTAACAGGACAAATTTTCCTTCTAAATATTTGAAAACCCGTAGTGTCAAGTCTTTAACAACATATACAGTGTTCTTCTATACTTTTTGCATATTACAGTTACTGAGAGATTAAGGGAAAGTGAAATTGTGCCCTGAATTTGCTCCATAGGATTACTTCTTGTGTGGAGTTCAGGAATTCATTCAAATGGCTCCTTAGGGTTGAGTATAAGGCAGAGCAGAACTGATTGCCAAAGCCTCTAAAGCCCAGTGCCTTTTCAACACCAATGCTGCATACACCTGTTGTGAATACGTGCATAGCACAGGTAATAAATACCAAAGAAATGTGAGAGCTTCAACGTGGACACATAGCGTATGTCTCAGAGATGGATGGCAAGGTGTTTTAAAAGGGGGTTTTGCACTTAAATCACAATGTATCAAACCCACCCAATGATAACAGAGCAAGTTCGGTAATGGATATGTGGGAAGTTATATTGTTCTATGTGCTCTTAGACATGTTTAAACATTTCTGTAGTAAAAATCATAAAAAAAAAAAAGATGTTGGGTGCCTCATAAGGACAGAGAGGAGTCAGAAGGAGACCGGACAAGGGTAGATCAGTCCATTAGGACTAGAACTTAGCTCTCTCTCAATAAAGACATTTCAGAAAATATATTTCCTTTAAGATTGGGAAGGAAACCTCTTTCCATATAACAAGAAGGAAGAGGAAAATGAAGAATGGGGAGATTTTTTTGGAAGGGTTTTGTTTTGTTTTGTTTTGTGAGGATCTCCATCACTGCTTTCTTGCTCCTCTGTAAGCTGTGGTCCAGCACATATGCTGGGCAAGCAAAGATGGCCTAAGTTTGAGGGAAGTAAAGAAAATGTGAACTAGATCTGAGGGCCACCTGGGTGACTCAGTCAGTTAAGAATCTGCCTTCAGTTCGGGTGATGATGCTGGTGTCCTGGGATTGAATCCTGCTCCTTGCTTGGCAGAAAGCCTGCTTCTTCCTCTACCTCTGCCAGTCGCCCTGATTGTGCTCCTGCTCTCTTTCAGATGAAATTAAAAATAAAATAAAATTATATATGAGAACACTGAAGAGAGAATGTACTATGGAAAGAGTGATCTAACCCCATTTATTTTGTTCTAGTAAGTCAGTCTTGGATAAGTATTTGTGGAATGAATGAATGATTTCCAGGTAGTGCTGGGGCTGGATTTTATGTGGCATCAGTTTTGACATGGGAGATTTAATCCAACAGTAATCAGTTACATACAGAAAGGCATTTCTAAAAGAGACAGAGATACAAGATTTTGCCAGACAGGAAGGACTGAAGGGGATTAGATAGGGTCATCCACTTGTACTAGAGCCTGTTTTGTTTATTTTTAATCAACGGATGGCTGATACAATATCACATTAGTGTCAGGCATGCTGTGTTGTGCTCACCACAACTGCAGCTACCACACATAACCAGATAACGTTGCTACAGTACTATGGACTCTATTTCCTATGCTGGACTGGTGTTTTTTACATGCTGATTACCCGACAAGCCATCAGTGAGGAAAGGAAGAACAAGGCCTTGCTGGATAGGCAAGAAGTGGAAAGTGGATGATGTGGAGTAGAAAAATTAATGGGGAATATAAGCTGGAAGGACAGGGGCATGAGGCAGAGGGACAAAATGTCAGACTATAGTATTCCTGATGGCAGAAGTATTCCTGGTAATAAGTTCTGCAGGGTGGGGGGAAGTACACTGGATTGGCCATAATGGACTCTAAACTGAAATTATGTAGGAACGGGCAGGCTGAGTTACTGGCTGATCTGTCCACGTAGATGTTAGAGCCTCCTTTACCCTCCCCCCTCACCTCTTCAGGTTCCCTGCCCAGGGCCCCATTCCACCTATTGTCCCCCTCAGGGCCTCCACAGCGTCAAGTATGCATGCTTTCAGTGACCCCAACATTCAAATAGTGTAGGGTCAATGATAACCTGGACAAGAAGCTACAAATGTGGTAGTGAGAGAAGTCATGACATTTGTTTTTTTGTTTTGTTTTGTTTTAGCCCTGAGCAGTCCTGAGACTGTCCAGAAGACTACCTCAAGCGTTCTCTAGCACACTCACCGCATTCTGAGTCCTAGTCTGAGGTGGAGTTGCCTTCCCTCAAGAGCCCCATTGTAAGTGTGGGAATGTGTGCCATCTTGGAAAAAAAAAAAAAACATTCCATGGGGTTCCATGGTAAGCCCCCAAACATCTATATCCTCGTACACAGTCTAGAACTCACCTCTGGTTCATAAGTTGCACGGGATGAGCTACCATGGCTCCACTAAAGCCATGAATATTAAAGGTGGCAGACCTCCATCCTAGCCATAGTAAATGCTGTATCTTATATATTGTCATCGAATTTGGATGGAAGACAGGCACCAAGATCACATTCCCCCAAAGGGGATGCCATGCCTGACAGCCTGCAGGTATTGCTTGCATACTCAAGGAACAGAGCCATTCCTTTTTGGTTTAAGTCATCAGTATGCAGTGCCAGGTTCCAGTCTGCTTCAAAGTGGTGGTGCCTGGATCAGACTGAGGAAGGAGGGGAGTGGGACAGGGTCCTGAGAAGGGGATTATTAGACATAAACTTCTGTTTTACCAGCAAGGTTTCTCTTTCACCTTTTCATTTCTTCAAAGGTTCTTATCCTGGAAGGTGGTATCTGCCTTGTCAACATTCCTACCACTAACAGCTAAGTGATGCTTTTGTTCTGCAAGAAACACCTTCAGTCCAGCAGCCTGAAGAAACACCCAGGGAAGGGAAGCACTTCTGGTGGAAACCTCAGTGTCAACTTTGACATGACTCACAAGACAGATTCTTCAGCATCATCTAGGGTATTCTTTGATGCTATCCCAACCAGCCCAAGATCAACCCAAACAACACCCTGCACCCCAAAAAATGCTCTGATTCAGAGTACATCCACCTGTGGGATCCCCTGATCACTGACTTCTAAATAATGATTAAGCTACTGTAACACAATAACAGTGAAGAAACAGCAGTGGCTTAATCATTATTTTCTGAAAACTATACCTGTCTTTGATCTTCCTTGGATACAGAAGACTTGCTGTAAAGGGTGTAAAACACAATAAGGGGAGAGGTGTGAGCTACTATATATTTTCAGTAAGGATAAGCCATGGGACAGGAAAAGAGCCCAACTCTTCACACTGCATAAGAGAGGGAATGGGCTTTTGAGGGTCTTGGACAGCACATGATACATATGTCCTAGGAGGTCCAGGAAATTGGTCACCCTTTAGAAGCCGCAGGAAGAAATCGGTAACAGCGTAACTGATTTACCCAAACCCCAGGCTCCCAACACAGTAGACAGAAGAGAAATTACTTTATTAGAGAAATATTTATTCCTCAAAATGGATTATTTTAAGGTAGAAAGTGCCCCAAAACACAGTGGAGTTCTTCACTTATGGGCTCCTAAGTTCTTTATCAGAATCCAACCTCATTACATTATCTGAAGAGTGAACTGGGACACTCAAATATTATCTTCTGGACCATTCTCTGGGATGCATCCCTGATCCTTCTTCCAGTCATCATTTTCCTTCTCCAGATTTTTGTCCTTCTCCAAATCATTATTATCCTTCTCCAGGTCATCTTGGTAATTTGCCAGGTCACTGTACTCTAGCTGAGGCATTTCCAGATCCTACACATACAAACGTCTAGAGACACTCAATTTGACCTAACTCTTTAAAATTACAGTTCCCTGAGCGTCCATGATGGCCCTGAGACTCAGGTAGCTGTAGAAGAGTACTCGGACCAATCACCACTGCGAGAGACCCATAGATCCTGTAGGGAAGAACCCACCAGTGTTGGATGGGCCTCTTTTGAGGAACCTCTCTAGTTTGTTTGTTTTTTTCCCCGATTCTTGTCACTGAGAGGAGACTGTGCATGACGGATAGAGATAAAAGCACGACCTGGGAGGGGCAGATTACAACTTGGGCCTTAGTGGCACAGGATTTGGGAGAATGGTTATGAGCAGAAGGACAGTAATCCTCTTGGGATCTTTGAAAAACAGTGGGTAAACCCAAAACTTATTCCTGCCCCTAGTGCAACACGTTCCATTCCAAATGTTATATTTCAGTTGACATAACGCTCAGATTCATTCTGAGGTCTGTAAAAAAAACACTCAACATGACTTAAGGTCAGGTAAAGGACCAGATGGCAGGATTGGGAGTGCGGATGGAAGGTGGGCCTGGGGCTGGTGATGAGGGAGGGGTTGGGTTTGGTTTTGAGCCAGGAGATGAGGCGGGTTCTCAGGCAAGGATGGAGGAAGTGGAAGGGGAACTACTGGGCATTCCTGCTCTGTGGAGGCACTTGGGATTTGTTCTGAGGCATCGGCAGCAGGATAGAAGGACTCACTATGCGTAGTTTGGGAGACCCCAGAAGAGCTGGACGGGGGGTGTGCTTTAATGGCCCTCCTCCAAGGTTGCAGGATATGGGCGCTGCTGCTGCATAGGCAGCTCCTTTGATTGGTCTTTGCTGTTGCAGAAAGGAAGGGAGGATGCCAAACCATGCTCATCAGCAACTCTTTGCTTTGGAAAAGAACGCTTTATTTCCTTCCACCTGAGGAAGTCACACCTGTTTTGGACTTGTTTCTCTCCAAGTGCCAGGGCATCGGGGCTGAGAAGTGAGAGGGTAACAGGCTCTACAAGGTTGGCTGCAGGGTCTCCCCTGGAAGAAGCCTCGGAAGAATGGAGGGCCCTAAACTCATGATGGAAGTCACGTGGAGCCAGGGTTGAAGGGAAGAAGTCTTTGGCACGAGTTTGCCACCAAGGGAGGTCTAAAATTGACAAGCTGGAGGGGTCAATGCCTGTGATTGTTGGGACATAAGTACACAACCCACAGAAGCTCTCTGGGGGTGAGCTGTCTGGAACAGGCGTCCTTGAGATGGAAATCGGTTTAGATGGAGTCAGAGTCAAACTGCAGTCTGGCCGTGGTGAAGCAGACCGGGTTGGGGGTGCGTGATGACGAGCAAAGGCCTCAGTGGGATTCACCGTCTGGGACAGCTGCGTTAAGGGGCTGACTTCGTGGGAAAGGGTCGGGTCCCGAGAGAAGATGCTATTTAGAGACACTATTTATTTGGACAGACGGCAGAACCGAGTTACCCAAAACCCATGCTCCCAAGACAGTACACAGAACAGACAACACGTAATTAGAGAAATATTGACTCCTCACAAGGGATTATTTCGGGGTAGGATGTGCCCCCCAAATCCGTCTCACTGGAAATGCTGGAGACGTTTTCTGTGGAAAGAGTAGGGAACACATTTCTGCACAGAGTGCCTTTGGGAGTCGTGAGAGGGGCCCGAGGCCAAGGGGCAGCCTGATGCCCGCAGGTGTCCTTTGGGTGGGGCGCAGGCTCCCTGTGGGGCATGGGGCGGGGATACCTCTGACACGGTAGCTGGTCCTGAAATGCCACAGCTTTCTGGGGCTGTGTGTCCTTGATTCTGAGCTGTCTGTTACTTGCAGTAAGGCCGTGGCCAGCAAAGACGGCTTCTTGCTGGCAGGACCTGGTACTGGTCTCCTTATGGGCGGGACGCCTGTAGGTGACCGGATACCCCGGGACAGGCTGTGCCTGGGCCTGCACTTGTGCTTTCTGCTCAGTTTTCCCCAACTTGGTGGAGGACCGAATGGGCTGCTGAGGGTAGGTGCTGCCTATTGCATGCCAACGCCCCATTTCTCCTCGTGGAACTTCCCAACGGCGGTCATGATTTTCTGAGCTTCGGGCGTCCTGGAAAAGGCAGCTCTGCCTTTAAGTAGGCCTCTGCTTTCCCCCGATGCTAGGGGACTATGCCTCTCCTGGGAGTTTTCTCACCTTTTGCATTGTAACCCAGCATCAAAATTCTTCACTTTTTATTTTTATTTTTATTTATTTATTAATTTATTTTCCCTGAAAGGCTTTCAGGAGGCAGCAGACCCTTCTGTGAATGGCTTTCAGGAGGCAGATAAACCTTCTGGGGTAAGATCTGGGAAGGCTCTCGTCCCCAGTTACCCTCAATACCGCGCCTTGAGGAGGGAACCTCTTCTTCAACGCCTTTCCCTACTGAAGAGTAGGGAAACTGTCTGTTCTCGGTTGGCATGTTCCCAGTCCTGCATCCCCTCCACCACACTCTTGTACCTTGGAACCCAGAGGCCTCATGGTCATGGCAGCCGGTGGGGGTGTTCTTATTCTGGCACTTCCTTAAGACATGCTTAGGGAGCCAGGGCTCCTGCTGTTGTTCCATAGTAATTCCTGTGTCCTCTGGATGGACACGCAGCACCTGGGAAGCTCTCGTTTCCCCACTGGAGACACCCTGGGCATGAGTCAGTGAGACCCTCTTTAGTCAAATGATCTGCGGCTTGGGGCAGGCCAGGGCATTCGCATTGGGCCTGGTTAGGCTCCCTGTTCTCGAGCATAACCTTTAACTCGTGCAAGAGTAGTTCTTTGAGATTCAGTGGTTTAGGCTCTTGCGGAATTGGTATGTTTGCTGGGATGGTGGTTTTGACTTGATGCTTATTCCCCTTTCTAATTTGGGAGCTAACTGGCTTGCTGGCTGTCAAGACCCTAGGTTGAGATTGATGTGTATGCAATTCCTTGGTCGTGAGTATCTCCCTGGACTCTGTGGTTACAACAGGTTCTGGATTCTTCATCTTTGTGCCCTGTTGCCCTCCTCTTGTACCTACTGGAATTTTCACCCTTACCCTTTGGCTCAAGACTGAAGGCACCTTGCCTTGTAGGCAGCCTGGCGGCTGTCTGCTGCCTGCGGTGTCATGTGTGACAGCTAGGAGAGTCTGGCTGCCGTTCTCAGTTTTTGGAACATGTTCTACCGACTGATGGTTGATGTTAGAGGCTGATTCCCACGGGGATTTCTGTCCGTCCTAGCCCAGAGATAAAGTGGCAGGCAGAGGACGATCGGGGATGGGGGCTGGGTTTGTTGTTCCTGCATTTACTTCTTGGAGCCATTTCAAGCTTGCATCAACGTAGTTGAAGCTCCCAGGTTTACAATTTGCCCCAGAAGTCACGTTGTTTGGGCAGGAAAGGCTAGAATGGAATGTGGACTCTTGCGATTAGAAGAGCTGTATGATTTCGCTAGGAGGAAGGCCCCATGCCCCGTCTTATGGAATCTTTAAACATGGTCTTCCAGCTCCTCTTCTGCATTAGATTCAACAAAGGGAAACTCTGAAAGGTATTCAGGGTTAGTCTTCTACCTCTGATGTGGAAATCTTCTCTCTCTCTCTCTCTCTCTCTTTTTTTTTTTCAGTCTGGCGGACTTCTCAGAAACAGGTGCTGTCTGTCTCTTAGTGTACCCTGAATTCCGCACAGTCCCAGGCCACTGGCCTTTGTCGATTTCCTCAGACTTTTTGCTTAAATCTATCTTCGGGGCATTTTCAAGTTGTCTCTGTCTGCGCATACACCATGGAGTTCTTCACTGACGGGCTCCTAGGTGCTTTCTCAGAATCCTACCCCGTTTCATTATCTGAAGGGCCAACTGGGTCCTTCAACAGATAATCTTCTGGTCCATTCTCTGGGATGCAACCCTGATCCTTCTTCCGGTCATCATTTTCCTTCTCCCGATTTTGGTCCTTCTCCAAATCATTGTTATCCTTCTCTAGGTCATCCTTGTACTATGCCAGGTCACTGGACTCTAGCTGAAGCATTTCTGGGTCCTCCATGTACGCCCTTTTAGACACACGCAATTTGATCTCACTGTTAAAAATTAAAGTTCCCTGAGCTTCCACGATTATCCTGAGATCGGGACGCTTTGGAAGATTATTCAGATCGCTCAACACTGCGAGAGACTGGTAGAACCTTTAAGGCAGGTCCCTTGGGAAGGAGGGATGGGCCTCTTTTGAAGATGCTTCTCTAGTTGTTCTTTTGTTTTGTTTTGTTTTGTTTTCCTCGGATCTCGTCACTGAGAGGAGACTGTGCGTGAGGGATAGAGATAGCAGCTCGGGCCTTGGGGGGGGTGACAGTGATTATAGCGTGGTCCTTGCTGGCACAGAGCACAGTGTGTAAACCCCCACACATGGTCCTGCCCTGAGCAACCCTTTCAATTCGAGATGTTGCATTTCGGTTGACATGACTCTCAGATTCATTCTGAGGTCTGTGAAAACACACTGCACAGATCTTGATGTCAGGTAGAGGACCGGATGGCAGTCTTGGGAGTGGGGATGGAAGGTTGTTCTGGGGCTGGTGATGAGGGAGGGGTTGGGATGGGTTTGAGCCATGAGTTGAGGTGGGTTCTCGGCAAGGATGTAGGACGTGGATGGGAAACTACTGGGCATTCCTGCTCTGTGGAGGCACTTGGGATTTGTTCTGAGGCATCGGCAGCAGGATAGAAGGACTCACTATGTGTAGTTTGGGAGACCCCAGAAGAGCTGGACAGGGGTGTGCTTTAATGGCCCTCCTCCAGTGTTGCAGTATTTGGGTGCTGCTGCTGCATAGGCAGCTCCTTTGATTGGTCTTTGCTGTTGCAGAAAGGAAGGGAGGATGCCAAACCATGCTCATCAGCAACTCTTTGCTTTGGAAAAGAACGCTTTATTTCCTTCCACCTGAGGAAGTCACACCTGTTTTGGACTTGTTTCTCTCCAAGTGCCAGGGCATCGGGGCTGAGAAGTGAGAGGGTAACAGGCTCTACTAGGTTGGCTGCAGGGTCTCCCCTGGAAGAAGCCTCGGAAGAATGGAGGGCCCTAAACTCATGATGGAAATCACGTGGAGCCAGGGTTGAAGGGAAGAAGTCTTTGGTATGAGTTTGCCACCAAGGGAGGTCTAAAATTGACAAGCTGGATGGTTCAATGCCTGTGATTCTTTGGACTTAAGTAGATAACCCACCTTAGCTCTCTGGGGGTGAGCTGTCTGGAACAGGCGTCCTTGGGATGGAAATTATTTTAGATGGAGTCAACGTCAAATTGTAGTGTGGCTGTGGTGAAGCAGACCGGGTTCGTGTGTGGTGACGAGCATAGGCCGGAGTGTGATTCAGTGTCTGGGACATCTCTGTTGAGCTGACTTCTTGGGAAAGGGTAGAGTCCATAGAGATGATTGTTTTTAGAGACACACTCTCTGTTGAACACTACAGTCCACTGAATTGGCATGGTGGTTTGGGGTAGTAGTTGGAAAGACAGATTTCGGCTGGCAAATCGTCCATTGGATTTTGCAATCCAAGGGAGTAAAGTTCTCTGGTGGCAAAGAATCTCCTGGTTGTCAGGGTGTAAAGACATCAGCCATAGGGTGTTGGAGAGTATGTGGAGAAAGGGGAACCCTCTTAAAATATTGGTGGCAATACAAGTTAGTGCAGCCACTTTGGAAAATAGTGGTTATTCCTGAAGAAATAAAAAATAGAGCTTCCCTATGACCCTGCTATTGTGCTCCTGGGTATTTACCCCAACGATGCAGATGTAGTGAAAATAAGGGACATCTGTACCCCAATATTTATAGCAGCAATTGCCACGGTCACCAAAATGTGTAAAGAACCAAGATGCCCTTCAACAGATGAATGGATAAGGAAGATGTGGTCCATATACACTATGGAGTATTATGCTTCCAACAGAAAGGATGAATACCTAACTTTTGTAGTAAAATGGATGGGACTGGAAGAGATTAGGCTGTATGAAATAAGTCAAGCAGAGCGAGTCATTTACATATGGTTTCACTTATTTGTGGAGCATAACAAATAACATGGAGCACGTAGGGAGATGGAGGGGGAAGGGAGTTGAGGAAATTGGAATGGGAGGTGAACCATGAGAGAATATGGACTCTGAAAAACAATCTGAGTGTTCTGAAGGGGCGGATGTTGGGAGGTTGGGGGAGCCAGTGATGGGTATTAAGGAGGGCACGTATTGCATGGAGCACTGGGTTGGTGCAAAAGAATGAATTCTGTTATGCTGAAAAGAAATAATTTTTAAAAAGATTTAAAAAAAAAAAAAAGAAATCAGCCACAGGGATCACTGGGTCAGGTGAGAAGTTGGAGCCAGGTGGTGAAGAAGGCTCAGGCAGTGAAGCCGGTATTAGCTCTCCTGGAGGGACTGCTGAGAAGTCATAGGCGAAAGTGAACAACGAAGAAGTCACAGGAGCTGTGGAAGCCAAGGGAGTAGATTCTTCCAGGACCTACAGGAACAGCAGCAATTGATCTCAGCAGTTGTGCTATTACACACCTCACAGGAGGGGTCTAGTGATAACAGGTGATAATGCTGGCCGAGGGAGCTGCAGGAGACAGGACGTACAAAACTGCAGCCAGGCCCAGAACAAGGCGAGGAGGCCATGCAGGCCTGATAAAGGAGGGGCCACCTGAAGCCTCATTCCCCTTCACAATGCCCCACCTTTATGAATTGACAGTGTACTCAGCAGCCTTCACCCCCATATCTGTTGCTATGGCAACCCCCGACTACGGCTATGACAGACAGCAATAAATCCTGCAATTGCATAAAACATGCTCTAAGAGGCAACAGGGTAGAGGGGAAATCTGGTCACCTTGTTAAAATAGAGATCAGCTTCTGGGTCTCCTCCATGTCTATTTATTACCATCTGTCGTCTGAAGAAATAGTAGAATGAGTTATGTAATGAGAGTAGAAACATAGGTATTAATACAGGAGTCCCCTTATTGGACAGCCTCGGGACATTGGGACTCTGAAAGCCCCAATAATCAATAGATGAGGGCAACGGGCCAATGATGTGAAGCTGGTTAGTAATCCAGCTTCCTGTATAAAGTACTTTCATGTAAATTATCCATGTGATGATCAGACCACCTCTGTGAAGCAGAGAGGACAGGGAAGACTCCTAAGGATCCATGATGTCACAGAGCTTTCACAAAGTCAGGAGACCGATGTTCTGACTCTTGAAATCTCACATGGCCACCTATTGGGCAGCACTCATTGTCCAGATCCATCACTGCTTCATGCTCAATAATGGTCAGAGCAGGGATCTGAGAAGGGTTTTGCACTCTGGCTGCATTTCCATGAGCCTCTCCTCTGAGGGAATGTATCTAGCAGCTCGCATCCTCAGAGTTCATGGACCGGGCCCTCATGGAGAGGACAGCAAGGATCAGCCTTGGAGAGAGCTCAGGTGGAATAGGCAGAACCTTACCTTCCAGAGTCCTGCCTTTCCTCCTCCTCTTGACTCTGCCCTGACGCTAGAAGAAAAATGAACAGAATGAGAGGGGTTGGGACCCAGTCTTACTTTTCTCTCAGAAATGGAAATATCCTTTATGCAAGGATTCTAGGACTTTAGTAGAACTTTGTGTTCCTTGCTTTTTTTAGTTTTTTTTTTTTTGATGAAAATTTATTTATTTATTTTTTCAGTTTTAAAGATGATAAAATGTTGTCAATATTTACCCTTTAGAAAACCCAGAGGACGACTTTGTCTAGTAGGTCCACACTTGGTATTCCCAATCAGAAGTCCTTTGTTCATTGAGGACATAGAAAAGGAAACCCAACAGTCAGACCTGTGCTGCCTCAGGTAGGACCCTGTATCCTAGGTCATAGCTCCGACCTCCAATTCTCAGAGGCTTAGCAGTGTTCTCCTGATCAGCTCAGCATGAAGGAAGGCTTGATCGAGTGATGCTGGACATGGGAATGTGACTTGATATGGTCGAGTGCTGGGAAACTTTGTTCTCTTACACAGACCCCATCCTCTCAAAATAACCCAATCCAGGACTACAGAATCCCTGAGTTTGGGATTTTATCCAAGAACCACCACCATACCCAGATAGACTGTAGTTTCAATTAGAACCCCTAGTCCTTTCTTAACACTTACCCCTGCCAGGCCTCTTTTCCTAGAGGACTGAATGTCTATTCTCTTAAGACTTCCCATTTTAGGTGTTTCTCCCACTCTACCAACCTCCTTTTAAAACCTGGGATTAGGGATCCTGGATGGCTCATTTGGTGAAGTGTCTGCTTTGGGCTCAGGTCAGGATTCCAGGGTCTTGGAAGGTAGCCCCACATTGCACTCCCTGCTTAGCTCTCCCTGTGTCCCACCGCCCAACACTGCTCACTTGCTTTCTCTTAAATAAAATCTTAAAAATAGATTAATTTGCTATTAAAAATGGAAACCGTAATAATCTATGTAGAGTCCCCCCCAAAGGATTTTTTTTCCTTTTGGGTGGTTTTGGTTTTCCAGTTGGAAATGGAATCCCCACCAGGTAGCACAGGAACAGAAGGAGCAATCCCAACCCACGAAAGGAAGGTGAAGTTGGGATCAGTCTCCAAGCATGTTGAGCCAAAACTCAGACATGATTTAGTATCACTATTCAGAAATGAGAGAACCTTCCAGTGTTTGAACTCCATTGTCTGAATCACAATAGAGCCTATACTGTGCACACGCTGAATATATATCCTCCCCAGGCTTACATCACAGGGCACTATCACAAAGTTTCTGAGGGTGAAGGAGGGGACAATTGAACAAGGTGTAACCACAGCCACTAGCTCAGAAAACCCCTTCACCCCTGGGTACTTCAGGTCTGCCATCCTATTTTTGTACCCCTTTTCATCATTTATGAAACTTACGACATTTTCTATTGTTCCATGTATAATTCATATATTACCTGGGTCCCCCTTAGTGTTTGAGACCTTGGCTTGGGTCTTACCATGTCTGTGTCTTGGAAGTCTGCAAGATTACCTGGAATTTTTGCTTGTACCCTGACATTTACACTCAGGATCCCATAGGTCCTCAGATCCATCTTTCATATACAATGTGTTTGCCTGGGACACCTGGGTGGCTCAGTTGGTTAAGTAAACGCCCTCAGGTCAGGTCATGATCTGAGTGTTCTTGGATCAAGAACCACATCTGGCTCCTTGCTCCACAGAGAGCCTGCTTCCCCCACTCCCTCTGCCTGCATCTCCCTGATTGTGTGCTCTCCTGATTGTGTGCTCTCTGTCAAATAAATAAAACCTTTAAAAGAAAATGTGTTTGGCTTCCATGAACCCAGATAGAGACCTTAAATTTCTTTCACACTCACTTAGTTTCATACATGTTGCACAGCACATTTCAGTTTTTGTTTCATTCGGCCGTTAGTATTTCCGTCAGAGAGGCTGACTCAATTAAACTCAATAATGCGTTATTCAATAATCCAAAAACTAAAGTCAATATAAAGTGAATGTAAATAATTAAACATTAAATCTTCAAATGGTGGGACGCCTGGGTGGCTCAGTGGGTTGAGCTGCTGCCTTCGGCTCAGGTCATGATATCAGGGTCCTGGGATCGAGTCCCGCATCGGGCTCTCTGCTCAGCAGGGGGCCTGCTTCCCTTCCTGCCTCTCTGACTACTTGTGATTTCTCTCTGTCAAATAAATAAATTAAATCTTAAAAAAAAAATCTTCAAATGGTCTTGGGGGTAACTGTGTAGCACTCGTATTCCTAAAGTTAGTGAAGTTAAACTGCATAAAAGGTTTGGGGATAAGCTAACACACACACACACACACACACACACACACACCCACCCTTTGACAAAACAATCCAGTATATTTCATATTGAAGAATAAAGTATTTTCTCTATTTCAGTCTCATAAAATTTCGACCCCAGTTGTTCTTACTCTACCTAAAATACTGTGTTCTGTACATCAATATCCTACTAGGTATACAAGTTCCTTCTCAGTGAGTTGCAACTCTGTAACAAATGCCATAGACTGGGTGGTTTAAACGACACACATTTTTCATAGTTCGGGAGGACGGGAATTCCAAGATCAAGGCACAGAAGATTCAGTGTCTGTTGACACCTTCCTCCTGGTTCACACGCAGGTGCATCTTCTCCCTACAACCTGATGTGGCAGAAAAAGTGGGTGAGAGGTTTCTGGGGTCTCTATTCTAAGGACACTAAACTCATTTATGAGGGCCCCACCCTCATGACCTAATCAACTCCCAACGTCCCCATATCCTAATACCATCACATTAGGATTAGGGTTTCATCATATGAATTTGGGGAGGAGCACAAACATACAGTTCATAAACTCCCCAAAGGCCGGGATAGGTTACAGGCTGCTAAGTAAGCTACTGATCCCCTCCTGTGTTGGAAGGGTGGGACCCAGGAGTGTCACAGCCTTCCTGCAGAATGTAGTCTTGAATATCCTCACCTGATTGCCCTTGTGGGTCTTGTATATCCTTTCCTAAGAGCGCCTTGCCAGGAAAAAGGTTTGAGAAGCTCCACCCTAGATTATCATCCCCACGTATGTTTGAGAATCAACTACCTGTGACAGTTTTTCCAGCTTCCTTTTTGTCAGGTTTAAATAATCCCAGTATTTCCTTCCACTCTTCCTCCATCTTCTTTTCTAAACTCTTTTATCTTCGTGGCAGCTGTCCTCTGAACTGCTCCTAACTTCTCACGTCTTTCTTAAACTGGGATGCCCTTTATTTGACACCCCTGGCCTAGCATTATGAACTTGGTCATCTGTGAAAGGGTAGGACAGCCTTCACCCTGGCCCAGCAGAGTCTCTTTTTGGTTCTGCAGGAACAGGTCACCTACCTGGAAGATCAGACCTTCCCAGAGGCACCGCTTCTTCCTCATCCTGACATGCAGTCTCAGCCACATTTTCATTTAATAAATAGTTACTTTTGGAAGCCAAGAGACACAAACACCTGTTAAGTCCTGGTCTCCGTCCTTAAGGACCTCATGGTGCTGTTCTAGGGAAAAGCCCTGTGCAGGCTCAGAGTTACACAGGACCCAGGACAGGTATCCTGTTGCATTTGGGAATTGCCAGGTTATCTCTGGAACAGAGGAACAAAGTGACAGGCAATGTGGGTTACAAATGCTTGCACACACCATGCTTCCTAGAAAGGCAACTCTGCATGTCTAATCTCTGCGATTATCTGATATAAATTAATGACTCTTTGAGAGTATAGTCGAAGAATGGCTTTTCTCTTTTAAAAGGGCATGTGTTGGCTAGATATCCTCATGTACATTTATGTGCATTGAGTTAAAACTTTTCTCAGAGCCTGGTAGAAGTTCCTTCAAAATTTAAAGGAACAAGACCTGAAAGGTGTGTGTATACACATATATATATATATATATATATATATAATCTCACCAAAAATAACCTCCACTGAGGTTCAGTAGGGGAGGTTCACAGCACTTCTCCTCCTACACTAACAGCAAGTGTAAAAGATTTGCTACTTTTTCAAGAAGTTTACTGGGAGCAGCCTCACAATCACCCCATGGTGTAAGCAGCTCAGGTATTATTGTGCCTCTATTATAAAAGAACAAAACTGAAGCTCAGAGAGCGTAAGTGACTTTTCTAGATCATTCAGCTGTAACTCGTAGAGCACTGATGATGAAATCCCCAATGTTCTCAACACCTCTATTTAAATAAGTGATATCCTAAAAAGCCATCTTAGTCCTAAAATTAAAGCAGCCATGTGGCTGAGAGCATCCACTTTGTCTGTTCAATGCTGGCAAATTTGTGATAAATGAAAAATTCTTTTTATTGTTCTATCACCACTTTAGGTATGTTTTCCTTTTCACTCTTGGCACCAATGTTTTGATAGGTTTTCTCCATTGCCCTCTGAAAACCTACTTTCAAGAACCATATTATGTATGACTCTCAGTAAGGTGTAAGTGAGTAACAAAAGCTTAAAATGTCATCCTTCACAGGAATACATGTCACACAATTTACAGACATCTAACCCTTAAGCCTTATATTAAAGCATTCACACGAACATCTCAGGAAGCCATCCGGAGGTAGCAAAGATGGCTTTTGGTAGAGCGAGATGTTCTCACAACCCCAGGACATCTTCCCAGCTGACCTGGGAATTGACCTGCATAAGTCCTGGATTTATACTACATAAGTCTTGTCCTGGATTTTATACTACACTTGGTTATATCATCTCTAAGGAGGTATATTTTTAAAAAGCTCCAGTAAGATAATAGGCTTCTATTTGAAGAAACTCCATAGAGATAAGTGTAGATTCTCATATGTCCTCCATTTTCTAAGGACAGTCCTCCATGCTCTCTTATTCTCATCCTCCTCTCTATCCCTGGGATAAGCCGTATGGGGTCAGCCGTTTTTTCAGGATAATAAAAGACCTGCAGAACAGATTCTGGGGAAAAATCCTTTTAAACTATCGAAAAGAGTAGCTAGCTGTAAGATGTCTCTCATTCATTCACATACTGAACTCACTGAACTCTACTATGTAGTATTTGTAGTAGAAATAACAAGGTATTGCCTCAGCCCCTGAGCAGGTCATAGTTTACTGAGTGTTAGGGTCCGTGATCAAAGTATCGAGACTGATACAAAGTGAAGGTCAAGCAAAGCTTTATTTCACACCAAGCATCGAGAATCAAATTGACTGGTCAGGGCCATCTCTTGCAAAGAGGCGATGACGATGACCCCAACAAGGCCGCACCCAACATGGCCCCTCTGGATGAGGCTGTTCCTGACGGGGCCACTCCCCGGCCAAGGCCGCTCTGGATGAGACCATTCCCTGACAGGGCTGCTGCAGACGAGGCCTCTCCACAGATGATGATGCTCCTGAGTAGGCAATTCACTGAGGAGGCCTCACGTCGAGGAAACCGCTCCGAGAATGAAGCTGCTCCTGGAATGAAGCCGCTCCCCAAGGCCATCTGGGGAGGCCTCAGCTCGGGGCAGTGAGGCCGCTGGCTGTGGGGCCACAGCTTGGGGAGGCGGGGCTGCTGGCGGCAGGGCTGCAGGCAGTGGGGCCGCTCCCAGTGGTAGGGTTAGCATGGTTCCCTACAACTATCACTTCCGTGGCTATCCTGACGGCTATCCTAAGTGCTCTCCCAACTAATGACTCTTCTACTCCTTTCACGGCTCTGATGGCTCTCACGGCTCTGACCACTCTCCTACTCCTCCTATTCCTCAGCCTCGCAAATTAACCTTTATAGGGGTGGTTGATCCCGGCCCACACACAGGTGGCCAATGGGATTTAAACTCACTTCAGTAAATATATGCACGCCCCACTGATTGGATGTCTTCACCTGGCCTGACCTGCCCTTGTATCTAGGCTTTGCAAGTAAGTTCCTCTGGGAGGGGCATGGTCAATCTAAGTTTACTGCATGGGGTCAATCTAAGTTTACTGCAACAAAATGGCTCCCTCTGGTTAAGTAGGCCCTTACATTCCCCACCTTTGGAGATTAGTCAAATCCTTGACTTTTCAGCCAGTTCTATGTTATATTGAATATGTAAGTCTAACATTTTTATTGCTCTAGTGCTCTTTTGTACAAATGACACTAGTGCACAGTCGGCTGATGAGTTAGACATTTACCGCTTCGTAGAACCTTTTCCATTTTTTCCTAATTTCCTTCATCTAATTTTCTACCTATACTTTACATAAACAGATAACAATAGGAGCAACAATAAACTCACAGTTTTTTTAGTCTTAGCTTTAGTCCATGGTCAGCGGGTTCTGTTGACTGCAGCTTCAATCTGTGGGGGACGTCCTTACTCTTGGCTCCTTTGATGTGACCCGCATGAACCCAGGCCCTAATGCCTTCTACTTTTACTGCCATGGGGGTGGTCAGGATAACAGTAAATGGTCCCTTCCAGCGAGGCTCCAAGTTCCCCACTTGATAGCGACGTATCCAAACCAAGTCCCCGGGCTGGTAAGGATTTGGTTCCACCTCCGTCTCCGTACCAGTGTGGGCAGTCTGGATCCCTGCATGGGCTTTTTTTTTTTTTTTTAAGACAGACTGTAATGCCTGCAGTGACTGGAGTCATTTCTGCTAGGGCAACCTCCTGTAGCCGAGGACAGAGTGTGGGGGGGTGGGGGTCTCCCAAACATTATTTCAAATGGGGTCACCTTGTTTAAATAGGGTGTACATTGTGCCCTGAAGAGGGCAAAAGGAAGGAGATCCACCCATCCACCGCCAGTTTCCAGAATTAACTTTGTCAAGGTCTCTTTAAAAGTCCGGTTCATTCTCTCTACTTGTCCGGAACTCTGGGGCCGATAGGCACAATGTAGCTTCCAATTAGTGCCCATGGCCTTGGCCAATGCCTGTGAGACTGAACTCACAAATGCAGAGCCATTGTCTGACCTGATTGCAAGAGGCACTCCAAACCTAGGAATCATTTCTTCTAGTAGCCTTTTTACCTACCACTCCTGCTGTCTCATGTTTGGTGGGAAAAGCCTCTACTCAGCCTGAAAAGGTATCTACAAAAACTAACACATACTTGTGCCCATATTTTCCACGTTTCATTTCTGTAAAATCTATTTCCCAATAAATTCCTGGTTCCTTAACTCTCTTTTCCCTCTTCCCTTTCTTGTTCCTCCCACATTAACTGCCTGGCATTGAGCACATCTATCAACTATATCCTGAACCATATGCCCTAATGTAACCTGGAACTGCTTGCCTTTAAGTTCCTTGAGTTTGCATGACCCCCAAATGAGTGCCCTGATGTATCTGGTCTACTAACTTCTTACCTAGTCTTCGAGGAAGAATTAACTTTCCTCTTTTAGTCTTAGCCCAGTCCCCTTTGTAGTCTAATTTAGCCCATTTTTGTAAATACTTTAAATCTTCCTCTGAATAGTCCGATTTTTCTGGTAGGGCTAGAGCCGGGAGTGTAACCAGCTCTTGAAATGTTTCTCGGGCTGCTTGCTTTGCAGCTCGATCTGCTAATTGGTTTCCTTTTGAAATCAGATCAGTCCCCTTTTGGTGTCCGGAGCAATGCATAACAGCCACCTCTTTTGGGTCCCAAATAGCCTGGAGGAGAGCCAATATTTCTCCTCTGTTTTTAATTCCTTTTCCTTCTGCTGTTAATAGGCCCCCTTCTTTATAAATAGGCCCATGTATATGGAGAGTAGCAAAGGCATACCTGCTGTCCGTATAGATGTTGGCAGTTTTACCTTTGGCCATCTGCAATGCCTTAATGAGTGCAATCAGTTCCACTGTTTGTGCCAAAGTTCCATGTGGCAGGACTGCTGTCCAGATTTCCTGCTCATAAGAAACCACCGCAGCCCCCGCATACCTCTTTCCATTGACCATGTAGCTACTCCCACCTGTGAACAGAGTCATCTCGGCATCCAGGAGGGGAATGTCTCTGAGATCTGGCCTTATTCCTGTGACTTGGGTTAGGACCTCCCCACAGTCGTGTGGATGGTCAGCCAGCTCCTCTGGCAGCAGTGTGGCTGGATTTAGCATCGCTGGGGGCCAGAAGGTCACTCTTGGTTCATTGAGGAGAAGGGCCTGATACCCCATCACTCGGGTGCTTGTCATCCATTGGTCTGGTGGAGTCCAGAGAAGGCCCTCAATAGCTTGTGTGGTGGTTACGATAAGATTTTGACCCAAAGTCAATTTACTTGCATCCTTGACCAGGAGGGCTGTTGCAGCAATTATGCGGAGGCAAGGGGGGAACCCAGCTGCAACTGGATCTATTTTTTTGCTAAGATAGGCTACTGGCCTTCACCAAGGCCCCAGAGTCTGAGTTAAAACTCCTTTGGCCACCCCTGCTTTTTCATCCACATACAAGTGGAAGGGCTTGGTAACATCTGGGATGGCCAATGCTGGGGCACTCAGTAAGGCTGCTTGTAATTTCCAAAATGCTCTTTCTGCCTCAGCTGTCCACTCTATCATGGTGAGCCCTCCTTTTGCCAGTTTGTAGAGAGGTTGGGCAATCTCCGCAATCTCCGGTATCCACAGCCTACAGTAGCCCACCATCCCAAGAAACTCCCTCACTTGTCGGAACGTGATGATAAGGGGGGGTATCAGGTGATCACCTCTTTCCTGGACTCAGTGAACGCACTCCCTCATGGAGATCAAAGCCTATATAAGTGGCATGGCTCTGACAGAGCTGTGCTTTCTTTGCTGACACCCGATAACCTTTTTCCTGCAGAATCTGTAAGACAGCTCTCGTCCCCCACAAACATGACTCATAGTCCTCAGCGGCTACTAACAAGTCATCAACGTACTGTAACAGAGTGACTCCTGGGTTGGAGGTTCTGTACTCATGCAAATCCTCATGTAGGGCCTTGTCGAAGATAGTGGGTGAATTCTTGAACCCTTGGGGAAGTCTTGTCCGGGTCAGCTGGCCTTGGAATCCTTCTTGTGGGTGAGACCACTCAAAAGCAAAAAGGGGCTGAGATTCCCTTCCTAAAGATACACAGAAAAATGTATCCTTGATATCTAAGACAGTATACACAGTTCTTGGGGCCCAGGAGGGAGAGTAGGGTATAGGGGTTAGGCACCGTCGGGTGGATATCTTCAACTCATTTATTAACTTCCCGCAAGTCGTGGACGGGTCAGAACTCCCCAGTCTCGGCCTTTTTGATGGAAAGCAAAGGTGTGTTCCATGGAGATTTGCAAGGTACTAGGATCCCGTCTCCTCAGAGGCAGTTAATGTGTTTTCTGATCCCTTCCTTTGCTTCCCAGGGAAGGGGGTACTGCCAAACGTGAACAGCCATAGCTGTTGCACTTAATTGTACCGCCACTGGAGGTTGTTCCTTGGCCAAGCCAGGGGGCTTCCCTTCTGCCCATATCTCGGGAAACTCATCCTGTAGTATTTGGAGAAGGCTCCCCCCTTTGTCTCCTCTGCTTTTGAGACTGGCTCGTAAAGGAGGTATTCATCTACTGCTGCCATAAGCATCTGTATAGTGGGTTGTCTCAAGGTTACAGTCATGCCTCCTTCCGAGAACTGAATACCAGCTCTTAACTTGTGGAGGAGATCTCTTCCCATCAAGTTATATGGGGCATTAGGGAGGACCAAAAATCAACATTTAACTACTCCCAGGGCCAAATTTAAAGTCCTTTCTGTTGTCCATTTATGTCTCTCTGTGTCATTTGCTCCTTGTACCCAAACTTCCTCTCCAGATAGTTTTCCCATTTTAAGAATGATGAAAATTGGGCTCCCGTGTCCACCAAAAAATCAACTGATTTCCCCTCCACTTCAATTTTTACCCAATGTTCAGGGAGGGGCTCCAAACTATGGCCCCTTCAGTCTCTGGTGGCAAGTCTCTGCTGTCTTCCTTTTGGGGCACTCCCTGGCCCAATGTCCTTTTTTCTTACAGCAAGCACACTGATCTGAATCTAAGTCTTCCCACCTGCCTTCTCTGTGCTTAGGCTTTTCCTTCCATTTACTATCCCCTACCCATCTCCTCCCAGCCTCATGTAATGCCAAAACCTTAACCAGTTTTTTTTTGTCTGTTTTTCATCCTCTTGTGCATCCCTGTTGTTAAACACTTTTTTCTGCTATTCCCACTAACTCAGTCAGATTCTTCCCTTCAAATCCTTCAATTTTCTGAAGTTTCCTATATCTGGGGCTGACTGACTAGCAAAGCAAGATTGTCTAAATGAGCTATTGTGCAACTTCCCTGAAGTTTACTTCAAGTTGTCTAGCTTAAGTAAACAAACATTTAAAGACAATCAAATCTAGAATTTAACATCCATAAAGGTGTGTTATTAAAACATAATTTTTCTCTCTAAAATAACCCTCATTTTCAGAGATAGCCAAATCAGGACTTGTTTGAAAAACAAGTCCAGTTTTAACAAGCTTGGCCTAATTATTTACATAAGCTCAGCAGGAACAGTGAGGGATCATATAAATCTTTTATAATCTGCTCTGCTGGAACTTCTCATAAGGAATCTCTAGGTTGAACTTATGATAGCCTCTCCAGGCCAGAAGCCAAGCTACATACTTGCCATCAGACATGCCTGCAATACCGGTCGATTTGGGCAAATTCCTCTTCCTGAGGCCCCCAAAGAATCCTGAGGTTCCTGCACCTGCCAGGAAGTAACATCCTTTACTCACCTGGTGAGGCTGCTGGAACTCTGTAAGCAAGGTATCAGGCCAACAGTTCCAAAGGGCTTTACAGTTCCAGGTTTTATAAAGTCAACCTTAGATACTTTAAGCTGTCTAGTCATATCTGAGTCTTTTCAAATATGACATTCCAGTCAAAGCCATGGTAAAATAACCAGAGTTTCCAATGGTGTCCTGTTACAAGGAGAACAGATTCTTATTGAACTTATGCAAATGACTGATTGCCATGGAAGAAAGAGTACTTGCTGAGACCTTTTTGTTTCAGAGAGTTCAGATAGAAAGAGTTGAATACCTTGATTTGTTTATAAATGACTACATTTTTATCTCTGTAAGTTACAGATAACTTAAGAAAAAGTTTCCCTAGTCTGGAAGAGCAAACATAAGACAAAACATCAAGAGATACAACATTACAATCTTTCAGTTCACCTAGTCCCATGTTAATAATTCTGGTTTAGTCTGAATGCAGCTTTTACTTCTGTAAGTTCTTACCCATTTCATTCCAGGATTTCAGCATATCAAAGACCTATATTTGTCCTGAAAGTCTTTCCATATGAATCTCCTTTAAGGCGGAAGTCATTTTACAAGAGAATTCTTAGAAGGCAAATTTATGAATCAGTTAAGCACAAAACGTGTTCATAAGCTGATTTCAAAAGCACAAACCCAGTTCCAGCAGCCAACGCCCTAGCATTTTATCCCACTTGGTTAAGACCTAGATGTCCAACAAATTTAATTCCATTTGTCATTCAAGTAACCCTTCACAAGTTTCAGGTTACCAAAGACTTTGGAAGCCACTTTAACAATTACCCATTAAAACCTTGAGACAGAAATATAACCATCTCCACTCAGATGCCATGCTCTCCCACCAGCAAGGGGAAGGGGTTAGGCAGACCACGTTGGGCCAGAGAAGGCAAGGAATTCCCTGTTTGTCCCATTCCTCCAAATACTACAAACAACACAACAGACAACAAATGAACCAGGCAAAGACAACCGCAGGCCCAATGATTCTTACCCAGAACCTGCCACTGGTGGAGGCTTTCTTTATCCCCCAACTGCCTAGGGAGACTCGAACCCCTCAACCGTCCAGGGGGACTTGAACCCCCCCAGCCGCCCAGGGGGACTAAAACCCCCCTTCGATCTCCTGACTGCCTAGGGGGACTCGAACCCCCCGAGACAACCCAGGGGGACTTGAACCTCCTCACCATCTAAGGGGACTTGAACCCCCCTGACTGCCCAGGGGGACTCAAACCCCCCGCCAATCTCCTGACCGCCTAGGAGGACTCAAACCCCCAGAGACAGCCCAGGGGGACTTGAAGCCCCTGACCATCTAAGGGGACTTGAAGCCCCCCTACCACCCAGGGGGACTCGAACCCCCCGTCGATCTACCAGCAGAGGGATGGGGCATCCCCACATCCACTCCAGCCCTGGGGAGCATGACTGCATCCAGCTTCTTCTCAGTGGGCCATACCCTGGAGCTCTAACCAGACAGACTGACAAGATCCCAATACCCAAGATCCCAATACCTCTGGAGGCTTTTCCCAAAAATTCCGATGCTGGCTCAGTTCTCGTCGTTTGATCCGGGTGACCCTTCCAATGTTAGGGTCTGTGATCAAAGGAGCAAGACTGATACAAAGCGAAGGTCAAGCAAAGCTTTATTTCACGCCAAGCATTGAGAATCAAACTGACTGGTCAGGGCCATCTCTTGTAAAGAGGCAATGATGACTACCCCGACAAGGCCACTCCCAATGTGGCCGCTATGGACGAGGCCGTTCCTGACGGGGCCACTCTCCGGCTGAGGCCACTCTAGATGAGGCCTCTTCCCAGACGACTAGGCTGCTCACTGAGGAAGTCTCAAGTCAAGGAATCCGCTCCTGGAATGAAGCTGCTCCACGGAATGACGCCACTCCCACAAGGTGGCTCAGCGAGGCCACGGCTCAGGATGGCGAGGCCGCAGCTCGGGGTGGGGAGGCTGCTGGTGGCGGGGCCACTGGCAGCAGGGCCGTGGCTCAGGGCAACAGGGCCTTGGGTGGCGGTGCCATGGCTCTTGGTGGCGGGCCGCAGCTCGGGGCGGCGGGGTCGCTCCCCGTGATAGGGGCAGTGTGGTTCCCTACAACTATCACTACCAAGGCTATCCTGATGGCTATCCTAAGGGCTCTCCCAACTAACGACTCTCCTACTCCTTTCACGGCTCTGATTGACGGCTCTAAGGGCTCTGACAGCTCTGAGGGCTCTGATGGCTCTGAGGGCTCTGACAGCTCTGACGACTCTTCTACTCCTACTCCTCAGCCTCGCAAACCAACCTTTATAGGGGTGGTTGAGCCTGGCCCACACATAGGTGGCCAATGGGATTTATTTATTTATTTATTTATTTATTTATTTATTTTAAATATTTTATTTTTTTTATTTGACAGAGATCACAAGTAGGCAGAGAGGCAGACAGAGAGAGGAGGAAGCAGGCTCCCTGCTGAGCAGAGAGCCCAATGTGGGGCTCGATCCCAGGACACTGGGATCATGACCTGAGCCGAAGACAGAGGCTTTAATCCACTGAGCCACCCAGGCACCCAGCCAATGGGATTTAAACTCACCTCAGTAAATATATGCATGCCCCACTGATTGGATGTCTTCACCTGGCCTGACCTGCCCTTGTATCTAGGCTTTGCAAGTAAGTTCCTCTGGGAGGGGCACAGTAAATCTAAGTTTACTACATAGGGTCAATCTAAGTTTACTGCAATAAAATGGCTCCCTCTGATTAAGTAGGCCCTTACAGTGAGACCTACAAACAACTATAATAAAGTGAAGTGATGTGAACTATAAAGGAAGTAGGAATAAGAACACAATGAACACAGATAAAGGAGTCTTCTGCCAGGAAGGAGAAGAGAGAAGGGTTAGGGAAAATTTTATAGCTGGTGCCAACTGAGATGAGCCTTGTGAGGTATTCAGGACTTCCTCCTCCCCCTCTTCTCCCTCCTCCTCCTCCTCTTCTTCTTTGTGTCGACTTTATGTTTTAGAGCAGTTTAGGTTCACAGCAAAACTGGGCAGAAAGTAAAGACTTCCTATATGTCCCTCTGCCTCCCTACCATACACACAACCTCCCCCACTCTCAATATCCAGAACCAGCAGGGGGCATTTACTACAACCAATGGACCTACAATGATACAGCATTCTCACTCAAAGTCATAGTTTACATTAGAGTTCACTCTTGGCATTGTACCTTCTATGGGTTTGAACAAATGTATAATGACATGTATCCACCATTGTAGTATCACACAGAGTGGTTTCACTACCCTAAAAATCCTCTATGCTCTGCCTGTTTATCCTATCTTGCCCCCAATTCCTGGCAATCATGGATTTTTACTGTCTTCAGAGTTTTTTCCAGAATGTCATCTCGTTGGAATCCTACAGTGTATAGCCTTTTCAGATTTGCTTCTTTCACTTCATGATATGCACTTAAGGCTCCTCTGTGTCTTTTCATGGCTTAATGGCTCATTTCTTTTTGGTGCTGGATAATACCCATTATCTGGATGTACCACAGCTGATTTATCCATTCACTTATTAAAGGACATCTTGGCTGCTCCCCAGTTTTGGCAACTATGAATAACCCTCCTATACATTTTTTAGACCATGCTATTGAGACTTAATTCACATACCATATAATTTACCCATTAAAAGTGTGCAATTCATTGGCTTTTATTGAATTCACAATGTTGTGCATTCATTACCACAATCAACTTTAGAACATTTTCATTATTCAATTTTTTTTTTAAATTTGACAGAGAAAGTGAGAGAGCATAAGCAGGGGGAACAATGGGGAGAGAAAGGGAGAGAAGCAGATTCCCTGCCAAACAGAGAGCCCAATGTGGGACTCAATCCCCGGACCCCAAGGTCATGACCTGAGCCAAAAGCAGATGCCTAACCATCTGAGCCCCCAGGCATCCCCATTTTTATTATTCTAAAAAGAAACTCTTCCCCACAGGCTTCATTTACTCTTCAGTCTACTCATTCCTCCTGCCCTCACCTTAGGTTACCACTAATCTACTTTATCTACTGACTTGTCAATTTTGGACATTTCATATGAATGGAATCATATGGCCTTCTGTATCTGACTTCTTTCACTTATCATACCGTTTCAAGGTCCATCCATGTTGTACCATGTATCAATACTTCTTTTTTTATGGCAAATCATATTCCCTTATATAGATGTGCCATGTTGTATTTGTACATTTATCAGTTGAATATTTGGGTTCTTTCTACTTTTTGGGTCTTATGAATAAATCTGCTATTTCTGTTTGTGATTTGATGTGGATGTATGTTTTCATTTCTTGCTTATTCATTTTTATAGTAACTTAAGGTCATACTTTGTCTAAGCATGTTGCTGTCTGAGATTTGCTTAGTAAAACCATATTAAATTCCCTATGAAATGAGATCTCTGGGGTCTAATTGCAACTTTAATCAAATGTGTGGGTGCATCAAGTTTCCCTACTGCCAACACTTGCAAAATTAGACCTTGAATCAGCAGGAATTATGGTGATACCTAAAGTTTCAGAGTAATGAACACCTTATGTTCTCAAGGTTCTATTCTTAGAAAGTCAGAAAAGGGTGTGGGAATCCACCCAAAGGGAACCTCAGGAAACTAGAACATATATAAACATATATAAATATACATGTCTGCTCATGCTAAAGCATGGTATGTGCCTGAGGATGAGAGGAGCAAAAACTGGTCTGAAAAAGTAGAAGGGGAATCAATGGTGAATGCCTTTGAATGGCAATTTCAGAAACTTGAACTTTGTGACACTGAGGGCAGCTTCATAACCAGAAGAATGGCGTACTCTGTTTTGGAAAGATGATTGGCAAAAGAAAAGCTGGTTAAGAGTTTATGAAGAAATATGCAAGTTAATCACTGTATCACATAAGACTCCCTTGTAGATGATAGAAAGCCAGATGAATTCTGGCTTGCTTAATTTTAATTTATTGACTTATATTTCTCTGGAATATAGGAGTAGATCTGGGTTCTGTCTCACTATCCCTAGGTTCTGCTTTCTCAGTGTTGACTCATTCCCAAGCCACTTCTCTTCCCACTAAGAGAAAAACATGTCCCAAGATGGATCTGGCCAGGATAAAACAGAGAACTGTTGTCCCAGTGTTCTCAACTAAAGTCCCAACATTCAGGTGAATGGCACCAGCTCAAGTCATAAGAATGCTCCCGAAATAATTACTGGGCTACCATCCATAACAAGTATAGAGATTGAGAATGGTTAGAATCTTCTATTACAATCTAACAGAGTAACTGTGTCTAATAATTAAAACTGAGGCTTATATTTTGTCTTTGTGGTTTTTAAAAAATTTTTTAATTTTTTTTAAGATTTTATTTATTTATTTGACAGACAGAGATCACAAGTAGGCAGAAAGGAGGCAGAGAGAGAGAGAGGAGGAAGCAGGCTCCCTGAGGAGCAGGGAGCCCGAAGCAGGGCTCGATATGGGGCTCGATCCCAGGACACCAGGATCATGACTTGAGCCAAAGGCAGGGGCCTTAACCCACTGAGCCACCCAGTGCCCCTGTTTGTCTTTTTTTGAGTGCCATTTTTTTTTTTCAGTTATTGATTTGCACTGTATTTTATGCAAGTATCAGCCCATGGTGAATGGGGGAGTATGAGAGGAAGCAAACTGGTCCTTCACCACAGAAAGCCTGGGAAACTGTGGGCTAATGTACCTGCTCCATGGTGGACTCTGGGAGTTGAGTCAGCATTCTGGAAGCACAGAGGGGCGCTTTGGGAAGATCCTTCCCTCATGCCATGAGGGGGGCAAACATAAACATCCACTAAAATCATGAGACCTAATTTAGAGAGGGAAGGATACTCCCAGACTTTCCTCAACTCATTCATTATCTCATGCTTTCTTCCACATTGGCATGCCCTTACTCAGAGTCTCTGGTAAGAATTTACTCCACATAAGCTCTGGGTATGGCCATTTTTATAGGCTAAACATTACAAACACATTCACCTACTCTCCCCACTGGAACTTTGATGACTAGAGTCAAAGCATTTAAATGGCTCTCCTAACCCATTAAGAGAAAAACAACTTTGAGTAAGACTAACACAAGGTAATTACTAACTGAGTCAGGTTCCTTTGCCATGCTCTTGGCACTGAGCTATAGAAACTCCAGAGCCCTATAAGAGGTCTAAAGGAAAAAAAAAATGTACAAGAGAAATTTCAGGGATCTCAGTTTCTCATTAAAAATAGAATTTAGAGGGTGCCTGGGTGGCTCAGTGGGTTAAGCCTCTGCCTTCAGTTCAGGTCATGATCCCAGGGGCCTGGGATCGAGTCCCACATGGGCTCTCTGCTCAGCAGGGAGCCTGCTTCTCCTCATCTCTGTCTGTCTCTCTGCCTACTTGTGATCTCTTTGTGACCTCTCTCTGTCAAATAAATAAATAAAATCTTAAAAAATACATTTTAGAAAATTGTTTTAGGTTAATGTGCTAGAGCAGTTGTATGTCAAGGAAAAGCATGCAGCAATTAGGCAAATTGAAGGTTTCATTCTTTTTAAATAAAATGGAAACAATAAAAGCACAAATTAAAAATAAAATTAAAAGAACAATCTGAAAGAGAATTCTGATTCTTTTTCTATTTAAAGCTCTAAATTTAAGTGTTGTTGGAGAGCAACCTGTGTTCTTCCTCTCCCAGTCCACAAAGGGCTAAAACAGGTCAAAGATTTGAGATGTGTGCTACACTCAGAGCTGGAAATGACTTTGGAGAACCTCCTAGCCTTTCTCATTTCACGAATTGGAAACTGAGGCAATGGCGGGTTTACTTCTTTTCTCCTTAGTCTTCTCTTTCATGCATGGTGTACATGAACGTGTGGATGTACATGTGTATTTTCTCTCAGAAGGCTTGGAAACTTGGAGTCTACACAGTTTTAACATAATTCAGACACTCAATATGGTACTTCTTTCTTCCCAGGGTCCTAACTCACCTTCTAGTATTAAGGCAGGGGTACAATAAGCACAAAATTTTACCCAGTGCTGCCTCAAAATGTGCAATTTTTGCATAAGTGAACTCTACAAACAATAGAGATAGTAATTTTTTTTGTGTGAAACTCTAACAGAAATCTAGTGCATGTCTTCATACCTTCTGCAATAAAATAAACTGAATGTAATGTTCCTTCATGACCCCAGCTTAGTCTAATAAACAACTGTTATACTCCAGAGGAGCAGGTGTATAAGTTCCAGGATATAGACACAAATGTACATTGGCCCTAAAACCTACCTTCATTTAAAAAAAATCTATCATTTAGAATTTAGCATATTATTTCTTTTTCAGGTAAACATAGTGATTGTTTATCAAATACAGGGTGCAAACTGACCTATGACAGAATGTCCTTTAGCAAGGCACAGGACTACCCTTAAGAGTTAATGTACCACCTGTGCATCTCCATGCAAGTGTAGTTCAGCTTTCACAAATCAATCGATGTGATGGAACAAATCAATAAGAGAAGAAAGAGGAATCACATGGTCCTCTCAATTGAAGCAGAAAAAGCATTTGACAAAAGACAGAATCCTTTCCTGATTAAAACTCTTCAAAATAAGCAACTTCATAAAATCCATCTATGAGAAACCCATAGCAAATATCATTCTCAATGGGGAAAAGCTGAGATCCTTCCCACTGAGATCAGGAATATGACAAGGATGCCCACTCTCACCACCATTGTTCAACTTAACTAGAATTCTTAGCAACAGCAATCAGACAACAATGAAAAGAAATAAAAAGTATTGAAATTGGCAAAGAAGAAGTCAAACTCTCTCTCTCTGCAGATGACATGATACTTTTTGTGGAAAACCCAAAAGACTCCACCCCAAATTATTAGAACTCATACACCAATTCAGTAATGTGGCAGGATACAAAATCAATGCACAGAAATTATCTGCTTTCTTATACAGTAACAATGAATATGTAGAAAGGGCAATTAGAGAATTGATTCCATTTACAATGGCACCAAAAACCATAAGATACCTTGGAGTAAACCTAATCAAGGAGGTAAAGGATCTATACTCAAGGAACAGTCATGAAAGAAACTGAAGAAGACACATAAATGGAAAAGCATTCCATGCTTATGGATTGGAAGAATAAACATTGTTAAAATGTCTATGCTGCCCAGGGCAATCTATACTTTCAATGCCATCCTGATCAAAATTCCACCAGAATTTTTCAAAGAAATAAAGCAACCAATCCTAAAATTTATATGGAACCAGAAAAGACCCCAAATCACTAAGGAAATGTTAAAAAAGAAAAACAAAGATAGGGGCATCATTTGCCTGATTTCAAGCTTTACAACAAAGCTGTGGTCATCAAGACAGCATTGTCCTGGCAGAAAAACAGACACTTAGACCAATGGAAGAGAGTAGAGAGTCCAGATATGGTGGACCCTCAACTCTATGGTCAAATAGTTTTCGACAAAGTAGGAAAAAAAATCCTGTGGAAAAAAAGACAGTCTCTTCAATAAATGATGCTGGGAAAATTGGACAGCTATGTATAGAAGAAAGAAATTCGATGATTCTCTCACACCTTACACAAAGATAAACTGAAAATGGATGAAATACCTCAAAATAAGGCAGAAATCTATCAAAATCGTAGAGGAGAACATAGGCAGTAACCTCTTCGACATTGGCCACAGCAACTTCTTTCAAGACAGGTCTCCAAAGGCAAAGGGAACAAAAGTGAAAATTAACTTTTGGGACTTCATCAAGACCAAAAGTTTCTGCACAGCAAAGGAAACAGTCAGCAAAACGAAGAGCCAGCCGAGAAATGGGAAAAGATATTTGCACATGACACTAGAAAGGGTTGATAGCCAAGATCTATAAAAAACAACTCAAACTCAACTCCCAAAAAAACAGATAATCATGTCTAAAAATGGGCAGAAGACATGAACAGACACTTCTCCAATGAATACATACAAATGGCTAACAGACACGTAAAAAAACGTTCATCATCATTAGCCATCAGGGAGCTTCAAATCAAAACTACATTGAGATACCCCCTCACACTGGTTAAAATGGCCAAAATCAATAGGACAGGAAACAACAAGTGTTGGAGAGGATGTAGAGAAAGGGGAACCCTCTTACACTGTTGGTGGGAATGCAAGTTGGTATAGCCACTTTGGAAAACAGTATGGGGATGCCTCAAAAAATTAAAAGTAGGGATACCCCATGACTCTGCAATTGCACTACTGGGTATTTACCCCAAAGATACAGATATAGTGAAAATTCTACTAGAATTTTTCAAAGTAATAAAACAACCAATCCTAAAATTTATACCCCAATGTTCATAGCAGCAATGTCCACAATCACCAAACTGTGGAAAGAGCTGAGATGACCTTCAACAGATGAATGGATAACAAAGATGTGGGCCATATATACAATGGAATATTACTCAGCCATCAGCAAGGATGAATACCCAATTTTTGCATCAGCATGGACGGGACTGGAGGATATTATGCTGAGTGAAATAAGTCAAGCAGAGAAAGTTAATTATCATATTGTTTCACTTACTTGTGGAACATAAGGAATAAAATGGATGACATTAGGAGAAGGAAAGAAAAAATGGATTGGGCTAAATCAGAGGGGAAGATGAAAGATGAAAGACTGTGGATTCTGAGAAACAAACTGAGTGTTATGGAGGCGGGGGGGGGATGGGTGAGCCTGGTGGTGGGTATTAAGGAGGGCATGTATTGCATGGAGCACTGGGTGTGGTGCATAAACAATGAATCTTGGAACACTGAAAAAAATCAAATCAAGATGTTAAAAAAAATGAACACAATTTTAGAGAAAATAGCAAATATATGTCAGAAAGACCTTTAAGTGACTCATGGTAAACACTTTTTTTCCCATCTATGAATTTTATTTTATTTCATTATTTATTTATTTAGTTATTTTTGCAACAACCTGGCTTGCCTCATTCTGACTTTCCTTGCTTTGGCCATTCTGATTTCCTGTTTTATTAGTTCCTCACTGCAGTGTACTAAAGTCTTTTAGAATGTGACAATAAGGGGTGCCTGGGTAACTCAGTGGGTTAAGGCCTCTACCTTTGGCTCGGGTCATGATCCCAGGGTCCTGGGATCGAGTCCCACATTGGGCTCTCTGCTCAGCGAGGGGCCTGCTTTCTCCTCTCTCTCTCTCTCTGCCTCTCCACCTACTTGTGATATCTCTCTCTATCAAATAAATAAAATATTTTTTTAAAAAAATATTTAACATGATCATGGAACTAACTACTGACATTTGATTTCTCATAGCATAGAGAGAGTCAGGAACAGTAATTTCTCTGCATTTTGAGGGCTATTTCCACCTAGTCTGAAAGATAATGGTATCAAAAATTGTTTTAGGCTTTCTGACAGTTTTCAAAAAAAATTCAAAAGATCATAAATTGAATTTATTTGAGGTAATTCTTCAAAGAGAAAACCAAAAATATTCCCATTTTTTGGTCAACCCTTAAGTCATCTTTGGAATATGACTTGATTTCCTTAAATCTTTAGATTATTAGATTTGTTTTCTGATTCTACAGCTTCACACAGAACTAATAAAATCAGGTGAGTTGAATCTAAGTTATTACCTAAAACTATCATTTGGTGAAAAAATGCAGTAATAAAATGATCAGCTGAAAGACACTACATGCAACAGTTTGAATGGATATTTAAAATGCTTTTACAGCCACATTTTTTTTTTTTCCTTTGGGAAAATATATATATTTTTTTAATTTTAAGGATAAAAGGCATGACTTTATCACAGGGACTTTTTGCAGGCTAAAATGAATGAGCTCCATTTTTGTTGTCTTGAATTTCACAAAAAATGATAAGAGATTCCTGGCCAGAAATCATCCATTAATGCTATCCCTTTTTATATGTGCAGCCTGGGGTTTCAAGATCATTTTCAATCTGAAATCCTAGACTAGTGTTTTCCTTAGTTTTACATTTACAAATGAAATTCAACTAAGATAGTTTGTTTGTTTGTTTGTTTGTTTGTTTGTTTTAGCAACTGAAATAACTAGCAATAAGTAGGTCTTACACTACTTCTCAAATTGCATAAAATCCAGGATTTGGAAACATCAAAAAATGCAATACAAACACCTAAGGATGTCTTATATATCAAATTTACCATTAAGACCATCCATCTTATAACTGTTAGGTAATATGTAATTTATGTAACATTTAATCTAAGTGATATTTCTAGTGCATATTTTTTCTTTTAGAGTGGCCCCTGCAATGCATGAAAAAATAATTACCCATTATAATATAATTGTTTTTTGGTAGAGGGCTTAATAGATATTATTTTAAAATGGGTAACTGGGGGTGCCTAGGTGGCTTAATGGGTTAAGCCTCAGTCTTCTGCCTAGGTCATGATCTCAGGGTCCTGGGATCGAGCCCTTCATTGGGCTCTCTGCTCAGCAGGGAGCCTGCTTCTTCCTCTCTCTTTGCCTGCCTCTCTGCCTACTCGTGATCTCTCTTTTCTGTCAAATAAATAAATATAATCTTAATAAAATAAAATAAGTAACTGAGTTGGCAGACCCGGACTCTGAGTTCCATTTTAGATGTTACATGTGCTCCCTCCAGAATATTATTTATTAGGTACCTGGTGGTTCTGATGATTATCTCTTCAGAAAACTCTTAATTCTCTAAATAAAGCTAGATGCAAATATGTTTCAACATTTCATAATTTCATAATTTCAAACTGTCAAAAAGAAAACCACAGGCCCAAAATGTAGGCACTTAGGCAATGTCACTGAACTGAGGCTTAACACTTCACATAATTGCAGTTTCAACACCACCCATTCCAAAGGTCAGGAAATTTCTGGTCAGCACCAGTGAGGTACCTGTGGGCCCTCTCAATCTCCCAAAGGAAGGTGAGGTAATCTACGTGATAAGACTCTCTGCTCTTCCTCCTACGGGGAAAATGACATTGCCTGAAACAACTTTTTCTTTTATTTTGGTAATAACTTCTCACCTCACCCTCCTTATTATAAAAACCTTCCATATTGTACAATTTCTCTGAGTATCACTGTACTTGATAGATGGGATGCTACCCAATTCATAAATCAGTTAATAAAGCCCATTAGATCTTCGAATTTACCAGTTGAAAGTTAACAAAAACCTTTACAAAATGCTTATCAAAATTTAAGCTCCTCAAATTAAGTTCTGTGTGATTTCCCACCTGCCTTGCTGTACTTTCCAAAGAAAATTCTACAACTGTTAGAGATAGCAATTACTTAGAAATACATTTACTGGGAAATCTCAATCATTTTTTATGCCCATACCTTTGAACAAGAGATTTCAGAAATGCTATGACTGTCATTTTCAATCCCTTAAAAAAAAAAAAAAAACCCAAAAAGAAAAACATAAAAACCTTAACCATAATATGCAGTGCTCTGTACTGTCTTCTGACAGCCTACTGAAAGAATACACCTCAACTGTGCTGGACTCTTAGGGCACAAGGCCATCCAGAAGAATATTATTAGTGCACTATTTCACTGCCATCAGTTACACTGAGAACTTCATACACACACTGGAATCCAGATTTTTACTTAGATGTATATAACCTGATGACTTCAAACTATGCCAGCAGAAGTTTGTGTCTTTAAAGAGATTTTTGTCTTGGCTGTTGTTATTGTTGAAATGTAATTCATATACCAAAAAATCTACCCTGTTAAGGTCTACAGTTCAGTGGGTTTTAGTATATTTATAAAGTTGTGCAGTTATCACAAGATTTCAGAACATTTTCATTACTCCAGAAAAAAACTTCTGTAAGCACTAGCAGTCTTTACTCATTCCCTACTCCCAGCCCTGAAAACTGTAAATTTACTTACTGTCTCTCT
The DNA here is from genome assembly GCF_011764305.1 of Mustela putorius furo. Taxonomy (NCBI): domain Eukaryota; kingdom Metazoa; phylum Chordata; class Mammalia; order Carnivora; family Mustelidae; genus Mustela; species Mustela putorius. The sequence goes on along the minus strand of NW_025422108.1, from coordinate 147,932 downwards.
GTATGAATGTGGATTCTTGGACATTTAATGTAAAAGGAATCATATATGTGGACTTTGTGCCTGGATTTTTTCACTTAGCATAGTATTTTCAAGATTCATCCACTTGTGGCAAGTATCAGCACTTCATTTCTGTTAATGGCTGAATAATACTTCAGTGTATCAATAAACCACCTTTACTTTTCTATTCTTCAGTTATTGGACAACTGGGGATTCTTTGCACTTATTAACTATTATAACAAAATTGCCATAAACATTCAGGTACAAGATTTTGCATACACATAGGTTTTCTATCAACTTTGGTATATACCTATGTGTGGAATTACTGAATCATATGGTAACTCTTAAGTTCAACATGCTAAGAAATTTAAGAATTTTCCAAAGTGGCTACATCATTTTACATCCCCACAAGCAAAACAGGAGGACTCCATATCTAAAGTGAAATTACTGGGTCAAATAGTATCTTTAAGTTTCACATTTTCATTAATTACCAAGACAGTTTTCCAAAGCAGGTGTACCATTTTACACTCCTACTAACAATATATAAGGGCTTCAATTTCTCTATATCTTTGTCAACACTTGTTATCATCTGTCTTTCTTATTATAACCATCCCAGTGACTGTGAAATGATATCACACTAAGGTTTTTATTTGCATTTCCCATAAGACTAACAATGCTGAGTATCTTTCTATGTGACTATTGGTCATTTGTAGATGTTCATTGAAATTATGTCTACTTGGTTACTTTGACCATTTTTTAATTGGGTTATTTATCTTTTTATTGTTGAATTGTAAATGGTCTTCATATATTCTGGATACAAGTCCCTTATCATATACATGATTTGAAAATATTTTCTCCCATTCTGTGGCTTTTTACCTTCTTGATAATATCCATTGAAGCCTGAAACTTCTAATTTTGTTGAAGTTTAATTGATCATTTTTTTGTTGTTGCTTGCATATTTGCTGGCATATCTAAAAAAAAAAAACCATTATCTAATCCAAATTGAGAAATATTTACATATATTTGTGTTTTACTCTAAAGTCATATTATTTTAGCTCTTATACCTAAGTCTTTGATCTATTTTAGAATTATTTCTTATATAAGACAGGGATCCAACTTCATATTTTTCTGCAGTGAAGTCATCAGAACCAGGGCTTTCCTCTGTCGGAAGGTTTTGTTTTGTTTTGTTTTAATTACCAATTAAATCTCTTCACTTGTTAAAGGTCTGTTCATTGTTTCTATTTCTCCTTGAGTCAATTTTGGTAGTGTGTGTCTTTCTAAAAATCTGTACAGGCAGACAATTTACTACTTTACAGTGCCAGAAATGGTATTACAGGGTACCAATTTAGGAGATGATGATGGTCCCATGGAGACATATCTCAAGGGGAACCCTCATTCAACTCAGCCATGGTTAATTATGGTAGAACTATCCTAGCTCTGCAGAGGACTTCAGTTTATTAGAATTCTGCAAAGTTAGAGGATGAAGAAAGCAAGTTGATTCACTTTAAAAAAGAAAAGGAACAATCTTTTCACACTAGGATTTTTTTTAATTAAATTTTTTGTTTTTTTTAAATTTAATTTTATTTATTTTCAGCATAACAGTATTCATTATTTTTGCACCACACCCAGTGCTCCATGCAATCCGTGCCCTCTATAATACCCACCACCTGCTCCTTCAAAACCCTCAGATTGTTTTTCAGAGTCCATAGTCTCTCATGGTTCACCTCCCCTTCCAATTTACCCCAACTCCCTTCTCCTCTCTAACTCCCCATGTCCTCCATGCTATTTGTTATGCTCCACAAATAAGTGAAACCATATGATAATTGACTCTCTCTGCTTGACTTATTTCACTCAGCATAATCTCTTCCAATACCCAACTTTTTTAGCAACATGGATGGGACTGGAAGAGATCACACTAGGATTTTGTTAATTATATATATTACCATTATTGTGATTGCTAATATTATTAATAATGTTATTATTGCAGCAGTGACCATTATGGTGTGTTTGCCATGTACTAGGCTACATGTGAAGCACTCTACAAACAGTCATATGAAGTGGCTACTGTTTTTATCCCCATTTCACAGATGTAACTGAAATCATAAAGAACCTGTCCAATGTCACACACTTAGAAAGATGGAATGTAAATGCTGGTCCATATTTTCATTTTAAAATCTTTTGAATTACAACTAGATGACCTTTAGAGGAGGAAAAAAACCAAAAACCAAAAAAACAAACCAATTTTCGCATTTCAACCCTCCGATCCCCAGAGCAAGAGAGCTATTTATACGTTTGTGGCAGAAACCTTACATTTCTAGCCGGATTGTTTATTGCATATATTTCACACTCTCATTCTGATCCTAGGACATAATATTACCTTACAAATTCCATCCAAAGAATCTCTCTATCTGGTCTAAGCTAAATTTCTTCTTCTACCTCTTATTGGTTTTAGTTGATATACGTATTACATTCTTCAAATAGGCTCTTAGGCCCACTGCTATATTAATAAGGACAATATAAATAATTTGATCTCCTGTTTTGGTAGTTTATATCTCCTCTGATATTTTAATAGCCTAGACAGATCATAAAGGAAATATTTGGCATATGTAAATACATAACACATTCAGAATAAAATATAAGCAAGTAGATTAATAGGATATTACAGTTCTTAGCTCCATGTCTTACCTCCTCTCAGCCAAAAGCGATAGAAGACAAGAGAAGAGAAACTAGTTGTTCAGCCGTATTTAGATAAATAATAATATGAATATATCAGGATGCCTCTCTGTACAATTAATTAGTCAAATTTCCCAATAGACTTATTTTAGCATCTATTAGGAAGAGAAGGAGAGACACTGAGTTTAGGTGAGTTTAACTATTATAAGATAAAAAAAGTTATCATCAGGAATTTGGGAAAAGTTCAACTTACACTGAAGCCTTAAAATAAAAATAAGAATGTTTGGGGGATCTGTGAGGCCTTTAAATGAATTTTAATTTAATCTCTTTAGATGTTAATAGCTTTTGTGGGCAACAGTGTTTTCTAAATGTCAGGGAATATGGATTTCTGTAAGCACTAGTACTAGGGGAAAAAACATTAAATTTGCCTCTTAGGTGAGCTTAGATGAGAACAAATAGGAAATTTAAGGTCATGAATCATGTTTAGATAAAAGACACAGCACAGTGACTAATCTAGACTTAATATGTATTAGAAGGGAATGTCACCAAGTGTACATACTCAGTACATATAAACTGAGCATGCTTAGTACCTCAATTCTCTTAACATTTATACATTTTAAAAGCAATATATGAATACAGCTTACATGTGTTATTTTTCTTCATTAGGTCACACTATTATTATATATTATATTAATATGGTAAATATTGCACTTAAACATTTTCATTCAAAATAATCTCTAAAGGCTGATACGACCCCAGTGTGTGATGTAGAAAAACTAGAAATGTTGGGAGAGACGGATAATGGCAAGTAGAAAAAAATAAATAAATAATGGGTCTCAAAACTGAGAGAACTGAATGAATGGCATAGTTTAATAATTTTCTTTTAATCATGGCATTCATGTTTTCTTGCAAAGGTATAAAAATTAATACGACTTTAATTACATGGTTACATATTTACCTTTTAATTTATATGAAAAAATAATACATACCCTATTTTGAAAAACCCCTGGCTTGAAGATTTAAGGTATTAAGAAAAAAAACTTGTGTTGGAGGTAGCAGGAATTGATTTCTTTAAACAAACAACAAAGGAAAACCCAGTAACACACATCTGGGTCAGAGCAGTCAGAAAGGAGAGTCAGAGGGTAAACTTAGGGAATGGATTATCTAGGCAGTATGTGAAAACTAACTGGTCAGAGCAAAATTGTTAATTGACTAACAAGCCAGGAGCACCCTAGATTGGAAAATACGACCAGTACTTTTCTCTAGTAGGGAAGATATTTGAGAATTTTGAAGAAAAATAGGGAAATGTTAAGCAGGTAATTAGTCACTTTAGATAATTAACATTCAGGTTAAACGCCTGGCCTCTGAAACCAGACATTTTGATTCAAATCTCTGTTCTACTGTATTAGCAGTGGGGTCTTAACCTCTCTGTGCATCAGTTTCTCTAATCTATGAACTGCAGCAGTATTAATTATACCTCTTTTATTGGATAGTGGTGAAGAATAAATGGGTATGTGCCTAGTGAATGCTGATCCACATATTTGCTATTATTATCATTATTATTATTATTTTCCCTTCCAAATATGGAGTCTTTGGAAAAAAGAAAAATGCTTAAAGTAGATGAGTACAAAATGAAAGAAAACTAAACACAAGTTTTTAGATCAGTTGAAATTATTAACAAATGGGTAGTGATAAAAGTATTTGATGGGTGTTGTATATTTGGTGTTGCTTTCTAAATTTCAGAGATGAAATTAAAGGTACATGTGTTTTAATATCCCCAAATAAAATCTTAGCCAAGAAAGCATGAGTGAACAAACACAATTTCCGACAGTATCTAATGACAGACAGTACTAGTTCTGGTACTTGGGTGGGGTTATGTGGCAGACCTTCAGTTCTGTCCGAGTCCACTGATTAGCATATGAGCTAAGAAGGCTGTTAGGAAATTACTTGAGTTCAGAGCACAGTTGCAATACAGACCAATAAAGATGTGTTTCATGTGCATATATGAAAAACAGATGTGTATATCCATGTGTCTGACTGACTACAGAAAACCTGAAGAAAGACAAATTTCAGTCAAGTATAGTCTCCTGAGAGAGAAATCATTATGAGGGCAGAAAAATCACAGTGTGCCCAAGTGGCCTAGTCTTATAAGGGGTGACTAGATTTAAGAGCGAAGATTCTGTTACACATTTGGGTGCAAGTATGACACTGCTCAGAAGTAGGGAAACTGGGTTTTTCCTCTTATGTTAGGGGACTGTCATGTTGTCAGACTCTACAGCTGAGCTGAGAACTTTCTGCAATGATGAAAATGTTCTGTCCAAGAGGGCTGCCACTAGAACATGTGGCTAATTAGCATCTGAAATATGGCTAGTGTGACGGAGGAAATGAATTTTTAATTTTATTTAATTTTAATTAACTTAACTGTAAATTTAAATAGTCAGGCATAACTAGTGTCTACTGTACTAGAAAGTATAGACTAAAAGCATCACTGGTCAGCAGCAAAGTGCCTTCATTATTACCAAGATAAAGCAACTCAGTTGCTCTGCGGTCAAGAATATGAAGCCTGGAACCAACTGTCTGACTCCCGTCCTGGTTCTACCTCTTATTAACAAGGTAAAAAGTTAACCTGGGTGACATGTGGGACTTCCAGCTTCTGTCTGGGATGTACGAAGCTGAGAAAAACATATTCCTGCCGTTACGAAACCAAAACAAAAAATGCCAGACAATCTGAAAATACCTAATCTTTCTTGAACTCATCAGAGAGCTGAGAATTCTGGGCAATAAACTAACTGGAAACTTAGGAAAGACAGGTACTTTCAAGAAGAGCAAGAACACTAACACTTCATACCTAAAGCAGATGCAGCCAGACACTGAGAAGAATTCAACAAAAACTCTCAACAGGTTGGTAAAGGCCAAGTATAGTAAAAGCCAAGTAAAGGCCAAGTATGGGCTCAGGAGAGAATATAGACCCCTAGAAACTCCAGACATAGGGAATTTTACACCCACTTATATGTTCTTTGCCACTAACTAACTAAAGATTAGAGAAAGGCTGAAGAAAGAATTCTTCATGATGAAGACTCAGGGAAGCAACAGCAGTCACCCAGATTATTTTCCCCTTACTCAGTCTCCCCTACAGAACCAAAACCTTAGGTTGTTATGGGAAGCAAAATAAACACTGTTAACCTTAGGACCCTGATGAAAACCTATTTCATCTAGATTAAGGGACAAGAATAGATGCTGTGCCCACACCTCTGGCTGGGACTGGGGTACAAATCCTAAGAGAGACATACCTCTGAGACTCAGAGACCCAGTACCTGCCCACCACTGAGGCTTAATCACAAACACAGATAATGACCCTCTTCTACCCACCCCCCTGGACCAGGCTAATAGGTGTTAAATAACAAGTAACCCCGGTGCAAGAACATGGAAGAGGGGCAAGAACATGAAGAGAGGATTTCTCTGAGACGTAGCACAAAGGGCACACCTGCAACTAAGAATGGAACAAATACTGAGAAAAGCTTCTGGAAAGCTAAGCTCCTACCCTAAACACAAGGTAATGCCAGAGAAATCTGTAGCCTGTGGTACACCAAAAGTAATCACAGCAACAACAAATCCCAAACCTGACTTGATTAACCCACATCCCTACACTAAAGGGGGAAAAAAGATATTCCCATTTCTAAGCATAAAAACTACCTGTTTCTACTGTGTTACATAGGATTTTTGGCTTTCAGCAACAACAAAAGTTATAAGACATACAATAAAGCACAAATAAAAACAACACACTCTCAAAAGGCAAATCAATTAACAGAATCAGATATAGATATAAAGAGATATTAGAATTCTCAGACAAGAAATTTAAAATAACTATAATTAATGTGTAAAGGGGTCTAACAGAAAAGGTAAACAAAATGCAAGATCAGATAAGTAATTTTAACAAAGAAATAGAAACTATCAGAAAAAAAAATCAAATAAAAGTGCTAGAAATGGGAATGTTGAATAAGAAAACTAAAGCTGGGGGGGCATCACAATTCCTGCCTTCAAGCTATATTACAAAGCTGTGATCATCAAGACAGCATAGTACTGGCATAAAAACAGACACATGATGAATGGAATAGAATAGAGAGCCCAGAAATGGATGTTCAACTCTATGGCCAACCAATCTTCAACAAAGCAGGAAAGAATATCCAAAGGAGAAAAGATAGTCTTTTCAATAAATTATCCTAGGAATACTGGACACCCACATGGGAAGAATGATACTGATACTGGACCAATCTCTTATGCCATACACAAAGATAACTCAAAGACCTAAATGTGAGATGAAAGACCTAAATGTGAGACAGGAATCCATCAAAATCCTAGGGGAGAACACAAGCAGTAACTCTTTGACCTCAGCTGTAGCAACTTCTGGCAAGATACATCTCTAAAAGCAAGGGAAGCAAAAATAAAAATCAACTATTGGGACTTCATCAAGATAAAAAAAACTTCCACATGGCAAAGGATACGGTCAACAAAACTAAAAAGCAACCTACAGAATGGGAGAGAAATATCTGCAAATGATATTACAGATAAAGGGCTGGTATCCAAGATCTATAAAGAACTTATCAAACTCAACAACCAAAAAACAAATAATCAGTTGAGAAATGGGCAAAAGACATAAACAGACATTTCTCCAAAGTAGACATACAAACGGCCAAGAGACACCTGAAAAAATGCCCCACCTCACTTGCCATCAGGGAACCACAAATCAAAATCACAATGAGATACCATCTTAACACCAGTCAGAATGGTTAAAATCAACAAGACAGGGAACAACAAATGTTGGTGAGGATGTGGAGAAAGGGGAACCTCTTACATTGTTGGTGGGAATGCAAGCTAGTACAGCTACTCTGGAAAACGGTATGGACATTCTTCAAGAAGTTAAAAATAGAGCTACCCTACAACCCAGCACTACTGGGTATTTATCCCAAAGATATAGATGTAGTGAAAAGAAGCAGCACATGCACCCCAATGTTTATAGCAGCAATGTCCACAAAAGCCAAACTGTGGAAGGAGCCGAGATGTCCTTCAACAGATGAATAAAGAAGATGTGGTTTATACATACAAGGGAGTATTACTCAGCCATCAGAAAAGATGAATACCTACAACTTACATCAACCTGGATGGAACGGGGGGTGTTATGCTAAGTAAAATAAGTCAATCAGAGAAAGACAATTATCATATGGTTTCACTCATATGTGGAATATAAGGAATAGTGCAGAGGATCATAGGGAAAGGGAAGGAAAACTGATGGGAAGAAATCAGAGAGGGAGACAAACAATAAGAGACTCTTATCGTTGGGAAATAAACTGCAGGTTTTGGAAAGGGAGGTGGGTAGGGGGATGATGTAACAGGGTGATGGGCATTAAGGAAGACACATGACTTGATGAGTACTGGGTGTTGTACGCAGCTAATGGACCACTGAACATTACATCAAAATATAATGGTGTATTGTATGTTGTCTAGTTGAATTTAAATTTTAAAAAATGCTAGAAATGAAAAACACAAAGATGAAGAACGCATTTCATCAGTACATCTGAAGTAACCATGTGGGGAAAGAATCAATTTATTGGAAGATAAGTTAATAGAAACTACCTAAACTGAAATACACAGAGAAAAAAGTAGGAAAAAAAAATTCAGAGGATCCAAGAGCTGCAAACCAACCATTTAATATAAATATAATTAAAATCTCAAAAAGAAAAGAGAGAATAAGGCAGACAAAAATATTTTAAGAAATAATAGTCAAGAGTTTTCCCCAAAATAATGACAGATACTAAATCATAGATCCAATCTCAGAAAACAGGAAATAGAGGGAAAAGGAAGAGAGGGGAGGGAGACAAACAAAAAGTAAAGTTGTTTCAACTCTATATGCTTTAACATTTTTATCTGTAAATTGGATATAGTAACATTGTTTCTTCTGATGATTAGATGAAATTTAGTGAAACACTTAGAAGAGTGATGAAAACACAGTAAGTACTCAATAAATGTTATTATGCAATGCCACAGTTCCACCATCACCAAGGAGTGACAGCCAAATTTAATTCTAGTGACTTGAAACAGGAACATGATCTTACTGGTAAGTCAGTGTCAGTGTCTGGGAGTCCCCAGTTAGCTGGCCATAATAGAAATGAGACTACCAATGAGCACATAGAAGTTGCTATTCTGAGAATTCCTAGAAATGCTTTGCTAATAGAACTCTGCAACTTGCTGCATTTTCTACAAGAATGAGAACTTAGAGTTGGCAAGAAAGTGGTATTGATGTTAATAAGACTCCAAGCACAGGATGGGAATCTCTGGGACACTAAATATTAATAATATACCAAGCACTGTGCTATACCCTTTACAGACTTTATTTCGTATCTTTCTAATAGCAATTCTCTAGGGTAGCTATTAGTATTATTCCCACTTTACGAATGAGGCTCAGAAAGATTAAGTGACTTCCCAAGTCCAAATTGCTAAAGAGCAGTAGTGTCAGGTTTTGAACCCAGACCTGCCTATCTAAAGTCAAAATTCTGTTCCAAACATAACTCTATATTCTTGTTATTTGGCATTTACAAGTGCTCAAATTCACTTAATTCCTGACCTACCTTAAGCTATATAAGATCAGCACTTCACTTAACTGTCCTAATTCATCTTTATGTGTGTGTGCTCCTGAAACTCTAAGCAGCACACAAAGTCTTATTCACTACTCCAACACTGCAGTCTTATGACATCCTGGCCACTGTGCTAAGTACTTCATACAGGTTAATTACCTCATTACCTCACAAAGGAGGTATCAGTAAACATAGTCTACAGATTTAAAAATTGAAACACATGGCAGATACTCTGTGCCTTATGCCTGTGGTGTAGGAAAGGTGGGCTGGATGCTTAAGAGTGATATATACTCTCTCCAGAGTTTCCTATGATGGTCGTAACCTGTTTGCTAATGCACCTATATTGGCTTCCTCGCCTAGCCCATCTTACTTCCCCAATCCTTTGGCGAAGCTTTCTAGAATCACTTCCCAATAAATTACCTATATTAAAATCCTTATTATAAGCTCAGTTTTCGGAAGAACTCAAACTAAGTCAGACTGTACTTAGTATCTGGTGAATTTTAAACTTAAATTTTAAACAGAATTTTCAGTCTGATTCCATATAATAATTACCCAGAAAAAAAATTTTTAATATTGATATTTGGGCCCCACTCACAAAGATTTTGATTCAGTTATCTGGGTGAAGCCAAATATCAGAATATTTAAAACACTCTTGACAAGATTCTATAGCCAGGGTAGAGAACCTCTTCCCTAAAGTGTGTTTCCACTGCAGTAATGTGATGATACATGGCTCATTCTTCCAGTGGACCATGAATATCTTAAGAGGTTTTGTCTTATTCATCTTTTCATTTCAGTTTCTTCAACTAGTATATAATATGTGTATTCATGTATTCAAGTAATATTACTGTGGGACACAGCTGGTGGTGGTTTTAAAAATGTATCTTTGCATTCTTTGATACTCCACCTTCCAAAAAGTAAAACCTAACTCCTCCTCTTGAGTATGATCTGGATTTAGTGATTCTTTTCTAATGAATAGAATGTGGTAGAAGTAATGATACATCACTTTACAGACTAGGTGATAAAAGATGCAGCTTCCATTTTGGATGCCAGTGTGCATGCTCTCTTGCTCTCTCTCACTTTTTCTCTCAGATCACTCACTCCGGGGGAAGTCATATGGTGGGCAGCCTTATGAGAGGCTCCCATAATAAGGAACTGAAGTCTCCTGTCAAGAGCCATGTGAGTGCTTAGAAATGGATACTTCAGGCCTGGCATAGTCTTCAGAGACTACAGGCATGGCTGACAACTTAACTCCAACCTCACAAAAGACCCCGAGCCAGAACCACTCTGCTAAATAATTCTTAAATTCCTGACTATGAGAAAATATGTGACATAATAAATGGATTGTTGTTTTAAGCTGCTAAATTTTATAATAATTTGCATGTAAAAATAGATAATGAATACAGTTCTTTACCAGTCAAAATTCTCTAATTCAAAATTCTATGAATTAGACAGTAACCCAGGTTTAATCTGGGAACAAGATGATCCAACCATAATCCACAAATCTTTCAAAAAAATGTAAGACTAAAGAGGATGTTTGTAAAAAAAATCATACCAGAGAAAAGTTTCCGTAAATGAACTCACCTAGCGCATTGCAGTTCTTGTCTTCATTGGAAAATCCATACAACAGCACTGTTAAGTTAGCCCAATTCCATGTTTGCTATAATTCTGAGTCTGCCATGACAAAGAGAGTTTTTGTAGGCCACTGTGTCCTAACCACAGTTAGGGAACTTCTGCTACTATTCCTTAGGACCACTTGCTGTAAATAGAGTACTTACTTATTATTTAAAGCTTAGTGAAAATGAAAGATTTCTTTCTAATAGGAAAAATTTTCAAGACCTAAACTCCCTGGTTTGGGTAGCAGAGCTTCTTTCTATAAAGAGGTAAACTACCTAAGATCAGGTCTCTTAAAAGCATTTCAAACCTGTATAACTTCAAGAAGAAAGACAGAGAATTCACCCTTCTACTATTTCTGTTGTATTTGGACCCTCAACAGATTAGACAGTGCCCACATGCATTGGTCAGCGTCATCTTCTTTACTTAGTCTACTGATTCTACTAATTCTTCTGGAAACAACACTCACAGACACACCATCAGCGGCTTCCTCGAGGCAGAAGCTCCCAGGAGAAGGCAGTAAGGGAGTAGGAGAAATAGTGGGACAAAAAGCAGAAGAAGACAATTGAGGCTGGGATTTCCTTTCTGATCAACCCTGACACTTGCCCTTATCCAGGAGGGAGAGTTCATTCTAAAGATCCAGGAGGCTCCAGTGCCCAATGGCAAACCTTTTGACTAAGTTGAAGGTGTTAGCAGTTAGTAGTAAAACCTCGAAAAACTGGGGGATGAGTACACAGAGTGATTCAAGTGGATCTGAATGGGACCCCAGCAGAGATCTCTACAGAAACCAACTGTGGACACTAGCAACATTATTCCTTCCATGCATAATTGCTATAATTAGCAAATAAAACCCAGGATGCCTAGTTAAATTTGAATCTTAGACCAACAATGAATGTTTTAGTATAAGAAACTCCTGTATTTTAGTTGGAATCCTATCTTTTAGTTTCCTGTGTGGATTTATTTATTTACTTTTTTTTTTTGGTGTGTGGGTTGTTTTGTTGTTGTTTTGTGGGGTTTTTTGCAAATGGAAAAGACTTCATTAGACAGCAGAGTTGTGTCTTAGGTCAGCGGGTACCTCATACTACCAACCAATCAGTTTGAAAGCTTCCTTTTATTGTTTATGCAATGTGAAATATCAGGATAAAAAATCAAAGGTATTTAAATACATAACTCATTTACTCCTTGCCCTATGCATCTTGTAAACATTTACTAATTAAGTGCTAACTACTAGGCAATGGTGGGAATAAAATAGTGAGCAAAACAGGACTTTATGTCTGTTCTAATAGGACTAATGATTTCAAATATCTAGATACATAACCACATTTTAAATTTTCATAGATTCCTGGCATTCTATAAACATATTCTGGATCTAAAGGAAACACTGCTTATGTGATCAACATTATTTTTCTTGAAATGCTTTACCCATTCATTCAGAAGTGATGGGTAGGAGAGGATACCACTGTTTAAATAGTCATTTGATTCTATGTATCTACATGACTTAATCTAATTTTACCAGTTAAAGAAGTATAGAAGTTAACTCTCATAGACATGTGCTAGAAAAAACAAAAAACAAAAAACTATAGGTTATTTGGGTTTTTTGGAATAGGCTCCTCAAGAGCATACCTCAAAGTGTATTATACTTTAATTGTACAATAAATAATATGTTTGGAGAACAACAGTCAAAGATGGTTTTCAACTAAAATATTTAAGAAGAGACCACAAATGTTTTCGAAGTATTACACTCTAGGGGCACCTCAGTGGCTCAGTTAAGCATCCGGTGCTGGGATCTAGCCCTGCGAAGAGCCAGTGGTGGGCTCTGTACTCAGCTGGCAGTCCTCTTCTTTTCCTTCTGCCCCTACCTCTGCTCATGCATGCTCACTTTAAAGGAAAGGAATACATTTTAAAAGAAAACCAAAGTGTTATACTTTGTTATTTTATATCATGAGTAAATCTATATCACTATCGCCATCATCCTAATGGTTTTTTAAACTGTTCCTCTAGTATATCAGAGCGTACTATTTTTATTTTTAGTTACGATCAATAGCACCCATTTCCTCAGAGATAACAGACTTTTGTTATGTTGCCAATTCAAGTCTTCAATTTCCTAATTTCATTTAGAAGTGCAATATTGTTTAATCTGTTGTAGAAGGACTCTGCATTCACTAAAGACCCATTTTAGCAACAGCTTGGAAAAGAAGGTATTATTTTTAGAAGTATCTTGGTAAACAAAGTACAAAATATAGACGAACTTCACAAGGTCCCTTTTATTTCAACCTGAAAATTGCTTCAGTGTTACTTAGCCTCTTTTCCATTATTTAAAAGGAAAAATAAATTAAACAGAAAAATAAATAGCTGAATCAACTTCAATAGAAGAACAATCACAAATATATACATAAGAAAACCCAATAGAGATTTTTTAAATCTGGTCCTTCTGCTTTTGCATGTTATTTTGAAACCTTATTTCATCTCTCAGAATATTGAAGGAGACAAAGTTTGGTAAAGAACAATGTCACCCCAAAGAACTGGCAGAGCTCCAGTGGAATGTAGATTCTGATAAAAGCTTAGTGAAGGTTTTTCTATATAACATATGTCAAAATCTAAGCAAAGCTAAAACTGTCACTCAGCCAGCTTCCTGATTACTGACCCTAAGACTCTTCAAGAAACAAGCCAGTGGCTTCACATCCCATCTATTTGCTACCTTGTAGTGTGAGACAGAGAACTCTATGGTCTCTGGCTGGCCATAGTCTAATGGGAACTAGAAATATGATGAATCCCAAGGGAACTGCATTCTTGTAAAGTTGAAATGAATATTCTTCAGTGATCCATAAACAATTCCAAGATAATATCCAGGAAATTACATAATACCCCAAAATGTATTCCAGGAGATACCAGTTCCATGGACTCTAAGAGATATTGGTGGGTGTAAAGGTGGGGAGGGATACCAAAGTCAAAAATTAGAAACACCTGAAAAAAAAAAAAAATTGAAAGGATTTTCTCCCACCAAGTAAGGGTCTTTTTAATATGTTAATGTATACTGTGACCCTCCAAAGGTGTGGGCTTTGCAGTTGCCTAATCTTTTTTTAAGCCCCAGAGCCTTTTTCCCAACTGAGGAAATCACTGTTGTTCAGACAGCACTCATCTCTGTGCTCCCTCCATCCACCTACCAAGAAAATTTGAATTTTAAAGAAAGGGTCGAAACTTGAACCAAAGGAATAAAGTGCTGAAGGCTGCATTTCTCTAGGTAGACTAACAATAGATGTACAAGATTTTGATGAGGTATTTCAACTTCACAGGGCTTCTGGTGACACATCTGCCACCAAGAATCAGGGACAGCTCTGCTAGCACACAGAGAGAAAAAACAGTATTTCTTAGCCAGAGTTTTTGGAAATAAAAGCTGCTTTTCAGAGTTTGCTCTTATCTTCAAATTACACTTTTTTTTTCAAATTGTAAGGAACCACCTTTAATTTATTTTCTCCTAGGACTGAGACTTAATCTTCTAGGAACAAAAGGGAAAAGCTGTTAAACTATCATATGCAAATATACTCTTTAGAAAAGAGACTAGCTATTCTGCTACAACAGCCACATGGTAAAATTCAAAACTTGCAAAGTGTTCATTGCATCCAAAGCATATGCAAATGAATATTCCCCTGAGGTCAAGCCAATCCATTTTCTTCTCCCAAAAGTGTCCTCTGCAATAGGTCACTTAATTTTAGATGCTCAGGGTAATGTCTTATTACTCACACATTATGTTGGACAAATTTACTACATGGAATATTCATTTCCAAAGAGCAAGTTGTTTTTTATACAGTCAACAAAACAGCATTTGTGAACTCTGTTGAGAAAAAAAAAATTATATTTAAATCAAATATATTCAGTAAAATTTGCTGATTTTTGGTGGGGGCATATCCTCTTGGCCAATAGATTTACTCTCTTTTTTCTTTTTAAAAGTTTATTATTTATCTGTACTTCTCTGTTTTTTTCTTATTAAAGAGGAGAGGAAAGGAAAGAGTGCTGTCAATTTCAAAACAGTCTGCTACTGACACGTTAGAAGAGGATATAATTATCCTGGCATAAAAAGCTAGGAAAGCAAAATAAATACATTTAACAGAGAGACACTTAGCTACTCTAATTGCTTATGTGTGATAAGGGCTTTCAAATAATAAGCCTTTAAATAATAAATTAATATGGGAAAGAATAATGATACCAAGGTGCAAAACCTTAATCTGAGAGCTAGGTCCACATGCTCAGTGTCATAATTGCCTCCATTACAACATTCTGGCCTGACCTGAGGCTTTTAGCCATGGAATCTGGGTGGAAATGAAAGACAAACTATGCTCAAATCAGAGGATCACACAATAGAGACCAGGTATCTAAACAACTACTTCAAATGTAAAAGCAAGCTACAGTTTTATAGGAGACATTTCATTTAAACAGGTGCCACCCCTGATGTAAGCCATAAAAGCATGTATTAAGAAAATTCTCCATTAAGAACTTCAGTGTTCTTAGTCAAAATCCTCATAGAAGGAACTTTTTTGATTTCCAAACACTACCTCAAGCTACTCCATCAGAACTAGATTTTGTTGTTTAAAAAAGGTTCTGTGCTGCTCTGAAGTCCTAACTGGGACAGTTACTCACTACAAGCTTCTGAATGAACCCATTTATTTTTATCTTTTATTTTGTATATTCATACAGTAATTTACCTGATTGACTAATATACTCTAGATAATGATATTTCTGGTGTTCATATTTCTAAACTCCATAAGAGAACAGTGTCTGAAAAAAAAATTCAATCTAATGCTAATATCTTCTGGATGTATTCTCTTGACTTTTCATTATCAAGATTAAAGAAGAGGGTTATCCCACCAGTTCACAATTCTGAAATCTGAAAGGTTCTGAAACCTGAAGTTCTTCATAATTTATTTGACAGCAGAATCTGACTATTCCTACACTAATGTATTTTATTATATGATACTGCCTAGCTCCTTTGTGGATGTTACAAAATATACAATGTTGATGTATATACTGTATTGCTTTTTTTTTAATCTGAAAAACTCCTTAACTACAGTATAAAACTGACCTCGGAATCTGAGAAGACTGCAACCTTGATTATATGTATTGAAGGAACTGCAGTTTGACTTACCTACCAACATACATAAATGACTGAAAAGTGGGACAACTCATGCAATAAGCAAGATTGCTAGAATTGCTATAAACTTCTCTCCTGTGATGCATTCAATGTGACCTGCATTTGATAGCTTGGGGTCTCTGGTATTACCGATAGATTATCTAGAACCAGTATACCACTACATTATAAGATAATATTAGCAAAAAAGAGGTTAACATTCTTTCATTACTAAATGGGTAAATATTATTTTAATTTAAGACCTTTATCAATTTCATTGTTAATACTTCTGACAGACTCCCAAATAAATGAATATAGGTATATTTGCATTGAACATAACTAAACACAAGAAATTATAGACTGTTACTTAGAATATGAACCTAGAGTCAGAATTTTTTATTTGTACCTTAAACTCATCTAACAGTTGTTTTTTTTTTTTTTACCTTGAGCATGTATAATGTTTGTAATTAAAAAATAATTACCTACTATTAATGTATTCATATCAATATGACTCTTTATCTTGATTAATAGTTTTCTTATGTAATTGGCTACTCCCATATTGGGGGCACAGATATTTATAATTGTTAGATCATCTTGGTGGATAGTCCCTTTAAGAATTATGTAGTGTCCTTCTGTATCTCTGACTATAGTCTTTAATTTAAAATCTAATTTATCTGATATGAGAATCACTAACCTGGCCTTCTTTTGAGGCCCGTTGGCATGAAAGATGCTTCTCCATCCCTTCACTTTTAGTCTGGGTGTATCTTTAGGTTCAAAATTGGTCTCTTGTAGACAACATATGGATCAGTCCTGTCATTTTATCCAATCTGCAACCCTGTGTCATTTTATGGGTGCATTTAGGCCATTCACATTCATAGTGATTATTCATAGATACGTTTTTCTTGACATCATGTTACCTTTGAAGTCTTTCTTTCTGTAGATTGTCTCTATATTTCTGTTCAATAATATTCTTAGGATTTTTCCGCTTTTATAGAACCCCCTTTAATATTTCCTGCAGTGTCGGCTTGGTGGTCACATACTCTTTAAGCCTTGCCAGTCTTAGAAACTCTATCTCTCCATCTATTTTGAATGACATTCTTGTTGGATAAAGTATTCTTGGCTGCATGTTCTTCGCATTTAGTGCCCTGAATATATCTCGCCAGCCCTTTCTGGCTTGCCAGGTTTCTGTGGACAGGTCTGATGTTATTCTGATGGGCTTTCCTCTGTGTGTAAGGAGCCTCTTTGTCCTAGCGGCTTTCAAGAGATTGTATCTACAATTGTGATTTCTCAACTTTACTATCAGGTGCCTTGATATTTTTTAGAATCTATAATCTTGGGGGGAGACTGTTCTGCCTCTAGTACATGAACACTGGTTCCATTCGTGAGATTGGGAAAATTTTCATGGAGATCTTGTTCCACTATACCATCTAGACTTCTTTCTTTCTCCTCCCCTTCAGGGATTCCAATAATTCTGACTTGGAATGTTTCATGGCATCATTTATTTCCCTGATTCTGTTTTTGTGTCTTCTAAGCTGTTTGTTCCAGGCTTCCTTCTGATCCTTTTTCTCTGTTTATCCTCCAGATCACTAATTCTATCTTCTGTCTCAGTTACCCTAGCTTTTAGAGAATTTAGATTAGATTAGAACTCATTGAAAACATTGTGAACATCATCCCTGGTGGCTTTCAGTTCAGCCCTGATCAATTCCGTTTGGTCATCCATGGCTTTCTCCAACCTAGCTATTGCCTGGATAATTGTTATCCTGAATTCCCTTTCCAACATATTATCTATGTTGATAGCCATTAGCTCTGTTGCAGAAGGCCCAGCCTCTGAATTTTTCTTCTGTTGGGCATTCCTCCTTTTAGTCATTTTGGTGAGAGATGGCTGAATGGATGTAGCTGGATGTATCAACCATGGTTCAGTCAAGGTGAACCCTGGAATGCTTCTGAGGAATCAGGAGTCCCCACCCAAACAGACCTTAACACGACTCTCTCAGTAATAGACAGATCATCCAAGCAGAAAATCAATAAAGAAATGAGAATTGAATGACACATTGGACCAAATGGGCCTCATAGATATATACAGGATATTCCACCCTAAAACAACGGAATACTCATTCTTCTCAAGTGCACATGGAACCTTCTCCAGAATAGACCACATACTGGGTCACAAATCAGGACTCAACCAACACCAAAAGACAGATTATTTCCTGCATATTCTCAGATCACAATGCTTTGAAACTGGAGTTCAATCACAAAGAAAGTTTGGAAGGAACTCAGGCACCTGGAAGCTAAAGACCACCTTGCTTATGAATGCTAGATCAACCAGGAGATCAAAGAAGAACTTAAACAATTCATGGAAACCAATGAGAATGAAGACACTTCGGTCCAAAATCTATGGGATACAGCAAAGGCGGTCCTAAGGGGGAAATACATAGCCATCTAAGGTTCCCTCAAAAAAAATTGAAAAGTCCAGAATACACCAGCTGTCTCTACACCTTAAAGAACTGGAGAATCAACAACAAATTAAACCAGCTCCACACACAACAAGGGAAATAATCAAGAGTAGAACAGAGATCAATTAGGTAGAAACTAGAGAAACAGTAGAATATATCAATGAAACCAGAAGCTGGTTTCTTGAAATAATCAATAAGATCAATAAACCATTTGAAACAATAATCCAAAAGAAAAGAGAGAAAGCCCAAATTCATAAAATTATGAATGAAAAGGGAGAGATCAGAACACCAAGGAAGTAGAAACAATCATCAGGAGTTATTATCAACAGATATATGCCAATAAGTTAAGCAACCTAGATGAAATGGATACATTCCTGGAAAACTATAAACTCCCAAAATTGAACCAGGAAGAAATTAACAACCTGAATATACTGATATCTAGTAACGAGATTGAAGCAGTGATCAAAAACCTCCCAAAAAACAAGAGCCCAGGACCTGAAGGATCCCCTGGGGAATTCTACCAAACTTTCAAAGAAGAAATAACACCTATTCTCCTGAAGATGTTTCAAAAAATTGAAGCAGAAGGAAAACTTCCAGACACTTTTCATGAAGCCAGCATTACCCTGATCCCCAAACCAGGCAAAGATCACACCAAAAAGGAGAATTTCAGACCAATATCACTGATGAATATGGATGCTAAGATTTTCAACAAGATCCTAACAAACAGGATCCAACATCACATTAAAAAGATTATCCACCATGACCAGGTGGGATTCATCCCTGGGTTAAAAGGATGGTTCAACATTAGCAAATCAATCAATGTGCTAGAACAAATCAATAAAAGAAGAGAAAAGAAGCACATGGTCCTCTCAATTGATGCAGAAAAAGCATCTGACAAAATCCAGCATCTGTTCCCCATTAAAATGCTTCAAAGTATAGGGATAGAGGGAACATTCCTAAACTTCATGAAATCTATCTGTGAAAGATCCATAGCAAATATCATACTCAATGGGAAAAAGCACACAGGCTTCCCACTGAGATCAGGAACATGACAAAGATGCCCACTCTCACCACTCTTGTTCAACATAGTATTAGAAGTCCTAGCAACAGCAATCAGACAACAGAGAGAAATAAAAGGTATCCAAATTGGCAATGAAGAAGTCAAACTCTCTCTCTCTCTGCAGATGACATGATTCTTTATATCGAAAACCCAAAAGACTCCACCCCCAAACTACTAGAACTCATACAGCAATTCAGTAACAAAGTCAGGATACAAAGTCAATGTACAGAAATCAGTGGCTTTCTTATACACTAACAATTAAAATACAGAAGGAGAAATTAGAGAATCGATTCCATTTACTATAGCACCAGGAAACATAAGATACCTGGGAATAAACCTAACCGAAGAGGTAAAGGATCAGTACTTGAGGAACTATAGAACACTCATGAAAGAAATTGAAGAAGACACAAAAAGATGGAAGACCATTCGGTGCTCTTGGATCAGAAGAATAAACATTGTTAAAATGTCTTTACTGCCTAGGGCAGTCTATACTTTTAATGCCATTCCAATCAAAATTCCACTGGTATTCTTCAAGGAGCTGGAACAAATAATCCTAACATTTGTATGGAATCAGAAGAGACCCCAAATCATTAAGGAAATGTTGAAAAACAAAAATAAGACTGGTGGCATCACGTTACCTGATTTCAAGCTTTACTACAAAGCTGTGATTACCAAGACAGCATGCTACTGGCATAAAAACAGACACACAGCCCAGTGGAACAGAGTAGAGAGCCCAGATATGGACCCTCAACTCTATGGTCAAATAATCTTCGACAAAGCAGGAAAAAATACACAGTGGAAAAAAGAGAGTCTCTTCAATAAATGGTGCTGGGAAAATTGGACAGCTATATGTAGAAGAATGAAACTCGACCATTCTCTTACACTGTACACAACGATAAACTCAAAATGGATAAAAGACCTCAATGTGAGACAGGAATCCATCAGAATCCTAGAGTAGAACATAGGCAGTAACCTCTTCGAAATCAGCCACAGCAACTTCTTTCAAGATATGTCTCCAAAGGCAAAGGAAACAAAAGCAAAAATGAACTTTTAGGACTTCATCAAGATCAAAAGCTCCTACACAGCAAAGGAAACAGTCAAAAAAACAAAGAGGCAACCCATGGAATGGGAGAAGGTATTTGCAAATGACAGTACAGCCAAAAGGCTGATATCCAGCATCTATAAAGAACTTCTCAAACTCAATACACAAAACAGGTAATCATGTCAAAAAATGGGCAGAAGACATGAACAGACACTTCTCCAATGAAGACATACAAATGGCTATCAGACACAGGAAAAATGTTCATCATCACTAGCCATTAGGGAGATTCAAATTAAAACCATGTTGAGATATCACCTTATACCAGTTAGAATGGCCAAAATTAGCAAGACAGGAAACAATATGTGTTGCAGAGGATGTGGAGAAAGGGGAACCCTCTTATACTGTTGGTGGAAATGCAAGTTGGTGCAGCCACTTTGGAGAACAGTGTGGAGATTCCTCAGGAAATTAAAAATAGAGCTTCCCTGTGACCCTACAATTGCACTCCTGGGTATTTACCCCAAAGATATAGATGTAGTGAAAAGAAGGGCCATCTGTACCCCGATGTTTATAGCAGCAATGGCCACGGTCACCAAACTGGAAAGAACCAAGCTGCCCTTCAACGGATGAATGGATAAGGAAGATGTGGTCCCAATCAGAAAGGATGAATACCCAACTTTTGTAGCAACGTGGACGGGACTGGAAGAGATTAGGCTGAGAGAAATAAGTCAAGCAGAGAGAGTCAATTATCATATGGTTTCACTTATTTGTGGAGCATAAAATAACATGGAGGACATAAGGAGATGGAGAGGAGATGGGAGTTGAGGGAAATTGGAAGGGGAGGTGAACCATGAGAGACTATGGACTCTGAAAAACAATCTGAGGGTTCTGAAGGGGCGGGGGGTTGGGAGGTTGGGGAAGCCAGGTGGTGGGTATTAAGGAGGGCACGTATTACATGGAGCACTGGTGTGATACAAAAACAATTAATTCTGTTATGCTGAAAAGAAATAAAAAAAATTACCTCTTTTTTTAAGATTTAAATTGAGAAATTTTAATGGTACTATATTATTTCAACTTCTTTTATTATGCAGACACAGATATCATGTTCAGTCAACTAGTAGGAGATTTTTCCAGATATGTCTCATTATTAATACCAACTCTTTCTTTTCCATTTCTCTTATTCTCACTGCATTTGAAGTTCCTCTTGTTTAAAACCTCTACGATTTCCTTTGCAGTCCCTGCAGAATGTGTAACAGACTACTCTACAACCAAAAACAGAAGAAAAGTGTCCTTTCACATTTCTTGAGTTTTGTCTAAGTATAAACAACACCAAAATGGAATAAACAAAATTTGCTCAAAGAGTCAGAGACGTCTTTCATTGATGGCCAAAACAAAGTTACAGCACATTTTCACAGCCAGTTCAAAATAAGATGAATTTTAACAACTCAGATATCCTTCTCTATCCCTCTTTAGCATTCCAGAGTATTACTTTGGCTGAGAATTATCTACAGAAGGCATGCCAGGGTCTAATACAGTGTCATATGAGAAAATGAGAAAAGTTCTCCTTCCCAGTTTCAGGTCCAAAAGTAAAATCACAAAGATTCCCTCTATACATGGATTTATGTCAGTCTGGACTGGAGAATATAGGCTCATGTTCTACATAAACCAGAGCAATTTTATGTAAGTGTTTTTCACAAAAATACAGTACAAACATAATAAAACTTTGGTACATTTCTCTAACCTTTTATGTGTTAAAATGTAGTATTTAAAGTGGTAGATGTTGAACCCATATTCTTTGAGTGAAATTCCATCTGAATTATAGACACTTCCTAACTTAAGTAGGTATCAAAATTGAAGTCCATTTTAAACCATAACTCTGTAAAGAGCCAACCTGTAATCCCCCCTATAAGTTCATAAGGAACCCCATTTCTTTCTCAATATTATCTCACATCATAGAATTCCTTGATGTTGGAAGGAACTTAGGTTTCAAAGTTGAGGGCCAAGAAAGAATTCCTGAGATGTCTTAGGTGCAAAAAAGGTTTTTTCAGTAAAGCACAGGGAAGGACCCATGGGCAGAAAGAGCTGCAGTGGGGTCATGAGAAGTGACTCATTATATACTTTCAAGGTGGGAGTGGGTTAAAGATAACATAAGTCTCTAAGGAATTTTGGAAGCAAGGTTTCCAGGACCTTAAGGGGGGTACTTATTATTGAGAAATGATCATTTATTACCATCTAATAATGCCTTCCTTAGTCATGAGACCCTTTGGATATATGTCAGTGGGACAATGCTTGGGGGATGACTACCAACACATATCTTGGTGGGGGAGGGGATTT
Organism: Mustela putorius furo; assembly: GCF_011764305.1. Lineage (NCBI taxonomy): Eukaryota > Metazoa > Chordata > Mammalia > Carnivora > Mustelidae > Mustela > Mustela putorius. The sequence goes on along the minus strand of NW_025422108.1, from coordinate 125,014 downwards.
AGAGATAAAGGAATTTTCTAAGTGAATTTTTAAATGATAAAGTAAACTTACAGGTTCCTGGTTGTGGGGTGGGTTTAGGAATGTCTTTTGCCCTTAACAAAGTTTTAACATCAACACAGTTCAGTCCCTAGAGGAATGTCACTCTGCCTGTTTCAAGGACTTGTCAATTGGCTGTAGGTAGTAAGGGAATTTAATAATTTTTCTTCTGCCTTTGTTTCCCACATCATTCTTCAGAGTTTTTTTCATTTGTTCAATCTAATTTTTAAGTGAGTTTTTCTGGAATGACTGGTACACTCTTTGGGACAAGACACCACTATATATGGATGACAAAAATAAGATTCTTGTCAAGGAGATTAAAATTTAGTTAAAGTTATGTTATAAATCCCCCAATGTAGCTATAGCTATGAACATAAGCAATCAAACTTGGAAGGAAATATGTCGGCATTGAAATAATCCACTTTAAAAACGCCAACACCATGACACAATGTTCCTACTTGAAAGTTTCAGGCTGGCTGTTTTAATATTTTACATTAGCTCCTCACCCCTCATTTATTCCTGGGTTCATTTAATTCACCTGTCATGCTCCCTTATACAATGAAAGCTACTTGGAAGATAAAAGATGGCAGGTTATGAGAATCCTATCCATCTCATGACCAAAAACAGAAATGTCAATAACAGAGGAGCTGAACTCAACTGTCTCTGCCCTCTCTACCCTATCCAGCCTTCTCCATCTCTCTGATGGATATCACCATTCATCCAACTGTGCATGCCAGGAACATACCACTTAATCTCTGGTTTGTTTCTCCCACTGCTACTCCCACCAGTCCTTCATGGATTTTCTTCCTAAACATTCCTCAACAATACCATTCATTGTTCTCTTTCTCTACTTCTCAATCTAAGCTATCAATCTTGGAATAAAAGTCTCCTAAGAAAACTCCCCAAGTTCATTTTCCAACCCTTTCTCTTCAATGCAGATAGTCTTTACAAATAATTATAGAAGTAATACATGGTTAAGAGAAGAACTTCAAAATTCCAAACGTGCAGAAATCCCAAATCTCCGGCCCAAATCCCACCAAACAGAAATAACAACTGCTTGTCATTTCTCATAGGCCATTCTAGAAAACCTCAGTGTGAATACAAGCATTTTTAATGTTGGCTAAGGACTCAGGTATCCTAAAAAAGAAAGGGATTCACATCCAAGGAAGCAACAAGCAATGAAAGAGTAATTCTAATTTTTTTTTCATCTTTAGATGAATATGGAAGACTATCAAATCTCAGACAACCATACAGTACTGTTTAAAATACCCCTGCCTCTCCACTGCCATTTTCTTACATCCTCACAGGTGCCAGAGCCTCACCCTCTTAAGACTTTCAACTCTGAATTTTCTTGCCCCATTCATTCCTTAAATCTCAAATTCCTAGAGAGCTATATCACTTCCCAGAGTTATTCTTTGCTCTGTTCATGAAATAGGAGAAACAGAGAATATTAAGGTTTTTTTTTTCAAAAGATGAATCCAAATGGCAGGGAAAAGCTGAGTTTTGATTATTGACATAGAATTCTGTCCCTTAGATTCTTCCCTAATGACCTACTTTTCTTCACTTTACCTATCTAGCATGCTGAGAGAACATAGTAGCAAGGGAACTTACTTCAGGTACTCTTTACACATCTGCAGTTCTTGCCAGACCCACCACTGCCCTGCTTTCTGAATTAAACCTTTCCCACCTCTAGGACTTTTATAAGGGTAACAAACATTTTGGGAGGATGAGAGGACAGTTTTTGGAAAAACATTCTCTTTTTTCATATTGTTATTTAATAATACTGAAATGTGTTAGAAGCAGTGTTTTTGAAATCAGACCTCAAAGTACTATTTCACAGAGCAAGAAAGTAATTTTAAGAAAAACTGCAGAGCTGAAATTGGCTTAATCATTCACAGTGATGAAATAGGGTCATAAGACTGGCTGCATACTATTAGCTGAGATAGAAGAAGGCATTGATATTTCGGGTTCTACACACAGTAGAGTACACTGGGATGGCAGAGCTGGAGTGCAGTCAAAGTTCTGTACTTCGAGTTTTTACACTGAACGAAGGTCTTTTAATAGTTTCCTTTGGACTAAACAAACAAATAAAAAAAGGTAAAATATAAGTATTCCAAAATAATTTATACATTGAAGAACAGTATGTCTCAGACTCTAATGGTAGAGTTCTAGTCTACTTGCATCTGAATTACCTGTGTAATCTGCTAAAAGAAGAGACTCCTGAGCTCTCCATCAGACCTAGGACATTAGAAACTCTGAAAGAAAACGTCTGGAAACCCGTATTTTAATAAGCATCTCTGGTGAATTTTTTTGTACACTGAAAGTTAAGAATTATGGCAATAGAGGAGTCAATTTAGGAAAGGAAAATAACAAGCCAGGTTAGGATAGGCAACTGGATAAACAATACAAAAAAGTATCCATTCAGGTCAAGTGGTCATATGCAATTATTAGACTGTAAATATCTATGAGGGGAAATTTAATGCCCAAAGAAAAATAAGCAAATAGACCACTAGGAATGATGAGGCAAATGAAAGATCAAATGGTTGAAACCAGCAGTGGCAAATGGGCAGAATTAAAAAAAAAAAAAAATGACGGCAGAATCTCAGAAAAAAAGACAGATTGAGATGTCTGGGAGAATTGCTATAAGGCACTGTACAGCTGCTCTAATGACAGCAAAAAATTTTGTTGAGATGCCAACATCATTTTCTCAAAACCTCAAGTTGTCCCTAACCACTGCACATTACTCAGGGAAGTGGCCCAACTGATTAAAACAATAATCTCTGTTTTAACTTCAAAACAACAGGTGTGGCCCTGGCTCTATATTTTGGCTTCATGGACATCCTAGGCCATCGAGTAAGCAACCTATTTCTCTGCTACTTTATGCTGAGGCTAGTTATAACCTTTTTCTCTAGAAATGCAGAGTTTTAAGTTATCCAGTTGAATGAGGAGCCACAGTCAAATTAATAGAGCAGCTAAAAGAGCAAGAGAAGGCTGTGTCAAGTGAGTATTTTATAAAACTACGTTCAAGTCCATAGAAGTCTAAGAAGGGAAAGTACATCTTAAAATTGTGTGGTGGTGGGAACAGTACTTATTTTAAAAGTTATCAAACAGCAGGGAGGTAAAATAAACTTGGGCACCAAAAAATTCAAGGGTACAGGTGAAATCAGTACTCTGACTAAGATTTCTTAAAATAGATTTTTCATCCTTATCTGGTTTATAACCAATTTCTTAAAAATGTAACACTGTTGGATATAATCAGTGGCCTAAGAATCAAAGCCTCTGTCCTAGGCTCATGGCAAGCATTAATAATTGATCATAACATCTTCATATTAAGCCCAAAGAGAGCCTCCCAAACCTATTCAACATGGACCTTCTAGCAGCCTAACCCAAAAAGATACATGAAATATACCTTTTCAAGTCTGACTAGAATGTTGCCACTTATCATGTTTTCTTTCAAGGGAGCCTATATTTCTATACAAATTGAGCAAAAGCTTTGAAACTTGTACACCAGTTCCATGAATCAGTTTTCCCTTTGCCTCCTAACAGGATGCTATTTTCCTGCTGCCCTATAGGTGCTCCTAATTCCACTGTCTATAAAGAAAAACTGACTCTTCTTTCTCCAAAGACATATCTACTCCTTTTACCTCTTCCTGTATGGAGTACTAAACTTTTTCTCAAGTTTAGCATGCACCTATTTAATCTGCATAGCATTTATTAGTTTCTTTTGGGTACATGAATAATATGATCCAGTCTTGTGTTTCTATAATTAAGATTCAGCTCTTTTGTTTCAGAACATGGAAAGAGACTGTATTTTCTTTTGAAAGTGCTTAATTAGGAGGAAAGAGGCAAGATGGTGAAGAAGTAGCAGACTAAAATGACATCAGATCCCAGGAGTTCAGCTAGATAGGTATCAAACCATTCCGAACAACTACAAAGTCAACAGGAGATAGAAGAGAAGAGCAGCAATTCTAGGAACAGAAAAGCGACCACTTTCTGAAAGGTAGGACCTACAGAGAAGGGAATCTAAAGCAACAGGAAGATAGACTGTGGGGGTGGGGGGGCAGCTCCCAGCAAGCGGGAGAGCAATGGAACACAATATCAGAACTTTTAGATGTCTGCTCCACTGAGGGACATTGCTCCAGAGGCTAAGTGAGGGTGAAACCCTTGTGGGAACAGAGTGGTCTCAGATCCCACAGGGTCACAGAAAGATTGGGGGTGTCTGAGTGTGGCAGAGCTGCCAGGAATCGAAGCAGGGATGTGGACTACAGAGACAGAGCCAAAGACTGATCTTTCAGATCGGGGTTACCTTAAACCATGATCCAAGGCAGAGTTGGACCACTGTTCTTCAAGCAGGGACCCCACAAGTGGCAGGTCTGGGGAGACTTACCTTCCTGCTCTGGGAGGAGCAGCATGGCATGAATCTGCTGGCTCTGGAGACTCCAGATGGGGTCGTGTGGCAGAGATAGAAACACTCAGTCACAGGTCGGGTGAACTCAGTGTGCCATTTTCATTCCTGTCCTCCAAAGCTCTATAGAAAGCATTCAGGGAACAAAAGCACAGAGAGCAAACCAGATCAGATTACTTAGCCTGGTTCCTGGCAAGGGCAGTGCAATTCCACTTTGGGCAAAGACAATTGAGATTCACTGCAATAGGCCCCTCGCCCAGAAGATCAGCAAGAACATCCAGCCAAGACCAAGCTCACCATTCATGGAGAACAGTGGAATTCCAGAGCTAGGGGAAAGCATGCAGAGAATTCATGGCTTTTCCACCATGATTCTTTAGTGCCGCAAAGTTAATTTTTTTTTTAATTTTCTTTTTTTCTTATCCTATTTTTTTTTTAACTTTGCCACCTTCCTCTTTTGGGGTTTTATAAATACTTTATATTAACAATACCTTTCTTTAAAAAATTATTTAAAAACCTTCATTGTTATAGTCATATTTTATCCCTTCATTTTATTTAAACTTATTTTTTGTATTACATATATGTTTTTTCTTTTTTCTAAAAAAATCTGGGATACAATTTTTTCCAATAGATCAAAATATATAATCTATCACATGGCTTTGTTCTAGTCTCCAGGCTGAGCACATTCCCTCTTTTTTTTTTCCCCAACCAACCTATCTTATCAATTCCTTTTTTAGAATTTTTTATTTTCATCTTTACAGTCATATTCCATTCCTTATCGTGTTTACCCTTAGTTTTGTATATACATAAGTTTCTCTTTCTTTAAAATTTTGGGAGATAATTTCTTCTAAGAGACCAAAATACACCCAATATCAAGTGGGTGGCTCTGTTCTATACACCAGTCATTATATATATATATATATATATATATATATATATATATAATTTTTTTTAAAATTTTTTTTCCCTCTTTCTTCTCCCTCCAGTTTTGGATCTCTTCTGATTTGGTTAGCATACATTTTTATGGGGTCTTTGCCACCCTTTAGTATTTTGTTCTCTTGTTCATATATTCTTATCTGGATAAAATGAAAAGTCAGAAAAAACTCACCACAAAAAAAAAAAAAAAAAAAAAAAGAGGCAGTACCAATGGCTCAGGACCTAATCAATACATACATTAGTAATATGTCAGAACTAGAGTTCAGAACAAGGATTCTCAAAGTGCTAGCTAGGCTCAAAAAAGGCAAGGAAGATATTAGAGAACCTTTCTGGAGAAATAAAATCCCTTTCTAGAGAAATAAAAGAACTAAAATCTAACCAAGATGAAATTTTTAAAAAGCTATTAATGAGGTGCAATAGAAAATGGAAGCTCTCAGTGCTAGGATAAATGAGGCAGAAGAGAGAATTAGTGATATAGAAGGATAAATGATGGAGACTAAAAAAGATGAGCAAAAGAGAGACAAACAACAACTGGACAATGAGGGGAAAATCTGAGAGAGAAGTGACACCATAAGATGAAACAATATTAGAATAATTGGTATTCCAGAAGAAGAAAAAAGAGAGGGGGCAGAAGGTATATTGGAGTGAATTATTGTAGAGAATTTCCCTAATGTGGCAAAGGGAACAGGCATCAAAATTCAGGAGGCACAGAAAACAAAATGAATAAAAAGGGGCACCTGGGTGGCTCAGTGGGTTAAGCCTCTGCCTTCAGCTCAGGTCATGATCCCAGGGTCCTGGGATCAAGCCCCGCATCAGGCTCTCTGCTCAGCAGGGAGCCTGCTTCCTCCTCTCTCTGCCTGCTTCTCTGCCTACTTGTGATCTCTGTCTGTCCAATGAATAAATAAAATATTTTAAAAAGAATGAATAAAAATAGGTCCACACCCCACCATCTAATAATAAAACGTACTAGTCTTAGTGACAAAGAGAAAATCCTGAAAGCAGCTGGGGCAAGAAGTCTGTAACATACAATGGTAAAAATATTAGATTAGCAGCAGACCTATCCACAGAGACCTAACAGGCCAGAAAGAACTGGCATGATATATTCAGAGCACTAAATGAGAAAAACATGCAGCCAAGAATACTATGTCCAGCTAGGCTATCATTGAAAATAAAAGGAGAGATAAAAAGCTTCCAGGACAAGCAAAACCTAAAAGAATTTGTAAACACCAAACCATCCCTACAGGAAATAATGAAAGGGGTCCTATAAGAGAAGAAAGAACTGAAAAGTAGTAGACCAGAAAGGAACAAAGACAATATACAGTAACAGTCACCTTACAGCCAATATATACAAGTATACATACAGCACTAAGTTCATATCTTTCAATAGATACCCTGAATGAAATTGGGCTAAATGCCCCCAATAAAAAGACACAGGGTATCAGAATGGATAAAAAACCAAAACCCATTAATATGTTGTCTACAAGAAACTCATTTTAGATCCAAAGACACCTCCAGACTTAAAGTGAGGGGGGTAGAAAACAATTTACAATGCTAAGGGACATCAAAAGAAAGCTGGGGTGGCAATCCTTATATCAGAAAATTAGATTTCAGTAAGAGACTATAATAAGAGAAGAGAAAGGACACTATATCATACTTAAAAGGGTCTGTCCAGCAAGAAGATCAAAGAATAATAAATATCTATGACCCTAATATGGGAGCAGCTTCAAAGAAACACATTGATGATAATACAATAATAGTAGGGGACTTTAACACCCCCTCATTGAAATGGAAAGATCATCCAAGCAAAAGATCAACAAGGAAATAAAGGCCTTAATGGGGCACCTGGATGGCTCAGTGCATTAAGCCTCTGCCTTCAGCTCAGGTCATGATCTCAGGGTCCTGGGATGGAGCCCCACATCAGGCTCTCTGCTCAGCAGGGTGCCTGCTTCCCTCCACCTCTGCCTGTCTTTCTGCTTACTTGTGATCTCTCTCCCTCTATCAAATAAATAAATAAAATCTTTAAAAAAAAAAAGGAAATAAAGGCCTTAAATGACGCACTGGACCACTGGACCAGATGGACATCACAGAGATATTCAGAACATTCCATCTGAAAGCAAAAGAATACACATGCTTCTCTAGTGCACATGGAGCATTCTCCAGAAGAGATCAATCATCGGTCACAAATCAGGTCTCAAATTGTACCAAAAGATTGGAATCATTCCCTGCATAATTTCAGACCACAATGCTCTAAATCTAGAGGAAGGTTGGAAAGAACTCAAATAGATGGAGGCTAAAGAGCATCCAACTAAAGAATGAATGGATCAACTAGGAAATTAAAGAAGATTTGAAAAAATTCATGGAATGAATGAAAATGAAAGCACAACTATTCAAAATATGTGGGACAGAGCAAAGGCAGTCCTGAAAGGAAATTATATAGTGATACAAGCCTTTCTCAAGAGACAAGAAAGGTCTTAAGTACACAACCTAATCCTACACCGAAAGGAGCTGAAGAAAGACCAGGAAAGGAAGCCTAAACCGAGCAGAAGAGAAATAGTAAAGATCAGAGCAGAAACCAATGAACTAGAAACCAAAAGAACAGTAGAGTATATCAATGAAACTAGGAGCTGGTTCTTTGAAAGAATTAATAAGATTGATAAACCCCTGGCCAGACTTATCAAAAAGAAAAGATAAAGGACCCAAATTAATAAAATCATGAACAAAAGGGAGAGATCATGACCAACACCAAAAAACAATTATAATAACATAATATGAGCAACACTACGCCAGTAAATATGATAATCTGGAAGAAATGGATGCATTCCTAGAGACATATAAACTACCACAACTGAACCAGGAAGAAATAGAAAACCTGAACAGACCCATAACCAGTAAGGAGATTGAAGCAGTCGTGAAAAATCTTTCAACAAAGAGCACGGGGCCAGATGGCTTCCAAGTGGAATTCTATCAAACATTTAAAGAATTAATACCTATTCTCCTGAAACTGTTTCAAAACAGAAACGGAAGGAAAACTTCCAAACTCATTTTATGAGGCTGGCATTACCTTGATACCAAAACCAGACAAAGACCCCAACAAAAGGAGAATTATAGACCAACATCCTTGGCGAATACAGATGTGAAAATTCTCACCAAAATACTAGCCAATAGTATCCAACAGTATATTAAAAGGATTATTCACCACAACAAGTGGGATTTATTCCTGGGTTGCAAGGTTGGTTCAGCATCTTCAAACCAATCACTGTGATACAGTACATTAATAAAAGAAAGAAAAAGAACCATATGATACTCTCAATAGATGCTGAAAAAGCATTTGACAAAGTACAACATCCTTTCTTGATCAAAACTTTTCAAAGTGTAGGGACAGGGGATACATACCTCAATATCATAAAAGCCAACTATCAAAAACCCACAACAAATATCTTTCTCAATGGAAAAACTGAGAGCTTTTCTGCTACGGTCAGGAAAATGACAGGGATGTCCATTATCACCACTGCTATTCAACATAGTACTAGAAGTCCTAGCCTCAGGAATCAGACAACAAAAAGAAATAAAAGGCATCAGAATTGGAAAAGAAGAAGTCAAACTCTCACTCCTTGCAGATGATATGATACTTTATGTGGAAAACCCAAAGGACTCCACTCCAAAACTGCTGGAACTCATACAGGAATTCAGTAAAGTGTCAGGATATAAAATAGATGCACAGAAATCAGTTGTCTTTCTATACACCAATAGCAAGACAAGAAGAAAGACAAATTAAGGAGTAGATCCCATTTATAATTGCACCCACAACCCATAAGATGCCTAGGAATAAACCTAACCACAGATGCAAAGAATCTGTACTCAGAAACCTATAATGTACTCATGAAAGAAACTGAGGAAGACACAATGAAATGGAAAAACATTCCATGCTCATGGATTGGAAGAACAAATATTGTGAAAATGTCGATGCTACCTAAAGCATTCTACGCATTTAATGCAATCCTTATCAAAATACAATCAATTTTTTTCAAAGAAATGGAACAAATAATCCCAAAATTTATATGGAACCAGAAAAGACCCCAAATAGCCAGAGGAATGTTGAAAAGAAAGCCAAAGTTGGTGGCATCACAATTCCAGACTTCAAGCTCTATTACAAAGCTGTAATCATCAAGACAGTATGGTACTGTCTTGAAGACATCCAGATGGCCAAAGACACCTGAAAAAGTGCTCAACATCACTCAGTATCAGGGAAATACAAATTGAAACCACAATGAGATACCACCACCTCACACCAGTCAGAATGGCTCAAATTAACAAGTCAGGAAATGACAGATGTTGGTAAGGATGCAGACAAAGGGAACCCTCCTATGCTGTTGGTGGGAATGCAAGCTGATGCAGCCACTCTGGAAAATAGCATGGAGGTTCCTCAAAAAGTTGAAAATAGAGCTACCCTATGACCCAGAAATGACACTACTGGTTATTTACCCTAAAGATACAAATGTAGTGATCTGAAGGGTCACATGTACCCAAATGTTTATAGCAGCAATGTCCACAATGGCCAAACTATAGCAAGAACCTAGATGTCTGTCAACAGATGAGTAGACAAAGATGTGGTACATATACATGGTAGAATACTATGCAACTATCAAAAGAAATGAAATCTTGCCAATGAAATGGATGAAAGTAGAGGGTATTATGCTGAGTGAAATAAGTCAATCAGAGAAAAACAATTTTCATATGATCTCCCTGATATGAGGAATTTGAGAGGCAAAGTGGGGGAGTTGGGGGCATAGGAAAGGAAAAAATGAAACAAGATGGGATCTGGAGGGAGACAAACTATAAGAGACCCTTAATCTTACAAAACAGACGGAGGGTTGCTGGTGGGGTGGGGGGGGTTGTGGAAAGAGTGGTTGGGTTATGTACATTGGAGAGGGTATGTGATATTGTGAGTGCTATGAAGTATGTAAGCCTGATGATTCACAGACCTGTACCCCTGGGGCAAATACATTATATGTTAATAAAAATAATTTTAGGTTTTCTTTGTAAAATTCTACATGATTGATTTGGGTGCCTAGAAACTCTTATGTCATGTGAGCATGTGCACTCCACAGTCTTGTTATCCCAAAGACTTAGTAGAAAAATAATTCCATTGCATTTCTAATCCCATTAAAAGAAGGCACTCCAAATTATAAAGAATTCAGGTAAGTCAAGAGGTAGAAGCCGCCTAGATGGGTGAGCCCAGGGTCTGGCAGAGTTTCTGGAGCCATACAATGTTCCTGGAGTCTACGATGAATTGTAGATAATGACCCATAATGGGTATCCAGACATACTTTGGAAAGAAATCAGAAAACACAATCTATACTCCAACAATCATTAGTGTAGGAGGAATTGTTAAAGACCTCTTAAACCAATGCACCTCATCTCTTCTTTGGTATTTGGGATAACTGAAATCTAGAAATAGTAACTAACTTGGCTTAAAGTTATATAGAGATGAAAATTCCAGTTCCCTTGGTCTAGGCCAGTCCTTTCTCCACTAGCCACTAATCCACCACTTTATTAGTTATGAATAGTTCATATGTGCTCAGTGTTTGAAAAGTATTGTTTTTGTTTTAAAAAATATATGTATTTCTGAATGAATCTTCTTTCCCGCTTCCTACTGCTTCTGTGTCCTGGGCTCTTTTTCTCTTCAATAATATTAAGGTTTTTTTGTTTGTTTGATTTTTGTTTTTTAAAGATTTTACTTATTTATTTATTTGACAGAGAGAGAGAGAGATCAAAAGTAGGCAGAGAGGCAGGCAGAGAGAGAGGAAGGGAAGCAGTCTCTCTGCTGAGCAGAGAGCCCGATGTGGGACTCGATCCCAGGACCCTGAGATCATGACCTGAGCCGAAGGCAGCAGCTTAACCCACTAAGCCACCCAGGTGCCCCAATAATATTAAGTTTTATTACAATTAACATTTTGTTAGAGGGTCAATGTAAGATTTTAAAACACAAATTTGTTATTTCATGAACAAAGGTAAATAGAAGCTATTGTTTATTTATTTTTTTGAATCATACACTTTTTTTTTTCAGTATAACAGTATTCCTTCTTTTTGCACCACACCCAGTGCTCCATGCAATCCGTGCCCTTTCTAATACCCACCACCTGGGTACCCACCACCTCCTTTCTGACATCTGTGTACATGGTTGTAAAATACTAATTTCCAAGAAGTTTTACATATAGCTCTCAAAGGAAGAATTAGTCCTGCATTTATATTTTTTCTTGATACTTTAGGACACACTACCCAACCTTTGTAATCCTACATGAATGGGACTATATTCACTATCTGCTTCCCTCATTCTCTACTTCAGCTGTTACTGACAGTGAAATATGCCGTTTGTCCTTTTTTGCTTCTTTGTAAAAATACATAACTATTATTATAATTTTTAAACAATAGAAGACATCCAATCTCTGTTTGGAGATATGGAAAGCTGGAAAGAGCATCATCATTCCCAATATTTTTGTGGGGGGAAAAAATCACTGGACAAACATCATGACTTTCCTTGAACCTAGAACTGTACTAATATCATAGCAACAGAATCTAGGAAAAAATACGCACCTACAGGGAAAGACATGGTATAAGCAATAACTTACTTAGGTCAAATGCCAGTAGAAAATTAATATTATTTGACAAAAGTAGAATTCTAAAAAGCAAACACCAGTAAGAAAAGTTCAGCTATGGAGATAGACCCATTTCTGGAGGCCAACAGTACACTGGTAAGAGGTTGAAGTCTTAACCGGCAGCAAGTATTTTCTTCTTCTTTCACAAACCATGGGACAGTCACAGAAACAACTGGGAGAATTTTGAAAATTCTGAAAAGTCTCCCTTCTGGTGCAGAACTAGAAATGGAAACAGCAGTCACTGTAAGAAGGGTAAGAAATTTGCCTAGACCATTCTCTCTCCTCTTATCTACAAAACAAAAACAAAAACCCTTCCAAAACAAAACAAAACAAACAAACAAACAAAAAAACAACCAAAACCAAACAAATAAAAAACAAACAAACAACAACAACAACAACAAAAAAAAAAAAAAAAAAAAAATTAACAAAAGCAAAAGGCTTGAATCTGTGGGAAAAGGGAGAAAACACCTACACACTTAGGACATTAGTAAAATCCTACTCTATCCCAGGAAAAAGAAGAAAAAATAAACCTGGACACTCTCTCTCTCTCTCTCTCTCAGCCAAATAATACATAAAATCTTGAGAAAAAAAAAAAAAAAAAAGTGGCCGAATGGATGGGAAAAAAACAAGATCTAGAAATATGTCCAAGAGACAAACTTTAGCTTAAGGACATACATTGGTTTAAAATGAAGGGTTGGAAAAAGATATTTTGTACAAATGGTAACCAAAAAAATCCCAGGATTATTTATACTTATATCAAATAGATTTTCAGTCAAAATGGGTCACAACAGACAAAGAAGGTCACTGCATACTGATAAAGGAGTCAATTCAACAAAAGTATATCAGATTTATAAATACATATGTATTCAACATTGGAGCACCTCAATATTTAAAGAAAATATCCACAGAATTGAAGGGAGACGTAGACAGTAATAAAGTAATAGCAGGGTATTTCAATTCACAATTTTAACATTGGGTAAATCTCCAAATATAAAACTAATAAGGAGATTGTGGACCTAACAACACTATAGACCAAAGAGACCCAACAGACATACAAAACATTCCATTCTACAGTTCCAAAATACACATCTTCTGAAGCATACATGGAGCATTCTCCAGGACAGAACATACGCTAAAGCATGAAGCAAGACTTAACAAATTTAAGAAGATTGTAAACATATCAAATATCTTTCATAAACACAGTGGTATGAAACTAGAAATCAATAATAAGAAAATGGAAAATTTCACAAGTATGTTTAAATTAAAAAATGTACTCCTCAACAATCACTTGATCAAAGAAGAAATCTAAATGGAATTTATAAAGAATCTTGAAACAAATGAAAACAAAAATAAAATATACCAAAAATTATAAGATGCAGCAAAAGCAGTTCTATGAGGGAAATTTATAGTAATAAATTCTCACATTAAGAGAAAAGAAAGATCTCAAATAAACAACCTAATTTGAGACTTAAAGGAATTTTAGAAAGGAAGAAAAATGTAATGTCAAAGTTAGCAGAAGAAAGAAAATACTAAAGATTCAAGCAGAAATAAAGACAACAGAAAAAAAAAAAACAGTGAAACAAAGAATTGGTTTCTGAAAAGATATGACAACTGACAAACCATTAGCTGGACTTACCAAGAAAAAAAGAGAGAAGAGTCAAATGAACAAAATTATAAATAAAAGAGGAAATATTATAACTGATAACCTTAGAAATACAAAGAACACAAGAGACTACTATGAACAATTATACATCAACAGATTGGATTACTTAGAGAAAATGGATAAATTCCTCAAAACACACACCCTTCCAAGAGTGAATCATGAAGAAATAGAAAATTAAAACAGATGAGTAACAACTAAGGAGATTAAATCAGTAATCTTAAACCCTTCAACGAAAAGCCCAGGGCCAGATGGTTTCTTCAGTGATTTTTACCAAACATCTAAAGAATAAATACCAATTACTCTCAATCTCTTCCAAAAAGTGGAAGAGTAGGAAACACTCCAAAATTCATTTCACAAGGCCAGGATTATCCTAACACTGAAGCCAGATAAGGACATTACCAAAAAAAAACCAAAAACAAACAAAAAAAACCCCACAAGCCAGTATCCCTAATGAATATAAATGCAAAAATTCTCAACAAATTATTAGCAAATCAAATTCAACAGTACATTAAAGCCAACCCACATTATCTCTGGGATGAAAGGATGGTTTAGAATATACAAACCAATCAATGTGATATGCCACATTCATAGAATGAAGAATAAAAGCACCGCAAAAGATAAGAAGGAAGTACTGTTGAAGGTTTTTACACAACATATGAAATACTTTAAAAACACATTAAAAGTAGATTCTGATTAACCATAGGTATATATTGTAAAGTTTAGGGTAATTGTTAGAAGTTGTGTAGGAGGTACAAATAATATTTTAATAGGGGAGGTAAAATGGAATAATAAAAAAAATGTTGGACCAACCTAGAGAAGAGAGAAAAAGGAAATAAGAAATAAATAAGAAATGAAACAAATAGAGGACAGCTCTCAAGCTGGCAGATTTTAGTCCAACCATATTAATAATCATATTACATGTAAATGGTCTAAACATACCAATTAAAAGAGATTGTCAGATTGTATAAAAAAGCAATACCCATATGTATGTTATCTATAAGATATCCATTTTACACAAAAAGTTATAGGTAAAATAAAAAGAACAGCAAAAAATATATGACATAAAGAACTAATCAAAAGAAAACTGAACAGTAATATCAAACAAAGGAGACTTCAAAACAGGGAATATAATCAAGGAAAAAGAGATACATCACATAAGAATAAAGGAGTCAATTCTCCAAGAAGATATGACAATTCTCAATTATACACAAAATAATAAAAGCCTCAAAATACATAAAGCAAAAGACAACAGAACAGAAGGTGAAATAGACAAACCCAAAATTATAATTGGAGACTTCAACGTTCCTCTTAGTAACTGATAGAAAAAGAGGGTAGAAAATCAGTAAGGATCTAGATGATCTGAACAATATTATGACCAACTTAATCTAATTGATATTTAGAATATACTACCAAACAAAAGCACAATATACATTCTCTTCAAGTACACAAAGAACACTGACAAATATAAATCATATTCTGAGCCATAAAAATAAAACACATCACACTGAAGCAGTATCAACCATAGAAAGCATGTTCTCTGACCATAAATGAATTAAATTAGAAATATATAACAGAAAGTTATCTGGGAAAGTCCAAATTATTTGAAAATTAAGCAGCACATTTATAAATAACCCTTGGATCAAAAAGAAACTATCAAAGAAAATTGAAAGAACATATTCAACTGTATGAAATTAAAATTTAATGTCAAAATGTATAGGATGTATCTAACAAAATACTTACAGGAAATTTTATAGCATTAAGTTCTTACATTATAAAAGGTTCTCAGGGGTGTCTGTGTGGATCAGTCAGTAAAGTGTTCAACTCTTGGTTTCTGCTCAGGTCATGATCTCAGGGTTGTGAGACTGAGCTCCATATAGGACTCCATGTGGGGATGGAACATGCTTAGGATTCACTGTCTCCCTCTAAACCTGAGCCTCCCCCTCCTTCTCTGTCTCTAAAAAAGTGGGGGTGGGGGGTGGCTCAGTCAGTTAAGTGGTAGACTCTTGGTTTCAGCTCAGGTCATGATCTCAGGGTGCTGGGATAGAGCCTCACAGGCTCCACTCTCAGTGGGGAGTCGGCCTAAGGATCCACACTCTCTTGGTGTGCCTAGGTGGGTCAGTCATTAAGGATCTGCCTTCAGCTTAGGTAATGATCCCAGAGTCCTGGGATCCAGACCTACACTGGACTCCCTACCCAACAGGAGGCCTGCTTCTCCCTCTCCTGTTCCCCCTGCTTGTGCTCCCTTCTCAATGTGTCTCTCTGTCAAATAAATAAAAACTTTAAAAAAAAGATTCACACTTTCTGCCCCTCCCCCCACTCACATGCACATGCGCTTTTGTGTTCTCTGAAATAAAGAAATCTTTAAAAAAATAAAGTTCTCAAATCAATAATCTAAAATTCCACCTTAAGAACCAGAAGAAGAGCAAAGTGAACTCAAAACATGCTGAAAGTAGAAAATTATAGGAATAAGAGCAGAAATCAACAAATTTTTTTAAAAAATAACAAAGCATTAATCAGACACACCAAAAAATTCACTCAGAGTTATACACATAATTGAATAGCTCTATAGCTACTAAGTACATTTTATTCATAGTTTAAATCTTCCAAAAAAGAAAACTCCAGGCCCAAATGGTTTCACTGGTGAATTTTAGCAAACATTTAATAAATAAATAATACTAATTCTACATAATTTCTCCCCCCCCAAAAAAAAAAAGAAAAAGGAAGGAATAGTTCCCAGCTCATTTATGAGGCAAGCATCACACTAGTAACAAAACAAAAATATCAAAAGAAAACTCCACATCAATATCTTTAATAAACATAGATGCAAAAACCCTCAAAAAAGTTACCAAATCAAACCCAGCAATAAATACATAATGTCCTCATGAATTTGCCTCATACTCTAAGGCCAAAGAGGACCAGAAGTCAGGGGCTTAGCCAGGAGTTGGTGCAGGTAAACGCATACTAAAGATTATTTCAGGCAAGAATGACCAACAAATCTAACCTTAGAGGGAAATTCTGATGAGCAACAGGCTTGCATGATCTTAAATAGCTCCTCACAAATTGCTTATTAATTGCAAAAGAAGAAACAGCAACTACACTGTAGAGAAACTAGATAAGCTCTTGATCAAACAGTACGTGTTTGCAGATGCAATATCCTGAAAAGGACACAGTGTCGCCCACATAGTACACATGCCAGGAGTACACAGCCTAAATGGAATCCAGAGGAAAGAGCAGACAAATTCATAAAAAGGAGTTTTCTATTTTCTTTTTAGAAGTTGGAGAATGGGGGAAGCAGTGGCTGTATTATCCAAAATGCCAATGCCAAGAAAGACAAAGGAATGCTGTGGCAATGTTCCAAAGGAAACTAAAAAGACATGACAATCAAATGTAATACCTGATCCTATACTTGAACCTATATTGGAAGAAAACAAATGCTGAAAAAAAAAATTATTGGATCAACTGATAAACTGAAAAACATGGGATGTTAGATTAAAATATACCATTGTTAAATTCACAAAAACTGATAATAATATGGTAATTATGTAAGAGAATGCCCCATTATTGGGGTGTCTGGCTGGCTTAGTCGGTAGAGGATGCATCCTTGATCCTGGGGTTATAAATTCAAGCCCCACTTTGGGTGTAGACATTACTTTAGAAAAAAAGAAGAGGGAGAAAGAATTTCCTAATATTAGGTAATACACATTAAAATATTTGGGGATAAAAATCATGATGTAGGCATCTCACTTTCAAATAGTTTGGAAAATGCATACACACACAAAGAGGCAGAGATAAGACAACTCAGCTTATGGCAAATGAGGCAGAATGTTAACAAATAAGTGAATCAAGGTGATAGTTATAATGTGCTATTCTTATTCTTGCAACTTTTAGGTGAATCTGAAATTATTTCCAAATAAAGGACTTTTTAAATGAGCTATATGTGTAGATGATGCCTCAAAAAGTGTAAAACTAATTACATGGAAAAAGCAAACTACTATAAAATCTATCAAGATATAATTCTTTTGTATAAACTTAAAAGATCCTTAAAATCACAGAAAGAGAAGAGAGGAAGAAGGACAGAAGTAAATGAAAAAATAATTTCTCTGAGAGCATATTGAAAATAGTTAACCATACTTATTTGTTCACTATTGCAAGAGGAGCCTAAAGAGGCAGGGGAAAATGTTTTGTTTTCATTTTTTTCACTTTTTACATCCATAGTTTGATTTTTGTTTTGCCCTTTATGTTTATTTTTAATAAATGAAGAGCACTGGGTATTACATGCAACTGACGAATCATTGAACATTACATCAAAAACTAATAATGTACTACAATATGCTGGGTAACTGAACATCATAAAAAAATATTGGAGGAAAGACAAACCAGTCTTGTCCAGAAATTCCAATATCTTAAAAAAAAAAAAAAAGAAAAAAGAAAAGCATCTGATGAGAATATATTCCCTGTTTTACACAAAACAAATTAGTATAGAT
This sequence comes from Mustela putorius furo, assembly GCF_011764305.1. Taxonomy (NCBI): domain Eukaryota; kingdom Metazoa; phylum Chordata; class Mammalia; order Carnivora; family Mustelidae; genus Mustela; species Mustela putorius. The sequence continues at coordinate 106,837 of NW_025422108.1, read as the reverse complement.
GATAATATTTTAGAATGTGGATTGAATACTAAATTTCATCAATACATAGAATGTATTTATTTATTTATTTTACATGCTAGGAGACGAAGTATATATTTTTAAGGTGTTAAAAGCCTGGCATCAAGAAAAAGGTCCACTCCTATCTATATCCTTTTAGAGAAAAAAAAAAAAAAAAAAAACCCTTGAAATTCTGAAGACCGTTTTGGTCCATCATATTTGAATGTTCAAGCTCAAAGTTGAAGATCAGAGTTCAACTTTAAAATTGTGATATAACCAAGAAAAGAATGTCCCCAGCCTATTTCCTTTCTTACTCTACTTGGCCTCAGGTTTTTACACAGGGATGAATAAATGGCTCTTCTTACTTATGTTTGGTAACTGACACCATCCTACACTACTTAGAAATATGTCATACACACACACACACACACACACACACAAATCTGATAACTAATTCATTGGTTTGGATGTTCCAAGGCTACATCCAGCAAATAAAATTTTCCTTCCATGGGGTACTTTTTAAAGGATTAGCTCAGCTAGTAGAGGCCTCTTATAGCCTTGCCCAAAGCTCTCTAAGGCAGTGCTTCTCAAATCTAAATGTGCCTCTGAATCACCTAGGTTTCCTGTTAAAATACATATTCTGACTCAGCAGGTCTGGGGAAGGGCCCTTGAGTCTGTCTGCATTTATAACAAACCTCAGGTGGTGCTGATGCCGTGTTCTACGGACCATCACATTGAATAAGGAAGCTATAAGGAATTAAGCATAAGTAAGGATGGGGAAAAGGTCTGAGTTCTTCCTTGCTTACCTTTTTTTAAAAAATCTGGTTGCAATAACCCTGCTTTTATCAACCTAGCAGTCTTCAGGGCTATTTGAGAGTAGACACTATATAATTTTCAAGAATTCCAGTCCAGACTGAGACTATCTTCTCAGAAATTTTAGTCACACTGAACCTTTAAAAGGACACACATGTAAAATGTACCTATCTGGTATTTTCAATTAATGGTCACAATATTGAAAAAAGAAAGAAAAAAAGCATGGGGTGGGGGCTGGGAGAGGTTAACTGGTTTTCCTTCCGGTAGGGGGGAAAAAATTGTAATCCTGCTGATATAATCTCATCCCAGTGAAAAAACAAATTGTGGACCTAATCTATGGGGAAGCTCCAGCCCCAAAATATCATCCCAAACTGCTTTAAGAAGAGTGGTTTAGGAGGCACTTTTCTATCATATGTGCACACCTGTCATGTTAAGCCCACCAGCAGACTCTTATGAATCAAGTACCATTATATGACTTATGATAGCAACTACTGTCTTCATTCTGTCTCTTACAAGCCTCAAGTAGAGAGAAGCACTGTCTGCCTCAGCATCTACTACCACAGCCATTACACCTGTGGGAGACTAATGTTTTAAGACTTATGGTTAATTGTCCCTTGCAAAAAGGATATGCACAAAAAGGTACAGGAAAACCCATAGAATCCATGGAATATCAATCATAATGTAAAAATAATTAATCCCTCAAGATGAATGACTTAGCAGGAAACAGCACATATTTTATTAAAGTCCAAAAGACCCTGTTGCATTCCCTCAACGGTTTAAAAAGAAAAGTCTGTTAACATCAAACATGTAGCCCACATGGATTAAATTAGGTCACTCTTCGTGTTATAGTTTAAGATTTCATAAAGTACAGCTTGTGGTTAAGTCATGTGCTTCAGTTCTGAAGGGCTGGTTGATGACTTCCCAATCTTTTCAATATTGCACCACTAGTGATATTTACCCAAGTACTACCACAGCACTCTCCAATCTGTTCTTAATAATCCAGCCCCCAGTTTTGTAGCCCACTCCACATTTTGATTCCCAATAAACAAATATTTGTGGTATGTTCGTGGGCTATTTAACTGCTAGCATATTTGGTTCAGGACAGCATTCCATGAAGAAAGGGAGCACATCGTGGCCCTTGGGTTAAATGTTGGGGGGAAATGTGGTTTCATTGAAAGTACCAGGTCTTTCTTTGGAAAGTTTAGTGACAACCAATGGAGACTAAACTGGGACAGCCGTTGAAGGGGACAATCCTTCAAAACTGTCAAATGAGGAATTCATCTTTTCTATGCCTACCATCCTCACTCTGTTTGAAGGCCTCAAATGCTTAAGCATTAATGGGTTTTCAGATAAGCAGGAAACTGAGAAGACAATGGAAGGGAGAGATTTCCTTTATGCATATGCAAGGTCTCCAGATGCTTCAGTTTCTGAACTTCTTAGCATGAACCTGGGCATTAGACTTAACCACTTGGGAGCTCACATAGGCAGGGAATGTTTACTCATCTCAATATCTTCCTGTTTCCAGGATTAGAGGCTGTCAAAAACAAAGACATCAGCAAGTCTATGCTGTCTGTCTCGGTTCACTTAATTCATTTTGTTTGTAGTCATAACAAGCATGTTATTTATTTAGTTGTAAGTACATACCAAAGTAAGGATGAATTCACTTTAATCCTTTAACAAAATCACATACTTTAGGAAGCCAAAGGCTTTACAGCAAGATTAGAATAAAGAGTTCTGTTTCCTCGTAGATCAAAATAGATATCCTGAATATTTGATTTGTGGCATATCATTATGTTTGATATTTAGGTGCTCTCTTGCTGAGGTCTAAATTAGTATGTTTATTAAATTCACTCTAAGTGGCATTTTACCCACTGTGTTACATTTAGAATCATCTTTCATGGTAAAGTCTGTCATGAAATGGGAAAACTGATTTACTGCCTATTTTTCTTTCAAGTTTGGTAGCTAAGACCCATCTGTCAACAGAAATAAAGCGCACATGCACACGCGCGCACACACACACACGTGTATGCACATGCTTTGTTTCCTTTAAAGATCTGCAGCCCTTTAGTTAACTCTCCTCTTTAGTTCAGTTTGTAGCAGCAGCAGATGTCACTAAGTCAGTTTGTTTCTTCCTGCAATTTTTTTTTACCAGCACACTTTCTTCGCACCTTTAGGAGGCAAGGCTGTGTGTGCATTCAAAACCTCCTCTCACTTGGTAAGTTTTAGGCAAGAAACAACCTTTTGAACTAGGAATTGTTTACTTGGCAACACAATTCAAGCATCTACTCTTGAGAAATAGATTAAGATAAATTTTAAAAAGTAATCCATTTGGCTTGAGTTAAAACCACCTCCCAAAATGTTATTCTATGAATGGAAGGAAGCCTTAAATGTTTAAAATAACAAAAGACTATGGAAATAGCAATTCAGTTTCTACAAAGATTCTGAATTGACTAGCTTTTATTCAGGTGATTTGCTGGCCTGGGTGCAAGTGAAAAAGATTGCTAACAAATGGTGAGATTTGTGAGGTAAGCAAAGGCCTGACTGCACAAAGGTCTGTTTTCCAGAGTCCAAAGTAATGACTGCAGTTCCCATATTTGTCTTCCCTTTGCATAGAAAACTGGAGCAACCTTTCCCCAGCTCATGTTCCTTTACCAGTGACGGTCCAACCTTTACTTTCGAAGGCAGCCCATTTTGAGTCTGAAACTTTCAAACTGCCACCACAGGAAAAAGCATACCATCAAGCTAGCAAAGCTCATTAATACCTGAGCCTACAGAGATTTGCCAGGTTTATCCAAATACCTGACAGTCCCTGAGAACTAGAGCTCACAGGAGGTAAGTTGTAGTGAGAGAAAAAGGACAGAAAGATCTCAAGAATGGTCAAGTGTCATGAGGGCAGCTGGGCAGTGACAAACAGTAGTTTGTTCGCACTGCAAAGACCACTGGTCTTGCAGTCAGACAGACCTGGGTTCATTCTCCTCCTACCTCATCCTCATGTTGGGTAATGTTCCAAATACTAGACATAGTGACCCAATTGAATCTTCTCAACAACTCTGGGAGATAAAGACTATTACATCCACTTTAAAATGGGAAAATGGAGGTAACAGAAGAGTTTAAGCAACTGTCCAAGGTCTTACAATTTCTAAGGTGTTAAGGTAGAATTTGAACCTGGACAGACAGGCTCAAATAATCCACATCCTCAACAAACTCTGTTTACTTATGATGTCCCATAAAGTATATGACAACCTCTGAGCTCCAACGGCTGATTTAGAAAGTAGAGAGAAAAATACTGAGTTCAGGTTGTGTTGCAGAAATTCAATGTGAATATACAGGGAAATAATTAAAAACAAATTCCCTCCTTAAAAGAATGAGGTATTTGCAGAAAAGGGAATCAAGAGGGCATGAAAAGGGAACTCTGCCTGCCTCACACTTTTCCTGGCATGTTTCTGGGCTTCCCACCAATGCCCCACGTGTCCCTAGCCTGCTAGGCTATGTATTGCATCAGTTGCTCTCCAGACCTCTCTGCAGATTAATGAACAGCTGCTTGAGTAGGACCACAGAGCACTTTCATCTCCGGTGCAAGAGAAAGGAGAAATCAAGTGGAGAATATTAATAATGAGCCAAATCCTCATCTTCTGGAACTGCAGTGGGTTATTTGTTTCAGTATGTATGTTTTCATTCTCACTACATGAACAAAATTCCTTAGCGCTAACTGGGTAAGAATTGAGTCTGCCAAGAATTACTTCCATTTACCAAAAACTGCCTTTTCCCCCTCACTTTACATTTTCCAAGCAGGACACTGTTTTGATGTTGTCACATCAACAGATTGTATTCACTGCCCACAAGGGTTCTGGAGGCTGCAGCAGGACCAGTAGAAACTACACAGAATTAGGGATTAAAAGTGGGTTCTACTCTTGGTTCTCCTGCTCTTGAGTGACTCTTGATTTAAGCCACCATATTCCTGGACCTTCTTCTGTAAACTGTAATAATCGCCTATGTTCTCTCCCAGCTCTAACTCCCTGAGGTCCTAGTCACATGGTACACTAGGGCTGCCATAACAAACTATCACAAACCAGGTATCTTAAATAATGGAAATTTATTGTCTAAGTTTAGAAGGTTAAGTTTAGAAGTCTGAGTTTAAGGAGTAAACTGGGTTGGTTCTTTCTGGGGGCTGTGAGAAAAAAAAATTCTGTTCCATGCCATTCTCCTAGCAGCAGGCAGTTTGTTGGCAATCTTTGGCATTCCTTGGCAAACTGAAACAACGTCCCAATCTCTGCTTTTGTCTTCAAATGATGTACTCACTGTGTGCATGTCTGTGTCCAAATCTTTGGACAGGGACAAATATTGGATTGGGAGCCCACCCTACTCCAGGATGAGGTCATCTTAAGTTACTTAATTATATCTGCAATTACCCTATTTCCAAATAAGTTTACACTCTGAGCTAGTGGGGACAAGAACTTCAACATATGAATTGAGGGTGGGGGACACAATTCAATCCATAACAATTATATTTTCTTCATAAATAATACCTCAATTTGAGTTTTAGAAAAAAACAAAACAAAACAAAACAAAACATAAGCTTCCATTGAGGCACCAAGATATAACAGATGAGGAAGATGACCAGCAGAAACTTTAAAGAAGCTAAGAATAGATTAGATCAGTGCTTCTCAAACTTGAATGTGCATATAAAAATCACCTACAGATTTTGTTAAAATGCAAATTCTGATTCAGCAGGTCTGGGATAGACACGAGATTCTGAATTTTTAATAAACTCCCTCATGGACCACATTTTGAGCAGCAAGAGATTAGATGACAGCATTATAAACAACTAAATAAAAAAAGATGAAAGAATGGAAAAAGAGAGGGTTTCTGTGAGAAAACTTACTTTGTTGAGAGCTGAACTGTGATTACACCTTCTCCTGGAACCCCCATATGGAAGAGATGTGTATGAAGGGGAATGATGCCTCCCAAGCCTAGTACAAAAGATTTCAAGCAGACCTCTTAGAATTTATATGTAAACCTTGGATTTTGAGTGGAGAGTGGACTGAGACTGACTCTCAACTGAGAAGCATCATAGGTTAAAGAGCTGGCTGCTAGGTGCTCTGATAGCAGAGATAACTAGCATCAGTCTAGTAAGTATTTTCTGACCCCACTTCCTCTCCTCCATCCCAGTGCTCCAAAGTTGGAAGAGTCAGAACAGCAGTTAGCTAATGAGCAGAAGTGAAGGTCAATTATGAAGAAAACAGAGGAAGCCAGCTACACTCTTTCTCAGACAGGCTTTCACCTAAGGATGGGGAGAAGATGTAAGTCAAATTGAGACTTTGTTTTTAGCTTCAAAGACTAAAATATTACCTGAGAGTAACAAGAAAGGTCATAGGACTGCCAAAGTGTTCATACAAAAGTGTAGTCAGAAAAAGAATGACTTCACTAAGTAGATTTAAAGAGACAGCAGGAGACAAAAATGAAGATGATTTTTAGAATACACTCTGTGAGTTCTACAAGTTCATTGTGCTGACAACAACTCTCTTTCTTTGGCATAAGGTAAAACCCAGAGAGCAGAATCCTTAACTATCATTCACTGCTGTTTCCATGACTGCTGTATTTGCATGTGCAAATAAGGCACTGCACAATGGCACTGCGTTGGAGAGGATGTAATTCAAATTGTAGACATAGATTTGCAGGTTTACTATCAAACTTACCCAGCACAGGCAGTGTAACACCTTTTCTCAATAAAATCTGAATGTTACGGGGGTGCCTGGGTGGCTCAGTCAGTTAAGCATCTGACTCTTGGTTTTGGTCATAATCTCAGGGAATCGGATTAGGTCCACCTTGGGATCCACACTCAGCAAGGAAATCTGCTAGGGAATCTCTCCCCTCTGCCTCTGCTTCTTCCCCTGTTATTCTCTGTCTCTTTCTCTCTCTCCCTCAAATAAATAAATGAATCTTTTTTTAAAAATCAGGATATTATGACAATTTCCCAACAGATGTAAATAAAATCTCAAAAGGAAGGTAATTCTTTTTTTTAAAGTGTCGGAGGCAGGCCCCTGGCCAGGGCGGCCTCCGCCATTAAAAGATGGCACCTGGCTAGTTGCCAGGTTAGGATTGCCTTGTGAGACTAAGCGGAACACCCAAAGAGGAAGTAAACAGCATTGGTTGCTAGCGAAGTTGTTCCTTTAGGTGCACAGCCTGATTCGCTCCCTCCTGTACCCTGCTCGCCGATTGGTCATGTAAGCGTATATAAGTGTGTAGACTTGCGGAAATAAGAAGAGAGAAGATGCATCCGAACCAGGGTTCTTGTCGTCCTTGTGGGGCGAGGGCGATAAATGGTGCCGAAACCCGGGAACTAAAAAAAAGAATCTTGCAAGGTAATCCACAGGAAAGCGGGGAGTAAAGGTCCGCAGGTAAGCGGGGACATTAGCCACGTTCAAAAGTGGGAATTCCGTGGTAAAGCAGGGAGTAAAGGCCACGTTCAAAAGTGGGAATTCCACAGTAAAGCGGGGAGTAAAAATAGAAAAACCTTGCAAGGGAGAAGTCCGCAGGTAAGTGGGGTAAAACCACGACAAAGGTGGTGGGAAACTTGTACAAGACCACAACAAGAAGCGGGGCGGCCATAGAGCCAGGATTTTCTTATCAAAACCGCAGGTAAGCGGGGAAGGGACCACGATCAAAGTGGTGGGAATCTTGTACAAGTCCGCAATAAGAAGCGGGGCGGCCTTAGAGCCGGGATTTAGCGAGTCCGCAATAAGAAGCGGGGCGGCCTTAGAGCTGGAATTTAGCGGTGAGTCTTTAATGTCCGCGTCTTTTGTCTGTTGTCTGTGTGTTCATAATGGGATCTGAAAGTGCGGTTGGAAGGGTCTTTAGAAGACCTGCTGAAAGCCAGTGGAACTCCACTAAAAGCAAAAACTGCTCGGGCCTCTTTGAATACAATGGAAAAGGCGGCTCCATGGTTCCTAGATGAAGGCTTGCTAAACATACCTCAATGGGACCACTTAGGGGAGGATTTGAAGAAACATGATGCTTTAACTCTTTGCCTCAAATTTAACATAACAAAAGCACAGGCACGGGACATAGTAGTCTCCTGCAGAAATTGCGTGATCTTACTACCTGCACCATCCTTGGGGGTTAATCCTAAGTGTTTGTTACTAATCATATATGGCAAATGGATGTCACACATGTTTCAGAATGTGGAAAGTTAAGATATGTTCATGTCTCTGTAGATACCTGCTCTGGAATAATTTTCGCCTCAGTGCATACGGGGGGAAAAATCCAGAGATGTTATCGCCCTTTGCCTACAGGCTTTCATGGCATGGGGAAAGCCACGCCAATTAAAGACAGATAATGGTCCAGCCTGCACCTCACAACCCTTTAAAGCCTTCCTACAACAACTTGACATTCACTTGATACATGGAATACCCTATAACCCACAAGGACAGGGTGTTGTGGAGCGCGCACATCTTACAATAAAAAAGGCACTTTATAAACAAAAAGGGGGAATAGGGGACACCTTCAGGTCCCCTAAAGATAAGCTCAACACCATTCTCTTTATTTTGAATTTTTTAACGTTGGACAAAACGGGTAAATCAGCTGCAGACAGACATGCAAGTGATGCTGCTGCTTCCCTTAAGCCTTTAGTACTTTGGATGGACATCCTCACAGGAAAGTGGAATGGACCAGATCCAGTGTTAGTATGGAGTAGGGGGTCTGTATGTGTTTTTCCACAGGAAAAGGAGGCTCCAATTTGGATCCCAGAGCGGCTGGTGCATGCAGCCTTGCCTCCAAACACCAGTCATGATGCTGAAGATGCTGATGATAACTCTGGGGATGCTACACCTCCTGCGGCAGACTCAAGCCAGAGAGCTGTGAGCAGTGGTTAAAGCATGGCTATATCCTTTACCAGTAACTAACTCTTCTCTCATATTCCCTCCTCTCCCTTTGATGCATGGCAGGTCTGTAACTTGCTAGGAGCATGTACTGATATCTCAGCAGTGTCCATGTTAAACGGTGGCAAATTCCTCAACTGTTCTTATAAACAAAATGACTCTAGTACCTTTGAGACAACAGTTAATGTGTCTTGTCCCAGTAATATTACTTATCAGCCCACTCCCATATGCGTCTGGCCACCGTTCCTTTTCCTCGTAACAAATGCTAGCGAGCTGTATGATACGTTGAATTGCACTAAGAACTGCTATCTTTCCCAGTGCTGGAATGTCACGGCCTTCAAGCTGGCTGTGATTATGCGTATCCCTACCCATGTTCCTATCCCAGTTTCCATTCCAGAGGACAAGTTACTGGTGGTGCTATCCAGAAAGAAGAGAGATTTTGGTATCACAGCCGCCGTTGTGACAGCATTGGCTATATCTACAGCAGCTGCCACGGCAGCAGCAGTCTCACTTGCTGCAACTATACCCACTGCAGAAGCTGTGAACACCCTTGCAGAAGGAACGGCAGCTGCCCTTCAAAGACAGACTCAGATCAATGCACATCTACAAGCAGGAATCCTGATAGTCAACCAGAGAGTGGATTTGGTTCAAGAACAAGTGGACAAATGGGGGGCCCTATTGGGACTGGGATGTATAGTACCCTTCCCGGCAATTTGTGTAACTCCCATAGCCTATACTAATATGAGTGACTTACAGAATGTCTCCCGACAGCTCTCCCAATACTTGCAGGGGAATTAGTCTGCAGAATTCCAAAACTATACTCAGCACCTGCTACTAGGCATAACAAGGATAAATAACACCAGAGTTGAGCTTGCAACCCTCCCAGAGATAATCAAAACATTGCAAGATGTGTTAACCTTTACGAAACAATGGGCTAGTGTAATTGGTCTGATGATAATCCTCATGGTGGGCTTGATTCTGCTAGTAAGGAAACTGCAAATTTGGAGGTGACAGCAACCTAGGCAACAGCAAGCCATGGTGCAGGCCTTGTTAGCCCTCGGGGCTGGAACATCCCCCCAAGTGTGGCTAAGTATGCTGGATCGGTAGTCAACGACGGGTAAGATTGGTGGGGGAAATATACCAACCTAAGACAGGACGCAGATCATTGATATCTGCTGTCTGATGATGGGTAAGGATATTCCCCACCACTGACAACCTAAGACAGGCATGATCCCTGCCATAAAAAGAAAAAAGGGGGAGATGTCGGAGGCAGGCCCCTGGCCAGGGTGGCCTCCGCCATTAAAAGATGGCACCTGGCTAGTTGCCAGGTTAGGATTGCCTCGTGAGACTAAGCGGAACGCCCAAAGAGGAAGTAAACAGCATTGGTTGCTAGCGAAGTTGTTCCTTTAGGTGCACAGCCTGATTCGCTCCCTCCTGTACCCTGCTCGCTGATTGGTCATGTAAGCGTATATAAGTGTGTAGACTTGCGGAAATAAGAAGAGAGAAGATGCATCCGAACCAGGGTTCTTGTCGTCCTTTGCGGGGCGAGGGCAATATTAAAGATTTTATTTTATTTATTTGACAGACAGAGATCACAAGTAGGCAGAGAGGCAGGCAGAGAGAGAGAGGGGGGAAGCAGGCTCCCTGCTGAGCAGAGAGCTTGATGTGGGGCTCGATCCCGGGGATTCCTTGACATACAGTGAACATTCATGAATATTTGTGGTTGAATAAATCAGAATTTCCCATTAACCCTTTTATGAATCTAGTTATCAGTGTAGATCATGATCTCAAGGTTGTGAAATCAAGCTCTGTGTCACACTTAAGCTCAGCACAGAGTCTGTTTGACATTCTGTCTCTCCTCTCCCTCTGCCCCACTCCCAACACATGCACACCCTCTCTCTCTCTCTCTCTCTCTCTCAAATAAACATTTTTTTAAAATAGGGAAAGTGAAATGTTTTATTTCTGTCAGTGTGCCCCCCCCATTTTAAATTATATGTTGGACTTATTTGGGGAATTATCAATAATATTAATCTTTTTCCTCCCTGCGGTTGCGTATTTTTCTAGGTCCACTGAAGAGTTATACACATAATGGCTCCCCAACAGAGTCTTCGGTAAATCCCAAGAAGACATAATCAAAGACAACTCACAAACCTAAAAAGGTACAGCCACTATTCCCAGAATAGCAGGACAAAGTCCCTGGAATCCCCACTCCCCTTACCCCTCCCTCCCTAGCATATTCACCAATGGGCAAGGGTCATTTAAGGCAAGAAAATACTGCCCTAGGACAGCACCACAGGGGAACTCTGGGCCCTTTGGCTTTTTCTTTTTTCTTTTCTTTTTTTTTTTTTTTTTTTTTTAAGATTTTATTTATTTATCAGAGAGAGAGAGGGGGAGAGAGCAAGCACAGGCAGACAGAATGGCAGGCAGAGGCAGAGAGAGAAGCAGGCTCCCCGCCGAGCAAGGAGCCCGATGTGGTACTCGATCCCAGGACACTGGGATCATGACCCGAGCGGAAGGCAGCTGCTTAACCAACTGAGCCACCCAGGTGTCCCGGCTTGTTCTTTTTAATATGGAAAATTCCCATCCCCTAATTGGTCGCTTGGCTGGAACTTTATCATTCAGGTCTCAGCTCAACTATCATCCCCTCAGGGAGGGAGTCCCTAACTGCCCCACACTCTACTCCTATCACTTTCTATTGCTTGCGTTTTTTAAGATTTTTCTTCATAGAGCTTATCCCTTACCACATTTGTTTACTTGTTTATTGTCTGTGTTTTTCCAAGAGAATGAGAATAGGACATTGTAATCCCACCAACCAGAATTTGCATTTCTCACCCTTTTGAGAGGTATCGTGACTGTTACTTCCTCTGGTTCTTCTGTTTTGTTGGTATTACCCTAGCTTATTTAATATTTATTGAGAACCTAGTATGCATCTGGCAACTGTTCTAGGTCCTTGGGTTATAGCAAAGGAAAAAGAATCTCTGCCCTTATGGAGTTTCCTTTTGTGGAAAGGGGTAGACAATAAACAAAGAAATAAATATATACCATGTAGGACAAATAAGTGCTACAGGAAGAAAATAAAGTAGATTAGGGGAAAGAAAGTGATGGGCTGATGAACATGACTGTTTGGTGGGAGATCAACAATCATCTTTCTGGGGAGGTAACCTGAAGGTTTGAGGAAGGGAGCCACATAGTTACTGGAGAAGAGCACGCCAGGCAGAGAGCTGTCACATGCCAAGATCATGAGGAGGAACAGAATTGGTGTGTTCAAGAAACAAGGAAGTGAGTACAGTAGGCAGAGGGTGAATGAGGAAATTAAGTAAGAGATTAGTGGGGGGACCAGATCAGGTGGTGCTCTGTAGCATCATAAAAACTTAGGCTCTTATTCTTAGTGAAATGCTGAACCACCTGGAGGGTTCTGGAGTAAAATGATCAGACTCACCTTTTGAAAGGAAACTGAGTTCATACTCAGTTTTACATACTGAGTATGTAAAACTCATACTATGAGTTATTAATTAACATACTATTATTTGTTAATTAACATACTATGACTTGATGGGAATGGGGGGGGGATATAAGACTAAAAGGAGAGGACAGATGGGGTCTATCAAAATAGCCTGTGTGAGAAAGGATGTTGGCCTGGACCAGATGGTAAGAAAGAAAGTCTTTGGGACATATTTTGAAGAAAAAGCTGATAGGATTTGGTGAAGGACTCATTATGGAATGCAAAGGCAAATGTCAAGGTCCTGATTTCAGTTCCCTCTCTAACCTGTTTGCTTTAGAGCTTCCCCAGTGAGCCTCTACTTAATATCTCCTCAGCAAATCACTTCCAGGAGCCCACTTGGGTCCTCCTCCATAGGGCAGATCCTGGTCCCCACCTTGTATGCCCCTCCATGACCATGTAACCATGTTATTCTCAGAATCCCTACTTTCCTCCCCTTCTTTATTTTACCAATCCCTTACTCTCATCCTCCACTCAAATCAAAAATACACTGCTTCTGAAACATTCAAATCCCATCTGTTCCATAAAGCTCATTCAGTTTAAACTGATCTCTATGTCTTTTAAAATTTACAGAAATTGTAAAATTCATCACACGAGCAATTATTTTGCATTGTGATGCCTCTTCTTATTGTCAATATAAGTATTTTATTATTATTTCACATTTCATGTGATTTTACAGATTAAAATATAAATTCTTCATGCATACAGAATCTATCTTATATCCTTATATTCACTTATAACATTGTATCTTCTAGCACATCGTGTCTTATACTTAATAGATGGTAAATAAAAATGTGCACATCTGATGTGTATATATATATATATATATATATACACACACACATATACATATATATATATATATATATATACACATATGTATATGACTTTGATTATACCTTAGTGGTAGCCACAGCCTCCATTTCCTCATCAATATCTCCTTCCTGTTCCCATATAATTAACACCTTAACCACTCCCAAGTGGCTGTTTTAGACCCGAAATACAGTACTGATACAGGGAAGAAAGTTAAGATAAAACTAAATTAAGTTGTAATATTACTTTGGAGATATAAAATGCAAGACTGGAGAACTAATACTCAATTTGTTAGGCAATTGTGAGTCATTAAATGTTTTTGAACAAGGAAGTGATAACACAGTAGCCATGATTTAGTAAAGGAAATTAATTTGCCTATTTGTATGTTACAAATTGGAAGAGAAACAGGCAAGTGAGGGCTGATATTCCTCAATTAACTATTGAAAGGATCTATGTGAAAAGGATTAAGAGCTTGAAATAAGGGGCTGGCAGATGAAATGTGAAGTATGCAATGCAAGGAATGTTCTAAGTGAAGGACTTTCAATACATTGGAAAGGCTGATTGAAAAAGAAAGAGGAGTTACATGTGACAAGTTATAATTCTCAATGTGTGGAAAAGATTATTATATTATTTATAGAAACAAAGTTGACTGGGGGAAGAACACAGTGAGTTATTTTCAATATGTTTAATTTGAGATGGCATTTATCTATGCAGAGGTACCCAGGAAGCAGCTGGAGATAGAGGATTAAGAAAGAAGTGTTAGTACTAGATATAGAGCTTTGTGAGAGACAATGGTTTGCAAAAGCATAACCTTCAACCTCCCTAAATTAGCCTGTTGCCTCCACTTAGACTAGTAAAACTGCCACAGCCCTAACTATTCCCAACAACAGTTCCTACCCAACAGGAGCATTCAAAAGAGAGAAGAAGGAATTAGAAAGTATTGGTGTGACTAGAGCTAGAATGGCAAGCCACACCTCTGCTCAAATAGGATTATCCTCCCTTAACTTAAACCCAAATTCTTCCCTTGTTATATATATCATGGGAACATATATTACAGGCCTGTGAACGTTTCTCAAGTATATCCTATGCCAGTAAATTTCACAGTAATGATATAGTAAATATGATAGCTGACCTGGATTGCAGTAATAATGTCTTCTCCGATCTCATGTTACACTTTATGTCTTAGTTGTGATATTACTTATTTGCCTCAGTGAACCACACACCCACACACAATTTCTAAAAACTGCATTCTCTAGAAGCTTGGTGCAATTCCATACAGATCAAGCACTACCTCCACAGTTGACTTGCTCAGCTTCTCTCCCAGTTGATAAAAGCATAAATCCAAAGATGCAGCAAAGCTAAGAGAATGGTTTTGCTGAATTGGATTAATATCAATTGGAAACAATGGTGAATGACTCATTAAAAACCAGAGCAGTGTGAATATATTTAAAGAAGATTGAAAAAGAACCCAAGTGTGATTTCTCCCAAGTCTCATCAGGTAAATATGGAACTTAACGCCAAGAAAACCTAGAAGCAAAGTACTACCTACAACCCTAGACAAATGGGAAAAAGGAATAACTGAAATTACAGTATATAAAACTAAACCAATCATTATGAGAACAACATAAGTTACAGTTTAAGGGAGGAAGCTATACAGAAAATTGGCACTGGAAAAGTGCAAAAAGATAGATACTCTGAGTGGTTTCAAGTACTGAAAACTGACTAAGATTGACAAAGAATTCCATATGCTTTCTTACAGGTCTGTATCTCCTATAACTGCACATATAGCAAATACCACTTTGAACACAAGCTATTCCTGACTTGGAAGCAAACAAATTATATACTTATAAAGATGTTTTAATATGGGAGAATATTAAGAAATCATCAGTCTTAGGAGAAACTCCAGATGAAAGGTCATATGCTAATTTGGGGAGCTGTGACTTTAAACATTAGGAATGCAAGCACAGGAAAAAAGGGTCAGGTGTATGTTAACATTTCTTAAATTGTGTTTCCTATGATTTTATATGTAAAATATAACACAGTGATTTCAAATCAATAATTAACTATTTAGTTACCATAAGCTTCTAAGACACTAGAAGAGAGAAGAATAATATAGTAGAAAGAAAACAAAACAATTCCAGGGAAATGAAGCACTCCTTTAAATGTTAACATTTGTCCCCTGCACTAACACTGGTTTTCTTACACTTGCACGTGAGCATTTGTGTGTGTGTGTGTGTGTGTGTGTGTGTGCACATGTGAGCCCATGTTGAAAGGCAAAGGGTATTTTCATTACCTGTGGCATTACGTCACTAATGGAAATCAGATCCTTCATATCTCATGAAGCAGTGGGGATACAAATCACTAGCTAATATGTAATAATACTGAATAACAGGATTATGAATCTCTGAATAAATTCGGGCATAAAAAACTAAACAGATAGAAATGAAATAACATGTAAGATGAAAACCTTGTTGAAGCCACTGGACAGACTTTGTAGAGGCTGAACACTGGATAGCAGTGAACAATTCTGAGGAGTGCCATTCCCAGTCTATGTAAATAGCTCATCTGAAGTTTCTCAATGAACAACCTATGGAGCAAGAAGTGGCTACCCTGCTTAGGATAGATAGACAAACCCTTTTTTCTCCTGTCAATAAAGAGTCAGGTTCCAAACTACACAGGTGCCAATTCTGGTTTAAATAATGGTTAATACTTTAAAAGGCCAGGCAATGAGTTTCCAGGCCATACTCATGCACTCTTACACCTTTAAATTCCAACGAGACTAAGATAAAATTATAACATTTTCTGAGTAATTCTGGTGTATTTCTCCTTCTAAAATAGATTTTATTGGCATATTCCCTCTAACTAGAAGATAAGAAAATAAAGCACACAAACTTTAAAAGTTGGGCCTCAATAATTATAGTTCTTAAAATTCTTCTCAAATAAGAACAAATAAACAATTCTTATTTATTCCATCTTTCTCCATGTTACAACTGTGATCTTTAAACCATGAAAAAAACTAAATCACTCTGTAACTTTTTCAGACAGAATATTGTGTTTTACTAAAAACACAGTAAGAAATAGAATAGTTACTTCAAAACCTTACAATCATTTCAAGCACCAAGTAGCTCTCTGATGGTAATAAACATTGGTTATTACAAAGTTGACCTTGGCCTGAACTTATGACCTAAACCTCAAAGCTTATACTAAACTAACTTTCAGTTATAGCTCTGTGTGACCCTCTCACTGCTGCCAAAAGTCACCAGGGTCTTGAAGTATTCAAAATCTCATTTATTTAAATGCCTTTAAATTCAGGATAGCTATAAAGAGCATTGATAAATTCAAAGGCTAATACATTGTTTTCAACATTCAGTGTGGGTTGACTGATTTTTGGTAATCATATACCATTCTTTTTTTTTTTTTTTTAAGATTTTATTTATTTGACAGAGAGATCACAAGTAGGCAGAGAGGGAAGCAGGCTTCCCGCTGAGCAGAGAGCCCGATGTGGGACTCGATCCCAGGACCCTGAGATCATGACCCGAGCCGAAGGCAGCGGCTTAACCCACTGAGCCACCCAGGCGCCCCAATCATATACTATTCTTAAAAGCAACCAAAATATGTTTGAAATAATTAGCTAGCACTTACTAAATAAACAAAACCTACTTTATCTAATATAAATGTTAGACAAAACCTATGTAAAGCAATTTAATAGTTTACTCTTCAAATTACTGAGTCGAAAGTGTGCCAAAGTAATGCTGTCATAACTTCCCCAGTGCTATTAAATCTACCAAGGGAGAAATGAGTGTCACATTACTTAAAATAATGACACTACCTTTCTTTCCTCAAAATAAGGAGCACGGGTGAATGTTTAATAAATGAAATTCAAGAAGGTCATAGGAAAAAGCCATAATTTTAGAACTGAGTATCTCACAAATTCAAATTGTTTTTCTAGCACAAGTCTAACACTAATACCATTTATATCAAACATATCAAGTCAGTAACATGGAGAGATTATCTTATTGCAGAGAACTAGAGAGCATCACATTCTTTCTACCTTTCAAAGTCACTGTAATTTCTATAACTATACCCTGGTTTTGTGGTAGCACTTGTGCCATACTTTCATTCTAAAGAAAAGACTCAACGTACCCAGAATTCCCACATACTCTCCCCTGCCTTTTGCAATTGGGAAATTCTAGACATTTTCCTGAGTTTAATGAAGCAAAGCCTGAGGCTGAGTGAAGCAATATCAGCACTGTCATACGCCCAATGAGTTAGATCCTTGACCACATGAAATATGTCAATTCTAAATTCCTGGATCTGGTGCCCAAACCACTTGTCTCCATCCCCAATAGTGATTGTAAAAAGAAGGGCTGAAATGTTCCATTTGACTTTCAGGATAATCCCTCTACAATTTCCAGGTCCCCAGAAAAAAGGCTCATGAAGGCAACAACATTGTCTACCTTGCTCATTTTTCTGAACCTGGCACTATTTCTGGCATAGAGAATGTCTCAATAAATATCTGTTGACTGATTAATTACTAAAGCCCCCGAAAAGTTCATCCCAGAGTTCAACCTCCATTATTGCTATAGAAGATCACCATTTTCAGGATCTGGCAGAATGCTCCTTTACACATAAAGTCTTTCTTAAATGAATGAACATCTTCAGGGGAATTATCTGAGAAACTGGTGCCTATATATTTTTCAAACATTAATGCAAAAGAATCCCTACGTTATGTGTAACCAAAATCATTATCTCTTTCCTCCCTCAAAGCTCCTGCTACTCTGATAATTCCAATCTCACCTCTGGACCACACACCCACCCAGTCATCTAAGATAGAGCCCTCAGAAACCTTTTGCCTCCTTGTTCATAACCTTCAGAAAACTATTAGTTCATTACCATGCCATGAAATTCTTTTTCTTCAAATCCTTCTTTAATCTATTCCCTGACCTCAATCACTACAACCCATACTGACTCTTACCTGGAATATATTGCAATAGGCCAGTCCTTCCCTCTTCTACATATAATTCTGTCGTAACGGAGATTTAAAAGTTAAATATATCTTGATATAAAAAGCATCTACTTTTCTGCATCTTTCAAATTACCACTGCCCAAATACTTTCAAAATTATGTCCAAATTATGGAAACTTGATCCATAAGGAAAAGGACACAGTTAAGTTAACATCAGTTACTTCTATAACCTCTCCCAAAAAAGGGTGTGTGCATTGTGCATGTTTGTATATATATGTTTTAAGTTTATGGATTCATGACATACAGAAATGCTTTCAACAGTTTTATTTTTGACAAATATTAAACATATTTAAAGTGTACAGTTTGATAAGATTTAGCATATGTACACACAAGCGAGACCATTACCACAATTAGGATAAAAAAACATATCCATTACCCTCAAAAGTTTCCTCTCACTCCTTTGTAATTCCTCCTTCCTGATGTTCAGTGTCTTCAAAACCACTGTTTCATAATTTCGACTGGGTGGGTTTTTTTCTTGGTTACTTCAGGTGACAGAGTAAATCTGCTTTTTTTCTCCATTATCTTTTACAGAAGCAGAAATCTCTCAGTTGATTTTTTTACTATATATTTTTAGTTCTTTTCTTAATGATCTAGGGATTGCAAAATGCATCTTAACTCATCAGAATCTACTTTAAACCAACTTAATTCTGGTATAACACAGAAACTGCTGAATCCTCCATTTGTGCTACTATTATTATATATTCATCTATGTATATTATAAACCCAACAATAGAGTTATAACTTTTGTTTCATAACTCAGTCTTTAAAAAAATTTTTTTAAAGATTTTATTTATTTATTTGACAGACAGATCACAAGTAGGCAGAGAGGCAGGCAGAGAGAGAGAGAGGGAAGCAGTCTCCCTGCTGAGCAGAGAGCCTGACGTGGGGCTTGATCCCAGGACCCTGAGATCACGAGCCGAGCCGAAGGCAGAGGCTTTAGCCCACTGAGCCACCCAGGCACCCCAATGGGAGTGGGTTTTTTACCTTTCATATAAAATTAGGTGAGCCCCTTCTGGCAGGAAAGCTGCTGGTTTCATGGCCTGCTCCACACAGCAAAACTACCATACCAATCAAGTTGGAAAATGTGGGAGCAGCTCTAGGCAAGAACTCAATTGGTTCCCAATGCTTTTATCCAAAGTTCAGCAGTTTTCCATTAATAAATGCTTCCCAATTTGTTTTTTGCCTTCAGCTGACTTCAAGAACCATGGAATGTTTGTTTCTGACAATACTGTCCAGTTTTATAATTGTTTTTAGGGAGAGGGCTTGCCTCCCCCCTCACTCTGGAATAGAGGAAGTTGGCTTCTTAACTGATTTTCTGTGTATTATGGGTCATATTTTCCAGCTTCTTCACATCCTTAGTAATTTTTCATTGGATGCCATACATCATGAATTTCACATATGCTTGAGCTTCATTAGGACACAGTTAAGTTCACCAAAACAATTTGGTGATATGGACTGAATGTTTGTCTTCCTCAAAATTCATATTTTGAAATCCTAATGCCCAAAGTGATGGTATTAGGAGGTAAAGCCTTTGGGAAGTGATCAGGTCATGAGGGTGGAGCCCTATGAATGGGATTTATGCCCTTACAAAAGAGACCCCAGAAAGGCCTCTCAGCTGAAGACAGAGAAAAGACAGCCATTACAAACCAGAAAGACAGCTCTCACCAGACACCAAATCTTCCAGAGCCTTGATCTTAAACTTCCCAGTCTCCAGAATTGTGAAATAAATGTTTGATGTTTAAGCACCCAGTCTATTGGTATTTTGTTAGAGCAGCTTGGGGTTAAGACATGATCATCTTGGGTCTTTCTTTTAAGCTTTATTAAGTAAGAACAGAGCAGTGTTCAGTCTACAGATAATATTGCCATATTACTGAGTTAAAACTCCTCTGAATACTTTATCTGATGATCTTATAATCTTATCTTTTTTGGAGTGAGTAATAATGAACTCTAGGTGAAGTTCTAGGTGATAAGAACTTCAACTATTCCCCATCCTATGTGTGTCTGGATGATTATTCCTTCTAATTTCTTCAGATGGTGCCTTCCATGGCCTTAGGAAGTTTCCTTAATAACATGTGCTCATAAAATTATTCAGCTGAAGCTTCACAGGAGACTTGTACATCTCTTAAGTTCTTACACAGATCTCTCTTCTTTGGTTCTCTGCCCTGAAATCTCTAGCTGTTGTGGTCTTCCCAGATTCCCAGCTCTGTCCTCTTAACTCAGGGAGACTACTCAGATCCATTTGAGCTTTCCTTCATGCACCATAACCTGGAATCTCTCTCCAGACAGTAAACTGGGACAATCATATTGCCCTCCTCATCTGCTTCCCATCTCTCAGGAAATTGTCCTTTATTGTTTGACATTCAGTGTCTTGAAACCATTGTTCCATACATTTTGTCTGGTTATTTTTTTCAAGTTAATTCAGGTAGGAAAGTAAATCTAATACCTCTTGGCCCACCTTTCCCAGAGGCAGAAGTTAGGAGGCTTATTTTAATTTCAGCAAAACATTGAACTGAAGTCTATTGATTTTTCCGCCTGAATTTGTTTCTCCACCACCCTCCTTTAAACCATGCATGTTCATTGTCACTCAAGACAAACTTGACCCAGTCTTAATCATACAACACTGTATTTTTTTAAGTATTTACTATTGCCAGTCACTGCCCAGTGCTGAGGAAACAAAGACAAATTAAAACAGCAACTATATGGTAAGGGGGTATGTAGCCTGGTTTCTCAGTGTCTAGTCTTTCAGAGCAGCAATCTCTCTATACTTCCCTCATCCAGATCCATATAGCTTTACTATTTACTCTTATTTCTATTACTTATCACTGTACATTGAATATGCCTAATTTATTTAGGTATAAAGAGGATATTTTTAAACACATTTTCCTTATGAAAGTAAATTTTTCTCTTCATGCCACCCTTCTATAATAAAGGGAAACATTTTCCCTTCTGTTATCGAAGCTTACATTTATCTGTTTTTCTCTCATTACATTAATTTTATTTGGGCAAAAGAACAACAATCATGTTTAGGCTTAGGATGGGAAATAACACAGCAGGGTTCCATAAATAGAGCTTAACTGCAGTAATTACTTATGTTAGTTATATATCAACTGATTATTTTTAAGACATTTATTGAGCACCATGAGCTTTCAGAGGTACCCATCATTCTCCCACTATCTTTTTCAGATTCTATATCCATGCTCAGAATAATCAACTATCATTTGACACATGGTATAATAAGTACCTAATGAAATCCCAATTAAAATTGTATTTGAGATGCTTAATTTTAGAGTTAGATTAGAAATAATTACATGATTCAAGAATCGACATCAGACAGGAGAGACACAACTATATTTTGACTAAGTGGAAAGGACAAGCACAGATGAAGCCTTTTAATGTGCTTTCCAAAACCTGTTACAAAACATTATTGTACCTTAGGAGATGACACCAAGAGATGTCTTTTTATTTTTTTTAAATAGTTCCTTTTCATATGCTGACTTGAGCGATTTTAGTTCTCATTATTACTGTCATCTGTTAGAGAGAGGAAAAAAGGGGGGTGCGGGTGAAAGCACATTATTTTCCATAAGGCAAGAACATCAGTATGGAGCCAGCCTTGAGCATACTAAGTTTAATTTACTGAGTTGCAATAAGCAGGAGAATGTGCCGACTGTCTCTTAGCTGTTCATTTCAAACAAGTTATCTTCATTTGGAGCTGAGACACTTGGTGCTTGCTGGGTACAGTGCTTCCTCTCTCTCCTCCTCGTACCCTACTACCCCCAGCTAATTTTTCCCCTTTAAGGTTTAATGAATTCTGGAACCAATCAAATGCGAGTTGTTAGGAGACATTAGCCAGGTAAGAGCTTTAATATCATCTCTTTCAGAGTTCAAAAGGCCACTTCTCTACACCAGGATCACAAAAATATATTTATTCCCTTCTAAAAGAGCTATTTAGCCTTCAATGGGGAGCAGAAAACTGCCTCATTAAGTCCACCAAGGCTTTACTCAGAGCTTCCCCTCCTTCCGTCTTATCTTTGTTCAGAGGACAACAGGCTCATTTATAACCCCACTTGGGGAAACTGTTAATAGTACATTTCTGGGGAGCCTGCTTCTCTCTCTCTCTCTGCCCGCCTCTCCATCTACTTGTGATCTCTCTCTGTCAAATAAATAAATAAAATCTTAAAAAAAAAAGTTTAAAAAAAAAAAACAGTACATTTCTGATCTGTGTAATTTGCTACTAAAGAACCAAGAGCATCTAATAGAAAACAGCTGTTACAAAATACACTCTTTCTGGCAGGAGCAGTTTCTAATGTAGGATTTTAATTTTATCTCCTGATTGATAAGACCCCATTAGCCATATCCAGATTCCTAACTGCAAAATGACACATGGGCACTATTTTAAGCTCCCTCCCAGGTGGATATCATTAGGCTTGCTTGTCCCTCTGAGCAGAAAGTCCACATTTTGGGGGAGGAATATGATACAGGTACTCACTACCACCCTGACACATGAGAAGGGAAATACTGGTCACAGCTGATCTAGAGTGTTCAAAATGGTTAGATAAGGCAAGGAAAGAAATTTGAACAGAAGAGAAAAGATCATGGGTGTTCAGTATTATAAAAATCCAAGGACAGGGCGCCTGGATGGCTCAGTGGGTTAAGCCACTGTCTTCGGCTCAGGTCATGATCCCAGAATCTTGGGATCGAGTCCCGCATCAGGCTCTCTGCTCAGCGGGGAGCCTGCTTCCTCCTCTCCTCACTGCCTACTTGTGTTTTCTCTCTGTCAAATAAATAAATAAATTATTTAAAAAAAATCCAAGGACACAAAACCAAAAGTAGTCAGCATTTCCTGGAAACATGAAATATTTTACTTTGATACTTTGGACTTTTTATTTTTGTAGGAGACACAGGGAGTATCTTCTTTCATTTGTCATGCAGGATTTTATTTAGGAATAGCTAAATTCATAGGGACAATGTCAACTTGGGTGACAAGGATTAATAATTATTGAATCTTCTGTCCCAAGCCATTGGCAAAAGCTAAAGGATAACTACTCTAAAGAAAGGGAGGGGCATTTTGCCATGGCAACCTTACCATAATAGTACCTCAAATGAAGAAAATGTAGAATCTTCAACAAGTCTCAACAGTAAAATATTCAAGAAAAAATAAATTTCACTGGAGTGGCAGCAGGAATAAGACAAAGAAAGATCTATGCTCAAGTTGAAATTCTAATAAAATTGGTGATTGATTCATCATGCTTTCTGGAATAACTTTAGTTATACATCTAAAACCATCCTTCACTACCACAGGCATAACAGGAAGGAACAGAGCCATATATTGGCTTTAATGAGATCTATTTAAAGCATCTCAACAATTATTTTGTAATGACTTCAAAGTCCAAATGAAGGTACATTTCTACATGAAGTTCTAGGAGCACCTCAGGATTGAAGTGCTGTGTTCATATATAGGGACTGTGGTCCATTAAAGGAGGCAGGCACTGGAGAATATTACCAGGTCACCTGAGATATCCAAGTTCCTGCATGGGTTTGTGCAACATTTTTCACCAGCAACAAATCTCTTTGAACAACGTTGCTTCCACAGAATTAGAAGGACATTTATAGAGCAATATTAATTCTCTGTATTTGTTGATCTTTGTCATTCTCCACCAATGAATTTTTCCTAAACATAACTAGGCATGCTCAGTTTTGGTTTTTACCTTTCATTTGAGTATCACCCAAACCCCTGAAATAGGTCGAATCTTCCATAGTATGTTTACGCGGCACTCTGTATTCAATGTTACCATTCCTCACTGGACTGAAATTTAATATTTGCCTATAGGAATTAATCTTTTAGTTAACCTATGAGTCCATATCATGGATAATGAGAATTTATCTGCCTAAATACCCCACCACCATGACCACCAGTTCTACTTTGAGGGTGTCTTGGAAATGGAGACCCTCAATTTGAGAATCCATGTTAGGATTCTTTGATCTGATCTAAACTCCCTAGTTTATGAATTAAGAGATAAGCATTATCTATGGTAATGTATCCAATATGAGACAGGTTTAGACCAGGACTCAGATTTCATTATTCAACACAACACAAGAGATTTCTACTCAGTGTTGAGATTATTTTTTAACACATTAAAAGCATTTGACCCATGTTTCTTTTCTTTCTTTCTTTCTCTTTCTTTCTTTCTTTCTTCCTTCCTTTCTTTCTTTCTCTCTCTCTCTCTTTCTTTCTTTCGCTCCAGCCAATCCTCCCACTTTTCCCTGAGCCTGGCTCAGAAAAGCGTTTATCAGACTAAAGGAGAGGTGTATCCTGATTCTATGCTATATCCCCTAAAATCTATGGTACCCTCTAAATACTCAAATTGACACCCTTTAGAATACTCCCTGCCTGTTCCCCCAACCTACCTAGTATTCCCTCCTCCCCCACTTTATCATACTTCTCACCGTTGCTGTCCTTGTTGTTTCCTCCCTCTACTCAAGCATTTTGTCTTGGTTTACGGCAGGTCAGTAGCCTCAGATATCAGCTAATAATTTTGTAGCCTACAAATTCCCTAGATACTGAATTTAAAAGCTAAAGCAGCTACTCTCCCACCCCATCTTATCAATGTCTTTATTTTTTCTATTTTCAATACAGAATTATTAGATGAAAGGGCATGATAAATATTTGTTGTCTTTCCTACCTGGGTAGCAACCACACCATGTGGGTCCTATGGAAAGCAATACCTTGCCTCCCACAATTGGAGAGAAAGATGGGCAGATATTTCCCTCTCTGTGGTAGTTGGGGCATTTGTTCATTGTGTAGGCTCCACCAATTATCTCTACTTTTTTCACTCTGAAGTAGGGGCTCCCCAACAAACAAGAGGGCTCCATTTTTACTTAAAAAAATTACATGTCATAGGTATACTTTTAGCAACCACTGGGAAAACATAAACTGATAAAAAGCAATTAAGAATTCAGCAAATGTCTTAAGCAAATTTGTATATTCTTCAGAATAACCACATACATACATTCAAAAACAAAGAATGAAACATCCCTGTAAAAGCATATTACTCACTCAGTACTTAGGAAGTTTACAAACTTTTGGGTTTTATCCACTGCTCCTCACCATCAAAATCCATATCCCACGGAGTGGGAACCACTAAGCTGACACACGTTTCTTCTTTGATACTCCTTTGAGATGAACTGGTTCCCAAAACACACTATTTCTTGGAAAAAAAAAACAATCTGGAAAACAGTACATCTCTGGACAGATAATATCACTGGGAGCAGACAGAATGAATACACAAATTCTTCAAAAAAATTCCAAGAAACCAACTATCTTCAGAGGATTGGTATAGAGTGGAGGGAGAAGGAGGGAGGAATCAACATTTTGGAGAGGAATGGTTCAAAGGTATAAAAGTTTTGCTAACAAGGCACCTGGACTGTCAGGGTAGAGCTATTCCTGAATGCTATTAATGGTTTACCATTACCTCTATCTAGGCACCTCCCTTTCCCACTACTTTCCTATAAGTAGGAAGGCATCTATAGACAGACTTTTTCCTATGCGGTCAAATAGCCCAACAATGGAAAAACCATCAGTTCTTTCTGCTTTAAGAATGCGCCAAAAGTTTTCTTTAAGATTTTAAGATTTTATTTTTTTTAAGATTTTTAAGATTTTATTTATTTATTTGACAGACCGAGATCACAATTAGGCAGAGAGGCAGGCAGAGAGAGGGGAAGGGAAGTAGGCTCCCTGCTGAGCAGAGAGCCCAATACGGGGCAATCCCAGGACCCTGGGATCATGACCTGAGCCAAAAGCAGAGGCTTTAACCCACTGAGCCACCCAGGCACCCCATGCCAAAAGTTTTTAAAAGGGGTCTTGTTTTGTTTTTTAATTTTGGGATTTGTTTGGCATCCCACAAACATTTCTGACAGGGAAAAGAAAATAATTAGGGTAGAGAAGTGAACAGCTTCCTTCTTGATAGCATCCAATTCACTATTCCTTATTAAAATAGAAAAATGTTACTCATACAAAGTTAGGAGCAATTTCTCTTCACTGTATTTTTAATGTGGATCCAGCAGTTCCTTCAAACAGGGTGGTTTTTCAGTTGCACAGGTGTCTCTCTGGAGATAACCCCAGGAATATCTTATACATATTTGTATTTTAAAACAGGCACATAACACTTTAGAGGAATCTAAGGAGTACCTCTTGGTAACAGATGGATAGTCCAGAGCTGAACAGAAAGATGAGAGCTTATAACAGAAACAACCTAAATTGATACGACATCTTTATCGATGGCATTTTTAACCTTAATGGTAACATAAAGTAATGGCATTAGTGAGGTTAGACAACTAGAAAAGGTGCAGACTTTTGCTTTCTGCCTTAAAAATGACCACCATAACTCTTCTCTGAAGACTATACTGTTCAGGTATTGCACTTCCACCACTTTTGTGATCATCAGTTCCTGTAACTCCTGCAAAAATAAATCAATAAAGCAACTTCTCTCCCAGACTGTCCATCTAGATTCACTGTTCACTATCAAATCACCCAATTTCAGTAAATTCCCAAATTAATAATTGCAGGTATCCATAAGAATGTAATAATCATTTTCTTAAATTAAAAAAAACACACACACACACAAAAAACTTCTCTTTTCAACAGCACTTTTTTTCTCTCTCAACTGAGGCCCCAGGCCTGGCTAGGAATCATTAGCCACAAAATAAATACAAGAAATTCAAACATATTATGAAAATCTTTGAATAATTCAGTTACCAAGTCAGTCAGCCATAAGAGGCAAATGCCCCCCAAATCAGGCTTCATTAGCCATCCACTGGGTTCACACAGAGCTGCCCTAAGGATTCCAAATACAAAAAACTATCCCACATCCCAGTCTTCCCTGTTATTGTATACTATGAACTTCTTTAACTATTAGAGCACAGGGGAAAACAGGGGCAAGAGGGGCCTTAAATATTTTATCAAGTGCCTACACTGTTCCAAATTCCACCCCAGACACACATACTTTATTTTGTTTAATACTTGTAGCAAGCCATAATAGCTACTATCTTCCCATTTTTACAAATGAGATTCTTGAAACTCAGGACTATCTGAGGCCAGGCAGTTAATGAATGGTGAATAGTCAATTTGATCCAGGTCTGACTAACTCTACACCCCAACTATCATTTCTGTATGGGCACAACTGCCTAGGTCTCTCTTCCCAGACCATGCTACCTAACAATCAGATGAAAGGCTAGAAGTGATGCACACAACAAATCAGTGTGAAGTACTACTATCAAGTAACAGCTTTATAGTAAGAAAAAAAACACATATAAAGCTCAATCAGACAACACAAGATTCCTATATTTTGTAGAAATGTGCTTCAAAACAAGTCTGTGGGCCATTCTTTCCACCTTGGCCTATGCATGACTGACATTTAGCAACCTCTCACTAGCCAAAGGCCCAAGCCCTTCTCACACTCATCTTCTGGAGTACTTTTACTGTTTTATTAAAAATGCTACACTTCTAGTATTTGTACTCAGCTGTCTAATAAAAGAATAGATGCCTTCCATCTAAATAGAGACTCATTCACAATAGATTTCCAATTGCAAAGTATATACTACTGCCTATTAAAGATGATGTTTACTTTTGTCTAGGCTGGGGTTTTCCCTCTGACTCCAATAACATACACAATAATTTAGTCTGGGACAATGAATCCAGTATACTTGATCAGATATTCTCAATTTACATTTTAATCAAAGTTGGTCATTGTAATGGAGCTTATTCCCTCATTATCATCTTTAATGCCCCATACAAAGGCCCTTAACTTCAGCTATTAATTGGCAAATGTAACTATATGGGAACAGATTCAGGAACAGATTGTGAGCCATATAATAAAATCATTAAAACCCTCTCTAGTCAGAAATGGATTTTTTGGTGTATAAATCAAGTGCTTTGGGACCTCTAAATAACGCTAAGAAGAGACAATTTGTCTTCATTCTGAAGAGATAGGGCACTCCTTGGCAGTAATTGGGGGTAGTTTTTTTGTTTGTTTGTTTGGTTGGTTTTTGTTTTTTGTTTTTTAATTGGGGGTTGTTGATGAAGGCTTTTAAGATCCACTTAAGTGGAAGGCTGCTTCTTACAAGGCTTTCTTCCCTATTGGTGTGTGTCAGCAGGAAATCTACTGCCTTTAACCCATGTTTAGCTGGGAACTGAAAAATTCATTCTGAGATCATTTAACACTCACAGAACTGCTACTTCCCTGGCTCAAGTCCAATCTCAAATGGGAAAGAGGAAGGGAAGAGAAGTTGGGGGTTGGAGGAGCAGGTTGTGGGAATTAACTCCCACCAAGTTTTTGAATGGTAATCTCTCCACAAAATAGCTTACGGGTGAGACAACATATGACCAGGGGCTATGAAACAGTAAGCCATTAATGACAGAAGTTTTGATTGCACCACATGAGAGTTATAACCTCAAAGAAACTACTTTACAGAAGTGAGTGAGGTATAACCCGCAACTCATTTTCCAATGTTAGAAAGTTTATTGTTATCTATTGCCACAATAATGTTGTTCTCCAAACATGCCAAAGCTTTTTGGTTTGAAACGATATCACCTTATTATTTGTTTTGAGTCTACAGGATGACTGGATGGTTCTGCTGACCTGGCCAGGTTTGGGTAATCTCAGCCAGGTTCAGGTGTGTGTGTGCACTTTGTGCACACTGTCAGCCAGTGTGTGGGTTGGGGACTGGTTCATCTAGGTAGGCCCTAGTTGGGAACGATTAGATCTTTTGTAAATCCATAAGGCTAAACCAGCCATGTTCTCAAAAGAAAGGTGAGAATCTCAAGCGCTTACCAATCCTCTGCTTGCATCCCATTTGCTAAAGCAAATCACTGACCAAAGTAAGTCACATGATCAAGCCCACTATCAGAGGGAGAAGGCGCTACAAAGCCACAGGACAAAGAGTAGGGACACACTGATTGGGGTTCTTTGTGTATTCAATTGACTCAATTGACTAAATTTTAGGAACTTATCCTAAACAAAATCTTTTAACGCTGGATAATTCAAGGCTCTCTATCTCTATCTTTTAGGTAAAAATATACCTTCATTAGAGCACCTGGTGTCTACCTTTGGCTCAGGTCATGATTCCAGGGCTCCCCACTCAGTGGGGAGTCTGCTTCTCTGCCCTTCCTCTGGCTCATGTGCTTACTCTCTCACACTCTCTCTATCTCTCTCTCAAATAAGCAAAATCTTAAAAATATGTTTGTGTTTGTGTGTATATATATATATATACACACATATATACATATACACATACCTTCACCAGACCATACAAAGCAGTTAAACAAATGAGAACAGCACAGTTTGTGTTATTTAATCTTATCTTTATAGATGTGACTTCATTAGATTTTGGCAAGTTTATCATATAATGGGAAGGGTATAGAGCTGAGAAGAATGTGGATAATAAGTCATTTAATCTGCCAGTGATGTGGACTGCTAAATGCTAAAAATATGTATTTCTGAAAGTTACAACATTCAAAAATCACTAATGGAATCAGGAAAACCGAAACCAGAGGTTGGCATAGCAAAATTTCCCACGGTATTTGTGATTACAAATTAGGCTATTAAGTGACTAGCTTACTGTAATGATATAAAAGTGGTAAAGTCAACATCCCCCTAAGGACTTTGAGTTCTACAGTTCCTGACTCTTGGGGATTTAAATGTGTGTCATTGCACTCAAGTAGCTTTTGCATTTAATTATTTTGGTGGAGAAAGTATAAGAGGGAGGGACAGAAGGAGGAAGTACGAGAGAGGGAGGGAAAACAAAATAACTGAACATATCACTTCTCAAAACTCACCTTTATACAGTTAATGTTTCCTGCTTCGTCCCTTATTCACAACAGGGAGCAAGTGGGATCAGCCTCCTTTCTGCCACTCTAGCTTTCCAACTGAAAATATGGGGAAAATGTTATATCATTCCAATGTGGGATTGATCTATCAAGAGGACTTTACACCCCCTAAAACAGTTAGCCATATCTTGCTGTCATTCAAGTCTCCAGCTGCAGACTATTTTACTTCACACATCTGGGGCTCAAGTGGTGGTGCATAGCAATTCTAAAATACAGTATGGTCTCAAACAGTAGCTTCCTAAGTTATGTTCTTGATTTTCCCTCCCCATTCACCTCTCCTCCCCAGTCAAAGGATCAAGGCCAAAGACTGGAAAACACCTGTTTAAGAGCTTCTCCTACTCCCAGAATTGTTAAACATCTTATATGAGCAGTAGAATCTCACAGTGAAAAATGTGAATGACATTGTTTCCTGACAGATTATTCCTTTCTGGTATCCCAACTTCCCTCAATTTCTTATAATGCCAAGAACTGAAGAGATGTAAAGTAATTTTTTAGAACATAGAAGGAAATAAATATGGAAACTGATTTTAACTTAAAGTTTCATCACACTCAGAACATTTGGCATTAACTGGATGATTTTCTAGCCACAAGGTTAGAGAAATGACTAAACACGGACCCTCCCTTGAGTAACTCATTGTCAAATGACAATTCTGAGTTTTTAAAGGGCAACCAGAACATCACTGTAGATGTTGTTCTCTATGTGCTTAGCAGAGGCCCAGGTAGAAAGAGAACAGCCAGTCCTGAGGCAGAGAAAAGATCAAGGAGGGCTTACCATCCCTGCTGAACTCTGGCTGAAGCCGGGGAATGTTGGAAAAAGCACTTTCCACATGTGATGTCTGGCCAGGTGCATAACCTTGGTGAACAAAGGTATGCAACCTGGGGCAAGTGAGTTCACCTCTCTCATCTTAGTTTCCTAACAAGTAACATGAGAATAATGGGAGATACAACCTAATAAGGCTTTTGTGGGGACTAAATGAGTTGATCATTATGCTCCTGCATAATGATCATAATGATCATTTAATAACCATTAGGTATTACTATTGACTGTTGTTGCTAAACTGTGTTAGTGTTTGGTGATGCTAAGTATTACCCTAACATGTTGCAAGTAGTATCTCATAACCCTTGATATGCATACTATTATTACCCCCATTTAGCAGAAGAGAATACTGAAGGATGCAGGAGTTAATTAGGTTTGAACCTCAGTCTTACTTCAACTCCTGCGCCTTGCACTGTAGTATAGTGATTGCATCATTCTGTAATTGCTATCACTTTAGACATAGGTCTCTCATCCCAGCCTATGCCACCATACAGTCAGTAAGACGAAAGCTGAAAAATTGGGAGGGCAGGGTATGCACAATGAAGCAGCATGAAGTACTTATTAATAACTTGGTAGCAAGAAAAAATAAAGTCATGCATGGGAATTGGAAATTATCGCAGTCTGTAACCATTTAGCATTGGGGCAAATAAAGTCATGATTGAATGGCACGGAAAGTTAATATGATGTAAGAAGACAGTGCAATAGGGAATTATATATTAATAATCCTAAGACATCAAGAGCAACTCAAATAATGTTCAGCTTTATGTTTAAGAAATGATGCATGTGTGGTATATTTTAAAGAACTATTCCTACCCAAAATACAGATATTTCTAAAATTTATGGTAATTAAAGGAATAAAGTCCACCTACACACAAAAAGTCTTATTCTTAGATGGGGATACATAGAGTGATAATCAAATTGTAGGGCTGGCAATGTCTTTAAAAATCCTCTAGTCCTACTCCACTATTGTGAGGGCAGGAAACAGAGACTCAGAAAGGTTAAGTGACATGTCCAAAGTCACACAGTTAATTAGTGCAGAGCTGGGACTTCAGCTTTGAATTGTTACTGAAAATTCTGATTGTTTGATTGACTGGTTAAGATCAATAGTGACAGAGTTCAGTTTGGATCTCAACTTTGATGAAGTCCCAAAAGTTCATTTTTGCTTTTGTTTCCTTTGCCTTTGGAGACATATCTTGAAAGAAGTTGCTGTGGCTGATATAGAAGAGATTACTGCCTATGTTCTCCTCTAGGATTCTGATGGATTCCTGTCTCACGTTGAGGTCTTTTATCCATTGCGAGTTTGTCATGGTGTATGGTGTAAGAGAATGGCTGAGTTTCATTCTTCTACATATAGCTGTCCAATTTTCCCAGCACCATTTATTGAAGAGATTTTTTCCCACTGCATATTTTTTCCTGCTTTGTCAAAGATTATTTGACCATAGAGTTGAGGGTCCATACCTGGGCTCTCTACTCTATTCCACTGGTCTATGTGTCTGTTTTTATGCCAGTACCATGCTGTCTTGGTAATCACAGCTTTGTAGTAAAGCTTGAAATCAGGTAACATGATGCTGCCAGTTTTATTTTTATTTTTCAACATTTCCTTAGCAATTCGGGTCTCTTCTGATTCCATACAAATTTTAGGATTATTTGCTCCAGCTCTTTGAAAAATACCAGTGTCATTTTGATTGGAATGGCATTAAAAGTATAGACTGCTCTAGGTAGTATAAACATTTTAACAATGTTTATTCTTCTGATCCAAGAGCATGAAATGGTCTTCCATCTTTTTGTGTCTTCTTCAGTTTCTTTTATGAGTGTTGTGTAGTTCTCGATTACAGATCCTTTACCTCTTTGGTTAGGTTTATTCCCAGGTATCTTATGGTTCCTGGTGCTATAGTAAATGGAATTGATTCTCTAATTTCCCTTTCTGTATTTTCATTGTTAGTGTATAAGAAAGCCACTGATTTCTGTACACTGACTTTGTACCCTGCCACGTTACTGAATTGCTGTATGAGTTCTAGTAGTTTGGGGGTGGAGTCTTTGGAGTTTTCCATATAAAGTATCAAGTCATCTATGAAGAGAGAGAGTTTGACTTCTTCATTGACAATTTGGATACCTTTTATTTCTCTTTGTTGTCTGATTGCTGTTGCTAGGACTTCTAATACTATGTTGAACAAGAGTGGTGAGAGTAGACATCCTTGTCATGTTCCTGATCTCAATGGGAAACCTGTGAGCTTTTTCCCATTGAGGATGATATTTGTTGTGGGCCTTTCATAGGTAGATTTTATGAAGTTCAGGAATGTTCCCTCTCTCCCTATACTTTGAATCATTTTAATCAGGAACGGATGCTGGATTTTGTCAAATGCTTTTTCTGCATCAATTGAGAGGACCATGTAGTTCTTCTCTCTTCTCATATTAATTTGTTCTATCACATTGATTGATTTGTGAATGTTGAACCATCCTTGTAGCCCAGGAATGAATCCCACATGGTCATGGTGGATAATCTTTTTAATGTGCTGTTGGATCCTGTTTGTTAGAATCTTGTTGAGAATCTTAGCATCCATATTCATCGGTGATATTGGTCTGAAATTCTATTTTTTGGTAGGGTCTTTGCCTGGTTTAGGGATCAGGGTAATGCTGGCTTCATAGAAAGAGTCTGGAAGTTTTCCTTGTGATTCAATTTTTTGAAACATCTTCAGGAGAATAGGTGTTATTTCTTCTTTGAAAGTTTGTTAGAATTCCCCAGGGAATCCTTCAGGTCCTGGGCTCTTGTATTTTGGGAGGTTTTTGATCACTGCTTCAATCTTGTTACTAGGTATCAGTCTATTCAGGTTGTCAATTTCTTCCTGGTTCAATTTTGGGAGTTTATAGTTTTCCAGGAATGCATACATTTCATCTAGTTCCTTAACTTATTGGCATATAACTGTTGATAATAACTTCTGATGACTGTTTCTACTTCCTTGGTGTTAGCTGTGATCTCTCCCTTTTCATTCATAATTTTACGAATTTAGGCTTTGTCTCTTTTCTTTTGGATTAGTGTGGCCAATGGTTTATCGATCTTATTGATTCTTTCAAAAAACCAGCTTCTGGTTTCATTGATACATTCTATTGTATCTCTAGTTTCTACCTCATTGATCTTGTTCTACTCTTGATTATTTCCCTTCTTATGTGTGGAGTTGGTTTAATTTGTTGTTGATTCTCTAGTTCTTTAAGGTGAAATCATGGCAAGCTTTTTAAAAATCCCAATCCTTAAGCCAAACCAGATTTTAACATTTTTAAAGCTCCCTGAGTGATTCTGATGTGCAGTTAAGGTTAAGAATCACTAATCTAAATCAATAATAATTCATAGGCTATCCACTGAGAGCCACATAATGCCTTAAGCACTGGGAATACAGAAAAGAATAACATTGTTCTTGCCCTCTGAATTCTCACACCTGCCAGACAAGCATATAAACTGATCCCTATAAATGAGTGTGATGGATGCTTGCACTGAGTCAGGTATATTGGAATCATTTGGGGACCACTGGAAATAATCAGAATTTCTAGGGATGGGACCTGAGAAACAGGTATTTTTTAAATCTCCCCAGCCAGGTTTGGCAAACACTACATTAGGCAATAACATCTTACCAGAAGATCTCATGAGCTATCAGGCTTAAGGGACACATCACATTTGAACTAGAAGAAGAATGAGGAAAGGGCATTCAGGCCAAGGAAAGAGTCTAGATATGGAGACATGAGACAGCATGGTGTGTCTGGGAAACTACAATAATTCAGAGCATCTGTGAAGTGAAGTGAGATACAGGAGTAGACAGAAGATAAATTAGAGTAGGGCTAAGGCAGGGGTGTGATGGTTTGGCATACCACACTGAGAAGAGTGCAATTTATTCTGTGAACTAGTTTTTCTTTGTTCATTTCAAAAATTACATATATAAACATGACTTGTATTTATTAAACATATCTATAACTATCATTAGGTAATATCTTAAGGCATAGAATATACTATGGGAGAGGTTCTTTGTTAATAATTTGAATAATCTTCATAATTTCTATTTATTTTTAGCTTATTCTTTTTAAGATCTAATTAGGTCATGATTGTTTTTGCCTCACAATATGACTAACAAAGAGATTATGCAAAGAGAAGGCAAAGTTCCAGTTCTGTCCTTGTCATTATTCCTTTCTATTTTTCTGGGAGTTAATATGCTCAAAATCAGATGACAATATGTGTAAGTCAGTAAGCAGATTCACAAGGGTTTTGCTTTCTATCAGTCTGTGTTGTGGAATTTCCTCTGTCTCCTTTGGTTACCTCAATTCCAAATATGACCCACAGACAGAATACAGGTATCAGTGTTACTCCCTATATTAATATTAAATGGTAATATATCTTAATTTCTTATTTCTTTAGAATCATGCGTGTTTGAGTGTGTGTGTATATCCTAACATTTCTTTCTGTAATCCATCAGGTAATTTTGAATACTCCCTTTGGAAAAAACAGCTGTAGTGATAGTGCATGACGGAAGAGTTCATGATTCAAAGAGTAAAGAGATCACTGATGGTGACTGCAAAGGACATCCAATACTGGAGGTGGGAGACCAATTAAGTAGCTCCAGCATAGAATAAAGTGAGCAAGGATTAGACTAAGGATGAATAAGGCAACAAGAACAAGAATGAAGAGAAAAGGAAGTATTCTAGAGACATTGAGAGAGGGAAGTTCGCAGGCCCCATTGATTTGGGTGTGAGAGAAAAAGGAATAATCAAGTGTGCCTCCAAGTATTCTTCCATAGAGGATCAGGTTATCAAATAAACAATGACAGCAACACTGGCAAAGGTAACTGGTTGTGTGTTAACAAAGCAACTTTCAAAGCTTTCAAGGCTCTTCCATTCCTTCTCCTTCTTTAGAATTCAACCATTCATGATCTCTCATAATAAAGTCCATGATAATGCAGAGAAGCTTATTCCTTACATACACATGAGAAGCAGGCCCAAAACCCTTCTTTACACCATCAATCAGAGCAAACTAGCTCCATCCAACATCTTCCACCTTTAGAGAGATTTAAACCAGGAAATACAATCAAATGAACAGATGAGTCTCTCAATCAGTATTGGTATCTTCATTGCCACAGATGCAACTGGCCATGGTGATGTATTATACATTTTTCACGTTATGTATGTCTACCAGGTTTGTTAAAACTCAAACTTCCTTTGCACTTAACTGCTCATCCCAATAATGTTATTCATCATTAGCAATGACTCCCTGTGCTATATCACAAACATCATTCATACATACAGGACATCATACATACAGTTCCAAGAAGGAATTGGCAGGATAATATCTTCCTCTAGCACGTGAACAATTACTTACTTTCTCTTTATTTCCTCTCATTTCTTTTCCCATGACACACAATGTGTACAGTTAACATACAATTGTGCTGAGTTATGACACTTTAGATACTTTCATCTTAGAGATGTTAAGTGCTGATACTAAACCTTATAAAGCCAGTTATGCTATCTCAAAGTGAGATATGAAAGAGTATCTCTCTTTTTTTTTTTAAGATTTTATTTATTTATTTGACAGAGAGAAATCACAAGTAGATGGAGAGGCAGGCAGAGAGAGAGAGGGAAGCAGGCTCCCCGCTGAGCAGAGAGCCGGATGCGGGACTCGATCTCAGGACCCTGAGATCATGACCCGAGCCGAAGGCAGCGGCTTAACCCACTGAGCCACCTAGGCGCCCCAAGAGTATCTCTCTTTATGTGTCATTATATCACATATCATATTGTTTTGTATTCTATTTTTGATATAAGATATAATTTATATTAATTGCCATATTGAAACAAGATGTGAAGCCTCTCATCTCAGAAGAGTCATAAAACTACTAAGACTGACAACGTCCCAGACAGGAGTTCCCCTGACAAAAGGGAACAACACTTTTCTACCTTTCCAATAATTTTGCAACCACAGAAAATATGATTTTCACTTAGAAGAATTGATAAGTGGCCTTTTATCCTCTTCACCTCTAGCTGTGAAGTTGAATGATCGATGTACTTGATAAGGCAGCAC
Source organism: Mustela putorius furo (assembly GCF_011764305.1). NCBI lineage: Eukaryota > Metazoa > Chordata > Mammalia > Carnivora > Mustelidae > Mustela > Mustela putorius. Next base: position 70,063 of record NW_025422108.1, on the reverse strand, counting down.
AAATGTGATGTTTACTGGCAAATATGTATCTATTGAGCAGAATTAAAAGCCAAAATTTGCACAAGTCTGTGACCTCCTATTCTTGATTTTCTATGCTTGAAACGAAGCCTGAGTGTACCAGGTAGGTGATAATCTGTTCTGTAGTTTTCCACACATACTGGTGTAATAGTCCAGACTCAGGGTGGGATAGAAATAGGAAGAAGCCAATTTTGGCTTCAGGTCTAGTAAAGAAGGCTACCACTTTGGGGTATCAGCTGTTATTCTGAAACTTCCAACAGCAGAGCCAGGTAACAAATGATGGCAATTCAGTAAAGCAAGAGAAAGCAAGGTGACATAGGGATGAGGTTACCAGGAATGCCACAGCAAAGATTTTATCTATTCCGGTGTTTCTACAACATAGGGAACATAAGAATTACCTAAAGAGTTTATTATAATGCAGATTCCTGGGCCTCACCCCCAAGTTTCTGATTCAATAGGTCTGAGATGGAGCCCAGAAATATACTACAACAAGCTCCCAGTAGTTATTGATTCAGCCAGCCCTTGAACCACACTTTGAGTAGCAATGATCTATGATTAGCAGGAAAAATGATCCCCAGGGAAGATAGACCCAGACTCTCCATTCCCCAAGAAACAGATAATTTTCTAGGAAATATCTTCCTGAGACCAACTGGTGCAAATGTATTTGGGAAACAGCAGTGCAGTCTCCTGTTTCCAAAAGGAGGATGGTATCTAATAGTTTGTATCAATGGACCAATCCTTCTGCCCTTACCCTGTTGTTTTGTAATCATCCTACTACAGAGGGTGAATATATTTCCCTGCCTTTGGTTTAGAGTTTGACTATATGAGTTACTTTTGCCAATGGGATGTTAGCAAATGTACTGCAACCAAAGGCTTGAAAATCCCTTGCCTGGCTGGCCTTCTCTCTTTTACCTCTATTGCTACATGCCCCTGATAGCCAGCTGGCTCAAGAGAGAGGATGAGAAACTTGGTGAGCAGGGCCTAACTGCCCTTCTGAGACCAATTTACATCAGTCAACTGACCACCAGACATCTGAGTGAGTTCAGCTGAGAACAACAAAGCCACCCAGCCAAGATCAGCTTCTTTCAGTCAACCTTCAACCAACCTGCAGATCTGTAAGAATAAATACTTCTAGCACTAGCCACTGAGTTTGACATGGTTTTCATGCAACATATTTTGTGACAATTGCAAACTGATAAAGTGTCCGGGATGTTGCCTTTGGTAGCAAGGACTTAAAGAATGGCAGGAGTCATCTATAGCCATAGAAATGTACTCTGAATAGTCCCTATGAGGTTGATAAGCACTACTTTTTTTTTTTTAATCTTAAATCAAGAGACTTTAGGAATAAAGAATCAGTCTGAAGAAAGTCTTGGGCCCAGTTTTGTGACTAATAGATTAGAAAAATGAGGCTCAAAGAAAATAAGTGTCCTATCCAAGGTAACAGAGTACAATAATAAGCTAGAACCAGGTTTTCAACTCTAAGAGCCAAGCTTCATTTTCAGACTTTGTGGTTTTTTCCTTTGCAATCTGAGAGACAATTTCAGCCTTTTAAAAAACTGCCATTAGCCATTCAGTACTATTTGTTCCCACTCTACTTTACTCTCTCAAGCCTATGAAATAGTTACTAATAATTAGGAGTAGTGGGAGTTAATGCCTATATCTTTAGGATACTGAATTATACCTATAGCTGATAGTAACTGTGACCACCAAGAATGAAATATGACCAGTAACAATAATTCCCTAAAAAGAAAACAAATAAATTATACTATTAGGTGAACAGTCTTTGTTTATAAGGGATAGAAACATATGCACTATGTCTTGTTAATTTCTTCCTTATCTACATTTTTGTTCCAAAAACATTTACAATAAACTGGTATTTTTATAAGAATATATTTTTTAAGAAAACAGGGATGGTTGATTGATTGGTTGGTTGGTTGGTTGGTTTTTCTTTTTTCTTGCCTTTAGAAGTGTGAAAAGATGGTTCTATTTCTTTTAGACTGTTCTATGGCCTATTTTCACTCCATTCAGTAGCAGGTGACTGCAGCTCTCCCAGCAGGTCCTGATACACATGGCCAAGAAAGTCCATAAACTGACAGTTTAGAGAATTTATCTCCAGACATTAATGTGATCAAGATCATAAAAAATGTTGCTACCTATAGGTGCTAGGTATAGTACAAAGATCATGAATCAGAAGGCATTGAACCAGGATGAGGAGTCAAGATGGTGGAGAAATAGCTGGCTGAGACTACTTCAGGTAGCAGGAGATCAGCTGGATAGCTTATCTAAAGATTACAAACACCCACAAATCCAACAGGAGATAGAAGAGAAGAAGAACAGCAATTCTAGAAACAGAAAATCAACCACTTTCTGAAAGGTAGGACGGGCGGAGATGTGAATCCAAAGCAACAAGAAGATAGACTGTGGGGGGAAGGGCCAGCTCCCTGCCAGCAGCGGAGCAATGGAGCACAAAATCAGGACTTTTAAAAGTCTTCTCCATTGAGGGACATCGCTCCAGACGCTAAACTGGGGTGAAGCCCATGCGGGGGCAGCGTGGCCTCAGGTCCCACGGGGTCAAAGAAGGATCGGGGGCGTCTGAGTGTCGCAGAACTCACAGGTATTAGAACCGGGAAGCTGGCTAAAGAGACAGAGCCGAGGAGTGAGCTCTCAGCTCGGGGTTACCTTGAACCGGTCACAGCCTGGGTGAGCTCAGAGCGCGGCCAGAGGCCAGGGAGACGGGAATAATTGGGTGCTATTCTCTGAGGGCGCACTGAGGAGTGGGGCCCTGAGCTCTCGGCTCCTCTGGGCCAGAGACTGGGAGGCTGCCATTTTCATTCCCTTCCTCCGGAACTCTATGGAAAGCACTCAGGGAACAAAAGTTCCTGAAAGCAAACCAAAGCGGATTACTCAGCCTGGCCACTGGTAAGGGCGGTGCAATTCTGCCTGGGGCAAAGACACTTGAGAATCACTACAACAGGCCCCTCCCCCAGAAGATCAACAAGAAGTCCAGCCAGGACAAAGTTCACCTACCAAGGAGTGCAGGTTCGATACCAAGGAGAGCAGAGGAATTCAAGAGGAGGAGAAAGCAAAGCACAGAACTCATGGCTTTCTCCCCATGATTCTTTAGACTTGCAGTTAATTTAATTTTTTTTTCTTTTTCAACTTTTTTTCTTCTTCTGCTCAATTTTTTTTTAACTTTTACCCCTTTCTTCTTTAACTGTTTTTAAACTAGTTTATCTAACATATATATATATATATATATATATATATATATATATATATATATAATTTATTTTGTATATTTTTTATTTGTTTTCTTTTTTTGATTGTTTCTTTTTTTTTTTCCTGAACCTCTTTTTATCCCATTTCTCACCCAAACCCCATAATTTAGGATCTTTTCTGAATTGGTTAAAACATATTTTCGTGGGGGTTGCCTGGGTGGGTCAGTGGGTTAAAACCTCTGCCTTCGGCTCAGGTCATGATCCCAGGGTCCTGGGATCGAGCCCCATATCGGGCTCTCTGCTCACTGGAGAGCCTGCTTCCCCCTGTCTCTCTGCCTGCCTCTCTGCCTACTTGTGATCTCTCTCTCTCTGTGTCAAATAAATAAATAAATAAAATCTTAAAAAAAAAAAAAACATTTTCATGGGGTCTTTGCCACCCTTTTAGTATTTTACGTGCACCTTCATATACTTTTATCTGGACAAAATGACAAGGTAGAAAAGTTCACCACACACACAAATAAAAAGAACAAGAGGCAGTACTGAAGGCTAGGGATCTAATCAATGCGGACATTGGTAATATGTCAGACCTAGAGTTCAGAATGACAATTCTCAAGGTTCTAGCCGGGCTCGAAAAACGCAAGGAAGATATTAGAGAAACCCTCTCGGGAGATATAAAAGCCCTTTCTGGAGAAATAAAAGAACTAAAATCTAACCAAGTTGAAATCAAAAAAGCTATTAATGAGGTGCAATCAAAAATGGAAACTCTCACTGCTAGAGTAAATGAGGCAGAAGAAAGAATTAGCAATATAGAAGATCAAATGACATAGAATAAAGAAGCCCAGCAAAAGAGGGACAAACAGCTACTGGACCACGAAGGGAGAATTGGAGAGATAAGTGACACCATAAGACGAAACAACATTAGAATAATTGGGATTCCAGAAGAGTAAGAAAGAGAGAGGGGAGCAGAAGGTATACTGGAGAGAATTATTGGAGAGAATTTCCCTAATATGACAAAGGGAACAAGCACCAAAATCCAGGAGGTGTAGAGAACCCCCCTCAAAATCAACAAGAATAGGTCCACACCCTGTCACCTAATAGTAAAATTTACAAGTCTGAGTGACAAAGAGAAAATCCTGAAAGCATCCCGGGAAAAGAAGTCTGTAACATACAATGGTAAAAATATTAGATTGGCAGCTGACTTATCCACAGAGACCTGGCAGGCCAGAAAGAACTAGCATGATATATTCAGAGCACTAAACAAGAAAATAATGCAGTGAAGAATACTATATCCAGGTAGGCTATCATTGAAAATAGAAGGAGAGATAAAAAGTTTCCAGGACAAACAAAAACTGAAAGAATTTGCAAACACCAAACCACCCTATAGGAAATATTGAAAGGGTCTTCTCAGCAAAGAGAGAGTCTAAAAGTAGTAGATCAGAAAGGAACAGAGACAATATACAGTAACAGTCACCTTACAGGCAATACAATGGCACTAAATTCCTTTCTCTCAATAGTTATCCTGAATGTTAATGGGCTAAATGCCCCAATCAAAAGACATAGGGTATCAGAATGGATTAAAGAAAAATCTATATGCTGCCTACAAGAAACACATTTTAGACCCAAAGACACCTCCATATTTAAAGTGAGGGGGTGGGGGCGCCTGGGTGGCTCAGTGGGTTAAGCCCCTGCCTTCGGCTCAGGTCATGATCACAGAGTCCTGGGATCGAGTCCCGCATCAGGCTCTCTGCTCAGCGGGGAGCCTGCTTCCCTCTCTCTCTCTCTGTCTGCCTCTCCATCTACTTGTGATTTCTCTGTCAAATAAATAAATAAAATCTTTAAAAAAAAAATAAAGTGAGGGGGTGGAAAACAATTTACCATGCTAATGAACATCAGAAGAAGGCTGGGGTAGCAATCCTTATATCAGATCAATTAGACTTTAAGCCAAAGACTATAATAAGAGATGAGGAAGGACACTATACCATACTCAAAGGGTCTGTCCAACAAGAAGATCTAACAATTTTAAATATCTATGCCCCTAACGTGGGAGCAGCCAACTATATAGACCAATTAATAACAAAATCAAAGAAACACATCAACAATAATACAATAATAGTAGGGGACTTTAACACTCCCCTCACCGAAATGGACAGATCATCCAAGCAAAAGATAAACAAGGAAATAAAGGCCTTAATAGACACACTGGACCAGATGGACATCACAGATATATTCAGAATATTTCATCCCAAAGCAACAGAATACACATTCTTCTCTAGTGCACATGGATTCTCCAGAATAGATCACATCCTCGGTCCTCAATCAGGACACAACCAGTATCAAAAGATTGGGATCATTCCCTGCATATTTTCAGACCACAATGCTCTGAAGCTAGAACTCAATCACAACAGAAAATTTGAAAAGAACCCAAATACATGGAGACTAAACAGCATCCTTCTAAAGAATGAATGTGTCAACCAGGAAATTAAAGAAGAATTGAAAAAATTCATGGAAACAAATGATAATGAAAACACAACGGTTCAAAATCTGTGGGACACAGCAAAGGCCGTCCTGAGAGGAAAATATATAGCGGTACAAGCCTTTCTCAAGAAACAAGAAAGGTCTCAAGTACATAACCTAACCCTAAACCTAAAGGAGCTGGAGAAAGAACAAGAAAGAAATCCTAAACCCAGCAGGAGAAGAGAAATCATAAAGATCAGAGCAGAAATCAATTAAATAGAAACCAAAAAAACAACAGAGCAAATCAATGAAACTAGGAGCTGCTTCTTTGAAAGAATTAAGAAGATTGTTAAACCCCTGGCCAGACTTAACCAAAAGAAAAGAGAAAGGACCCTAAGAAATAAAATCATGAGTGAACGAGGAGAGATCACAACTAACACCAAAGAAATACAAACAATTGTAAGAACATACTATGAGCAACTCTACGCCAACAAATTTGACAATCTGGAAGAAATGGATGCATTCCTGGAGACATATAAACTACTACAAATGAACGAGGAAGAAATAGAAAACCTGAACAGACCTATAACCAGTAAGGAGATTGAAACAGTCATCAAATATCTCCAAACAAACAAAATCCCAGCGCCAGACGGCATCCCACGGGAATTCTACCAAACATTTAAAGAAGAATTAATACCTATTCTCCTGAAACTGTTCAAAAAAAAAAAAAAAAAAAGAAAGAAAGAAAAAGAAAAAGAAAAAGAAATGGAGGGAAAACTTCCAAACTCATTTTATGAGGCCGACATCACGTTGATCCCAAAACCAGACAAGGAACCCATCAAAAAAGAGAATTACAGACCAATATCCTTGATGAAAACAGATGCAAAAATTCTCACCAAAATACCAGCCAATAGGTTCCACAGCATATTAAAAATATTATTCACTATGACCAAGTGGGATTTATTCCAGGGAAGAAAGGTTGGTTCAACACCCAAAAATCAATCAGTGTGATACAACACATTAATAAAAGAAAGAACAATAACCATATGATACTCTTAATAGATGCTGAAAAAGCATTTGACAAAGTACAGCATCCCTTCTTGATCAAAACTCTTCTTTGATATTGTAGGGATAGAGGGCACATACCTCAATATCATCAAAGCCATCTATGAAAAACCCACTGAAAATATCATTCTCCATGGAGAAAAACTGAAAGCTTTTCCACTAAGGTCAGGAACACGGCAGGGATGTCCCTTATCACCACTGCTATTCAACATAGTACTACAAGTCCTAGCCTCAGCAATCAAACAAAAAAGGGAAATTAAAGGCATTCAAATCATCAAAGAAGAAGTCAAACTATCACTCTGTGCAGGTGATATGATACTATATGTGGTAAACCCAAAAGTCTCCACTCCAAAACTGCTAGAATGTGTACAGGAATTCAGTAAAGTGTCAGGATATAAAATCAATGCACAGAAATCAGTTGCATTTCTCTACACCAACAAGACAGAAGAAAGAGAAATTAAGGAGTCAATCCCATTTACAATTACATTACATTACAATATACCTAGGAATAATAATAATACATTAATAATGTATTGATTAATGTATTGTTAATAGTTATTTATAATTAAGCATATAATTAAATAATTAATAATTATTAATGTATTAAAAATACAAAAATACATTACAATATACCTAGGAATAAACCTAACCAAAGAGGCAAAGAATCTATACTCAGAAAACTATAATGTACTCATGAAAGAAATTGAGGAAGACACAAAGAAATGGAAAAATGTTCCATGCTCCTGGATTGGAAGAACAAATACTGTGAAAATGTCTATTCTACCTAAAGCAATCTACACATTTAGTGCAATCCCTATCAAAATCCCATCCATTTTTTCAAAGAAATGAAACAAATAATCCCAAAATTTATATGGAACCAGGAAAGACCCCGAATAGCCAGAGGAATGTTGAAAAAGAAAGCCAAAGTTGGTGGCATCACGATTCCAGACTTCAAGCTCTATCACTAAGCTGTCGTCATCAAGACAGTATGGTACTGGCACAAAAACAGACACATAGATCAATGGCACAGAATAAAGAGCCCAGAAATAGACTCTCAACTCTATGGTCAACTAATCCTTGACAAAGCAGGAAAGAATGTCCAATGGGCAAAAGACAGCCTCTTCTACAAATGGCGTTGGGAAAATTGGACAGCCACATGCAGAAAAATGAAATTGGACCATTTCCTTATACCACACATGAACACAGACTCAAAATGGATGAAGGACCTCAATGTGAGAAAGGAATCCATCAAAATGCTTGAGAAGAACACAGGCAGCAACCTCTTTGACCTCAGAGGCAGCAACTTCTTCCTGAGAACATCACCAAAGGCAAGCGAAGCACGGGTAAAAATGAACTGTTGGGATTTCATCAAGATCAAAAGCTTTGGCACAGCAAAGGAAACAGTGAACAAAACCAAAAGACAACTGCCAGAATGGGAGAAGTTATTTGCAAACAACATATCAGATAAAGGGCTAGTATCCAAAATCTATAAAGAGCTTAGCAAACTCAACACCCAAAGAACAAACAATCTAATCAAGAAATGGGCAGAGAACATGAACAGACATTTCTGCAAAGAAGACATACAGATGGCCAACAGACACATGAAAAAGTGCTCCACATCACTCAGCATCAGAGAAATACAAATCAAAGCCACAATGAGATACCACCTCACACCAGTCAGAATGGCTAAAATCAACAAGTCAGGAAATGACAGACGCTCGCGAGGATGTGGAGAAAGGGGAACCCTCGTACACTGCTGGTGAGAATGCAAGCTGGTGCAACTACTCTGGAAAAAAGCATGGATGTTCCTCAAAAAGTTGAAAATAGAGCTACCCTATGACCCAGCAATTGCACTACGGGGTATCCTAAAGATACAAACGTAGTGATCCAAAGTGTCACGTGCACCCGAATGTTCATAGCAGCAATGTCTACAATAGCCAAACTATGGAAAGGGGCTAGATGTACATCAACAGATGAACAGATAAAGAAGATGTGGTATATATACACAATGGAATAGTATCCAGCCATCAAAAGAAATGAAATCTTGCCATTTGTGACAACGTGGATGGAACTAGAGGGTATCATGCTTAGCGAAATAAGTCAATCGGAGAAAGACAACTATCATATGATCTCCCTGATATGAGGAAGTGGAGATGCAACATGGGGGGTTAAGGGGATAGGAGAAGAATCAATGAAACAAATGGGATTGGGAGGGAGACAAACCATAAGTGACTATTAATCTCACAAAACAAACTGAGGGTTGCTGGGGGGATGGTGTTGGGAGAAGGGGGTGGAGTTATGGACACTGGGGAGGGTATGTGTTATGGTGAGTGCTATGAAGTGTGTAAACGTGGTGATTCACAGACCTGTACCCCTGGGGATAAAAATACATTATATGTTTATAAAAAATTTAAAAATTTAATTAAAAAAATACATTTCAAACAAGGAAGTTTAATATAGTGAGAGTTTATAAAGTACAAAAGATGTTCAAGCTATGTAACCATTTTATTCTTGGTTGAGAGTCTATCTTTTACCCAAATTTCTTCTCCTGATACCCGCCCAGAGTTGTACATTAGTTTAAAACAAATGCAATGGTTAGTAGATCAAAAGATACCTAGAACTCTACTGAATAAAATGTTACCCCCTCAGTATAGATCAAAAGAAAACACTGGACCTAGAGCCAGTCATTGCTAAGTTAACCTTTCCCAAAAATCTTCATGAATCTACACCAAAAAAGCTAAAGGTATTTTTAAAAATACACTTCAGTTTTTAGAGAAGTTTTAGGTTCACAGTAAAACTAAGTGGAAAGTACAGAGAGTTCTCATATAGCCCCTGACCCCATACATGCATAGCCTCCCCCATCATCAACATCCTGCCCTATAGTGGTATATTTGTTATAATTGATGAACCTACATGGATACATCATTATCACCTATAGTCCATAGTTTACATTATGGTTTGCTTTTGCTGTTGTACATTCTATGGGTTTTGGCAAATACACAATGACACTATCCACATTCCACTATCATACAGAGTAGATTCACTCCCTTAACAATCCTCTGTTCTCCGATTCATCCTTCCCTCTCTCTCCTAACTCCTGGCAACAACTGACCTTTCTACTATTTCCCTAATGTTGCATTTTCCAGAATGTCACATATTTAAAATCATATAGTACGCAGCTTTTTCATGTTGACTTTTTTTCACTTGATAATATGCATATAAAGTTCTTCCATGTCTTTTCACAGCTTTGATCACTTGTTTCTTTTTAGTGCTAAATAGTAGTCCAGTGTTTGTATGAACTACAGTCGATTTATCCATATTCTTGCTGAAGGCATCTTGGTTGCTTCCAACTTTTGGCAATTATAAACAAACCTTCTATAAACATCAATGTTCAGGTTTGTGTGTGAACATAAATTTTGAACTACTTTTGGTGAATATCAAGGAGAGTGACTTCTGCATCATATCACAAAAAATGTTTAGTTTTATTTGGGAAACTGTCAAATTGTCTTCCAAAGTGGCTGCACCATTTTACATTCCCACAAACAATGAATAAAGTTCCAATTCTCCACATCCAGCATTTGGTATTGTCAGTGTTTTTGGATTTTGACCATGATAACAAGTGTGTATAGTGGAACTCATCATTTTAGTTTGTAATTATCTGATGACATGATATTTATTATATTTTTTCATATCCTTATTTGTGATCTCTACATATTCTTTGGTGAGGTATCTGTTCAGGTCTTGGTCCATTTATTAATCAGTTGTTCACTATTGAGTTTACATAGTTTTTTGTCCAAATACATAAAACAATTAATAATAAACATAAAGTAACCAATAGTAATACAATAATAGTAGAGGACTTTAACACCCCACTTACATCAATGGATAGAGATCATCTGAACAGAAAACACAGAAACAATGTCTTTGAATGATACACTGGAACAGATGGATTAAAACAGATATATTCAGAACATTCCATGCTAAAAACAGGAGAATACACATTCTTTTCAAGTGCACATGGGACATTCTCCAGAATGGATTACATTTTAGGCCACAAAACCAGCCTTAACAAATTCAAGAATATTAAAGTCATGCCATGTATCTTTTCGGACCAACACTATAAAACTAGAAGTCAACCACAAGAAAAAAAAAAATCTGAAAGACCACAAATACATGGAGGTTAAATAACATGTACTAAACAATGAATGGGTCAATCAGGAGAAATAAAAAATATATGGAAACAAGAGAAAATGAAAACAGCAGTCCAAAACCTCTAGGATGCAGCAAAAGTGGCTCTAAGAGGGAAGTTTATAAGCAATGCAGGTCTACTTTAAGAAGTAAGAAAAATTTCAAATAAGCCTCCTAACCTTGCACCTAAAGGAACTAGAAAAAGAACAACAAGCAAAATTTAAAACAGCAGAAGGGAGGAAATAATAAAGATTAGTGAGAAATAAATGACATAAAAACCAAACCAAACCAAACAAACAAACAAACAATAGAACAGATCAATGAAACCAGGGGCTGGTTCTTTGAAAAAAAAAAATCAGTAAAGTTGATAAACCTCCAGCGAGAGTTAACAAGGAAAAAAAAAAGAGAGAGAGAAAAGACTCAAAGAAATAAAATTACAAATGAAAGAGGAGAAAAAAACACCCAACACCACAGAAATACAATCATAAGAGAATATTATGAAAAACTATATGGCAAACAAATTAGACAATCTAGAAGAAATGCATAAATTTCTAAAAATATATAAACTACCAAAACTGAAACAGTAAGAAATTGAAAATTTGAACAGAATAATAACAAGCAAAGAAATTGAGTTAGTAACCAAAAAACTCCCAACAAACAAAAGTACAGGACCAGATGGGTTTGCAGGCAAATTATTCAAAGATTTAAAGAATTAATACCTACTCTTCTTAAACTATTCAAGAAAACAGAAAAGGAATGAAAACATCCAAATTCATTCTATGATGCCAGGATTACCATAATAGAAAAACTAGAAAAAGACACTACTAAAAAAGAGAACTACAGGCCAACTTCCTGATAAACATAGATGCAAAAATTCTCAGTAAAATACTAGCAAAATTAATTCAACAATATTTTTAAAAAATCATTTATCAGAATCAGATGGGATTTATTCCTGGTTGAAAGGGTGGTTCAATATTCAGAAATCAATCAATGTGACATATGACATTAATAAGAAAGGATAAGAATAATATGATCGTTTCAATAGACAATAAGCGTTTGACTAAGTACAAGATCCATTCATGACTAAAAAAAAACCAAAACCAAAAACCCTCAACAAAGTGGGTTTAGAGGGGACATACCTCAACATAATAGAAGTTGTATATGAAAAACCAATAGTTAACATCATCCTTAATGAGGAAAAACTGAGAACTTTTCCCTAAGGTCACAAACGAGATAAAGATGTCCACTCTCACCATTTTTATTTAACATAGTACTGGAAATCCTAGCAACAGCAATCAAACAATAAAAAGAAATAAAATGAATCCAAATCAGTAAGAAAATAGTAAAACTTTCACTATCTGCAGATGACATGATACCATATATAGGAAACCCAAAAGACTATACCAAAAAACTGCTAAAACTGATACATGATGAATTCAGTAAAGTCACAAGATACAATATCAATGTGAAGAAATCAATTGTTTTTCTGTACACTAATGAAGCAACAGAAAGATAAATTAAGAAAACAGTCCCATTTACTATTGCTCCCACAATAATAAGATACCTAGGAATAAATCTAACCAAAAAAGTGAAACATCCATGTCCTAAAAACTGTAAAACACTGATGAAAGAAATTGAAGATCACACAAAGAAACAGAAAGACATTCCATGCTCATGGACTGGAAGAAAAATACGGTTAAAATGTCTCTATTACTCAAAGCAATGTAAAGATTTAAAGCATTCCTCTATCAAAATACCAACAGCATTTTTCACAGAACTAGAGCAAAGCTGGAGACATCACAATTTTAGACTTCAAATCATATTACAAAGCTGTAGTAATCAAAACAGTATGGTACTGGCACAAAAATAGACACAAATCAATAGAACAGAATAGAAAATCCAGAAATAAATCCACAAACATATGGTCAAGCAATCTTTGACAAAATAGGAAAGAATATCCAATGGGAAAAAGACAGTCTCCAAAATATGGTGCTGGGAACACTGGGCAGCAACATGCAAAAGAGTGATGAAACTGGACCACTTTCTTACACCATGCACAAAAATAGATTCAAAATGGATGAAAGACCCAGATGTGAGACTGGAAACTGTAAAAATCATAGAAGAATAAGAGCACAGGGAGTAACTTCTCTGAAATTGGCCACAGCAACTTTTTTTTCTACATAGGTTCCCTGAGGCAAGGAAAACAAAAGCAAAAATAAAATAAACTATCTGGACCACTTCAAAATAAAAGCTTATAGTGAAGGAAACAATAAACAAAACTAAAAGGCAACCTAAAGAATAGGAGAAGATACTTACAAATGACATATCTGATAAAAGGTTAGTATCCAGTATGTATAAATAACTAAACCTAAACCTAAATAATTAAACCTAAAAGACAAATAATCCAATTAAAAAATGGGCAGAAGACATGAACAGACATTTCTCCAAAGAAGGCATACAGATGGAAAGATGCTCATCATCACTTATCTTTAGGGAAATGCAAACCAAAACTACAGTACAATATCACCTCACACCTGTCAAGAATGGCTAAAATCAACAACATACGAAACAACAGATGTTGGCAAGGATGTGGAGAAAGAGGAACCCTCTTTCATTGTTGGTGGGTATGCAAACTGGTGCAGTCAGTGTGGAAAACAGTATGGAGGATCCTCAAAAAGCTAAAAATAGAGCTACCCTATGATCCAGCAATCACTCTACTGGGTATTTACCCAAAGAATACAAAAACACCCAATTCAAGGATACATGCACCCCTATGTTTATAACAGCATTATTCACAATAGCCAAGATATGGAAGCAGCCCAAGTGTCCATCAATAGATGAATGAAAAAAGAAGACGTGATTATATAAGTTTGTGTGTGTGTGTGTGTGTGTGTGTGTGTGTGTGTGTGAGAGAGAGAGAGAGAGAGAGAGAGAGACATGGAATATTATTCAGCCATAAAAAGCATGAAATCTTGCTATTTGCAATGATATGGATGAGCTAGAGAATAAAATGGTAGGTGAAATGAGTCAGAGAAAGACAAATACCATATGATTTCACTCATATGTGAAATTTCAGAAAAGAACAGAACAAGCAGGCAAAGGCAGAAAGAGAGAGAGAAAAATCAAGAAACAGACTCTGATTTATAGAGAACATACTAATGATTACAAGAGAGGGATGGGTTAAAGAGGTGATGCTGATTAAGAAGTGCATTTGTCATGATTACAAGGTATTGTATGGAAGTCTTGAATTATTATATTGTACATCTGAAAATAATATAACTAATAATAACTAATAACACTCTATGTTAACTAACTGGAATTAAAATAAAAACTTTAAAAATTATAAAAAAATAAAGAGTTCTTTGTATATTTTGGACAACAGTCCTTTATCAAATGTATTTTATCACTTATCTTTATCAATATATTCTCCCAGTCTGTGGCAGGTTTTCTCATTCTTCTGATAGTATTTGTGGGGGGGGTGGTATTTGAAGCAGTCACATGTTTTTATTTTAGGATGTTTTACATCACTTGCAGACAAGCAGCTTAGCCTTACTTACAACCTTCCTTAGCCTTACTTATCCATAAAACAGGGGGCAATAATAATACTTACTTTAAGGGAGTTACTGAGTAAAATGATAATGCACACAAATGCTGGCTAGTGATTATAGATGCAGAAGCAGTTGTAGAAGTAGGTCCTTAGGAGATTAAATAAAGTGATGAAATCACCTTAGGAAAATCTATTCCACCCTTAGAACTCTGTCCTGAAATTTCTCTTCAAGTGCCTGCTCTCACACTATATAATCAGCTCCTTGGAGACAGGGACTACGTCTACTTTGCAGAGTCAAGGACAAGGTCTGGTTAAATAGTAAGTATTTAACAAGTGAGATTTGGGGTGGTACTCACCTGGCCTATGACCTTAGAGAATCCATTGCACCTTCCTGGGTTTCAGTTTTCCCACCTGTCAGGTGAGGGTGGTAGACTACAAGTTGTCCAATGTCCCTGCCTTCAGTCATTCAATGAATACATCTATCCCAATCTCTGATTAGAAAAGGCAGATAGCATTAAGTGATATTAACCCTCTTTGGATGCCCACCCTCTGTATTTGGAAAAAGGACTTCATAATCTGAACCAATACTTGAGCTATTTCTCCACTTAGAAGAACAAGCCTACTTCCATGCACACATGAAGTCAGAGTGTACAATGTGACTTCTGCACACTTCAAAATTTACAGTCTACACACATCTGGCTCCTGTTCCCTTTGACTGCATGGGCCCATCCTACTTTAGTAAAGGAGATTTAAAAAAAATAAAATGGTCACAGAGTACGAACAAGATAAAGAACTACAGAAACATGGAATTACAAACCAAAGAGAACGCCAAAGGAGAGGAATGTCCACTTTTGAGATTCCTTTCCAGAGCTGCCAGAAATTGCTTCATGCTAGTGATAAAAGTTTGGGTGGCCCTCACAGCAAGAGCTGACCACGTAAGGATCTCATACAGAATTTTTTTCATATGCAATATCATCAGCCTAAACCACTTTCCCATCCACTAGTCCCCAATATATATATACTAGGTTTTTTTAATGACTAACCTACACACTCACACACCTACACACACCCACACATACCCACACACAAAAACATCTTGCTCCAAGGTCTGCAAGATGTGAAACCAGGAAAAGTGATTCTCTCCAACTCTGCGAAGTCAAAATAACCAAGTCCAAGTGAGTTACCTTTTTTACTGTGGTCATAAAAGAAAGAACATGAATAATGAATTTAGCAGCAAAATCATGAAAAATTGGGGCAATGTTGTTTTTTTTTTTTTTAAGATTTTATTTATTCATTTGACAGAGAGAGATCACAAGTAGGCAGAGAGGCAGGCAGAGAGAGAGGAGGAAACAGGCTCCTGGCCAAGCAGAGAGTGGATGTGGGGCTCGATCCCAGGACCTGGGATCATGACCTGAGCTGAAGGCAGAGGCTTTAACCCACTGAGCCACCCAGGTGCCCCTGTTTTTTGATAGATGTTCCACAATAATAAATAGGGTAGCTCTCTATTTTTAATTTCCCAAAGATATAAATGTAGTGCAGAGAAGGGCCATATGTACCCCAGTGTTCATAACAGCAATGGCCACAGTCACAAAACTGTGGAAAGAACCAAGATACCCTTCAATGAATGAATGGATAAGGAAGATTTATGGTCCATATATACAATGGAGTATTATGCCTCCATCAGAAAGGATGAATACCCAACTTTTGTATCAACATGGACGGGACTAGAAGAGATTATGCTGAGTGAGATAAGCAGAGAGAGTCAAGTATCATGTGGTTTCATTTACTTGTGGAGCATAAGGAATAACAAGGAGGACATTGGGAGATGGAGAAGATAACGAGTTGGGGGAAATCGGAGGGAAAACCAACCATGAGAGACTGGCCTCTGAGAAACAAACTGAGGGTTTTGGTTTTGGAGGGGTGGGGGTGTGGGTTTGGGGTGAGCCTGGTGGTCGGTATTATGGAGGGCACGTATTGCATGGAGCACTGGGTGTGGAGCATAATAAACAATAAATTATGGAAAATAAATAAACAAACAAAAATAATTACAACAACTATGAAGGCTTTGGAGGCTTGAGAGTGAGGCCACAAGGTATGTCAAGAAGTGTTCAATAGTGTTTTATGGGTTATTTGATTCAAACAGATTTTCAAACATTTCAATAATTTAAACTGTGTTTAGAAAAACAAGATACAAAAAAGAAAAAGAAAGAAAGAAAAAAAAAAATGAAAAACAAGATACAGAATTTAATATGCAATTATCAGGTTATATGACACTGAAGATCACAAAAATTTAACTTATCCTGCTGGGTTAAAAACAATTTATTATTTTTTAACATATCAGAAGAAAGCCTCCCTTACTAGCTTTATGAATTTTCTGAACTTTTATAAATGTATCACTTATTAGAAAAATTAAAGGTCTATACCTATTTTTTTTTTAAATCCCTCATGTAAAAGCACCCAGGCAAATACCTGCTATATCACAGGATGTTCTGCTGAGTCACGTGCTACGAAAGATTTAGACATCTATTTGGCACAAGCCCTTGACATAGCTCAGTAGTCACTCGTTTCATTTATAATTGAACCTAAATGAATCAGTGCCACATAGCATACTATAGATAGCTTTGATGTTTACTCTAAGTTAGGGATGACCTTCCTATTGAAGTTAAGAAATTCAAGCACTTATTAGATATGCTTATGACCCAACCTGAAAACCAAACTTTTTCTATTGCTCCTCTTTTAATTTTTGGATCAGTTTAAACTGAGGAATGTCCTGAGCTGAATGTATGCCATTAAAAAAAAGGGTGACTATTAAAACCATGTGTCTGCATGAGTAATGAATTCCATGATAGGGTAAACCAAACCAGACAGAAATAAGTTGGATGCTGAGTAATATAAGACTATAACTTTTAGTCATGAGCTCAGATTTCAAATTTTGGTGTTGACTAAAACAGTCTCATTATTCTTACAGATTGGCTTTTTAATAGTAAATGTTTTAAATTTGAAAACTTAAAATATATTTATAGAATTAAAAGCAATTTTACATAGTTTTCATTTTAGAATTCTACACAAGATTTCATTTTTAGTAAAGAATTGTTGCTGCTAAAAAAAAAGTTAAATCACTAGAGTGGTAGGAAAAGCATTAATAGACTTGGATGCAAACCCTATTTCTGACATTTTACTGTCTGTGTAACATTAGAAAAATTATTTAAGCTCTCTAAATTTCTCTTTTGTGAAACTAGGATAATAACCTACTACCATAAAGATATAAGAACCTTTCCATGTTGACATACGCACATAGACATGCAATCTTATTATTAGTATTGGTTAGTAAATATGGAAAATAGTTCAAAATATCATAAATCCTCCGTAACAGCTCTGGAAAGCCTCCTCCCTATGCCCAGAATCTCATAATGTAAAATATTGGCAAACAGGGACAAAAAGCTCAGAATAGCCTTAGAATTTTTCACTGGAATACTTAATGTCGACAAAATTCTAAAGGAAACTATGTTCTAAGATTCTGTGTCTTTTATTTAAAGATATAGAATACATGAAAATATGCTCAAGCATTAAAGACAAATAGCTGTTATCTAATATGGCAGCTACTAGCCATATGCAGCTATTAAAATTTAAATTAACTGAGATTAAATAAAACAACATTCAGTTCCTTAGTCATACTAGCCACATTTCAATTGTTCAACAGCCACATATGGCTAGTAGTTACTGTATTGAACAGCACAGATACAGAACATTTCCATCATCAAGAAGAGTTCTACTTGACAAAGCTTTTATAAAGCATGAAAGAGCTCAGGGATATAAAACGTATCCAATTAACCAAGAGGTGAATTAAAAAAAAAGAATTTGGGGCTATAAAAATTATAGTTACAGAATAGAATATAAATATAACTCCATATTAAAATAATAATATAATACTACACAGACAAAAATAGGTGGGGAAATGGGAAGTTTAATTTTTTCATCAAAGTAAACATTGGAACACATAGCTAAAAAGGAAAGAAAAAAAAAAAAAAAGACTCCAGTCTTTTATGGTCTATCCATACTGATTTGATGATAAACTTTAAAGGGACACTTTAGGAAGCTCCCTATTTGCATTTAAGAGATTTATCTGAAGTTCAGCAATTACCTCAGTTTCACTCTATCTGCCTTTCTTGCTGAAACACAATGCCAGTATGACTGAAAAGATGTATAATAAATGCTACTGACAGTTATTTTGGGATGCGGAATTTTGAGGTTTTTTTTTTTTTTTTTAACTTTTGTAGTTTTGAATGTTGATGGACATTTTTATAATAAGCACTCAAAATTTTTGTAAAAACAATCAAATTATTCTTTAAAAACAGATGAGATGCTTAGATAAAAATTAAAAAGAATATGGAGAAACAAAAAATAAGGTACATTAATAAATAAGAATATAAAACTGGAATGACTTTATGGTAATAAAAATATTTATACATCCGAATAAGGGTTAGCAGGCAACATTTTAAAAATGAAAAGTGGTTTTATTAAATTTTTTTCTTGAAGCTTTTGGTATCTTTTTAACAATACAATTACATGTGTTTTGAATTGTTTTATCAGAAGCAGAGCTTCACTGCAATCAATCATCTGCACTCTGGCTGACATGAGAACTGAACTAATCATCCTGGCCTTTCATTACAAGTAGCCACCTAAGCATTTGAAAGCACTTGTTTAGGTTAAAGGAGTAGAAGCAATGTTTTTGAGTTTTAGAGCTAAATGGACAGATTCCAGAGTGCAGTAGCTTCTGGAATTGGTAAGGTTGAGAAACAGCTATAATAGATCCAGATGTAACGAGAGTGATGAGATCCCATGGGGGCTGCCTAGAGAATACCAGTTTCCTGACATTTGAACAATTTTTAGATTCACCAAAGAAAAACATAAGGTTGTATGTCAACATGGAAAGGTCCTTCAGAAACATAATTGCATACACACATAATTTATTACTGAAAGAAGTTTTAGATAATGTTTTGTTCATGCCTAACCTACCTTTTGTAGACTTTAAGAGTATATATAACAGAAGGACACTGCTCTCTATTCACTCTATCCTCCATGTCTTTGCTTATTTTGCTTCCTTAGTCCAGAATAATTTGCTACCATCCTCTCTCTTAAAATGCCCTAAGCCCAATCTAAATTCAAGGTCCAGGTCAATGCCACTTCACTCAGGAAATCTTCCTTGTGTTTCAACTAGAAATAATCTTTCTTTCCTTTAATCTCCCATATCCCCTTATTCCCTTATATATTTATATTATGACTGTTGTCACACATATCTTATCCTTCCTAATGAAACATAAGCAACCTAAAGGCAAGATTCAAGTCAGGTTTACCTCTACAATTCCCTCTTCCCATCCAGGGTCAAGGAGTGTGACTTAAATACAGACTCACTAAGTAAATGCAAAAATGAAATAATTACAAAACAGAATCCATGCATTAGCTTTGCAAGATGCTTGTCAAAAATGTGTCCTATGTTCAAGTAAACTTGATACAACCTGCATAATATATTCCTTTTTAGAATGTTCATAATGAATATTAAAATTACTGAGAAGCCAAATATTAAGAAACTTATTTTACTCTATTCAACTCCACATTAACACAAAATCCTTTCTTTCTTTCTTTCTTTCTTCCTTCCTTCCTTTCTTTCTTTCTTTCTTTTGTTTTATAAGAATTACACCATAGTTGACTCTGTTGGTACTCTGTCCATATTCCATCAGCCCTGTTGAGATCACTTGTAGATACTTCCCTTATAAGTCATAGGCTTCTGATTTTGATGAAGTCCCAAAAGTTTATTTTCGCTTTTGTTTCCTTTGCCTTTGGAGACAGATCTTGAAAGAAGTTGCTGTGGCTAATATCGAAGAGATTATTGCCTATGTTCTCTAGGATTCTGATGGATTCCTGTCTCATGTTGAGGTCTTTTATCCATTTTGAGTTTATCGTTGTGTACAGTGTAAGAGAATAGTCGAGTTTTATTCTTCTGCATATAGCTGTCCAGTTTTCCCAGCACCATTTATTGAAGAGACTGTCTTTTTACCACTGTATATTTTTTTCCTGTTTTGTCGAAGATTAATTGACCATAGAATTGAGGGTCCATATCTGGGTTCTCTACTCTGTTCCACTGGTCTCTGTGTCTGTTTTTATGCCAGTACCATGTTGTCTTGGTGACCATAGCTTTGTAATAAAGCTTGAAATCAGGTAACGTGATGCTCCCAGTTTTATTTTTGTTTTTCAATATTTCCTTAGCGATTTGGGGTTTCTTCTGATTCCATACAAGTTTCTGGATTATTTGCTCCAGCTCTTTGAAGAATACCAGTGGAATTTTGATCGGAATGGCATTAAAAGTATAGATTGCTCTAGGCAGTATAGACATTTTAACAATGTTTATTCTTTCGATCCAAGAGCATGGAATGGTCTTCCATCTTTTTGTGTCTTCTTCAATTTCTTTCATGAGTGTTCTATAGTTCCTCAAGTACAGATCCTTCACCTCTTTGGTTAGGTTTATTCCCAGGTATCTTATGATTCTTGGTGATATAGTAAATGGAATTGATTCTCTAATTTCCCTTTCTGTATTTTCATTGTTAGTGTATAAGAAAGCCACTGATTTCTGCACATTGACTTTGTATCCTGCCATGTTGCTGAATTGCTGTATGAGTTCTAGTAGTTTGGGGGTGGAGTCTTTTGGGTTTTCCATATAAAGAATCATTTCATCTGCAAAGAGAGAGAGTTTGACTTCTTCATTACCAATTTGGATACCATTTATTTCTCTCTGTTGTCTGATTGCTATTGCTAGGACTTCTAATACTATGTTGAACAAGAGTGGTGAAAGTGGGCATCCTTGTCTTGTTCCTGATCTCAACGGGAAGGCTGCAAGCTTTTTCCCATTGAGGATGATATTTGCTGTGGGTCTTTCATAGATAGATTTGATGAAGTTCAGGAATGTTCCCTCTATCCCTATACTTTGAAGCATTTTAATCAGGAATGTATGCTGGATTTTGTCAAATGATTTTTCTGCATCAATTGAGAGGACCTTCATCAAAATCAAAAGCTTCTGCACAGCAAAGGAAACAGTCAAAAAAACAGAGAGACAACTCACGGAATGGGAGAAGATATTTGCAAATGACAGTACAGACAAAAGTTTGATATCCAGGATCTATAATGAACTCCTCAAACTCAACACACACAAAAACAGGCAATCATATCAAAAAAATGGGCAGAAGATATGGACACTTCTCCAATCAAGACATACAAATGGCTATCAGACACAGGAAAAAAATGTTCATCATCACTAGCCCTCAGGGAGATTCAAATTAAAACACCAGTTAGAATGGCCAAAATTAACAAGACAGGAAACAACATGTGTTGGAGGGGATGTGAAGAAAAAGGGAACCCTCTTACACGGTTGGTGGGAATGCAGGTTGGTGCAGCCTCTTTGGAGAACAGTGTGGAGATTTCTCAAGAAATTAAAAATAGAGCTTCCCTATGACCCTGCCATTGCACTCCTGGGTATTTACCCCAAAGAT
The DNA here is from genome assembly GCF_011764305.1 of Mustela putorius furo. Taxonomy (NCBI): domain Eukaryota; kingdom Metazoa; phylum Chordata; class Mammalia; order Carnivora; family Mustelidae; genus Mustela; species Mustela putorius. The sequence continues at coordinate 48,032 of NW_025422108.1, read as the reverse complement.
ACAGATGTAGTGAAAAGAAGGGCCATCTGTACCCCAATGTTTATAGCAGCAATGGCCACGGTCGCCAAACTGTGGAAAGAACCGAGATGCCCTTCAACAGACAAATGGATAAGGAAGATGTAGTCCGTATACACTATGGAGTATTATGCCTCCATCAGAAAGGACAACGAATACCCAACTTTTGTAGCAACATGGACGGGACTGGAAGAGATTATGCTGAGTGAAATAAGTCAAGCAGAGAGAGTCAATTATCTTATGGTTTCACTTATTTGTGGAGCATAACAAATAGCATGGAGGACATTGGGAGTTAGAGAGGAGAAGGGAGTTGGGGGAAATTGGAAGGGGAGGTGAATCATGAGAGACTATGGACTCTGAAAAACAATCTGAGGGGTTTGAAGTGGTGGGGGGTGGGAGGCTGGGGTACCAGTGGTGGGTATTATTGAGGGCACAGATTGCATGGAGCCCTGGGTGTGGTGAAAAAAAATAATGAATACTGTTATGCTGAAAATAAATGAATGTAATATAAAAAAAATAAGTCAATGGCTTCTTACATCTCTCTGCCTGAGGCATTTTCTAGCCATTGCAGCATGTCCTACAGGCTCAGGAAATCCCAGGAAGTTACTTCCTGGAGTAACCCATGAGAGATAGGAGTTGGAAAACAGTGACCCCAAATCCCTTACCCCTCAATAGGGTAATACCGAGTTATGCTCAACACAGTATCTCAAAGAGTCTCAACAGGACTGAACAAAACAAAATAAATCCAAAGAGAGTAAAGACCCCTTGTTGTTGATGGAGTTTATGTGGCTAAAGATTCAACATGAGTGTGACTGAAAAAGGGATAACTATATTTTCCTGAGAGAGGAATGGACAATTCAGGTTATGTTATAGAAATATTACCCTTAACCCTTGTTATTATAAACATATTTTAACCTACTTTTCTCCCAAAGGTAAAAAGAATAGCTAGCATAAAAAACATGAACAAATTGGGGCACCTGGGTGGCTCAGTAGGTTAAAAACCTCTGCTTTCAGCTCAGGTCATGATCCCAGGGTCCTGGATCGATTCATGCTTCGGGCTGTCTGCTCAGTAGGGAGCCTGCTTCTACCTCTCTCTCTATCTGCCTATTTGTGATCTCTACCTGTCAAATAAATAAAATCTTAAAAAAAAAAAAAGCATGAGCAAATCAATTAAAATTCTTATCAAGTTTAATTATAAGATATTGGAAAAATTTTGGAGCCACCTAAATTCTTACAGTTCTCAGGGTTTTAGAGCCTGTTCTAGTTCTAGTCCCAGTTCTAGCCCCAGTAACTAGTTGTGTTGTCCATTGAGACCCATCTACTTCAATGACATCACCAGAAAGCTTTTCTTGATCCTCTCCCCAATTATTTGAGATCTCTACCTTTTTTTAAATCCTTAGAACTACCCATGCTGATGTTAACATGCTTAGCTTATTTTATGTCTCTTAACTTAAATGTCAGCAAGCTGAGGCCAGGAACTATGACCCGTGCCATTGCATGTTCCAACACATCTCCCCAATAAGAGGTGCCCTATAAGTATTTGATGAAATGCTGAATCTTGGGAAAACCAATTAGCCTTTATAGAAGTGAGTAAGAAATTATTTAAAAGAATACTTGTTCCTTCAATTAGGATAGCCCTATGAACAGCTCTGAAATATGCCAAGTTTTTCTTCCTCTTTTCTGTATCATTTCAACCAAAGTCCTCAATGCTCCCTGTTTCTTTGGTGTCTAGGATACATATTAGGTTTCTTTCCAAGCAAAAGAGCCATAAGCTTCCAATAGTTTACTATTTCACAACTAAAATTTATCTTTCATATATCCCTTTCTTTTAGCACTCTGATTTCTAATAGAGACAATGTCTCCTTTATCAAAAATGTATTGGGAAGTTATTGTGTTAAAGTAACTAAAGTATGATTCTTCACTGATACTATCCCTAATATAAACTCTTTAAATCTTATCCTGTATAAAAGTTACTTGGACAAGCTAACCATGCTAATCAGATCAACAAAGGAGAAGATCTGGACAGATGAGACTGTCCATGCACCTTAAAATCACACCAATTCAGGTATGAACATACATGGCCATACAAATTTTACACACATATACTTCAGAAGTCTCTGATAACATTCACACAGAAAACTAACTGAAGAGTACACCCCTGAGTTGTACAGTGTACAACCTGCACAACCACACACAGTAGCTCTTCACCAAAGAAACAGCTTCTCATTTTTCCTGTGTGTTAAGAGGTCCTACCCACACTTTTTCTACTCCAATTCCTAATTTCTAGCTTATTTCAGTTCAACCTAGAGATAGATAAATGTTTATAAATACTAAATATTTGGCCAATCTACATTTTTTCAAAAAGAAAATGAATCCAGAGAAGCCCACATTTGACGTTATGTAGACAAAAAGTACAGAGTTTTCTGACCCCAGTGCCAAGGTTATAATGTGAATTAAAGAAAGGTTTCCTAAGCCTTAGAATTAAATTCTGCTATTTAATTCATTTTTGCCAAAACCCTCCATTTTTATGCAAGTGTATATAGGCTCCCAAGAAATTCAGATCTCTTGAGATTTCTTCAAGGCCTTCTGTAGACCTTAATGTCCTTCATTAGTATTTTCTAGACTAGCTACCACTAGAACATTTGAAATCCTATTAGTAAGGGTGTTAGCGGTGTACTTGGCCTTTAAGAGGAATGTAATATTCAGCCTGATGAACATGAATTTAGGAGCTGAATCCTCATTTCTTGCTCACACAGTGTTGAAAAACTCTCATCATTAGAGCTGTCTGTGCCCAGCCCATGTTTAAGTAGGCAAAAACACCAACTGAAAATCTTCCTTCTCCTATTTCTCTCCCACCTAGTTTAGTTCTCTACAGCCTATCTGAGTTACAAATAAAAGTTTTAAATTCTAGGCATTGAAAGGTATTTGGACTACAGCATGCTCTTTTCCAACGCATTTCAACCAAGGAATCCCATTTAATTACAAGCCAGTGAAATAAAAAGCTACATTTATTAAAACTCTTGAGATTGAGATAAACTTTTAAGGAGGCACTGAATCTTTTTAACATCTGCGTCCTTGCCAGCAAAGGTAATACATCTTTAAATAATTTTTAAGTACGTTAGAGCTGCCACACAGTTATTGAGAGCCCTCCTTTGGTAAATAGGGGCTGCGGGCTTCATATTTCAGACAGCTGTCATCCATTAAATATTTTAATATTGAGGGGAATTAACTTTCATATCAATAGCAATGATGAAAAAAAAATTATCTTTGTAGCCAGGGTAGATGATGTCAGTGCATAACTTGTCATTTTTCTAATTCAGCTGCTTTCATTTGATTTGGAATTAGAACTAGGACCTCAGAAACCGGAGCCATGGCATCCTCACACAAAAGGCTGTTTCTGTGTTATGTGCAGCAAGTTTTTAAGCACATTAGCAACTAGAACAAGCTGTCCCCCTGCTAACTGGCCTTACTTTGTTCGTGATGGTGGAAAAAATATCACTTTAACTGCCCTCTAATTTGTTTGCAGAATGTTACTATACCAGCAGCTGCCCTGGCACAGGATTAAACACACACAAAAAAAACATTATTTTTCCACACAAATTATTAGCAGTGCCAAAAGCCACGAAATCCTTTTTTGGAAAAAAAAAAATCTTTTCTTCTCATCCCCTTTTCTTTTCCCTCCCCCATAACACAGCCAGCAATGAATTATACCTCAGTGTTTTTTTTTTTTTTAAGAGACCCCCCCAACACACACTTTCAGTGTAAACATAGAGAGTATTCCATTCTGTTTTTGATAAAACACAAAAGATTCAAAAATGGGGCAAGGGGAAACTTTCCACCACACATATAATAAATATGTCAATGAATGAGGACTCCTGTGGGGCAGATACAGGGAACTGTCAGGAAACCTCCTTGCCTAGGACCACATACACCTGTTCAAAAACTACAGGAGGAAATACATAAAGTAAACCTCCCTCTGTTCTAATCTTGGTCTGATTACAGCTATTTCTGTGCAGCAGTTAAACATCTTGCCAAAAGGAAGAATTGACTTGATTGCTGCTTCAGAGGGGAATTTATTAGATGTCTGCAAATAATTGTTGAGAAGATAATTGTGCCTGCCCTCATTGACTTTCTCATTTGGTGGGCTTACCACAACTGCTTTTTTCTTTAATTACGTTTGTTAGGGAATACAAACGGAGGACCTTTCAGGTCAATAAATTCCTGTGTCTTGGGTCTCAGAAGCCTTCAAAATAAAACTTACTGTTAAATAAGAAAAAAGAAGTGACCGTTAACCCTTACTTCAGATGACACTGCCTTTTTCACTGTGAAAGGTAGGAACACATTAGGGGTCTAAGTATCACAGTAGACCCCTGCCATCTCCTGATCATCCCTTTTGACTGGGACAGTCTGTGACATCTCACTAGCAATAATGAAGTTCATCTGCTGACCTCACTGCCATGGAAAAGAGGCTTTTAGTGGAGGGGCAGTAAAGACAGCCCATGAAGGACACGAGATTGACCATTTACTTGGCTTTCAGGAAGTACCTACACAGAGCTTGCTTTTCACTGATTCCCAGTTCCCTTTGCTCTCCTGGCAAAAAGCTGGCCCTGAAACATTCCTGGATGAAGTTTTCTTCCTCTCACTATGAAAATTCTAGGAATAGAGTTGTGTGCTGGTGAGTACAAAGTTCTGCCATATACTTATTCTTTAAGGTTAAGGAACTGAAAAATAGGTATCCTAAAAATCGCCATGAGAAGAGGCCACCATGAAAATTTCCTGATTCAGGTTCAAATCTACTCTCCGGCCTTCACATTTTCCTAAGGTGCCTCTCTAATTGTGCTATCTTTTTGCATCCTTAATACTCACTCTCTTGATCAGTTATGTCGACTCTCAAAAATGGTTGGATGCAATGATTGGAAAAAGGCATGCATTCAAAGCTGCTTTTATTAAAAAAAATTTCATTAAGGGATTTGCAACCTTCTCCTTTGCTTGCTATTGCAGCTTTTCTCTGAGCTGCAAGTCAGAACAGTCCACCCAGAGGCATTCACTGAAAATTCATCACACACCATCAATGATTAAGCACACGATTCTCTAGCATCGATGGAAATAAACAACCAAGAATTCTGAGCCACCTATTTGTACCTTAAATTCACATGGTCAAGCAAAGTGTCTGAAATTGAGGACCAAATCAAAGTCTACTAAATGTAAGTGACATCACTGAAGAGAAAAGTAATCTGTTTTATGCAAATGCATTACCATTGGGATCCATTTTCTGACTTTTTAGTCAACCATGTAAACCATCTACAAAAGGAAGAAACTTGGATTTTTTTTTCAATTAATAAATGACTGTTTTAGGTCTATCGAGGCATATGTATGTTGCTTCAGAGTCTGTGTTTGCATTGCTTGAATATATATATGGTCATAGAAGGCGTTAACTGTGTTTTCCTTACATATTTTTTAGTATGCTGTTCACAGACTAGAGAGAGAGTATAAACTATTTGGTGCTAATGAACAAAGTCTATTCCCATTGACTTCTCCTTCTCCTCTCTATGCCCTTTCCCTCACTGCCCCTTGTAGATAATACTTAGCAGATGACCAAACACTGTAATACCAGGCATTTCTCCCCTTCCAGACACATTTTGCTACATGATTCTCAGTACCAGGCTATAGAAGTTGCTGGTGCAACTTCAGCATCACTTGGGAATTTGTTAGAGAAGCAAACTCTCAGACCCCAAGCTAGACCTACTGAATTATAATTGCATTCAGCACAGCAATCTGTTTCTTTAGAAGGCCTCCAGGTGATTCTTATGTTTGAGACCGACTATTCTCACCAATATGCCTTCCAATATACCCCACTGGCAGAGTCAGATGTTTCACACTTTCCCACAACAATGCCATGCCTTCTGCTGGCCTCTGGTTTCCGATTTCCCTTTGGGGCTCCCCACTCGGACTAATCCTTTGAAAGTAGACCCCGTATTTCAAAAAGATCCCTTTCTTTGGGTTCACCATCAGAATCTTTATCTTCATAGTAACCTTTTCTGACCCTAGGGAGAAACTACTCAGTCCAAATAAATAAGTGTCTTGAATCAAGCATATGGGGAGGAGAAAATTGTATAAGGGACTCCTCAGTTCCTTTCAAATCATGTCATATAAATAATCACTAAATATGGCTATATGGGAGTCTTCAAGAATTGTGTCAGATACGGGTTTGCTAACTTTTATTGATAAGCCACTTACTTAAACTTCCTCATCAACAAAATGGGCCTCAAAATATCTTCCCTATGGAGCATTTGTGAGAAACAGGGATACTTTCCCAAAATGTATCTAGTATTGTGCCTAGTAGAGAAAATATGCTCAATAAATAGAAAATCCATTAGTATGATGGAATGGGGGTGACTTTGGAGTCAAGGTGACATGAGTTGCTGTCCCGGACCTGTTGTGACTCTAGGGAAATTAAAGTGCCTCTCTGAGTCACAGCTTCCTTCTCTAAGTGGAAATACTATCTACTTCCACTATGCTGTCTGTTGTGCAGGATGCCTTGAGACTTAGATTAGATAATCCTATATAAATTGGGGAACACAAATAAAAAGATGCTCACCTTCTTTTCCCCTGCCTATGAATATGAGATCAGGAGAAAAAGTGATGAAGGTAAGAACCATATATGGAAGAAAAGTGACCTGCATTAATGATCTGGTTATATTTTACTAGTTTTGTAGCATTAAACAAATTAGTTAATCACTGTGAGTTGCATTTTCCACATTTATTGTAGTTGAACAACTACTCCAATCTTTCAAGGTATCTATTAAGGCTTAAACGCTATGATGAATGTGGGCAAAAGATTAATATAGCAGTTGGCTTAGAGCAGTCCCTCCATATAAGTGGATTTTGTTATTATTATTATTGCCATTGTTATTATTAAAGGGTGGCTATTTCTTGATGGCCCCACAGTTGTAAAACCTTATTTGCTTTCAATTAGGTTTCCAATTGAGAGAATACTTTTTTTTGGTCCTTTTAAAATGCACATAAATTTTACTTTTTTTTTTTTCCATTCTGGATTTAGAGAGCAGTCTTATGGATTTGTTCAACATTAATCTCAGAAACAGAAGCAACAAGCTAACAACCACATCCCAACATATTTTCCAAGATAATGCCACTTTTTATGGCCTCTTGGGACATCGTTAATCAGCTTTCCCTGGAGAGATCCTTTTATTTATTTATTTTTTTTTTACATAGTTCATTTTTCTGTTGGTGCACCTAACTGCATGCTATAGTTAGAAGAATACTGTTTAGAACTGTAAATTCTGGACTACATCAAGGTAGTTTTGGACCCAGTTTTGCACTGGTCTCCACCATTCATTCAATAAATAACACTGAATTACACTGAATCTGGATAACACACAAAGCTGCTTTCTTCACTGTTTAGTTGGCTGGTTGTTAGAAAATTAGATATCAAAAACACCACTTCTCAAGTACAAACCTCTAATACTCATAGAAGTTTAATACTATAGCTAAGACATGTATTTTTTTAAGTATGCTGCACATTCCTGAAGGACTGGTTTCTATTTTTACTTTTTGTCTATTTCAATGAGATACAACTGAGATATAACAGTTTCAAGAGTACAACATAGTGATTCCATATAAGTATATACTGTGAAAAGATCATTGCAATAAGTCTAGTTAACATCCATCATCACACATAGTTACAAATTGTTTTTTTCTTGTAATGAGAACTTTCAAGATCTACACTCTTAGCAAATTTCAAATATGCTAAATGGTATTATTAACTACAGTCACAATGCCATACATTATATCCCCAGGACTTATTATTATATAACTGGAAGTTCGTATCTTTTGACTCACTTTACCCATTTCGCCTACCCCCAGCTCCCATCTTTTCTGTAAAATTCACAGCAGACTTGTCAAGGAAATCCCTCTTAACCCTTCATGACACATAGAGAAACTGAAGGTCAACCACATGCTTGTGCTTGTCCCAGAACTCGTACCCATAAGTTCTCAGACAACAGACTAAATTACTCCCTTTGGCCCTTCTACCTTTTTAAAAATAAACTTCTGTAGAAATAAGGGAGAGAGGGAGGGAGCCCAGCTGGGAGGGAGAAAAAAATTGGAGAATTCCATGAGCACCAAACCATAGCCCTACCTTAATCCACCTCCAGCTTGCCCACCCCAAGTGTACAAAATGACAATTCGACAAACATTTATTGAATACCCACTATGTGCTGGACAGATACCATTCTAGGCATTGATTAGAACAGAACAGGTGCTGGTTCAAACCTGAATTCTCATACCTGTCAATCATCTTTCCTCACACCCAGAATATCCTGGGGTTTGTCATCTGACACTTCCAAGTCTTTGCCAACTTGCCTCAGGTCATGAATAATCCTTAGGAACTGGCTCTTTATTGTTCCTATAGTTACCAGGTGATGATGCCATTGCCAGTCATCTGGAATTTGGGTTAGTTGGGGTTTTTTTTGTTTATTGTTGTTGGGGTTTTTGGTTTTAGTTTTGGTTTTTGGTGTGTGTGTGTGTGTGTGTGTGTGTGTGTGTTTGTCCCTGGAGTTCTTATGTTCCTAAAAGAGTAAGTGTAACCCTCAGTTCTTCCCAAGGAATAGTGTTTTTCTCTCAGGACCCAGAATCAGACTTTCCAGTACTCTGAGTTTTTGTAAGCAGGCTCCAGTCTCCAACCAGGACATTCAATTCTGCTCCCATACCCTCATTCAGTCAGTGTACGGTCATTTTCCATCAACTTACTCATTCTAGTCTTGGTTCCCAAGCTCCATGTCTCCAGTTGCTATGGGGGGTTGATAATGATTCAAGAATTCAAGTCTGAAATGAGAGCAGTCCCAGAGACTGTTCTTCACAAACAGAATTTAAGCGAGGTGTCTAAAACTCTATTGTCTTCAGGGATCAGGCAGATAATGTAAATATATAAAGCCATCTATACAGCCATCCCTAACACAGTAGGGAGAGATGAAGTCTGTGTAAAATGGAGAAAGCACGCAAATTCCAATTAAAAAGAGAACACTGGGCAAGCCACCAAGTCACAGCCTCTGAGGCTTCTTGGGCTTTGTAATCCCCATGCTTGGCACACCACCTGCACTTGGTAGGTGCTTAAATCAATGAATGAGTGAAAGAACAAAGAAGTGAGTGAACAAATAAACCAACATGGAAAAGCTGAAATGGAGACTTTAGATTATTTCTCACAATATGGGAGGTGATAAACCTCATTCATTTGAGGGGTTTTAGGGGCGCCTGGGTGGGTGGCTCAGTGGGTTAAAGCCTCTGCCTTCGGCTCAGGCCATGATCCCAGGGTCCTAGGATCAAGCCCGGCGTCAGGTTCTCTGCTCAGTGGGGAATGGGCTTCCTCCTCTCTCTCTGCCTGCCTCTCTGTCTACTTGTGACCTCTTATCTGTCAAATAAATCAATAAAATCTTTAAAAAAAATGCATTTGAAGGGTTTTTGTTCCTGAAACTCCCTCTACCTCTGTTCCTGAGACCTTTCCAAACTTATAATAATTCTCAATTTAGTCTGTCTAAAGGATTTCATTTTTATTGGAACTTCATCATACAAAGATACATAGGTAATCAATGGGTAGATAATAAATATTAATACTTATGCTTTCCTTTAAAACAACTCAGAGTGTATAATACATTTTAATAATTCAGTATCAACTCCTCTGTTGTGCTGACAAGTCAAATGAAGAGAGGAGAAAAGAAATAAATGAAAGTAGGAGAGAAAAAGACATAAGCAACTACAGTCATGGGCTCACTTTATGGGTGAAGTTGTTTCGGTCCAAGTTGTCCTCAGGAACCAAAGTTGCTCCCTTCACTCTTCTCTGGAAGTGTGTATGGAGGCAGATAGTGAGGATAAGCTTTGGATAATCAAGGATAAAAGAAGTATGAGTACTTCAGGCCTAGCAAATTCCCTCTTGCACTGTTGCTGCACTGAGCCTTCTGGTGGTAATCCAGGAGAGAGGGCATTATTTTGTATTCCACGTGGCCCTATAAATTCAATGTCTGGAGATGATGACAAGTGACTTTAGAGCCAACCTTCCAATCTTCCCAGGACAGGCCAAGTAACTCACAAAAGCTGCCATAACCCATTGTACTCATGAACGTGTCCTATCCCTCAGCTGCACCTCATTCTTTCTCTTCTTGCTCTGCTCTGGGCCTCTCTACCTGCCTGTCACCACCTGATCCTGGGTTGCAGTGGACCAGTGTGACCAACTCTTGAACAATTTGACTTTTTCCTTGTTTACTACACATTTCCATGTTGAGGCATTGAGTTCCCAGTAATTTACCTGTGGCCCGATTCCAAGACTGTCTTCATTTCCTATGGTTGCTGTAAAAAAAAAAAAAAAAAAAAAAAAAAAAAAAAAACAACAATTTGAGCACAAACTTGGTGGTCTACAATGCCAGGAACATATTCTCTTACAGTTCTAGAGGCCACAAGTCTAAAATCGGTATCACTGGGCCAAAATCAAGAAGATGTTAGTAAGACCATAAGGGGAGAGGCCCTAAGGGAAGAATCCACTCCTTTTTTCTTCCAACTCTGGTGACTGCTGGCATTTGTTGGCTTGTGACTACATTACTCCCACCTCTGCCTCTGTAGTCACACTGCTTCCTCCTTTTCTGTCTGTAAGAAGATCTCCCTTTACCTCTGACCCTATAAGGACACTTGTGATAGTATGTAGGACCCACACAGATAATCCAGGATATCTCATTTCAAGATCCTTCACTTAATCACACTTACAAAGACCTTTTTTCCAAATTAGCTAGACACTTATAGTTTTTTGGGATTAATAGTTAGATACCTTGGTGAGGCAGGGGAAGGAGGCATAGGCTTCCCCCCCGACCCCCAGCTGATTACAAGGACAGTCTCCTATAATCTGTTTCCATTAACAACTCCAACCCCAAACCAAGAGCATTGTTCCCTGGGGAGTTACAGGATTGTTCCATTTGAACGCCTATAGCTAAACGCCACAATAATTTTAGGTGGGGAAGTACATTAACCAAAGAAGTTTCCCAATTATAAAGGTCTTATTTAATGCCTGCTTCTCCTTTGTCTGCCTTTTTGCAGATACTCACATCAACAGCAGTCTATATTCTTCTCCTCACCATAACAGTCCATTATAACTTCCCTATTCCCCTTCTCCTCTCTGGCATCCAAACTGGGAATGGTGGAGGGAAAATGGGGACGGTGAGAAATAGACAGTCTGTGGACTCATTTCTAAATCTGGCATTGTTATCCCTCCTGAAATAAGTTTCAGGAGGGATAGCAGATCTCATGTATGTGCCTACCACCTCTTTCCATCCCAAGATTTAGACAGGGCACAAGTTAGGTTCAGATGGAGTCCCAGTGTTCTTAAAGTAAACTTCTCTCCGCTTTTCTAGAGATGAAAATGGTGGCTTCTCCACCTTCCATCCTGAGAAAGCTCTCTTGGGGAGACCAATACTGGACTCATGTTTGTTCAGGTGGCTTGATATTCACCACAAGATATTCTTTCCCAAGCAGCCTCAAAGACAACCTCTTGCTTCTGTAAAATTTGTGGATTGTGTCTCTTTGAATAAAAAGGCATAGCATATTCAACTCACTTAGAGGAATTCATGTGCCTTCCACTGTGGGGAAAGTGTTACTCCAACCAGCATAACCAGGAAAGTGGATTCCCACTTGAATCCAAATATGATTTATACTCCTTTGGAGGTAGATTTATAGCTCTTTCAAATTTAGCATTTGGGACAGAAGAAACTTCTTTTGCCAAGAAACAAAGAACATGCTCTGTACCCTTTATCAGTTCTGATAAGAGTTTTCCAATTCTCCTCATGCTGTGCTGAGAAAGAATACAAAAACTATCCATGGCTTTGTAAAAATCTGTTGTTTTGGGAAATGTTCTTTTCTGGGCACTATGAAAATCAATCTCTGACTAAAACAGAGCAAAATTAAAGTGATTTTGTTTTTTTAATCCTAAGGTTTTAAGAAAACAATGAGACATTCATGCTGTAGAAATTGTTACATTTGTTCAAAATTCAAAAATAGCCTTGGAAAAGTCTAGGGCTCTTTATAGATGTGCTGGGACCCATACTTTAAAGAGTTTGCTAATGAAGGACTAAAATGCCCAAATCCTTTAAGAAACAGGATGAGTTTTATTGATAGAGAATGCCTTTTGGAGGGACGGGGAGAAAATTTCAGTCCAAGACCAAATTAGAGATGAGGCCGGCAAGCTATAAATGAGGCTGAGCATGAATATCGTTAGTTGTCTGCTACAGAAACCCCATCATCAAAAAAGCAAAGCTTGTCCCCTTTGAATTGAGAGAACAGCTGTTCTTTCTGCTGATTCCACTTGTTTCTGCACCATGACCATCAAAACAAGTAATTAATAAGCCAGGAAGTACTTGTTCCTAGGCTATCTGAGAAGCTATCAGGGGGAAAAAAAAAAAAAATCCTGGTTTTCAAGAGTAGATCAGAAGCAAAATTTTTTTCTTTGTTCTTGGCTCTGACAAGATTGGAGCTCCAGTTTCTTGGTTAATTTTTACCGCAGCTAAGCCTCCTTCAAATGGTATCTTTATTGTTTTCAGAGTACTCACTTTCCTTATATCTGAAAAATGGTTGCACACATGAATACGTTTGTATTTTACTTCAGTTCTTTTTCCTTGGGATATTGAACTAGGAGGAAAGACATGATCATGTGACATTCAGTGGACCCTTGCTAACATTATTTCTTCCTAAATTTCCAGATATTTAACAATTGGTTATTTATGTTGCACCAGAACCGAATACTCTGTAGCACTCCGTACACACCTTCTACTAATGACCCCACCTTCCCCCAAACTCTATCCCTTTAACATTAAAAAAAAAAAAAAAATGTCATTCATGATTCAGCTCTGATACTACATCTTCTGGGAAGACTTCCTAATCCTTAGCTCCCACTCATTGACACAGGCTGGGGTAGATGTGTCTCCTCTGTGCTACCATGGAAATTTCTGAACTGCTCTTCCACTAAACTTGCTGCCCTCTGTTCAATTGTATATTCACTAGTTTGACTTCTCCATTAAAAAGCATCATTGGGACGCCTGGGTGGCTCAGTTGGTTAAGCAGCTGCCTTCGGCTCAGGTCATGATCCCAGCGTCCTGGGATCGAGTCCCACATTGGGCTCCTTGCCCCGCAGGGAGCCTGCCTCTCCCTCTGACTCTGCCTGCCACTCTGCCTGTGCTCTCTCTCTCTCTGACAAATAAATAAATAAAATCTTAAAAAAAAAAAAAAAAAAGATCATTAAAAAAAAGCATCATACCCCCAGTGCCTGGGAAAAAAAGTGCTAATTAATAAATGCTCCCTAAACTGCACTGTATTTAAGATATTTTTCTTTTCCCATTCATAAGAATTAAGGGACCCCCAAAACTTACAGATGACTTATCTTCATCAGTAGCATGTCTTTGTATTCCAATTTGTAAAAGAATTTTTCTTTTCCTAGACTAGGCCTGAGCTTTGAGAAAAGAAATATTTCACCTTCAGCTATAGACAGAGCTATTCCTACAGCTAAGATGACCTGAATGTTGATTTCTACACACTGTGCCTCTCGCACTTCTGAAAGAAACATTGTTCTTAAAGCGATTGAAGGGATTTAGGGTTTCACTGAACCATGACGTAGGCTGCCTCGGCTGAACTGCTGACTCTGTTTGCCTGCCACCAGAATCCAGTCTCCAGAATAAAACAACATTAAAGGAAAATTAACCCTCATAATTGCTTCCCCAACAGATTTTGTTGTCTACATGGGATTACACACAGGATGACCAAGTTTCCCATAACCTTAACCAATGGTCCTGAACTCCCCATCCTGGGCTGATGAGCACAAGTCAAGAATCCAAATCCCTTTTCTCCTAAGGGCTAATCCTTTTCAATGAGATGTTCACAGACCTATGTTATTAATGTAGATTTAAAGAAAAGGGGGGGAAGAAAGAAAAATAATCACATTCTCAAGGAATTCAAGGTTGCATGACTGAAAAGGGAACTCAAGATTTGCACGTTTAAATGTTTATAACTGAAGGTCCTGCTGGGTGTAGAATGTGTGTACATTGCTTATTCCAATGGACATCTTAGGTAAAGGAGATCATCTGGCTTTATATTTAATAAAATGATCTTTCAGGGTACTAAAGATAAGACATGAGAAGCTATGGTTGAGCTTTCAAAAGCCTACAATGGCCTGATTTTAAATCAGATGAAAAAGTTCATTTCAGATCAAATAGGTAAAAATCTGGATACAGGCCAGAAAAAAAAAAAAAGTAGCAAAACTCAAACACATGAGCAGAAGTAATTAATCATGAAGTTGAGGACCAGAAAAAACACTGAAAAGTCATTTGCCTCTTCCTCCAGCTTCCAGCCCAACTCCTTTTAACTACTCTGAGATGAATATATATACCATGGCTCCCAGACATAAACAAAAGACCTATGGGTGGCAGGGCTAAGACTTATTTTTTTTTTAAAGATTTTATTTATTTATTGGACAGAGAGAGACCACAAATAGGCAGAGAGGCAGGCAGAGAGAGAGAGAGAGAGGAGGAAAAGCTCCCTGCTGAGCAGAGAGCCCGATGTGGGACTCGATCCCAGGACCCTGAGATCATGACCTGAGCCGAAGGCAGCGGCGTAACCCACTGAGCCACCCAGGCGCCCCAGGGCTAAGACTTATTAAGACTTATATTACTAAAGATTTATTAAAGACTTATAAAAATCCACATGAGCAGCAAATGTTGGCTGGGACTGACTAAGCAATACAGCTCACCAAACACAAAATAACACTGATTTACTGCATTTCAAGTTTAATTACTTTTTTTAAGAAAGCTCTACATCCACTATGGGGCTCAAACTCACAATCCCAAGATAAAGAGTCACACACCCTCCTGGCTGAGCCAGCCAAGCACCCCTACCCATATTTAGATATTGCTCTCAATATCTGATTGATTTAGATATTGATCTCAATATGTGTTACTGATTTCATAGCAGTTTTTCTTTTTCAAATGGTTTCTCAAATAACAGACCATGTTAAGTATCATTACACTCGGGATTGGGAAGAGGGGACAATGATATGTGACTATTTTTAAAAGTTCTTGTAAAAGAATAACATCTTTGTTAAAAAAAAAAAAGAATAACATTTTTGTAAAAGAATAACACCCACACATGTGAATATTTTTGACATTAAAATGATAGAAATTACTGTACTTTTTTTTATTTTTATCAATGATCCAGAACATGTTTGCATATTTTACACATTCATTTTATTCCAGGGCTTCTTAATCTTCATAGGCAGTAAGGTCTTCATAAAGTCTAATCTAAAGTCTTCCTGCTATACTTTTACCTGAGCTTAATTTATTATTCCTTTCTAGTTACAGGATGATTACTACAGTTTGTCATATAGCCAATGACTATTAACTTACCCTCTATTCTAGGTACCACTACTTGAGATACAAATCTGCCCACACAGAGTTATATCTCAATGCTTATCTTATATTCTCTAGAACAACAGAATACTGTCTAATAGAACTTTCTGCAATGATGGTAATTTTCTATACCTGTGTTGCTCAGTATAGTAGCAACTAACCACATGTGATCATTGAGCTCTTAAAATGAGCCAGTGATCATAGAACCAAAACAAATAACCCTATAGTTTGTATGAAAACCACAAAAGATCCTGAATAGCCAAAGCAATCTTGAAAAACAAAGCTGGAGGTATCATGATCCCAGATTTTAAGATATACTATAAAGCTGTAGTAGTCAAAATAGTATGGTACTGGCACAAAAAAAAGACATGTTCATCATCAAAGGAACAGAATAGAGAGTCCAGAAATTAACTCATGTTTATGTGGTCAATTAATCTATGACAAAGGAAGTATGGGAAAAAGAGAGTCTCTTCAACAAATGGTGCTAGGAAAATTGGACAGCTACATGCAAAAGAATGAAACTGGACAACTTTCTTATACCATATACAAAAACAAACTCAAAATGGATTAAAGACCCAAATGCGAGACTGGAAATCATAAAACTCCCAGGAAAAAGCATAGGCAGTAATTTCTTTGACACAGGCCATAGAAACATTTTCTAGGTCTATCTTCTCTGGCATGGAAAACAAAAAGGCAACGTACTGAATGGGAGAAGACATTTGAGAGGATGATATATCTGATAAAGGGTTAATATCCAAAATACATAAGGAACTTATACAACTCAACACCCCCCAAAAATAATCTGATTAAAATGGACAGAGGGCCCGAATAGACATTTTTCCAAAGAACCCATACAGAGGGCCAACAGGCACAGGAAAAGATATTTAGCATCACTAACTATTAATTGAAGTATAAATCAAAACCACAGTGAAATACCACCTCACACCTGTTAGAATGGCTAAAATTGAAAGAACAAGAAATAGCAAGTGTTGATGAGGATGTAGCGAAAAAGGAACCCTCATGCGCTATTAGTAGGAATGTAAATTAGTGCAGCCACTGTGGAAAACACTATGGAGGTTCCTCAAAAAATTTAAAATAAAAATACCATATGATCCAGTAGTTGTACTACTGAGTAGTTACCCAAAGAAAATGAAAACATTAATTCAAAAAGATAAATGACCCCCCATATTTACTGCAGCATTATTTACAAGAGCCAAGATATGAGAGCAACCAAAGTGTCCACCCATAAATGAGTGGATAAAGATGTGATGTATAAAAAAGAATGAAATCTTACCATTTGCAACAACATGGGTGGCCCTAAAGGATATAATGAAAACTGAAATAAGTCAGTCAGAGAAAGACAAATACCATATGATTTCACTCATATTCAGAATTTAAGAAACAAAACAAACAAAAAGTGGACTCTTAAATACAAAGAGCAAACAGTGTTTGTAAGAGAAAAGGTAGGTAGGGGGATGAGTGAAATAGATAAGGGGGATTAAAAGTACACTTATCTTGATGAGCACTGAGAAATGTATAGAAATACTGAATCACATTATACACCTGACACTAACAAAATACTCTAAGTTAACTATACTTAAATTTTAAGAAAAAGAGCAGAAAAAAATAAAATTAGCCAGTGAGACTCAAGGAACTAAACTTTTTTTTTTTTTTTAAGGAACTAAACTTTTAATTTTAATTAATTTACATTCAAACTTAAATAGACACATATGGATCTAAAGAGCAGATCTAAGCAGCATTCATTTCCTAATTATCTTATTTAATTATAGTATCCCCTCAATGCAGAAAATAACCTAATAAAAACTGATTCCAAAAACTGAATTATTTGATATCATACAAAGCACCATGATGTCAATGAGGGCAATGACATAGGAGCATATTAGTTTTACAAAGACAAATAACATATACATATTATCCTAGTCTAATATAAATATGTCTGGATAAATAAGTGCAGCTCTGGAAAACGCTTCCCATGTTCTTGGAAAATAACAATTTCAAAGGCCTCAGAAGTTCTCCTTTATAGACAAGGACCTATTTATTCCATTAATTATACCTTAAATGTCTTGATTCTGTAACAGCAAGATTTGTTGCCCAGTATGAGTATATCATGTTTGATTCTTAGCTCCTTTTTCTTATACACTTACTCCAATAAATAAATAAATAAATAATTTACTCTCTCGAATATTAAGATTCTTTTTCCTTCTTTAAGTGAATTAGTCTGAATGGATCCCCAGAGCTGCCCAAAGATTGACCACTGAGGAGTTTCATTCAACTAATACTCTTATACTGACACTGAATCACTGCAAATCTCATTGTCAATTAGGTATGAACTCACTTACTGATAATCTAATTTAAACCATGTTTTTCCAGGAACACAGACACAGGACCAGATCTGTCCTTTAATTTGTTTTAGCATAACTTATTAAGCACTGTTCCAGGTGCTGGAAGAACACAAAATATGACCTAAGACCTAGTCCCCAATCTAAAGCAGCTTAAACATGTAACATTTTTCAAGAATAATCAGAAAGCTAAGGGTTCCTCTTTTATTTATCTATTTTTCATTGTTCAATTATGCTACACTCCTTCAATTTGTACTGACGTATCTTGTGAAATTTCTGGATTCATGAGCTGAGTTTCACTCTGTGATAATGCATGAATTTCTTTGTATTTTTTTGTAATTTCTGGTTCCTTAAAATTGTTTTGTTAAAACTTGCTATGATGCAATATCTGTAAATTATCTCCAGTTGCCCAAAGGCACTAAATAATAATAATGTCTATATTAAATAAACTTTGAAACACTTAAGAGCATGCCCTTTATTAACTTTATGGAAGAAAAAGAACACTGGCTTAGAGCTCAAACTTCCACTGTTATTCTCTGAACTTCATTCTCACCTATAAAATAAACACATGTAAAATACAATGAAAATTTTACTGCAATGAATAGTAACTTTAAGATATTCTATTTTTCACACAAATTCTGCAGACTAATAATAAGTAACATCTGCCCAGCACTTTATAGTTTGTAAGACTTCACTTGGTCTTCATATAATCCCAAGTGCTCTCTTATCAATTTGTACATTACAAAACTACAGTTCAGCAGTAAAGTGGCTTCTCTAAGAGAACACATGTAAATTATGACCCAGAACAATACTTTACTTGTCCAGTGGATCTTGGTTTTCCATAAAATAGGAAACAAAAAGTACCATATATTCTTCCTATAAACTCAAAAAACTTATTACCATATTTAAAGTTCTGATAAGCTCTGCATTTAAAAAAAATAAATCTGCAAATAAAATAAGAGGAAACCAGAGAGAGAGACAACCCCTAAGAGACTCTTAATCATAGAAAACAAACTGAGGGTTGCTGAGGAGGGTGGAGGGATGGGGTAACCGGTGATCGACATTAAGAAGGGTACGTGAGGTAATAAGCAATGGGTATTATAGAAGATTGATGAATCCCAGGCGTGTACCTCTGAAACCAATAATACATTATGTGTTGATTAATTGAACTTAAATAAAAAATGTTTTTAAGAAAAATCTGTTTAAATTTTCCAAACTTTTCCAAATTTTCCATTTTCCAAACTTATTTAGCCATAGGCTTTTTTTATTTTTAAAAAATATAAAATTCATTGTTCTACCATATATCCTTTGAAAAAACACTGAGCTAGTAACATGTCCTTAAAAATATCAAAGGTGAGAGTAAATTGGGTGTGACTGAATAAAATTTCTCAATTCCTACACATTTGGACTGGAATATCCCATGTAACCCTAATGTTTAAATATTCTTTCTAAATGCCCTCTTTTCAAAATATCCTCAATTATTGTATCTGTATTGTATCTGTGGCCAGGGAATAAGGTTAAAAAACTATGGTTCTAGTTAAAACTAAGCTTAATGCTTAACCAAGAAATGTTACAAATAAAGGTTTGTTTCTAAATGTGAGGGTCCAGAAGTCAAAATGGACTTATAATTATGTAAATAGTGTCTATTATTCTGAATAGTGGTCTGACAGAGATTTTCCTCAAGACTGCATTCCTGGGGCGCCTGGGTGGCTAGACCTTAAGCATCTGCCTTGGGCTCAGGTCATGATCCCAGGGTCCTAGGATCAAGCCCTGCCTTGGGCTCCCTGCTCAGCGGGAAGTCTATTTGTCCCTCTCACACTCCCCTTGCTTGTGTTCCCTCTCTCGCTGTGTCCCTCTCTGTCAAATTTATTTATTTATTTATTTTATTTATTTATAAATAAAATCTTAAAAAAAAAAAAAAAAAGGCTGCATTCCTACATCACCAAGCATTTTCAGCCTAGAGGAAGAACTTCTCTGGTGTCCCTAGGAGCTCTCTCACACAGAAAACCTCTGCTTCAAACAGAACCAACAGACCCATTTCCTCACTTCCTCTCAGCCCTCAGACCCAGTACTTTCCTTGCTCTTTGATTAACTTCCGAAATTAGCCTAATTAGTGTAGCTGTCCTAACAGACAGCAAACTCAAACAGCTTGTCCTTAGATAACCTCAAGATGTGCCACTACCTAATTCAGCAATACGAAAAAAATAAAATAAAATAAAATAAAATAACAGGGTCAGTCACCGATTGCACATCCTTTCAAGAGTAACTGTTTAAGAAAAGCAAGGTGAAGGGTGTTAGGGCAGTCTAGAAGCTGGCCCAGAATACTTGTGTTGAAGAACAGGAACATCTTAAAAGGTATAATCATGAGCACCAAACAGACAAGCACTCTGGCTTGGCTCTTATCCCCTTGGTCTCAACTTGAACCTTTGCCCTTCCTCAGGGAAGGGAACTGTATTACAGTAGAAATAAGACCTTTGAATCTGCAGAAACAGTTCATCAGGACTGTCTCTGCCATCAGCAGAGAATACCTAAATCTTGCTTTCAGTTTTCAGTTCTTGCCTCTTAGCTTGGCTGGGCCTGCTTTTACCCTGCTGGGCTGCCTGCTTTTGCCCTGCTGCACTCTTCCTGACAGATCCATCCTGTCCTTGCCCTAAGTTTCCTGACTTTGAGAAGCTATTCATTCTTTGAGACCTGGCTCAGTCCCCAGTCAGAATTAGTCTTCCCTCTTCTGTCTCCCTCCCCTGTCTCCACCAACTCCATTCTTCTCTAGAGAGCAAAATAAAGGGCTGGGCCAGTTGGATGGTGGCCCAAAGCAAGAATCAATAAGAGAGAGCTTTCAATGGAATAAAATGGGATAAAGGTAACATACAAATTGATCTTGCTCATTAAAGCTGATGGTATATTTCAATAGAAAAGAAAAAATTCTGGCTAGGAATAACCTCCCTCTGCTAAATAAATGTTAAACATTTTTTAAAATACTGGTGTTAAAAACATCAAATTACTAGATATCCCAGAATCTCTAACTGGTATGGTCTAAGCCCATTTTTCTTCTATTGTCCAAACACAATACAGTTGGTTGCATGTTTGCCTGGGTCATTTTATATGTGCATTCACCAGAAGTTAACTTGCCCATGGTAGGTGTTCAATAAAAGTATGTTAGATGAATAGTACTCTTTCTTACTCTCAACCGTAGGCTATAGTCTAACAGAAATTGGAAAAGAGAGCTGGAAATTTCCTTAATTAAAAGCTATTTAATTACTGTAATTTCTCCAGGAAAGTTTGAAAAAAATCAAAGAGCAAATTGAGAGAGATAAACTAGTTCACTCTGCAAGGATAACTTGTGCTTGCCTAAGAGACAACTGCTTTGTGGGAGAAGGAAGTAGAGAGATGTGATTTAGCAGAGTTGATAAAATGTACAACTTTCCAGTTCCTTCCAAGTTGAATATTGACTAAGTGGTTTCTTTATTTGTTTTATAATTTTCTAAACCATTATACACACACCCAATACCATATACAAATAATGCATTTAGCCACTTTTGAGATTTTCCACCAGACAGATAGACTCTTGGCCTCCATTAATGCCTGAATTAATGCAGAGAAAGTGAAGGCAAATAGCTAACATAGTAAATTGGCCTAAAATGAATTTACCCATTTGGTTCTTTCCTCTATCTTTCTTACTCCATTACCACCTCACCATAGCATAAACATATATCTCCAGTAAAGTTGCAAATACAGAGTAAACAGTCAATACAAGTGCCTCATTCTCTGATTGTCTTTTGGGGGTGCCTGGGTGGATCAGTGGGTTAAAGCCTCTGCTTTCAGCTCAGGTCATGATCCTGGGGTCCTGGGATGGAGCCCCACATTGGGTTCTCTGCTCAGTGGGGAGCCTGCTTCCCGCGCCCACCTCCCGCCTGCCTCTCTGCCTACTAGTGATCTCAGTCAAATAATAAAATCATTTAAAAAAATAAATAAAAATGGTCTTTTGAAAAGCTGGAGCATACCCCTAATGAATTTCTAGGGTAACTAATGTAAATTTGAAGCTGCTTATATGAGTTCAACACTACCATACAGTATTCCCAAGGTCCCTGCTAGCAAATGCCAGCCTTTGTGAGAATTAGGATTTTCCAAGCCTTCTAACCAACCTTCTGCCTTCAACCCCAACCCCATCCTACCACGGCACATAGCACTGTAAGACAACTGTGTGGAGCAGGGCTTGGAATTCATCTCCCAGTTAACCTCTTGCCAAGATCCTTTTGTAGTGCACAAGCTGCACTGTCATACAAGGGAAGATTGAGTGTTCCTGTACTTCAAATCAGAGCCTTTCCAAAACTTTGTCCTCAGCTTATCTCCAATGAACAGTAAAGATAGTTCTTCAAATCTTACTTCCAAGAGAGAAGTGCTGGGCACCACTGTTATCATTAATAAGAATGCAGAAAATATCTCCTTAGTTTTGGGACACAAAAGTGGGAAACAACTAGACCTCACAGTAGCATTTCTAAAACTGGAAGTTTTGACCACTAGCATAGAAATTATGCTCTCAGACATAGGAATTTCCCAGGAAACCTGAAGCAAAGATTCCTGAGGGTTCAAGAACTCAGAATTGGGCTTGCAGCATAGGATGGATGGGATATTTCCAGACCAAGTGGCTCACACTAAGTCAGAACACAGAGTGTAAACAGCAGCAGCTACAAACAAGAAAGCCTTGCATTCTACTCACTTCTATCTCAGCACATACTATTAGGTAACCCCAGGGCGACACTTAGCTTCTCTGGACTGCAATTTCTTCATCTTCAAAAAAGGGACTTAATACCTGCTCTATTCCTTAACAAACCTCCCCCAAACTTCTGAGGGAGGATGGTATATGGGAAAAAACCTCATACCATTGAAGGAAGGAATTCTTTTCCTTCATTTTCATGACTCAGTCAGCTGGTACAATCATTTCTGTCAGTTATATTATCAAGTGCTGGACTTTGAAATTAGGTGATGAGATAAAGACAAAACAAGAGAGGAATTACCAGCCAAGCGTTTACACAAGGCAGTCAGTCCTCTAGTGTCTCTGCATGACAAAGGGTCTGGGACATAAAAAAACAGGTTATATCACAAAGATCATACAGTACCACCAGGCTACAAAACAGTCCTACACCTATACAATCATTTAAGAAATACACACAGACACAAAAATGAAGGCTTACCCCCAAGAATCCAATTTGTGGTAAAATCAAGTTAATCAAATTTCAGCTTAAGAATACTTCATTCGTTTATTTTCTCGGTGGTGCAAAAATTCATTAAACACTTGAGAAGAACTTTAAATAAAAAAGGCAATATGAGATAATTTGTTATTAATTTTTTCCTCCCAAAATTCATCAGAATCACAATAACAACTGTTTAATATGTGTAAAATAAACAGGCAAACTAAAAAAACATATGACTATTATTAAAATATTTAAGTGCGAATACCCAACTCTAGCATCACCATTTCTGCAGATTCATTCCTGATTATCCACCCATGCCACTCTTTCCTTGACAAAACATACTTGTCCTTATGTTGCCACTGCATCTTGTAGCTACTTCCTGATTGCACATACCTCAAGGAATTAAAGCTATTTGATTGCTTGTCTGTTACCCCTGCTAGACTGTGAGCTCATTGTGGGTTTGCTATAACCCAACCCTGACTTAGTTTAGTGCCTGCCACACAACTCCTCCTGTAGGTGTCTTAGAAGTTGAGAGGAATGGGAAGCCTCCTGACCTGTGTTCTTTTCTCAGCTCTGAACCTCACCAATGCCATGAGCTTGCACAAATCCCTTTTCTTCAGTGAAATAAGGACAACAGACTAACTCACAACAGGCCAACTACTGCACCTCAGGCCAATCTAGTCCTCAAACATGGTTTTTGGGAGAGTCTCTTCAATAAATGGTGCCAGGAAAATTGGACAGCTATATGTAGAAGAATGAAACTTGACCATTCTCTTACACTGTACACAACGATAAACTCAAAATGGATAAAAGACCTCAAAGTGAGAAAGAAATCCATCAGAATCCTAGAGGAGAACATAGGCAGTAATCTCTTCAAAATTAGCCACAGCAACTTCGTTCAAGATATGTCTCCAAAGGCAAAGGAAACAAAAGCGAAGATGAACTTTTGGGACTTCATCAAAATCAAAAGCTTCTGCACAGCAAAGGAAACAGTCAACAAAACAAAGAGGCAACCCATGGAATGGGAGAAGGTATTTGTAAATGACAGTACAGACAAAAGATTGATATCCAGGATCTATAAAGAACTTCTCAAACTCAACACACACAAAAACAGATAATCATGTCAAAAAATGGGCAGAAGACATGAACAGGCACATCTCCAATGAAGACATACAAATGGCTATCAGACACAGGAAAAAATGTTCATCATCACTAGCCATCAGGGAGATTCAAATTAAAATCACATTGAGATACCACCTTACACCAGTTAGAATGGCCAAAATTAGCAAGACAGGAAATGACGTGTGTTGGAGAGGATGTGGAGAAAGGGGAACCCTCTTCCACTGTTGGTGGGAATGCAGGTTGGTGTAGCCTCTTGGAGAACAGTGTGGAGATTCCTCAAGAAATTAAAAATAGAGCTTCCCTATGAACCTGCCATTGCACTCCTGGGTATTTACCCCAAAGACACAGATGTATTGAAAAGAAGGGCCATCTGTACCCCAATGTTTACAGCAGCAATGGCCACGGTGGCCAAACTGTGGAAAGAACCAAAATGCCTTTCAACGGATGAATGGATAAGGTAGATATGGTGCATATACAGTATGGAGTATTATGCCTCCATCAGAAAAGATGAATACCCAACATTTTTAGCAACATGGATGGGACTGGTAGAGATTAGGCTGAGTGAAACAAGACAAGCAGAGAGAGTCAATTATCTTATGGTTTCACTTATTTGTGGAGCAGAACAAATAACATGGAGGACATGGGGAGATGGAGAGGAGAAGGGAGTTGAGGGAAATTGGAAGGGGAGACGAACCATGAGAGACTATGGACTCTGAAAAACAATCTGAGGGTTTTGAAGGGGTGGGGGGTAGGAGGTTGGGAGAGCCAGGTGATGGGTATTAAGGAGGGCACGAAATGCATGGAGCACTGGGTGTGGTGTATAAACAATGAATTCTGTTACACTGAAAAGAAATAAATAATACATATAAAGAGATAGAGAAAAAAAAAAACATGGTTTTTGGCCTGATAGCAGTTGATATCCATATTGTTAAAAAGAAACATAAATAAATTATGCACATTTAGATATCAGAAAATATCACAAAAAATTAAAATTTTCAGTTTCCCTTTTCTTTAAAAATTTTATTTATTTATTTGACAGAGATTACAAGTAGGCAGAGAGGCAGGCAGAGAGAGAGAGAGAGGGAAGCAGACTCGCCACTGAGAAGAGAGCCTGATGCAGGGCTCCATCCCAGGACCCTGAGATCATGACCTGAGCCGAAGGCAGAGGCTTAACCCACTGAGCCACCCAAGCGCCCCTCAGTTTCTCTTTTAAAAACAAGAAGTTCAAGGAGTCAAGATGGCGGAGAAGTAGCAGGCTGAGACTACTTCAGCTAGCCGGAGATCAGCTAGATAGCTTATCTAAAGATTGCAAACACCTGAAAATCCATCGGCAGAACGAAGAGAAGAAGAACAGCAATTCTGGAAACAGAAAAACAACCACTTTCTGAAAGGTAGGACCGGCGGAGAAGTGAATCCAAAGCGACGGGAAGATAGACCCCGGGAGGGAGGGGCCGGCTCCCGGCAAGCGGCAGAGCAACAGCGCACAAAATCAGGACTTTTAAAAGTCTGTTCCACTGAGGGACATTGCTCCAGAGGCTAAACTGGGGCGAAGCCCACGCGGGGTCAGCGTGGCCTCAGGTCCGGCAGGGTCACAGAAGGATCGGGGGTATCTGAGTGTTGCAGAGCTTGCGCGTATTGGAACGAGAGAAAGCTGGATACAGAGACAGAGCCGACAGTAAGCTCGCAGCTCGGTGTTACCTTGAACCGGTCAAAGGCTTGGTGAGCTCGGAGCATGGCTGGAGGTCAGGCAGACGGGAGTAACTGGGCGCTGTTCTCTGAGGGCGCACTGAGAGTAGGGCCCTGGGCTCTCGGCTCCTCCTGGCTGGAGACCAGGAGGCCGCCATTTGTATTCCCGTCCTCCGGAACTCTACGGAAAGTGCTCAGGGAACAAAAGCTCCTGAAAGGAAACCCAAGCGGATTACTCACCCCGGGCCCCTGATAAGGGCAGTGCAATTCCGCCTGGGGCAAAGACACTTGAGAATCACTACAACAGGCCCCTCCCCCAGAAGATCAAAAGAAATCCAGCCGAGACCAAGTTCACCTACCAAGGAATGCAGTTTCAATACCAAGGAGAGCAGCAGAATTCCAGAGGAGGAGAAAGCAAAGCACGGAACTCATGGCTTTGTCCCTGTGATTTTTTTCAGTCTTGCAGTTAATTTAATTTTTTTCTTTTTCATTTTTTGTTTTTTTTCTCGCCTTCTGGTTAAATTTTTTTTAACTTTTACCTTTTTCTTTTTTAACGTTTTTTAACTAGTTTATCTAATATATATAATTTTTCTTATTTGTTTTCTTTTTTTAATTCTTTTCTTTTTCTTTTCTTTTTGCTTTTTTTCTTCTTTCTTCCTTTTTTAACCTCTTTTTATCCCCTTTCACCCCCCTCACGATTTGGGATCTCTTCTAATTTGGTTAAAGCATATTTTCCTGGGGTTGTTGCCACCCTTTTAGTATTTTACTTGCTCCTTCATATACTCTTATCTGGACAAAATGATAAGACAGAAAAATTCAACACAAAAAAAAAAAAAACAAGAGGCAGTACCGAAGGATAGGGACCTAATCAATACAGACATTGGTAATATGTCAGATCTAGAGTTCAGAATGACAATTCTCAAGGTTCTAGCCGGGCTCGAAAAAGGCAAGGAAGATATTAGAGAAACCCTCTTGAGAGATATAAAAGCCCTTTCTGGAGAAATAAAAGAACTAAAATCTAACAAAGTTGAAATCAAAAAAGCTATTAATGAGGTGCAATAAAAAATGGAGGCTCTCACTGCTAGGATAAATGAGGCAGAAGAAAGAATTAGTGATATAGAAGACCAAATGACAGAGAATAAAGAAGCTGAGCAAAAGAGGAACAAACAGCTACTGGACCACGAGGGGAGAATTCGAGAGATAAGTGACACCATAAGACGAAACAACATTAGGATAATTGGGATTCCAGAAGAAGAAGAAAGAGAGAGGGGAGCAGAAGGTATACTGGAGAGAATTATTGGGGAGAATTTCCCCAATATGGCAAAGGGAACGAGCATCAAAATTCAGGAGGTTCAGAGAACGCCCCTCAAAATCAATAAGAATAGGCCCACACACCGTCACCTAATATTAAAATTTACAAGTCTCAGTGACAAAGAGAAAATCCTGAAAGCAGCCCGGGAAAAGAAGTCTGTAACATACAATGGTAAAAATATTAGATTGGCAGCTGACTTATCCACAGAGACCTGGCAGGCCAGAAAGAGCTGGCATGATATTTTCAGAGCACTAAATGAGAAAAACATGCAGCCAAGAATACTATATCCAGCTAGGCTATCATTGAAAATAGAAGGAGAGATTAAAAGCTTCCAGGACAAACAAAAACTGAAAGAATTTGCAAACACCAAACCATCTCTACAGGAAATATTGAAAGGGGTCCTCTAAGCAAAGAGAGAGCCTACAAGTGGTAGATCAGAAAGGAACAGAGACAATATGCAGTAACAGTCACCTTACAGGCAATACAATGGCACTAAATTCATATCTCTCAATAGTTACCCTGAATGTTGATGGGCTAAATGCCCCCGTCAAAAGACACAGGGTATCAGAATGGATAAAAAAAACAAAAAACCATCTATATGTTCCCTACAAGAAACTCATTTTAAGCCCGAAGACACCTCCAGATTTAAAGTGAGGGGGTGGAAAAGAATTTACCATGCTAATGGACATCAGAAGAAAGCAGGAGTGGCAATCCTTATATCAGATCAATTAGATTTTAAGCCAAAGACTATAATAACAGATGAGGAAGTACACTATATCATACTCAAAGGGTCTGTCCAACAAGAAGATTTAACAATTTTAAATATCTATGCCCCCAACGTGGGAGCAGCCAACTATATAGACCAATTAATAACAAAATCAAAGAAACACATCAACAATAATACAATAATAGTAGGGGACTTTAACACTCCCCTCATTGAAATGGACAGATCATCCAAGCAAAAGATCAGCAAGGAAATAAAGGCCTTAAACGACACACTGTACCAGATGGACATCACAGATATATTCAGAACATTTCATCCAAAAGCAACAGAATACACATTCTTCTCTAGAGCACATGGAACATTCTCCAGAATAGATCACATCCTTGGTCCTAAATCAGGACTCAACCGGTAACAAAAGATTGGCATCATTCCCTGCATATTTTCAGACCACAATGCTCTAAATCTAGAACTCAACCACAAAAGGAAGTTTGGAAAGAACCCGAATACATGGAGACTAAACAGCATCCTTCTAAAGAATGAATGGGTCAACCGGGAAATTAAAGAAGAATTGAAAAAAATCATGGAAACAAATGATAATGAAAACACAACGGTTCAAAATCTGTGGGACACAACAAAGGCAGTCCTGAAAGGAAAATATATAGCGGTACAAGCCTTTCTCAAGAAACAAGAAAGGTCTCAGGTACACAACCTAACCCTACACCTAAAGGAGCTGGAGAAAGAACAAGAAAGAAACCCTAAGCCCCGCAAGAGAAGAGAAACATAAAGACCAGAGCAGAAATCAATGAAATAGAAACCAAAAAAACAATAGAATAAATCAACGAAACTAGGAGCTGGTTCTTTGAAAGAATTAATAAAATTGGTAAACCCCTGGCCTGACTTATCAAAAAGAAAAGAGAAAGGACCCAAATATATAAAATCATGAATGAAAGATGCGAGATCACAACTAACACCAAAGAAATACAAACTATTATAAGAACATACTATGAGCAACTCTACGCCAATAAATTTGACAATCTGGAAGAAATGGATGCATTCCTAGAAACATATAAACTACCACAACTGAACCAGGAAGAAATAGAAAGCCTGAACAGACCCATAACCAGTAAGGAGATTGAAACAGTCATTAAAAATCTCCAAACAAACAAAAGCCCAGGGCCAGACGGCTTCCCGGAGGAATTCTACCAAACATTTAAAGAACTAATTCCTATTCTCCTGAAACTGTTCCAAAAAATAGAAATGGAAGGAAAACTTCCAAACTCATTTTAGGAGGCCAGCATCACCTTGATCCCAAAACCAGACAAGGATCCCATCAAAAAAGAGAGCTATAGACCAATATACTTGATGAACACAGATGCGAAAATACTCAACAAATACTAGCCAATAGGATTCAACAGTACATTAAAAGGATTATTCACCACGACCAAGTGGGATTTATTCCAAAGCTGCAAGGTTGGTTCAACATCCGCAAATCAGTCAATGTGATACAACACATCAACGAAAGAAAGAACCAGAACCATATGATACTCTCAATAGATGCTGAAAAAGCATTTGACAAAGTACAGCATCCCTTCCTGATCAAAACTCTTCAAAGTGTAGGGATAGAGGGCACATACCTCAATATCATCAAAGCCATCTATGAAAACCCACCGCAAATATCATTCTCAATGGAGAAAAACTGAAAGCTTTTCCGCTAAGGTCAGGAACACGGCAGGGATGTCCATTATCACCACTGCTATTCAACATCGTACTAGAGGTCCTAGCCTCAGCAATCAGACAACAAAAGGAAATTAAAGGCATCCAAATCGGCAAAGAAGAAGTCAAATTATCACTCTGCGCAGATGATAAGATACTATATGTGGAAAACCCAAAAGACTCCACTCCAAAACTGCTAGAACTTATACAGGAATCCAGTACAGTGTCAGGATATAAATTCAATGCACAGAAATCAGTTGCATTTCTCTACACCAACAGCAAGACAGAAGAAAGAGAAATTAAGGAGTCAATCCCATTTACAATTGCACCCCAAACCATAAGATACCTAGGAATAAACCTAACCAAAGAGGCATAGAATCTATACTCAGAAAACTATAAAGTACTCATGAAAGAAATTGAGGAAGACACAAAGAAATGGAAAAATGTTCCATGATCCTGGATGGAAGAATAATTATTGTGAAAATGTCTATGCTACCTAAAGCAATCTACACATTTAATGCAATTCCTACCAAAGTACCATCCATCTTTTTCAAAGAAATGGAACAAATAATTCTAAAATGTATATGGAACCAGAAAAGACCTCGAATAGCCAAAGGGATATTGAGAAAGAAAGCCAACGTTGGTGGCATCACAATTCTGGACTTTAAGCTCTATTACAAAGCTGTCATCATCAAGACAGCATGGTACTGGCACAAAAACAGACACATAGATCAATGGAACAGAATAGAGAGCCCAGAAATAGACCCTCAACTCTACAGCCAACTAATCTTCGACAAAGCAGGAAAGAATGTCCAATGGAAAAAAGACAGCCTCTTCAGTAAATGGTGCTGGGAAAATTGGACAGCCACATGCAGAAAAATGAAATTGGACCATTTCCTTACACCACACACAAAAAATAGACTCAAATTGGATGAAGGACCTCAATGTGCGAAAGGAATCCATCAAAATCCTTGAGGAGAACACAGGCAGCAACCTCTTCGACCTCAGCCGCACCAATATCTTCCTAGGAACAACGCCAAAGGCAAGGGAAATAAGGGCAAAAATGAACTATTGGGATTTCATCAAGATCAAAAGCTTTTGCACAGCAAAGGAAACAGTTAACAAAATCAAAAGACAAACTGACAGAATGGGAGAAGATATTTGCAAACGACATATCAGATAAAGGACTAGTGTCCAGAATCTATAAAGAACTTAGCAAACTCAACACCCAAAGAACAAATAATCCAATCAAGAAATGGGCAGAGGACGTGAACAGACATTTCTGCAAAGAAGACATACAGATGGCCAACAGACACATGAAAAAGTGCTCCATATCACTCGGCATCAGGGAAATACAAATCAAAACCACAATGCGGTATCACCTCACACCAGTCAGAACGGCTAAAATCAACAAGTCAGGAAATGACAGATGCTGGCGAGGATTCGGAGAAAGGGGAACCCCTCTACACTGTTGGTGAGAATGCAAGCTGGTGCAGCCACTCTGGAAAACAGCATGGAGTTTCCTCAAAATGTTGAAAATAGAACTGCCCTATGACCCAGCAATTGCACTACTGGGTATTTACCCTAAAGATACAAACGTAGTGATCCAAAGGGGCACGTGCACCCAAATGTTTATAGCAGCAATGTCCACAATAGCCAAACTATGGAAAGAACCTAGATGTCCTCAACAGATGAATGGTCAAGAAGATGTGGTATATATACACAATGGAATACTATGCAGCCATCAAAAGAAATGAAATCTTGCCATTTGTGACAACATGGATGGAACTGGAGGGTATCATGCTTAGCGAAATAAGTCAAGCAGAGAAAGACAACTATCATATGATCTCCCTGATATGAGGAAGTGGTGATGCAACATGGGGGCTTAAGTGGGTAGGAGAAGAATCAATGAAACAAGATGGGATTGGGAGGGAGACAAGCCATAAGTGACACTTAATCTCACAAAACAAACTGAGGGTTGCTGGGGGGAGGGTGTTTTGGAGAAGGGGGTGGGATTATGGACATTGGGGAGGGTATGTGCTTTGGTGAGTGCTGTCAAGTGTGTAAATCTGGGGATTCACAGACCTGTACCCCTGGGGATAAAAATATATGTTTATAAAATATAAAATAAAAAAAATAAAAAATACAAACAAGAAGTTCTCACTGCACTGGGCTACCACTCCTTCTACCCATGAACAATGGAGCCTGCTGGATGCTGCCTGGTCCACCACAGTCCCTCTACCCTCCTTTTTTTTTTTTAAGATTTTATTTATTTATTTGACAGAGACACAGCAAGAGAGGGAACACACAAGCAGGAGGAGTGACAGAGGGAGAAGCAGCTTTCCACAGAGCAGGGAGTCCAATACGGGGCTCAATCCCAGGACTCTGGGATCATGACCTGAGCTAAAGGCAGACTCCTAATGACTGAACCACCCAGGAGCCCGACTTGTCCTTCTTATTTTAGCCCAGTCACCATTTATTTTATCTGCCTCAGTCTTTACATACATTCATTCTAGCTCTAATAATATCATTCTAGGTCTCTAGGAATCCTCTCCTAACCAGATACAAACACACACATGCACACTTGCACATTCACAAATTTCTTACCATTGGAACAGAAAGCTCTGAGGCCTACTGCTGCTACCATACCACTCAGCTATCCTCATTTCAGGCTGAAATCTTTGGAAATTAATGAATGAAAGGAATGTAGATCAAATACAGGGGAAAAAGGAAGGAAGGGGAAGAAAGGGAAGTGTTAGCTACAAATAATGTTACCAGACATATCATGATATCATCTGAGGAAAATTTGATAGCTTTACAGCACCAGATTTTCCACCGAGCAAAGCAATCATTTTGTCTATGATCCTAAAAACCTACATAATAGCTGATGTGAAAACCTGGAGGTTAATCATCAGAAATTATTGTGGCTTTGGGTGTCACTCCCACTGGGCTTCTCTCCCTCGTGCTCCCCATGGCCTTCTTGCAAGGAGCTGCAACTAGCAATTTGAAATTTACACACCTTCACAAACTGGTTGCCCCCATCTGTAGCATATCCATAACCTCCCAAAGCAAAGCTGTCATTACTTACAGTATAATCAGTGGCACAGCAGGTGCAGAAAGGAGGAGAGAGCCAGGTACATATTACTAAGAAGCATCATGAGTCCAACATATTGACTGTCTCTAGCAAGTACTGCTCCAGGAAATTTAAAATAGCACATCTTAATGTGCATGGCACACATCTGTTATACCCATCGTGGTGTTTGATTGGACAGATCAACAAATCAGCCTGCATTTTCTCTCCAGCTTCCTTCATACTCTAGCTAGATTGGTTAGAGCACAGAGCCCAGAACAGGCTCTGTCTTCAGAATCTTAAGCCAGTCGCTTATAGAACTATCTGCATGCCCAAATTCCCAGGGCTTCCCCCTTCCCAAAAACTTTGAGTAACTATAAGAAAACAATTTTATTAAGCAGGATGTGCATTAGTATTCTTATCCCACACCATGGTCTTTTGAAACTAACCCATCAGCTAATGAAGAGCAGAAAAGTCTTATTTTATTATTTTGTTTTATTAGAATCTGCTTTGGGGGGTGGGAGATTCTCATTAAGAAACTTGGTAACAAGCACAACTAGATGGCAACTGTTCCACTCTCTCCCAAAATAGTCAAAGCAATCTAAATGCAGTTTCCAGTCAGTTTCTCCATCTCATGAACATTTTTCTCAAAGGCAACAGGTCTGGAAAGACACCATTAACCACATCTGAAAAAAACTGAAACTAGACTCAAAGTGTACACACTATGAAGAATCTATCCACACCTTTTTTTTTCCCCATATGGAGAATAATGTTCATCCATATCCAGAGTGTAGGTGAAGGACAGGTTTAGAATTCAAGGAATTCTGTATTCCAGTCCTGGCCTCACTAGCAAGAATTGTGACCCTCTGTAAAAATCTTAACATCTCTAGAGTTCCTCAACTGCAAAACAAAATACATGTAATAACCTCTAAAGCAATTTTTCTCTAATTTTAACAAGTAAATGAACTACCAAAGATCTTGTTAAAATGCAGAATGTAAATCAGTAGGTTTAGCGTGGGCCTGATATTCTGCAGTCCTAATAAGCTTCCAGATGATGCTAGTAACTCCTGATCTCGGGACCGCACACTAAGAGCAAGATGTTGAAGCACTGGTTCTCAAACTTAGCTGTGAACTAGATCATGTGGAGAGAAAAAATATCAATGACAGGTGCCCACCCCTCAGTGTCTGATTTAATAGCGCTTTAATGGATGTGTTTGAGGATGGGGAGCTTTTAAATTTCCCCAGGTGATTATAATATACAGCAGAGTTTGAGAGCCTCTGCTCTATTTCTTGAAAGTCTAAAATGCTGACCTTTATTTTTCTATCACATTACATTTGTACAGTGAACTTTCTCATATCTATTATCTCATGACAACCAAGAAATAAGCAGGGCAAATACTATTAACTCTGATTCACAAATGAGATAAACAATCACCCCAGAATCAGGTGACTTGACTAACAGCATACAGCTAATGGCAGACCTTCTGCTACTGAAACAGTGCTCCTGATACCCAACCTGTGCTTTCTCCAGACTGCTTTGTACTGGTCTTTACATACCAATAATAACAAGCAAAGAAAGAAAAAGATAGCAGCTTTTCTGCTCCAGATTCCACTAAGAATGATATGAATGGCAATGTAACAGAGAAATGCTTGCAACTAGGAAAAAAATCAAAGGTATAATTGGAGGAGCTACTCAGCTGTTCTGGATGCAGAATAAGGTTGCTAGGGTTATGCCAGCAGTACTAGCCATTAGACATCGAGTGAGCACAGCAAGATGGATTAACTCAGTACTCAGAATGCAACAAAACATACTGGGAAGGTGCCATAACCTATCCTGGCCATGAGACTAGATAGTTTGCCATTCGACAAAACTAATCATTCACTGGAACTTAATAAGATATCCCATTTCTACACATTTGAAAAACCTACACAGAAACAAAACAACCAAAAGTTCTGATATTGGAACTAAGGCAAATCAGAAACTAAGTAAGAGGTAGAAAAAAAAGTGGTATTTTTTAAAGCTTACTATGGATCAGCCACTTGTAAGAATTTTCTGTGTAAGCTCAGTTTTATTCCCATTTTACAAGAGAGAAAAGTGACTCAAAGAGTCTATCTTTTACACCAAATTATACTCCAATATCAGAGCTGGGTTGAAGCCTCGATCTGTCTGATTCCAACTCCCTTATCTCCTTTTAGCTATTCCTCACTGATTCCTATAAACGAATAGAACACTTTCAGGTAAACTAATATTGTTCCCCAAATCTTCATCTTTTCTATGCAGCAGGATCAAAATGTTATTATAATGTCACAACTCCATTTCTCTAAAGGAAAATGAAAACACAATTTATGTAAAGACAATTCAGCCAAGACAAAACAAAACAAAACAAAAACCTTCATCAATCTTTTGGCCTTTTGGTTTTGCAAAGGTAAAGCCCAAATTCTTTCAACAACACAATTTGCAAAATACCAGCCTGAGGTCTGCTCCAGCCTATAGACATGTTTACACACATTTAATTAAAATATACATTACTGACCTTCACAGTATTCTTAAAAATTTAGAATTTAACAAATTAAAAAGCAAAAGCATTTCAATACTTTAACACAACGAAATACCGATTTCTTTTTTTAAAGATTTACTTATTTATTTGAAAGAGAGAGACAGAGCATACACACAAGTGGGGATATGTGTAGAGGGAGAGGGAGAGAATCCTCCAGCAGACTCCCCACTGAGCAAGGATCCTAATGCAGGCTTGATTCCAGGACCCTGAAATCATGACCTGAGCCAAAATCAAGAAACAACTGCTTAACCAACTAAGCCACCCAGGTGCCCCCAGAAACATGGATTTCTGGTGTGTCTCAAAAATGCTGGAAGAGCTAGGAACACCAGCATCATCCTCTCTTGTACAATCAGTTGGAGTTGAGGTGGATGAAGTTTGTACTCTCCATTCATCATGATCCCGATAAATTGTTATCACCCTTAAGATGCTACTTCTTAGGGGTGCCTGGGTGGCTCAGTTGGTTAAGCAATTGCCTGTGGCTCAGGTCAGGATTCTGGCATCCCAGAATCGAGACCCGCGACAGGCTCCCTACTTGGTGGGCAGTCTGCTTCTCCCTCTGACCCTCCCCCTTCTCATGTTCTCTCTCTCTCTCTCAAATAAATAAATA
Organism: Mustela putorius furo; assembly: GCF_011764305.1. Classification (NCBI taxonomy): domain Eukaryota; kingdom Metazoa; phylum Chordata; class Mammalia; order Carnivora; family Mustelidae; genus Mustela; species Mustela putorius. The sequence continues at coordinate 12,227 of NW_025422108.1, read as the reverse complement.
AATAAATCTTAAAAAAAATAAAATAAAATACTCCTTTAAAAAAAGATAATACTTCTTAAACCTCTTTCTATCAGGGGTTGAATAAAATAAAAGCTATACTAAAATTTACACTAACTTATTTCAAAAAAAATTGAGGACAGCATACATTTTCTTTTTTAAGATTTTTATTTATTTGAGACAGAAAGAGAGAGAGAGACTGAGAATGAATGGCAGGGAGGAGCAGAGGGAGAAGTAGACTCTCTCTGAGCAGGGACTCCAACATGGGGCTCAATTCCGGGACCCTGAGATCATGACTTGAGTGGAAGGGAGATGCTTATTAAATGACTGAGTCACCCAGGCACCCCCAGCATACTTTTTCTCATATCTCGCCCATATCACCCATTTATATTTAATAGGTTCCAAAAATATCTGAGCTTGTAAATCCTGCTCTTCAGGAATAGGTGGGATGACAAAACTATATTCTAAAGCCTTCTACCTAATAATCCAAAAGTCTTTCTTAAATGGACAAAGTGTTGCATCAAGAATGAGGTTACGGGGGCACCTGGGCGGCTCAGTGGGTTAAAACCTCTGCCTTCAGCTCAGGTCATGATCCCAGGGTCCTGGGATCGAGTCCCACATCGGGCTCTCTGCTCAGCAGGGAGCCTGCTTCCTTCTTTCTCTCTGCCTGGCTCTCTGTCTACCTGTGATCTCTGTCAAATAAATAAATAAAAATCTTAAAAAAAAAAAAAAAGAATGAGGTTACAGATTTACTGGAGCATGAACTGGAGCCTAGAGGTAATTAGGAAAAAATTTTTTTTTAAGATTTTATTTATTTATTTGAGAGAGAAAGAGAGAGAGAGAGAGCATGAAAGGGATGAAGGTCAGGGGGAGAAGCATGAAGCTGGACCAGATCATGACCTGAACTGAAGGCAGTGGCTTAACCAACTGAGCCACCCAAGTGCCCAGAAAAATTTTTATTGTTCTTTTTTCCTTTCACTTCAAAAGAAATTTGGGGGTCACAATGCTGAATAGGAGAATCCTAGCCAAAGAATTCACTCCTGTTAAGGTAAAGATGGCCACTAGGTTGGCAAAGAAGAAGGAAAACCAGGAGTAAGAACCCTGTAGAGGAATATGGTCTACGAACTCTAGGAGTTATAATATGCAGGGTCTGGTTAAAATTTTTCTCTGTGTTGTAATTTCCTAAGTTATCTGAAGTCCTTCAGCAGGGTTTGCAAAATCTTGGAGTCTAATCATAATTGTGTTACTGCGAATCAGATGAAGAGTTTGTGTTCATAAGTGGAACAGAATTAGAAGGGAATATGGCAGCAGCCTGCAGAAGCTTGCCTCAAGACCCCCAAATGGGACTTGAGAAAGTCAGAACAAAGTCTGAGGTGGCAGGCATCCCCCAAAATGGGATTTTGGAGAACAGGTACATGTTCCTCAGGAATTCTCAGATTCATGGGGGATAAGAACCTGAAGACAAGTCTTCCATGGTTATGTTGGGTGTGACGAGAGGAGGTACTATTTCAATGCACTAGGAATTTCGATTTCAGTGCAAAGGGAAATGCAATGGAACTTGGGGAAACTAGTTTACTAATGAAGATAGTGTACAGTGAAACCTGCTGTGTTCTATGATTCTCATGTCTATGCAACACCTCCAACTTTGTTTATGTTCAAACAAACAAAAAAAAAAAACAGCTCATAATAAATAAATAGGATTAAAAATAATGAATACTGTTAGATATGTGACATGTAGCTATACCTACTTAACAGGTAATGCCCCAAAATGGAAAAGGAAACCAGTGTTTATAGAATAAAAGTGTGCCTAGAGTTCCAAGAACCTATACAAATTATATGACTCATTTATCTTAGGCCCCTATATATCCAGCACCCAGATGTTTCACAAATAATAGGAGCTTTTCATTTTGAATGGAGAAGGTTTTAAAAGAATGTGAGGAAGAGATCTGAAAACTAAGTCCGTGGTTCACAAAACAACAGGAGAATCTGACATTCTAGAAAGGCATGTCATGGTATTTTTGAGATATCCCCAAGAGGTCACAATTATGACTAACTAAGATATGGATGCTGGGAGATAAGCTAAGTTCTTCATTAGCTCTCGTGCTAGGTACTTCTTTTTGTCTCATGCAATCCTTAATGATCTTAGGATGTAGATAATATTTCAATTACAAGTTATTGCATGATAAAGACATCTGTGCCCTTCTTTATTGTTCAAAATACAAATGATGAATTTGCAACACCAAGAGCGAAACACAGAGAAAAGATACACAAAGTAGAAAACAGCTGTTCATGAGCCATTACTAAAGAAATCAGAAGCTCTGTTCCTCATACATGTTTGCTCTTTTGGAAGATTCATACTGGCCAAAGCAATAATTATCGATAAATGAGTTTCAAAGTCATTCTTTGGCACAACAGATCAAGAATAACATCTGTGTAAATGTAATATCACAACATAAACACTCAAAGCCATAGAGAAGAAAATAATGCTGTTTGGTTTGGTTTCATTTAGGGGAACTTATTGTATTTTTTTTTTTTTTTTTGAACAAGCCTCTCTATAAAACTCAGCTAGTAAATCTGCCTTGCCTATTACCATTGTGAGGATAATATAGCAAACAGATGGAGGGTTTCATACAATTTAATGAACTAAATTTAACAGGTTTGGCTGTGAGTGTTAACTTATTTTTATATTCTATTTGTGCTATGTTTGTAATAAATGCCCACACATGAATAAAAACAGAAAATCTGTACACACAGTACAGATGGTTTGATAATGTTTTCATTATAGCACCACATACTTCTAATTAGAAGGCTTTATATTTAGCCACTAAGATATTCTGGTGGCAGAGCTACTTGTATGGCATTCACATGACAAGGAAATCTTTATCAATACTGTAGGAACATTTGAATCCTTCCCCCACCTATGGCACCATGTGTGAAAGGACTAGGACCAAGTTCATTAAATTAATAATGAACTACTAAATAAAATAACAATTGAATAGTACACCACAAAATTTAATAGGTGGAGTTCATTTGGCCCAGAGTCTCAAGTAAGAGTGTACCTATGACTGATGAAACGTGGAATACTATGTCAAAAATATGAGCCAGGAAAATTGAGTGCCATTAAATGTTAAAGGACAGTAAGAATCCTCAAACTTCAACTCAACTTTACATTTTAAACTCTACTGTTAAGAGGCTTTCATTTTATCACTACGAGGAACCAACTAGAACATAATTGAAAAACTATTTAAGTAATATCCTCCCAAAATTGGTTATTAACTCCAGTTGCCCTGTGATCATATTTCTTATTCATCAAAATAGCAAGATGGAGGCTATAAAAGTAATATATGTGATAGTAGATAGAAATGAAGAGTGCTGATCATCAGGAACTTCTCCTCTACACTGGAAAGCAAACTGTGAATCCATACACAGACAGAAACACATTCACACCAAAAAAGATTCAAGTAAGGAAAAAAAAATGGTGCAGCACCAAATTCAGACTCTTAGATTCTCTGGAAATATGAAAATATAATGTGTACGTGTCTGGCTGAAGAAAGGACCTTTTACATTTCTTTGAATCAAGAATTTGGGTGGCTCAGTTGGTTAAGGGTCTGACTCTTGATTTTAACTCAGGTCATGATCTCAGGGCTGTGAGATCAGGCTCCATGCTGGGTGTGGAACCTGCTTAGGAGTCTTGTTTCCCTCTGACCTTCTCCCTCACTACTCTTTCTCTGTCTCTCTTTCTCCCTTAATTTTTTTTTTTTTTGAATCAATCGGTCCTTTATTTAAGTGAGCGTTGCCCTCTAGTAAATTGCAGTGTATTTGGACTTGCACCTCTGATGTTTGAAGAAACATCTACAATTAGGAAACAAGGCCTGAGCCCCCACTTGTCCTCAATTAAAATACCTGCTCTTCTTGTCAAAGCTTCCTAGTACCTCCTCCTCTTATGCTCGCCAGAGCAAAGAGAGGTGAAAGAGTCACTGATTTTAATCCTACTAGCTTATCCCCAGGTGCAAACCTTAGCAAGACTTCGATTTAAAAGACATATGACACCAACTCATTCATCTGACATGTTCTCTTAAGCAATGTCTGCTAAAATAGAAAGAGTAGTTAAACAAAGTTAAATTAATGATATGGATCAGATATGAACCACATAAAAACTATGTTCCCTGAAGTTGATCAGAACTTAGATTTTCTAACAGTTTCTGAAGCAAACCCATATCTTTTATAAAGTAAAGAAAGGGATCTTAAAAAATAACCATAGATGTTGTGATGATATATGGACAGGAGACAGAAAGAAAACAAAATACAGCCTGAAAATAAAACAAAATAAAAACTTACTCAACAAATTCATCATTATAGCCATAGTAAACAACCTAGTACGTTCCATTGAGCTTCTATCTGTCTCTGTACATTAAATTTACCCTTCCGTCAATCGATAGTTTGTATACTCTCTTTATGAAGTGAAACACCCAAACATTATTTTTAAGGTATTTAAGTTGGCAATCTTTGTTTCATTTTAGTTTTAATAAATAACACTTTTGTTGATTTAGTGTCTGTTTAAAGACCAAGATTTTTTACTGAAATCTTCAAGTTCAATTAGCATGTTAGCCCTTAAAGATGTTTTTGTTCAGATATCCCTGTCCTACATTTAATTTAATTTAATTTTATCTTATTTTATTTTATTAAAGTATAATTGTCATATAATATCCTATTAATTTCAGGTGTACATCATGGTGATTCAATATTTTTATGCATTATGAAGTGGTCCCCACAATAAGTCCAGTTACCACCTGTCTACATACAAAGTTGTTACAATATTATTGACTATAGTTCCTATGCTATACATTGCTTCTCCAAGACTTATTTATTTTATAACTGGAAATCTGTACCTGTTGGTCCCTTCCACCTATTTTGCCCATACCCCAATCTTTATGTTTTGAAAGTTTACTATTTGAGAACCAAAATATTTGGAAACCTTTGAACAACTTATTTCTAGCTGAAGACACAAGACATCTATAGAAAGGATAGCAAAAGGTTTGTCATCAACTTCATATGCAGTATAAATTGAGCAAATTATAGGAATTTCTAGAAGGAAACAACGACTTCTCAATCTCTTTTTGAAAACCCATATTTCCCCATGCCACAGGATAAGCCACAGGTCAGTAAAATTCAGCATGTTCCAAAAAAACACATCATTTCTACTACTTCCTATTGTTGCTCCAATTGTCCATCTTTGGTTACTAATCATTTTAATTTTAATTCACCAGTTCAGTTTTCTACACATCATTCTTTTTTTTTTAATTTTTAATTTTTTATAACATATATTTTTTATCCCCAGGGGTACAGGTCTGTGAATCGCCAGGTTTACACACTTCACAGCACTCACCAAAGCACATACCCTCCCCAATGTCCATAACCCCACCCCCCTTCTCCCAACCCCCCCTCCCCCCAGCAACCCTCAGTTTCTTTTGTGAGATTAAGAGTCACTTATGGTTAGTCTCCCTCCCAATCCCATCTTGTTTCATTGATTCTTCTCCTACCCCCTTAAGCCCCCATGTTGCATCTCCACTTCCTCATATTAGGGAGATCATATGATAGTTGTCTTTCTCTGCTTGACTTATTTTTCGCTAAGCATGATATGCTCTAGTTCCATCCACGTTGTCGCAAATGGCAAGATTTCATTTCTTCTGATGGCTGCATAGTATTCCATTGTGTATATATACCACATCTTCTTGATCCATTCATCTATTGATGGACATCTAGGTTCTTTCCATAGTTTGGCTATTTCAACAGATCAATCTTAAGACTGTCACTCTCATTCTTCATATCCAATCTCCTCAATGACTGATTCTAGCTTCTAAATACCTCTCAGTACTATCCCTACTACCTCACTTCTGTTTTCCACAATGACTGCTTTAGTGGAAGTAAACCATTTTATCTCATTTGGACCATTGCTTCCGATCCCTACTGTGTTCCACTTCCTGCCCATTCACTACCAGAAAAAATCATTCTAAAATACATATCTCAACAAAAACAGCCCAATGATGGTTCCTTCTAGCTTAACGGTTAAATGTAAATCCCCCCAGAGGAGGAGTCAAGATGCCGGAGAAGTAGCAGGCTGAGACTACTTCAGCTAGCAGGAAGTCGGCTAGATAGCTTATCTAAAGATTGCAAACACATGAAAATCCATCAGCAGATCGAAGAGAAGAAGAACAGCAGTTCTAGAAACAGAAAAACAACCACTTTCTGAAAGGTAGGACTGGCGGAGACGTGAATCCAAAGCGACGGGAAGATAGACCCCGGCGGGGAGGGGCCAGCTCCTGGCAAGCGGCGGAGCAACGGAGCACAAAATCAGGACTTTTAAAAGTCGGTACCACTGAGGGACATCGCTCCAGAGACTAAACTGGGGTGAAGCCAACGCGGGGTCAGCGGGGCTCAGGTTCCGCAGGGTCACAGAAGTATCGGGGGTGTCTGAGTGTCACAGAGCTTATGGGAATTGGAACAGGAAAACCGGCTACAGAGACAGAGCTGACAGTAAGCTCACAGCTAGGTGTTATCTTGAACCGGCCACAGGCTCGGTGAGCTCGGAGCGCGGCCGGAGGGTCAGGCAGACGGGAGTTACTGGGCGCTGTTATCTGGGAGCGCACTGAGGAGTGAGGCCCTGGGCTCTCGGCTCCTCCGGGCCAGAGACCAGGAGGCCGCCATTTGTATTCCATCCTCCTGACTCTACGGAAAGTGCTTAGGGAACAAAAGCTCCTGAAAGCAAAGCCAAGCAGATTACTCAGCCCCGCCCCTGGGTAAGGGCAATGCAATTCCGCCTGGGGCAAAGACATTTGAGAATCACTACACCAGGTCCCTCCACCAGAACATCAACAAGAAATCCAGCCAAGACCAAGTTCACCTACCAAGGAGTGTGGGGTTTCAATACCAAGGAGAAACAGCAGAATTCCAGAGGAGGAGAAAGCAAAGCACAGAACTCATGGCTTTCTCCCTTTGATGTTTTTTAGTCTTGCAGTTAATTTAAATTTTTTTTCTTTTTCATTTTATTTCTCTTCTTCTGCTAAATTTTTTTTTAAATTTTACCCTTTTCTTTTTTAACATTTTTAACTAGTTTATCTAATATATATATTCTTTCTTTTTTATACTTTATTCGTTTTCTTTTTTAATTCTTCTCTTTTTTTCATTCTTTCTTTTTTATTTCCTTTCGTTCTTTCGTTTTGAAACTGTTTTTATACCCTTTCTCCCCCCTCACGATTTGGGATCTCTTCTGATTTGGTTAAACCATATTTTCCTGGGGTTGTTGCCACCCATTTAGTATTTCACTTGCTCCTCATATACTCTTATCTGGACAAAATGACAAGGCGGAAAAATTCAACACAAAAAAAAGAACAAGAGGCAGTACCAAGGCTAGGGACCTAATCAATACAGACATTGGTAGTATGTCAGATCTAGAGTTCAGAATGACAATTCTCAAGGTTCTAGCCGGGCTCGAAAAAGGCATGGAAGATGTTAGGGAAACCCTCTCCAGAGATATAAAAGCCCTTTCTGGAGAAAATAAAAGAACTAAAATCTAACCAAGTTGAAATCAAAAAAGCTATTAATGAGGTGCAATCAAAAATGGAGACTCTCACTGCTAGGATAAATGAGGCAGAAGAAAGAATTAGCGATATAGAAGACCAAATGACAGAGAAAAAAAGAAGCTGATCAAAGAGGGACAAACAGCGCTACTGGACCACGAGGGGAGAATTCGAGAGATAAGTGACACCATAAGACGAAACAACATTAGAATAATTGGGATTCCAGAAGAAGAAGAAAGTGAGAGGGGAGCAGAAGGTATACTGGAGAGAATTATTGGGGAGAATTTCCCCAATATGGCAAAGGGAAACGAGCATCAAAATTCAGGAGGTTCAGAGAATGCCCTCAAAATCAATAAGAATAGGCCCACACCCCGTCACCTAATAGTAAAATTTACAAGTCTCAGTGACAAAGAGAAAATCCTGAAAGCAGCCCGGGAAAAGAAGTCTGTAACATACAATGGTAAAAAATATTAGATTGGCAGCTGACTTATCCACAGAGACCTGGCAGGCCAGAAAGAGCTGGCATGATATTTTCAGAGCACTAAACGAGAAAAACATGCAGCCAAGAATACTATATCCAGCTAGGACTATCATTGAAAATAGAGAAGGAGAGATTAAAAGCTTCCAGGACAAACAAAAACTGAAAGAATTTGCAAATACCAAACCAGCTCTACAGGAAATATTGAAAGGGGTCCTCTAAGCAAAGAGAGAGAGCCTACAAGTGGTAGATCAGAAAGGAACAGAGACCATATACAGTAACAGTCACCTTACAGGCAATACAATGGCACTAAATTCATATCTCTCAATAGTACCCTGAATGTGAATGGGCTAAATGCCCCTGTCAAAAGACACAGGGGTATCAGAATGGATAAAAAAACAAAAACCCATCTATATGTTGCCTCCAAGAAACACATTTTAAGCCCGAAGACACCTCCAGATTTTTAAGTGCTGAGGGGGTGGAAAAGAATTTACCATGCTAATGGACATCAGAAGAAAGCAGGAGTGGCAATCCTTATATCAGATCAATTAGATTTTAAGCCAAAGACTATAATAAAGAGATGAGGAAGGACACTATATCATACTCAAAGGGTCTGTCCAACAAGAAGATTTAACAATTTTAAATATCTATGCCCCCCAATGTGGGAGCAGCCACTATATAAACCAATTAATAACAAAATCAAAGAAACACATCAACAATAATACAATAATAGTAGGGGACTTTAACACTCCCCTCACTGAAATGGACAGGTCATCCAAGCAAAAGATCAGCAAGGAAATAAAGGCCTTAAATGACACACTGGACCAGATGGACATCACAGATATATTCAGAATATTTCATCCCAAAGCAAACAGAATACACATTCTTCTCTAGTGCACATGGAACATTCTCCAGAATAGATCACATCCTCGGTCCTAAATCAGGACTCAACCGGTATCAAAAGATTGGGATCATTCCCTGCATATTTTCAGACCACAATGCTCTAAAGCTAGAACTCAACCACAAAAGGAAGTTTGGAAAGAACCCAAATACATGGAGACTAAACAGTATCCTTCTAAAGAATGAATGGGTCAACCGGGAAATTAAAGAAGAATTGAAAAAAATCATGGAAACAAATGATAATGAAAATACAACGGTTCAAAATCTGTGGGACACAACAAAGGCAGTCCTGAGAGGAAAATATATAGCGGTACAAGCCTTTTCTCAAGAAACAAGAAAGGTCTCAGGTACACAACCTAACCCCTACACCTAAAGGAGCTGGAGAAAGAACAAGAGAAAGAAACCCTAAGCCCAGCAGGAGAAGAGAAATCATAAAGATCAGAGCAGAAATCAATGGGGTGAAATAGAAACCAAAAAAACAATAGAAACAAATCAACGAAAACTAGGAGCTGGTTCTTTGAAAGAATTAATAAAATTGATAAACCCCTGGCCCGACTTATCAAAAAGAAAAGAGAAAGGACCCAAATAAATAAAATCATGAATGAAAGAGGAGAGATCACAAACTAACACCAAAGAAATACAAACTATTATAAGAACATACTATGAGCAACTCTACGGCAATAAATTTGACAATCTGGAAGAAATGGATGCATTCCTAGAAACATATAAACTACCACAACTGAACCAGGAAGAAATAGAAAGCCTGAACAGACCCATAACCAGTAAGGAGATTGAAACCAGTCATTAAAAATCTCCAAACAAACAAAAGCCCAGGGCCAGACGGCTTCCCGGGGGAATTCTACCAAAATTTAAAGAAGAACTAATTCCTATTCTCCTGAAACTGTTCCAAAAAATAGAAATGGAAGGAAAACTTCCAAACTCATTTTATGAGGCCAGCATCACCTTGATCCCAAAACCAGACAAGGATCCCACCAAAAAAAGAGAGCTATAGACCGATATCCTTGATGAACACAGATGCGAAAATACTCAAACAAAATACTAGCCAATAGGATTCAACAGTACATTAAAAAGATTATTCACCACGACAAGTGGGATTTATTCCAGGGCTGCAAGGTTGGTTCAACATCCGCAAATCAGTCAATGTGATACAACACATCAATAAAAGAAAGAACAAGAACCATATGATACTCTCAATAGATGCTGAAAAAGCATTTGACAAAGTACACAACATCCCTTCCTGATCAAAAACTCTTCAAAGTGTAGGGATAGAGGGCACATACCTCAATATCATCAAAGCCATCTATGAAAAAACCCACCGCAAAAATATCATTCTCAATGGAGAAAAACTGAAAGCTTTTCCGCTAAGGTCAGGAACACGGCAGGGATGTCCATTATCACCACTGCTATTCAACATCGTACTAGAGGTCCTAGCCTCAGCAATCAGACAACAAAAGGAAATTAAAGGCATCCAAATCGGCAAAGAAGAAGTCAAATTATCACTCTTCGCAGATGATATGATACTATATGTGGAAAACCCAAAAGACTCCACTCCAAAACTGCTAGAACTTATACAGGAATTCAGTAAAGTGTCAGGATATAAAATCAATGCACAGAAATCAGTTGCATTTCTCTACACCAACAGCAAGACAGAAGAAAAGAGAGATATTAAGGAGTCAATCCCATTTACAATTGCATCCAAAACCATAAGATACCTAGGAATAAACCTAACCAAAGAGACACAGAATCTATACTCAGAAAAAACTATAAAGTACTCATGAAAGAAATTGAGGAAGACACAAAGAAATGGAAAAATGTTCCATGCTCCTGGATTGGAAGAATAAATATTGTGAAAATGTCTATGCTACCTAAAGCAATCTACACATTAATGCAATTCCTATCAAAGTACCATCCATCTTTTTCAAAGAAATGGAAAAACAAATAATTCTAAAATTTATATGGAACCAGAAAAGACCTCGAATAGCCAAAGGGATATTGAAAAAGAAAGCCAACGTTGGTGGCATCACAATCCGGACTTCAAGCTCTATTACAAAGCTGTCATCATCAAGACAGCATGGTACTGGCACAAAAACAGACACATAGATCAATGGAACAGAATATAGAGAGCCCAGAAATAGACCCTCAAATCTATGGTCAACTAATCTTCGACAAAGCAGGAAAGAATGTCCAATGGAAAAAAAGACAGCCTTCTTCAATAAATGGTGCTGGGAAAATTGGACAGCCACATGCAGAAAAAAATGAAATTGGACCATTTCCTTACACCACACACAAAAATAGACTCAAAAATGGATGAAGGACCTCAATGTACGAAAGGAATCCATCAAAATCCTTGAGGAGAACACGGGCAGCAACCTCTTCGACCTCTGCCGCAGCAACATCTTCCTAGGAACAACGCAAAAGGCAAGGGAAGCAAGGGAAAAAAATGAACTACTGGGATTTCATCAAGATCAAAAGCTTTTGCACAGCAAAGGAAACAGTTAACAAAATCAAAAGACAAATGACAGAATGGGAGAAGATATTTGCAAACGAAACCATCATATCAGATAAAGGACTAGTGTCCAGAATCTATAAAGAACTTAGCAAACTCAACACCCAAAGAACAAAATAATCCAATCAAGAAATGGGCAGAAGGACATGAACAGACATTTCTGCAAAGAAGACATCCAGATGGCCAACAGACACATGAAAAAGTGCTCCATATCAATTCTCGGCATCAGGGAAATACAAATCAAAACCACAATGAGATTCATCACCTCACCACCAGTCAGAATGGCTAAAATCAACAAGTCAGGAAATGACAGATGCTGGCGAGGATGCGGAGAAAAGGGGAACCCTCCTACACTGTTGGTGGGAATGCAAAGCTGGGTGCAGCCACTCTGGAAAAACAGCATGGAGGTTCTCAAAATGTTGAAAATAGAACTGCCCTATGACCCAGCAATTGCACTATTGGGGTATTTCCCACCCTAAGATACACATGTAGTGATCCCAAAGGGACACATGCACCCGAATGTTTATAGCAGCAATGTCCCACAATAGCCAAACTATGGAAAGAACCTAGATGTCCATCAACAGATGAATGGATCAAGAAGATGTGGTTATATACACAAATGCAATACTATGCAGCACCATCAAAAGAAACCGACCTGAAATCTTGCCATTTGCAACAACATGGATGGAACTAGAGCGTATCACTGCTTAGCGAAATAATAAGTCAGCAGAAGAAAGGACAACTATCA